>NC_079148.1:155473560-156218455 GCF_945859685.1 Eupeodes corollae | reverse complement strand
GCTCGGCGACTACGAGCGTTGACGCGACGCTATGAGGACGAAACGAAGAAGACGATCGATTCAATCCGCTGTGTGGATCTTTCTCTTCCATATCTGTCAGTTAGATGCGGAATGGTGAAATTTACATGGAGATTTTGCTCATGTTAGCTGTCCACAAGCCATCACAAGTAACATCTTAATGGAGAGGTGATTTCCATCGGACAGACAGAACATAGAAGGTCATTGCGAGGAGTGTAAGCGTATGTGCATATTTTGTAAAAGTTTTCTCGTAATTTGTTTTCCCCCGAACTAGACGAGAATTTTTAAAAAGCTGCCGGGTTTTTATGTAAGACGATATTTGCGTTGAATAAGTTCAATATTCAGGTTCATCATCCGTTTTTTTGACGTAATGACCAAATCTTTGTTTATTTTTAAGGAAATCTCTAGTATTGGTATTCTATGAAGATGATATGGACGGTCATTTGATTGAATCGTCTTACCAGCACGAACTTCTCAGAAAACGTGTATTATTGTACATTAGGGCGTATACTTATTTTTATTTTCCACAATTTATTGAATTTTGTGCAAATGTTAGTCAGACCAATGTTAAGTAAGCTAGTATCGGATGAAAAAGTAATTTATATTTCCATTCCTTAAAGCTTTGAGTTATGATGGCATTAAGGACTTCAAAGAAGTGATACAGGAGGTGCGTAACTTGTGATTACATTTCCTGTCCCTAATAGCAACCTATAGGAAAAAAACAAGGGTCAGATTTCTTCTAGTAAACTAGAAGGTAATTGGAAGAAAATTTGGAGTTAGGCTATCTTTCTCTCACAATAAACTAGAGAACAAGTAGTTGATCTAAGCCTGCTCTTTATACACTTAGAAGAAGTAGATGGCGGAATAAACTAGGGACTTATAATCTACGAGAAACCTTCCTGTACTCGAAGTATTAATTGTGCTCGGGAATTCTGGTAACTGGATTGATTATTCGGCTTTGGTTTAGGTGCGTTACAAGCTTTACTTAAATGATGCATGTCAAATTGGTAAAGCAACATTCACTGAGCGGAAAAAAGGTTGTTGAAAAATTTGTATTGCAACAATTTGGATTGTTTCGTTCTATATTTTCTATATTTTGTTTTTCTTTTATAACTTTGGATCAACGTAACAAGGAATTCCCAGATAATCTGTGGTAAGTTACCATGTACTGTTTTCCATGTTTTATCAAGTCTATTTACTTTTTCTCAACGTTTATTTCTTCTTAACAAGGAAACTCCAATTAATTCTCACAATTTTAAAGCCCTTTAACAAAACATAGACAACATCGAACAACAAAATTTAATTTCTAAAACAAAATCATCGGTTTCCATGCCATAACTCATACCACAGATTTGTGGAGGAAGCATTGCTAAGTTGACATCAAAGCGAATAATGAATATTATCCAGTGCATTGGAAGTCCGCTGTGGTTCATCCTCTCCGGAAAAAGCGAAAGGACAACTCCAACCAAATCAAATCTTCGGTCGATAAGTCTTTTTCCGAACATCAGTAAAGTTTTTGAAAAGATCAATAAGGCTCTAACTAAGTAGGCTGCGGACAACAAAATAATTCTGGATAAACAGTTCGGAATCAAGACGGGTCATGACACAATTTATGCTGCACAAAACAAAATGCACAGGTGCTGTTCTGGTTGATTTGGAAAAGGCCTTTGACACCGTATGATAAGAGGGTCTTTTTCTAAAACTGAACAGGCTTGGCAAGCCATTCTTCTCTTCAGCATTTACACCAGCGATCTGATAGGTAGTCTTACAAAGGCAATTGCATACGCCGAGGTTCTAATTGCGTACAGAACTGCCCGAAAGATTGAGGTTATTCGAATTCTCTTGCAGCGTGATTTCGACAAGATTCACCGATATTGAGACGACTAGAAACTAAAAATAAATGTCCAGAAGTCAGAGACAATTCTGTTCAGGATTCTGTTGGCTAGGGCCACCCAGAATACGTGCAAGAATTGGCAAGAATTGATAGTCGCCGTTGATCTTCACGGGCAGAGATTAGCGAGCAAAAGAGTAGTGTAGTACCTTGGTATCTGGTTAGATCAGAATTTATATTTCGACAGACACATACATGCTGATCTGACTCAGGGCCAGAGGAGTCTTCGCTTTGACGAAACGGCTGTTTTACAGCAGTCAGCTAGACCCTCGAGTCAAGGTAATTTGCTACATGGCCCTCATACGGCCGATGATCGTTTATGGTTTTCCTGTATGGTTTAACGTTGCCCCTTCCCAGATGGAGAAGTTTCAGGTGTTCGAGCGGCAGTGCTTACGACGCTGTACAGGCTTATATCGAACAGCCGAATCTGCTTAGGTGCATAACTATTCCAACGAGGTCCTATACAACGGGGCTCGAATCAACAGAATTGACAATTTCGTGATAAAACTCGTTCGAGGTCACATTACAAGAGCTATGTCTTCGACCAACAATTTAATTTTCGGGGCGTTCTATCCGAACGACGAGTATTTTGAAAGTGCACGCTTGAGCGGCTTCATTCCACCAAAGGCATTCCTCTTTTAAGACTGATGCGGTCTGATACAGGATAGATTGTCAGTTCCGCTAATATACCTCGTCAGACGATGAACCGTGGATAGGTGACCCTATCTTTTTATCACGGGTTCTGCCTCTTGCGAGGAATTGACGAATTTTCTTGCCATGAAAAGTTCTTTCGAATTCGGCTTAAAACTGTAGGTCACCTCCATCCCTTGCAACAGTACTCGCACACAGGAATGGAAGAGAGTTGTAAGTCACTAAGCCCTAGTTCTCAACGGATTATTGCGGCACCCAATTTTTTTTTTAAATCCACCAACCTTAGTTTGAGTTAGGAATAGGGAATAAGCCATTAATTCAAAAAACGATTAAGTAATCGTTTATCCAGCAAAATAACCTAACTCAAGTTTATGTTACACCTTCAAAGTCTGGAAAGTCTAGCAAAATCTATATTTACCTTCATTAACGAAACAATTTTCATTAAAATTCAAATTATTTTTAATATTTCCATTAAGTTCTTTATTTAAATGCAGTCCCTTCAAGTCAAACAATTCCCCATTACTTCTTTATTATGTATAAAGTATAATATTTTAATGACTAAATGTTCCTATCTATCTACAAAATTGTCCATATTTTGAGTTAATTTTCACCCTTAGTTATAGAAGTTCTTTAAAGTATTTATAGATATATGTTGTATATACAATTTTACCTTAAAAACCTAATTTTAGATTACACTGAATGCAAAGATTTATCCTTTATCCTCCATAAAAACGGCGAAAAAGTTTCAAAAAAAAAGGAAGAAAAAAACTTTTTAACCCTAATTTTGTTCCCTTATACGAAAGTCGTATTTGCTTGCCGGGAAACTTTTCAAAAGTTTTTACACAAAAACGTTTTTGCGGTAGCACAGAAAAGTGAACATAAGACACAGCGAAACACCCTCACTTTAAAGAAAGCAATAAAAAAATATGTACAACCCAAAAAAACGCTACCTTCCTAAATTATGTCGACCAGTTACAAAGGACGAAAAATAAAAAGAAAAAAAATAGGTTTAAGGATAATAAAAGAACGTGGACCTGTTCTAACACAGCGCTAAACTAGGCTCTTTTTTTTCTTCTTGATGATGACGGTTCGGTGGAAGCGGGAGTTTTATTTTCCAAATATTCTTTTATATGTAGGAAGGTGTGTTGCTATATTTTAACGGAGGGTGATAGGTGATGGTGGCTCAGTATAGTTTACGAAGATTATAAGACCTGTCCCGGAGGCGTTTTATGTTTCTCTTGTCTTATTTTAGGGTGCACACGTTTTTATTCAGGTTACTTTTTTTGGTTTTGTTGTACCGAAAATTTGTGAAACTGAAAAGTGGGGGAGTTTTGTTATATACGTTTTTCTCTCTCAAGGGTGAAGTGTTAAAATTGCATAAATGGAGTCTTCTAGTTATGTGTACCTACGTTATCTGGAGCATAAAAGTTTTAGAATTGTATATGAAAAAGTGTAATGTAGCTTTGGGGTGAGGAAATAAAAATGTATGAATGACCTCATCAAGAAACATATTTCATGATTCTTTGACTTACAGATCATAAGTAGAAAGTACAATGTTTTGAAATTTAAGTATTTATAGTTTTTACATACGTTTTATACACCATTATAAATTTTTGAGTGGTTATTTTACTTTCTTTCAGAGAACAGTTGGATATGCTTAAAAATTTAATAGTTAAAAAAATAGTTGGTAGCTTTGTCGCTTAAAGAGAACTATCTTTTATTTGGATCATTGAAAGCAATTACTGGAATTATTTAAAGGTCGATCATTAAAAATGTCTGTTTTGAACACGTTTTACGAATTTAGAGAAATATGTGTTTTTGAAATAATATTAAATTGAAGTTAAATCAGTAAAACAATTCCATTAATTTGTTGTCATACATATGTCATAGAACCACCTGTTCAAGAATTTTCGTCAGGAAAACAAGAAATTTATTTTTTATCAACAATTATTTGTGCAATTAAACTTTTTCTCAAACTAAAATTTCTTAAATGATATCCAACAAAACAGTACACAATTTTGCATTTCTGATTAAAAAGAAACGCAGTAAAATCTCCATTCAAACATTTTTCTAGTAAGAATTCAATAATAGCTAAAAGTGTACCTCTAAGGCTTGTTAACTAAATTACTTCTGGAACTTCATTATTCAAAAATTTCTTAAAAAAAATAATTGTCAATATTCTCGGCATCGGTAATTACTTCTTGTATAACGATCTCATATGCTATATCGCTAAAAATGCCTCAAAATGAAAAGGATGCAAGAAATGTGTCCTTTGTTCTCAACTAGCTTCAATCTTCAAAACCTCCGCTCACACTCTAGTAAAAAAGGCATCCCCCCCCCACCCCTCTTAATAGTGTAAACGTAACGCTAGAAAAATTATGAGCCCAACATTAAACTTACTGTGAAGTACAGAGATTTAGTCTTTAGCCGTACTTTACGAATGTGTAATACTTTATCACACTCTATATTTCCACGTTATGACAATGTTCAAGTTTATTTTCTATGTATTCAGTATTCACAAAGTTGCTTAAACTGATAAGAGCCTCGTCTGTAGAATACATAAGGGTCTGCAAAAAGTGCTTTTGAATCAATTTTCACGAACGTAAGTTCCTTAAAAATGGGTTTTGATACCATAGAAATCTAGTTTTATATTGAGTCAGATGTTTGTCCCGCTCCAAATCGAAAGGATAGTACACACGCCAAATATTTTTTGATCATGAATAAAACTTTCCCACTTTGAAGAAAACAATTCCAACGTTTCGACATAATAATAAAACTTGTAAATGGCTTTCAATATTTCCATTTGCCATGTTTTAATCTTAACAAATCTAGTCGTTGATCTATGATTGCCTCCTATAACCTCTTCGATTTGTCTTAGATGAAACAAAACAAAACCTCAACACCTACCGTGGTCTGGTCGTGGTGGTATGGTATTCAGTATTCACGAGCGACGAGCAATGAGCGTGTTCCAAGACCCATAGCACACAACGAACTTAACCTCTTAGGTCAATGGACATCGTCATTCATTGCCTCCTTGGTACTTGGTACTTGAAAGTTGGAACTCGGTGGTGTGGTATACCATCATAGTAACACACCCAGTTTTTCATGCACTATTAAACGAATGTTTTTCACCTGGGCCTCGCTCGTACATAAAAATGGTCGAACATTCCGTGGGAGTGGGTGTGGCACCATCCACATCCACAAGACTATGATTCGCGCTACATCTATCAGTAGAGAATTCCAGACGCTCGCTGCAGCGCACAATTCAAATTATCCTCTGTCTCGCTAGAGCGCTAGGATATGATGTCCGATGGTCATCCCGCGCTAATTAACAACACAAATGTTGAATGTTGTTTGTCGTTGTACACTCATCGAAGAGCGAGAGTGCTGGAGCAACAATGTGTCTACAGTTTCGGTCGTTTGTTTGCCTCTTTGTGCCAATCTCAATCTTCTATGTGGTCATCTTGGTGGTTGGACAGGCTTTTAATTACCAACTCTCTGGCGATCTTATGATCTCCGACTTGAACTGGGACTTGAACGTGGGGATTCTTTAGAGCTCTTCAACGTGCTCACTCCCGAATGACTTCTGCATGGCATTTCTATGATTTATGATGCTGCGAAAGTTCGACGCTGTGTCCTGTTGTTGACGCCAAGAGGTGGTGGATTATGTGTGCTATCTGAGGCAGTCAGTAAGGCTGGTCGTTCGTCGCTGGTGAGCTACCGTGAACGGTTCTACCGCATCACGATGCGATAATCCGAAGGATGTCAGACTCCCTGGTTATCTACCTACACTTGAGTGTTCGAGAGTGATCAACGACTACTGTTCAGATTTTACCATATTTTGCTGCGCAGAAAGATTGTTGCAGAGATGCAGTTAGCACCTGTCGCAGGTAGATTATTTATCATGTGCACCAAACAGAGGACATGGAATCGCAAAAAATAGTCATCTATTAGATTCGAGCGAGGTATTATATACGTTGCGTCCGTCCGCGTCGTCGTTGTCGTTGATTGCCACCGCGCTGGCGCTGCTGCTAGTTACTGCTGGTGCTTCGCGCATCGCCTTCAGAGAAATATTTTTTTTATGTATTTTTGTTGTTATAGGATTTTTTTATCTTGTAGTGATTTTCGAACGGTGACTGGCGACATTAATTACGCAATGGTACCTGATGGCAGCCACAAACGAACAAACGAACAAACTCGAGATGAGGTGGACTATCACGCGATAAGAAAATTGTGATGATGCACTTTTCCCACAGACTTTCGAAGCAATGTTAGAGTTTAAGTTGCGTTTGTTTTGCTTGCGGCGCTGTGTCTCTGAGGCTCAAGCTGAAGCTGACCCCAGGGGTAAAGATATACACACACAATAATACTAATTATACAGAAATTAAAATTCATGATATTTTGTCGATAAAAAAAAGATCGTTTCTCTTTTGCGGGACAAACTGTTAAATTTTTGATAAAACTTAATTGCTTACTTACTTACCTACTTTTTAGTCAGAAATCTAGATAAATACTTGATACTTTGAAATGTGGCGGAAGAAATGCGGTAGAAGAACTTTTAGGATTTTACTACTTTTCTTAAGATAAGCAGAATTCAATATTATTGCTTCAATTGTAGGATTACTAGAAAAATATCAATTTCATAAACATTTTGTTTGAAAGAGGCTTCGATGTAGGAATTATGAAAAAGTCTTGAAAAAAATATAGAAATGAAGGTTCATTGAACTTCTGCTACCCCCTTCCCGCCTTCACCAAGTCTGTCATAATACTCGCACTTTCAGAAATGCTCATTTACTTACCCTTGAGCTCAACATCAGGCAAACTATTAAGTATAGAGAGTTTTTTAAACCGCACATCAAGAATGTTTCAAAGCTCTTATATAAATGGGTACCTATAATCTTAACACCCAAGCGTTATCTTTTTCACCTCATGCAGGTGTATATTAAGGCTGATAATGACAAGAAGTAATCCAAGAAAAATTACCTACAAGTTAATTCCCTGACAATTTTGAAAGAAGTGTACTTATTAAAAACAATCTCGAGATATTTTTGAAAGCCCACTCAAATTTCCTTATAATTTATTTTACCAAATTGTGACCAAAAAGCTGTTGTTTTGTTTAAGATTTAAAACATTTTAATTTTTTAGAATCAATTTGATGCATATTAAATTATTATTTCAGGTTTTAAAAATCCCGTAAAAGCAGATGTTTCGTCTAAAACGCATGTTCAATAGCCTCATAGGTGAATTCTTCAATCGAAGTTTTATTGAAAAATGATAGAAGATTAAAATTTCTAGATAAATTGTATTACTTGCGAATGCACGTCTTACCCTATCCAATATCTGTGACGCAATCACAAGTTCAAAAGTAGGACAAACCAGGAAAAACCTAGACCAAGGAATCCTATTCCACATAAAAACCTGCACAACCTTATATTGAACACCTTTTTATTTTCTAAAATAATGACAGAAAATATTTCTAGCACGTCTTCAAATACGCTAATTTGTATTGTGATACAAAACCACGATTCGATGCAGCCACGATCGAAAACTATAAAGTCTTTCAAGTACCCATACTCTTGTATATTCGAGAGAGTCTTCTATAATATAACCTATACCTAACAGCTTTCCCTTATCAAAGCAAAACAATCTTTGCCGCATTCGATTCGATAACTTTTCGCACGCACATTTCTGAGGCTGATAGCTGATTTGCATAAAGGTTATGCAAGATTGGAATTGAAGCGTCGCGTCGCGTCGCATGGCATCGTTGGTCGTTGTTGTCGATGTCGATGCATCGAGTTTTTAAAAATCTTTTTTTTGTTTTAATATTTGAAAGAAGGAAAAATGTGTGTGTGTTGTATGCCTTATGCAAATTATCTTGGGAACTAGGAAGTCGTTGTAATGGTGTTGTTTGTCCTCAATTGCATAATGCAGCCTTTGAATTTTAAGAAGGCACCTATTGTACACTATTTTGTTAGAGTTTATAGTTACAATGGAGTTAAGATGCATTATCTGAAGTGAAACTAAAACCCTTGTTTCAAAAAACGTGTCATTTGAAGGTTTTTTTCTTTTTTATGTTTGTTTTTATTTTTTCAAAGTTTCTCTGGGCTGGGTTGGTCAAAAATAAATATAAAAAAGGAACCATTAGAGAAGCTATTCTGTCTTTTGTGTAACTAAAACTGACCATCAGCATGACACCAGCAGAAGCAGCAGTCTAAAGTGTTACACTATAATTTAAAAAGTTCGGGTCAAACGTGTTACACTTCAAGTGGTGAGATAACAATGTTTGTGTTTCATTTTCCTTTTTTTTTTTAGTTTTTTGTTCTTTACTAATGCCAGAGCTAAACTTTAAGAGTTAAGTGGCCTGGGGTTAGGAGCACGTTTTACTTTATATGATGTTTGTTTTGAAAAAAGTTTTTTCTTTTTTGAGTAATCCCTTATTTGAACCATTTTAGGCCTTTTTTTCATTTTCATTTTCATTCTAATATCTGGGTCACTTTTGTACAATAATCATATATATATACGTGACTTGATATTGAGATGGACTTGAACTGGTATCGGCTAAGAGGTATTGTTCAAGATTTTCAAAAGAAAAGGATGCACTGGAAAATCTTTGGCTTAGATTTTCTCAATTTTCATTGAAGTTTCTTTTCTTACCTTTTTAATAGTTTTAAGGGGAAGTTTCATTAGGGCCTTTTAAACAATTTCTTCCACAGCTGATACGGTTTTAGTTCCGAACAAAATTGTAATTATTATTGGCGCAAGAACAATCAAAGCTTCTTTTATGAGTGAAGAACTAGAAATGAAGAAGTATTTTTAAACTCCTTATTCGGTTGTTGATACTAATAGGTTATAAAGGGTGATTTTTTAGCTATTATCTTTTTGGCAACACTAGTTTAAACAGCTGCGACACGTTTTGTGTTTTGTTTCCTTGTCAAAGATCTTCAGTTTGGTCCACAATTTAACCATGAATCGACTTACAAACGAACAACACTTGCGAATTAGTGAATTTTATTATCAAAATGCGAGCTACCAATGCATCCACAAAAAGTCACAGTTTGGTACGGTTTATGGGCTGGTGGAATCAATTCAATTTTTGTTTTCCCAAAATACAAGACCTTGACTTGCGTGACATGTGGTTTCAAGAAGACTGTGCCACATGCCACACAGCACGCGCAACAACGGACTTATTGAGAGGCGAGTTCGGTGAAAATTTTATTTCACGTTCGGGACTGGTCAATTGGCTCCATAGATCGTGCGATTTAATGCCTCTAGACTATCTTTTTGGGGGCTATATTAAAGCTCATGTCTATACAGACAAGCCCGCTTCAATTCACGCATTAGAAGACAACATTGAAGCATTTATTCGTATGATGTCTAAATTGGACCCAGCGGATGGCGCAGTCAAGGTCAACATTTGCATGAAGTAATCCACAAACATTAAATTATATGGACCGTACTATCGGTTCAAATAAAGATTTCATGCATTTTTAAGAATTTCATGTGTTTTTTTTTTGAAAAACTTAACTATTTAGCTTTTAAAAAATCACCCTTTATAATAGAATTTCTTTGCAGATTTGAAACTAGGCTTGTTCAAGAATACTAACTTTTAATGAATCGTTAAATACAAGTTGTATTGGATGGATTCAATCCTGAAAACCACAAAATAAATGCTGGTGTGCCCCAGGACTCTGTTTTATCTCCAACACTCTTTCTCATTTTTATTAATCTCCTGTCTGCAACATCTAATCCAATACATTGTTTCGCTGACGATAGTACTCTTAGCTTCTCATATTTGTTTTCAGATTCACAACCCTCTTCTTCGGATGTGGAACTGCAATGACAAAATATGATGAGATCATTAAATTCCGATCTAAACCGCATTGTACAATGGGGAATAAGAAACCTGCTAAGAATAGTTCTGTCTTGTTTCGTTAAAGCGAAATATACCCCCCTGGCATTATCCATAAATGGCACTTGCATCGAGAAAGCTGAACATCTCGATATTCTCGGTATCACCAACTACCTTTTGTGGAACGATCATATACGCGATGTCTCCAAAAATGCCGCAAGATGTTTGGGTTTTCTAAGGCGATGCGATTGATTGGTGACATTACCATCATAAGAGATTATACGTCACTTGAACATCGTTGAAATGTTTCTTGTCTCACCCTCTTTTACCGTTATTTTAATGGTTTATGCTCTAGAGAAATAGCCAGCTGCATTCCTCCCCTTGAACAGTTCAACCGTAATACTCGCGCTTCTAGGAATGCTCATCAATATACCCTCGAGTCCAACTTCGGTCGTACTTTCAAGTACAAAGATTCGTTCTTTAGCCGTACTACGCGAATGTGGAATGCCTTGCCACACTCTGTCTTTCCCAGCTATTGCAATATTCAGGAATTCAAAACCATTGTGCACCGACATGACATCTCCTTTTTAACCCTCTCTCCCTTTCCTAGTGCTCACACTGTGTCTACATTATAAGGGTAATATCTCTTTGAGTGTAAGCTTATTATAAAAAAAAAAGAAAAAGGAAAGAATCTTCAGACCCATTTCTTCGAAATTTCAAATCTTTTGAACGAATGCAATATAAACTTACCATAAAATTCCAATATGTCGTAAGAAAAAAATTACCAAAGAAAGTTACAAGCTTTAAAAAACTTCCGATATCTGAGATACATTTTGTTATATTCTACAACAAAGCCTTCATCATGCACTCAACAACTTTTTAGAATTCAAATTAAACAAATAACTGTTCATAATAACCAACTCACTGTTAATATAGAAACTATCGAGTTACTCTACAGAAAATACCAGAGTACCAAACAACCTTCTTATTTCAAACTACGACTTTCCTTTAAGATGTCTGCTTTGAATATAGGGCTAAGTAAAAGAACATGAATGAAATTAAGCTGGTCAAGTTCATTTATTTATTATAACCTTTAACTAAAGGCAATGATTACAATTCAAGGGCTCCGGTTTTCTCTCTTAAGCGAAAGTTTAAACTAGGGTGTTTTTTAGTTACAAAAGTGTTAAAAATTGCACGTTCGTACAGAACTTTAAGTCTTTTTTCTTCCCATTAAAAGGTGATTAAAGCGATGCATCCGTCGGTCGCGGGCGGTGTGAAAAAGTGAACCTATATTTTCATTAATTTAAGAATAAAACATCTTCCTAAAATTAAAAAGTGAAAGGGAACAAATTACCCGAACCTATACAGACCTCTTACGAACTATAGGCTTTGGATGTATAAATTGTACCACTCAACAAAGTGTCTGTGGCACTGCACTGTTGAGCAAATTGATTGAACATCTTCCCAGACACCTGTCCTAACTCGTGATCATAACTCAGCTCTGAGCTGAGGTCGCCAGCTAAAGTATTTAGATTGACATACGTACTAAAAAGATACACCAGCATCATCAGATGGTCTTTTTCTTAGTTCAAGTCAATTTGTCCTCTCATTTTTCATTTTCCACCTTGAAAATGATTAAGAAGCACCCAAAGAACCAACCAAGACATTGAGTGTGAGAGAGTCCTGATGGGCATCATGATGTGGTTCTTTCCTTCTATATATGCAATGAGTTCGGGGGTTTTATTTTATAATCACCTTAGTTTGAAGTCTAAATTCCAGAAAGAAGCGACGGACATCGGACATCTCTAGCCTTGGCTTTATTACTGTAAACTACCTTACCTCTACGCACTCTCAGTCTGAGTCTGAGTCTGAGTCTCGAGTCTCCCAATACTTCAATTAAAAATACATTATAGCCAGCACCAACTTCAACAGCTCAGTGCCCTGATGGCTGCTTAAAGGTGGAACACGTGATGTTGAGGGGTTGGACATTGCGTTATGTCATTGCTGGAAGGCGGAATGGATTTTTATCTTCTCGCTACACCAAAAAATAAAAACAAAAATACGATGTGTGTTGTAAAAATGTTAAACAATTTGTTCAGATACCAATTGCAAGGGAGACAAACCAAAAATTTATATTTATACACAGGTAGAGGTACCTTCGCCTAAGATGGTATGCCTGGATAGGTTAGGAAGGTAGGTATATGGCGCCTTCTCATGTTACAGCCGACTTCCGGTTAGCGTGGCATTCATCTAATTAAGAGATAACGAGAGTTGTATACAACGATGTAATATTAACAGGGCCATTTCCTTATATATGTATGTACCTTATTTATACCTACTTGAGTCGGCTTAAGTTTATAATATAAAAGGGAATTTATAAGCCTTCTTATAAATAGGAACAACTTTATAATTACTAAGCGAATAGATGCTATAGAATCCCTCAATAAAGAAGTCAAAACGTTATATTTGACAGAGTTATAAGGATGGGAGATGAGTTATGGACAAAAAGTTGGGAGCGTCAAGTGAAAACAAACATCATAATTACTTTAGGGTTTTGAATTAACAAGCTGAAGGGAAATCATTTTAACACAAAATATAGGTGTATAATCACTGCTCTTGGTTAGAAATTATGCAGGTATGAATAAATCAATTAAATTGATATTATGGAAATAATAATAAAATTTAAACATTTCGAACAGACCGTTTTGAGTTCAAGACAAGACATAAATAAAAGTGGTTTGAAGATATCCTAAGTTTTTATGCTTAGTTTCTTAAAATTTAATGAAGACAAATCAAGGCTATTAAAAAAAATGATAATCAATTTGCAAAAAAAAAACAATTGCCATTAAAAAAGTTTGATTCTGAAATTCTATGTTTTTTATTTTGTATTAATTTAAAAATCACTAAGCAACCAACCCCCTACCCCTCACCCAAATTTGTACGAGCGAGTCCTTATTTATTAACTTGGCCCTAATTACCTGTTAATTTGACGTTCTATCTTAAAGGTTGTATATAAGAGATTTGTTGGTCTTTAAGACGTTTGTTACTATACCGGATATAAATCTTTGCATTCTTATAATTTTTTATAGGTAGCTTCTTTCAAAAAAAACGGGGTCTTTAGCATCAGAATACTCAGTTACAGTCAATGTTAAAATTTTAGCCATTTAATTTCGCAGAAAAACTAGTTTAAGTCCAAATTTCGGAATGTCTCATTCACATTTAGCAACAACTTCAACAGATCATGCAATCATAATTCGATACAATCTCTTAATGGGTCATTAATTTCATTCGGGCAAAGCTCTCTTTCATATACCCGCACCATACTAACCACGTCAACACCATCCGCACTCTGAACACGAATCGCCACACCATTCATCGACATCCATACCACGCCATCCATCGCCACACAGAATGCGATGGCAGCAAAGCAATAATTTAAGTCTTAATTAAAATGAGTTAGATATTCCACTTTCCATAGTTCACTCGCAGTCGTTCTTATTCCGGTGATTTATGGATTTCCAAACTCACGATGACCCATCGCGCATCGGTCGTGCACTTCAATCCCAGTCCGAGTCCCAGCTCGCCTCGACTGCAAGAAGCCCGTACCCGACGATAGCATTGCATTGCACAGGCCGACCCCAAAGGTGAGTGGCAGAAATGTCAGACTAAACTATCTCGGTTTGGAGGAGACGAAAGCAACAACTTCATCTTGTCGGAGATTGTTTTTGTGGTAGGTTGTTGTGTATATCGATGAAATTAAACGCAATTAAAAGGCCATAGATCTATCCGCCATCTGGTGATCGCGCACTGATCATTCCACTCGATGTCGATGCCGAAGTCAAATTCTCGAAGACGAAGCCGAAAGTAATTCCTTTTCCTTTGCTCGATTGAGTACGCGACGAGGACGACGACGATGAGGATAACGACGATGGTGATGGTGACATCAGTGACTGGTGAGTTACCATATAGTCAGATCGAAGATCCCTCTCAATCTCAAGCCACATACCGCATTGCATCCTTAAAAAAAAGACCACCACTCCGACACACATCTGTCGACATTTTAATAAAAGTCAAAGTGAATTTTCTTCACGACAAAGATGGAGCATCGACGACATAAAACGCATCCGCTCTTCAATTAAATTCACTTCACATTTAGTCCTCGTGATCTTGATATTGCGAGCAGCAGCGTGACATTTCGCTTAAATATAAGTCCAGTCTGATAAGACTTGAGATGTGTCTGTCTGTCTTTCTGTCTTTCTGTCTATATACCTCTATACCTCCGCCTATACCTCTACCTTTACCAAAATGCCATGCAACGCGCCGCGCCGCTGCTCCGGTTGGACTGGTGACATTGGAGGGAGGTTTTACAAGTATATTGGTCCCAATCCTAAAGACAGTAATGGCACATCACATCAAGCAAAAAAAAATACCCAAACTAAACCAGTATCTACACCCAAACCCGCAACTTTGTCAAAAGGATGTTTGTTGAGCTTTGCGTGAGCCTTTAAAGACGCCGGCAGGCTAACCATTTACATTGCATCGAAGACTGAAACTTCGAGAGAGTGGCATGCAACGAAGGTCAACAACGGGTTCGATGGGAAGTGAATCGAAGATAAAGGGTTTTGACTGCTCCTGCTATACAAAACGGCAGCAACAAGCAACAGATGCAGCTGCATCAGCTTTAGCTATGTTAATGTAGGTCTTGGCTCAGACTCAGGCTCAGTCTCAATGTGATCGTTTAAAAAACAAAAAAAACGACAGAGGGGGAAAGACTTGAGAAGCATCATCAGGAGACGATGAAAATGAAATTCTCCGTTTGCGTAGGAAAGTCAAACGCATTCGAACTGAATCAGCTTCAAGATTTTATCTATCCATGGTGACACGCATGCAAAATGCAGATCCCTTGATGGCACATTATCCAATTAAAGGCCATCGATGCAACCTTTAAGTGGAAGCAATTCATTTTCTCAATTCAAATTGTTTTTTAGATCAATTTTTGTATTTTTTCAAAAAAAAGTATTGATAACACACATTTTTGAAGAAACGTTTTGGCAACATTTCGGTTAGACCACACAGTTGACGACTTCACCCTAAATTTAAAGGATTAAAGTATGAAAACGATTGGAGGTAAAAACTATTCTAAATTTTATAGTTTTAAAGCACTCTACAGCAACTTCTCTTTAATGACCAAAATATCATAAATAAATCGTCACACAATTCTTTAGAAGACTTTGACCTGCTTCCATAATCGAATCTCCGTTGATGACATTCATAAAATCCCCTCAAGTCAAAAGCCAAACAAATATAAAATCGAAAGTCCTCGTCCTACCTTTAACAACCGAAAACAACAACAATCAGCGAATGGACAATTTATAATCCCCGAGATGGTTTCACTGAAGCACAGGAACCACTTCACCTACTGAACCAACCTCAGCAGGAGAGATTGTCATGAGCGAGCTCTTCACTGTTTGTTCGCTGATGGCGCTGCGGCTGGATGGTGGTTGGCTGGCAGTGGGTCAGGATCTTTAGTGCGGGATCAGTGTATCAATGCAACTGCTGGCTGAGGCTTGCTATACCAAAGACTTACTCTCCTCTGTTCCGCCATCTGCCGCCAACACCAATTTATGAAGATGACTTTCAGTTGATCGTTTGTTTGGTGGAAGTTGCTCCGTGATTGTTTGGGTTGTGGGAGAATTTTCCATCAGCGACAATATTTTCCATTGTGGACTGAAGGCAGGACAGTGGAAAACAGTGCACCCGCCAGAGCAAATTGTTTTTCCACGCGCAGTGAAGGCGCACCGAAATGGTAAGACAGCGCCACAGACACAGTGGATTCATTTTGATTTGGTTTCTTCAAGACAGTCATGATGCTTTTCTCAGCTTAACTCATGGTGAAAGATATTTTGAGGTTATGGTGCCTAAATAATTGACAATCGTGATCAATTTAATGTTAGATCGTTGATGGAGGCAGTGAGTCTTTGGCAAGGTTGCTCACGAGTTTAAAATGAATCAAGTGAACAATAACAAAATAAAAATTGTAAAAAATTCGTCAATGAAAGTTTTCCCGCCGCGAATGCATTTATTATAACGATGGCAATGATGACTTTGCCATTTCTGACAGAGGAGAGGATTATTGATTAGGTAAATAGAATTTTAGTGTGAGAGTGAAATATTTGTTTTATTATTAAATTCAATTCAATAAAATTTTTACGATTTTTAATAATTGGGAATCGTTAAGATCTTTTGAAAGTTTTTGCACAGAGTATTGTTCCAAATCTTAGTTTTAATTAGCCTTTTTAACTAATTTTTGAAAGTTTGCTAGAAAGTTTTGGTTAAAGTTGATGAAAAATTTCAGGTTTGTTGCGGTTGAAAAAAATGCCAATTAAATACAACGATTTCTTTTAGTGTTTAATTTCAGAAATATTGTTCCGTAATACTTGAAGTTTCGGAGGCACCTATCAGCTTATACAATTATTCTAAACGGTGCGATTTTTCGTATTTAAAATGTTGACATTTCTCGACGGTTCAAGGCCAATAGGATCTGAATCAATGTTTTCAGAGAGATGTTTTAGTGAATACTTTTTTTTGCCGACCATATTTCAAGAATTGGTAGAGATTTTAAATCCAAATAAGAAATGCGGAAAAAGGATTTTCAAGAAATCAAACTACAAAAATAAACTCAAATTTCTAGTCTTACTCGGGTATTAGTTTTCTTTAACAAATGTCAGACAAAAAAGAAAACTTTTATTTGGAAATCTTGCCGTGATGTTGAGCCCAATTTGTGTTGATTTTTCCCATTCTTAAATCTTTCATAAACTACTAACAGAGTATACATAGGTTCCTTAAACCTTTTAAACAAAACGTACCCCATCCACTACTTACAAGTTCATTGCATCCAGACATCTTTCTATATCATAAAATTCAACAACCCCATTTCTCTAAATGAACAATTCTTCCATTTCGAAATCATAAAAGTGGGTCACTATATCACCATTGTCCTAGATCTTTAAGCAAAGACAATTGCAAACATTTATTGACTAAAATTCTTTCCCCATACAGCTCCAAAGATACCTTCCAACCTACATCATCATCAGCCCAGCAGCTACATATACGAGTATAAGTTACTTCAAAATAAAATCCCAAGGTCGAATTTGTTCACATGGCACAATGGCATTAGGTACATTTTATCCATAGTATCCTAAATGTCAATTCTATGTAGAAGGTATCCATTCCATTATTCCATTTGAATAGCCCCAAAAAGCTTAAACACTCAAACTCAAACCTTATACAAAAGACAAACTAAACACACACAAAAAAAATAGTTCAACTAGGTCATACTCAGAATTCACCATCAGCAGTGTTAAGTGAAGTGAAGAGAAGTAAGGTGAAGTGAAGTGAACGTGAAGCCCAAATAGCCGGGTTAGGCCATCATACTGTGTAGATATTATGATAGCATCTCTATAATACATATTATACCTATCCATCGATATCGAGATTCCCATAAATTTTTATCTGGCAAACGGGTGCTTGATTTTGAGCTATGATTAAGGTTCTAACTTTGGACATTTGTTGTGTATAGTATTCTATCTCGTTCTCTCACTTTTTCATTTACCCTTCTTTACTGGGTTTATCTATTGTTTGATTATGACGGGAGCGAAGCCGAAACTGACACACAAAACGTGATTTAACAATCGAAAAATATGTGACCTTTGATGGCTAAAAGCATGGATCGGCGGCGCGGTGCAAAAAAATGTTGTTTCATCTTAAGGAGTATAGATACTAGATACTCCTAACTCGTATCGTTTCTATGCCAAAACAGTGGAACTCCCCCATTAGATGAAGGGAAATCAATAATACATATAAAACTGCTACTTAGGGATCGGCAGAAGAACACCAGGGATGGATTTATTCTTAAAAATAAGTGAAGTAATAGGCGCATAATTTTTAACAACCTTATAGCTTTAAGTTTTAATAAATAACAATTTTCTAGAGTAGTACCCTTGGCATGATGGTTAGTGCGTTGGACTGTCATGCTAAAGGTCTTGGGCTTGATCCCGCCATCGAAAGTTTTTGTCACAGGTACTGCCTCTTGCGAGGAATTGACAAATTCTCCAAGAGCAATTCTTGCCGTTCGAATTCGGCTTTAAACTTTAGGTCCCCTTCATTCCTAACAACAGTAATCACACACATGAATGGTTGAGAGTTGTAAGTCACTAGGCCCTAGTTCTTAACGGACTGTTGCGCCAACCTATTAATGTTTTTAGCAATTTTTTAACATAATGACAAATGCAATATGCATTTAGAAAATTTCCAGAAGTTAAAGTAGTCTTTCAATATTTTAACTTTAGTAAAATATTGAAAGATACAAAAATGGTAAATCTTTCAAAATTAGTTAAATCATCTGTTTAGTTTAGTAAATTGCTGACTAAAATTGGCTTTTAACATTTCACTAAAGCATTTAAAATTTTAAGCCGCAGAATCTTAATTTTATTTAATATATGACTGAACGCGTCCATAAATATATAAAGTCTGGACAGACCTTGAAGATAATATTTCGAATTTCCATCCTCATTCTCCCAATTCCTTGGTCAAAGTAAAAAGCTGATTTTTTTCTTGTCTGTGGGTATTTAATAAAACACACCCTTTTTATTTTGTCATAAAAATAAGCAATGTGTTTCCTCTCTAAACAAGTTCCAAATTAAAAGCGTCGCGTCGCTGAATGCATTCATTCTGACTGACGCATCATTTTCGGTGTGTTTTCGTTCCATAATGATTCCTGATTGGAATTCGTATTTTTTCTCTTAGTGAAAGTTATTTATGTCATTGTGTCGTTCATTGGAACTAATCATGGGATTTTGTTGACAGTTCTTTTATAGCTGTAAAATTCTGTCATTGAAAAACAAATCTGGATTAAAATTCACAGTTGACTTAGTCTTCATCATACCAGATCCGCTCCTGAAAACCAGCAATTGTTTCATAGCTTTTGTGTGCAATTTTCAATTCAATTTACAATAGCTAAGCCATATTTCCTTCAAGATTCTTTACACAAAAGGCACAGAGCTGAGAAGAGGAAGATTGTTCATGCGATAAAGTCCCAATCACTGTCAATCGTTTGAATAGTGCTCCTTCAAGTTTTTTTCTTTGGTTTTTTGGAATGAGCTCCGCTTCCCTTCGTCATGAAAAAATTTCCTTCAAAATATTTGAGCTTTACACTTTCGCGAAAATTGTCGTCCTCCTTGTTTTTCAAAAAGGGCACGGAAGTTTGAGGGGAAGGCATCACTAGAAACATAAAATCATAAAAGGAAAGTATAAAATCATAAAGTCATGTCTGCTTCATTTGACAAAATGATATAAATTTCAAAAATGGTTGAATTTTATGAATTGACAAAAGCCCCTTCAATTTTACTATACCTACACCAAAAAGGATTGTACGCTTACATAAGTAGAATTCAGTGAAAATTTTCAAAGAACCAACGAGAGGACGACCGACGACGCGAAGGAAGAAGAAGCGAAGAAGTCAGGAAGGAAGAAGTTGTTTTAGCTATAGCCATATCTTGATAGCGGTTATTTGGAAAAGTTTCCTTAAAAAAGCTAATTTGACTTGGATTTGATGGAGCTTTGGCTTCAATGGCAGTGAATATTACTCCTATTCGCATCGGTCGTAAATTTTCAAGATTGAATGATAAGACAGTAAAATTATGACTTTGAGGCATAAGAAATTGTCTTAAAATGAAAATTGATATTTCTTCTCATCGTCGTCGTCGTTTTCAGCCGTAGTTGTCGTAAAAGGCTTACTTAGAGGATTTGCAAATTCAGCACATAGTATATTCTTTTGTTATTTTTGAGCTTGTCGAATAAACGCTTCTTTGGAGCTTCTATAAAGATTTTAGCCCCTAATTCGTGGTATCCTGTCCGGTTGGATTAATGCGCATAATTGGAAATAAATTGGCACTCGTTTTGGGATCGGGTCCAAATGCTCCCTTTAGGAGAAGTCTTTTTTGGTTTTGGTATTATAGTCTACTGTTTGAAAATGATAAAAACAAAATATTATTCTCCTTTTTGCAGGCGATGTTCGATTTTGTGCTAAGGACTGATGTTGTGGAACAAAAACCACAAAGTCCAAGAAAACCAGAACGAGAATCCCTCTCTATTCATTAATTCTGCCTGATCGGCTACCGCAAACCTTTACGCTTGATAGAAAGCCAAATCCCAGAAACCAAATTTGAAATGATGTAGCAAAGTAAAGATTTTGACTTCTGCATAAAGGTGCTGCTGGGCTATGGCAGTGGAACGGTGCGGCAACGGCGGCGGGGTGTTTCAACATTTCATATAAAAATAAACAGCATCCTGGCCAGACTGCGATAGAACCATAAACATCCAACCAACCATCAGCAGCCATATGCTATAAGATTGAAACCATGAAACCAGAAGCAGTGCGGTCGGTGAGTACGAATATATATCAAATTACCTACACTAGAATTAGAGAAGCATTGAATTGAAATTTAATTTGAATTGAAAGGAGTGAATGTTTGTTATGTTCTATTGTCTACCTTCTTAACCTAACCTTCCTAAGAAAAAAGGGGTCAACATTAAGATCTTTGAAATGAAACAAGTTGAAAACAAAAATTTAAGTCAAAAACGTTGAAGTATTAATTCCTAAAACTTTAATCTCTTTGAAAAATTAGGATGGTAACAAATTAATGGTATTAGACAATATTGATATTAAGATACAGCGGATGTAGTTAAAATTGAAGAAGTTTGAATAAGCATCAGCATTTTGGAATTTTTACATTTCTTATAGTAAATGTTCAAAATTTTAAAAATAAATAACATGTATTTTTATAGACCTTTAAATTGTCAACATTTTTTTAAAATGACGCCTGTTTTGTGAGTTGTTAAGTGGCTCAGAATAAGTTTGGTTTATCATTTAGACATGAAAAGACTAAAAAGTTCAGGCTTCTAAATTATAATTATTTATTTCGAAAACCGTTTCTTTCGAAAACCTTGAAAGCTCAAAATATTTAGAAACCGTATTTAGATTGTTGTTATTATTATTATTAAAACATTCTTTATTTCTCGATAGTAAATTATTATATCAGATTTATTAAATTTAAAAAATTAAAAAAAAATTAAGAACATGTTTTAACAGAAAAAGAGATTTACATTTTTTTTAATCATCATTTAAATTCGTTTAAAATTCAATTGATGAAACTGTTACGGTCAACCTAAGGCATGATTCACATAGAGACAAAGAATGTTAAAACTTGAGCAACCATTTAAAGGATCCTTTGTATCTTCAAGTGAAAGGAAACTCTTTGAGAAGTAAAGCCTGCGGATTTCTTGCAAGATTGGGCACACAGCTAGAAAATGATACACGTTTTCGGTTTCATTGCGGTTGCACAAACTACATATCGGGTGAAAGTCAGTTCTATGAGGGCTTCGTATTGAATACCCAGAAAAAAAATAATATACCCAATCAAATTTAATCTTTTTTGATAATATCCCCAGAGACGTAAGACAAATGGACAAAATGCCCAACTCAATAATTCATTTCACAATAATCCCCAGTATCCGTGCATATCTTCATTTATGCATCCAGTTTTTAGAAAAACTCTCATAAAATTCTCTTATTGTGATAATTATAAATGATAATGGGCAGGGTTAGACCACATAAGGGACTTGAAAGTTAGGTAAGTTTCTAATAGCTGTCAAAAAATTACCTTCCAAAAGTTAACTTGAAAGTTAATCAAAAAAAATCTACCCAACTATCTAGTAAAGTCCACTTACGTCAAAATGACGGTTTACCATGTTTTTTTCATTCAACTGAAAGCTGAACTTTATTATTCTATGATTTAATTATTTTTTGCACAACTTCAATTAAAGCTTTCTGAAAAAGGGTCCTTTCTCTTAGGAAAAGAAATAACTCATATTTCTGTGCAATACAAAATACAAATCGAGATGGACTTGTAGCTTGCCTAAGGTGTGTTTAATAGACAATAATTTGTTTGGTACTTTTTGTACTTTGAACTTAAAGTAAAGGTTTGTGAAGTAAAGTTCAGAATTTGACATTCATGACACTTGAAAAAGGAACTAGTTGCCTTGGTCAAAATTTACGTTCAAGGAATGAATTTGACTGCAAATGAAGTCCCTTACGTTGCTTGAACCTGCCCAATGATAAACAGTTCCTAAACAGAAAATCACTATGAAGGCATGCACTTCTTAGTCTGACTTTAGTATTCCTAGAAATGAGTTGTATTTGTAGTTCTGTCTAGGTGTTGTTTTGTAGTGCCGAGCACTTCTTTTGTTTTGGAATAAAAATAAAAAAATAGTGATATTGTTATTTTGTTATTGTTTTATGGGTTGAATTTCATGCAACATAAATAAAAATTTAATATATGTATTAAAAACAATTATGTTCAAGTAGTGAATCATTAAATTGCGCGCGGTATTTAATCGCATGATTCACTACTTGAATATCATCGTTTTGGGGATATACACTTGGAGATTTTTGCCCTAGGTATTCTCTCTTTGGAAAATTTTTCTGCTGGGCATTTCGTTTTGGGGATTATGGATTTGGGGATTTTCCTTTGGGGATTATACCTTAGGGGAAATTATCACCAAATAGTGCAAATATAGGATCAACTGTTGATAGACCCGATCGAAAACCGGCTTAAAAAATACTAGTAGTTGAATCTCCTCAACCCATGGTATAAAAGATGGGTGAATATTTTCCGAAGACACGGTAAAATCGATATGCACCTTTAATTGTCTGGGCGCTGGGGATCACTTTTTTTTAATATTGCGTAAATCTTTGCTCTTAAAAATGATTTCAGAATAGATTCTTCCTTAATAAGAATAAATTAATATGAACCAAAAAATTTACTAATAAGTTTTTATAAAATTCAACCATCAATTCCCGCAGACTTATAATTTTTCATTGATTTCAAAGTATCTTACAACTCTTTCATTGAAATTGGCCCATCAAGTTTTGGGATTTTCACTGATGAGAGACCGGTTGCTACACCATTAAAATAAAGTTTTCGTTTTTGAACTAAAAGCTGTTTATATTGTTTGTTCGCCTCTAAGTAAACTGTTTTAAAAAACACATAATTGTTCTTCTTAAAAATGTTAAGAAGAGCGAAAGTTTCATGGATTGCCGTACAATATATAAAATATTTTTACTAGCCTGGTCACTACTCCAATTTTCTTGTTCAGGCAGGTAGTTAAACTAAGCATCAAGTCTGCATCTATACTTTTCCGATTTTCAACCAACCTTATGCTCTTAATATGTTTTGCGAAGAAATATAATAACGCTCGTCTACAGAATTTCAAAAACTTAATTTTTGCGCTTTTAAAAAAAAATGTTTCCAATTTTGAACCTCAAATGGTTTTGAAATTTTTCAAGTCTTTTCGCATAAACAAAGTTAGCTCAAAGTGAGGTTTCAAAATCGAACAAAAAAATCTAATTAAGCAACATTTTTTCTTAAAAAAATAAAAAAAATTGTTTATTTTTGAAAAACCTGTCCACTTCAACGACCCAAAAGAGTACCTAGTCCTAAATCTTAAAATTGCATCAAAAATATATTTATTTTCGCATGTTTTTTCGTTATTTTCAGTCTTGCTTTAACAAACCTGGAATATTGTTTTAAAAGAGTTTAACGTGCATATTTTGCACCTAATAAAAACTATTTTTTTATCACTACAATGTTTCGGATTTATAAAAATTATAGGTTCGTTATTTTCTTTTGCATGAATTTGTTTAGACAATAAAAACAAAAGTTTCATTGAATAATAAAGAATAATTGAATATCACTAAAATATATTAACGTATGAAAATTGTTTGAAACCTGAATAAAGAGACTATCTTATTTCCCCACAAAAATCCGGATGTGGCATTATTTGACAAGATGCCAATTAAATGCTTCGTATTGCCCCAAATTTGGAACATTATAGCGCCATCCATTGACTAAAGTAAACGCCACATAAGGCACACACATCCTTGCTGCATATTGAACCAATGCATCTTCAATCTGCACCACCCGCTGAGTATCATCTTCGCATCTTGCCAAAGTTTCAACCTTATCGCATAATAATTTTCATTTCGATATCGAAATGAGGCATTCTTCACTTCTCCATCCCCAAAGCCCAAATACCAATACCCCCTCTTTTGCATATTTCAATCCTTTATCCATTTAGCCATACTATAAAAATCTACATGGCTATCAGCAGATTTAATCAGTTTTATTATTTTCAATATCGGATGCAGCCCGAGATTGTGTAGTTAAGGAGATGGAACTCATCACCAGCGGGAATCCCATTTAAACGAAGGCGCAACCAGGCCAGGAATTGACACAAAGACAGCAAAAAAGCATAAAACCAGTAGGGAAAGGTTGGTGACCATTCTGTTGCTTTTTTTCTTCTTCATCTTTTAATCACACAAAACTGTCAACTTGGATAAGTGCATTTGGCCATTTCAACGAATGCGAGAGTGTCTCACTTTATGTTCCGTCCTAGTCCCAGTTAAAGTCCCAATCCCAGTCCAAGTACCAGTACCAGTCCCGGTTTCCTCAACATTTTCCTTTATTTTAATCGTACTCTGCGTCTGCACATACAGGATATACGAATATGCAATATGTTGGTACATCTGCATACATGTATGTACCTATACATTCACAACTCTTCATAAAACGAGATGCTGGGGTTTCACCTTCTGCGGGATGTGGATGATGTCCTCTCTTTGATAGTCCATGGCCCATTTTTATTGTGGCCATTAATGTGATGGCTTTGGTGAATTATATTTTATGGTCACAAATTTGAATTAATTGAGATAAAGTGGCCATTAAAGTGTCGTTTAACATGGTATTCGGATTAATTTTACCCCAAGTGCAACTCTGGAATCATGGATGGTATATAAAAGCTTGTGTGCTCTGCTCAGTTCAGTGCAGCATGATGGTTCAGTACATCTCTTCATATATAAATAAGCACTTGGTAATTAATACAAGTGCAATACGATCAGATTAATATATTTATATAATATAGAAAAGCAGGAAAAGGACGAATCGGATAACCGATATGTAATGATACGATACGATACCAGAAAGAGAGAGAAAATTATATCGAAATCAGATAAGCTCCGGTATATCGGCGGTATTTTAAATTTTATTTCACATTTCCATTATTAAAATGGAGGATACTACCTATAGAACAAACAAGTTGGTAAATAAATTAAAATAATGAACATCGCGTCGGAAAGTTACACAGAAGCTGGGGTATGTTTCTCAGATCATTTAACTTTGGTAAATTATGCTCTGTGTTTTACTTTCCTGAGAGAAAGAGTTATGTGAAATTAAAATGAATTCAAGTGAAGTGAAATATTGGTTTACCATTTAGCATAATGAGCAGTACTCCAATGGTTCAATGAAAAATAACACCAAATATTTATTTGTTGTAAGGAAAATCGATTCTTAATGAGGACCCTGCCCGGGCGCCATTTAGGGACTTCATTTTTTTTTAAATACAAAGCAAGATTTAGGAAAAGTTTGGAATAAATAAAACATAAATGGTTTCTTACGCTAAAAACTAAACAATTTTTAATATTTTTGTGGCAACTGATTTTTTAATAGGCAATACCCGGACGCCATTTAAAGACTTTTGTTTAACACATAAGCACCATTACCCAGCGAGTTTAAAACAAAATTAAAATTCGCTTCATAAATCGTCATACATTTATTTTAACTTAGACTGAAAGTGAGTACTAAACCAATGCCTCATAGAAACCAAGAAGATACTTCTCGGGCGCCATTTATAGACTTCTGTTTTGTAAATACCTAAGATCCCCTTCATTTCAAAATGTATTTGAAATTGTATTTATTTTCTCAGATTAAATAATCCATTCGTTTTTTTTACCTTATGGAAATATGTTTTTAAAAGAAGACATTTCCCGGGCTCCATTTGGGCACGACTGTTTTAAATTTCTTAAGATTATTTTTTTTCCATTTAAAACAAACTCAAACTAAGATCAATTATCAATCTTTGCTTTAGTACTTTAGATTGAATACTTAATTAATTTCTTTAACTTTACTGCAACTGAATTTTAAAGAAGACGCTCCCCGTACGGCATTTGGAAACTTCTGTTTCTAAATATATAATAAACCAGCACTTCCAACAAGTTTGAAGCAAAGAAAAATAACAAATCAAACACATTTTACAGAATGACACTGCCCGGGCGCCATTTAAATATCATTTTTTCCATTGCTTTATCTACAATTCTCATTTAATCTTCAATTTATTTCATTACATTTCAAACAAAATGAATGTTATACAACTTCAAAAAAACTGATTAGCTAGGAAGTCACTGTCCGGGCGCCATTTAGAGACTTTTTTTTAAGTACCTTCTGAATTGCATTTAAAAATAATTTAGAAGAAGCTGGGTTCCGTTATGATCATAAATGTATTCCTCTCTGTTACGTTAGGAAAACAAAAAGCTTTCTGATTAATTCAAAAACTTATTGCTTCTAACTATATTTTAAGATATCTTCACATAAAACCTTAAGTTTCTTGCTAAAACATAAAATCATGCATTTATCTCTTTACCGACAGACAATGAACTTAAACAAAAAAAAAAAACAACTCTGGGCTAAGCCCTTTGCCACAAGTCCAAACAATACCAATATAATGTATGACTTTGGCTTTGAAAACAAAAAAAGCAAATAAACCTCAAGAACGAAGTAAAAACTTTACCTTCATAAGTTAGGCTCGTTACCCATCCATCATAAAAATAAATTCCAAATCTGAAGCTCAACCTAAAGGTTTTGGTAATACAGACAGAACGAAAAAAAGAAAGAACAGAACCATCACAGACACGGTATATGAATGGCTTTGATTTTAGTGGTCTTTAAAGTGATTATATGGCACTGTGCGCAGTGAAGATTCGTACATATTTTGCGATCTTGTTTTTTCTTCAATTATTATTTGTGAGTGGTGATTTGTAGGCGTTGTTGGTCTTTACAACCCCTAAAGGGCTTTTATCGACAGGATTTCCATCTTGAAATTTGAAACCTGTTATTAGATAAACTTTGTTGGTACTTATTTATATAATCTGAAGGCTTTCAGATAAAGTTGCACAATTTATCAACTATCAATTGATATTAGAAATATTGCTGCTTATTCCATATTTCAGTGTCAGATTAAGGTTGAAGTGAATTTAGGGCTTTTGGTATTTCACCATCTGAGTTGTTCCAGTATTTTCTCACGCACTTTGTTCTAAAAGTTACCTTTGACTTGGTTAAATGTTTTTACGATTAATTATTTTGAAATTTGACATATAAACTGGCAGCTTGGCAACTCCATTCATTGAACTCCTCATCCTGATGATATAGTGCTGCGCGGTTAAGGTGATTTTTATTATCTGGCTAAAGGTAGTTAGAAAGATGTTTCCTTTTGTTGTTAGGCTTCAAATCATATCATTGGCGTTTTGAGTTGGTTGTGAAGAGTAGAGTTGTAAATATTTGAGGATATCGTTTCGCGCGAAAGGAATCACCCAGCCCCAGAGGGCAATTAAAAAGACCGAAAATAAACCTAAGCAGACAGCTTCTCATCAAAATTGGCACTGCCAATGCCATTTTTCCATGGTTGGTCTTTGTTGGTATGATGGTATTCCATCGTCATTCGTGTGTCCCGCATACATATACATAACAACAGAAAAGAACAGACGAGACGATAATTCCGCTTGCACTGATGATGATGGACAAGCTGCCGTAATAAAACGTGTCTCTGATGCGGCGAGAATCTGATGCAGACTATGGGATTGGACTGGGATGGACACCACCTTTAGGGATGTTCGTGCGAGAACACATTATTCGCAGTAACGCCTCGTTAATTTATGATCAGCTTTTGCCATATAGTCAGTCGGCTTTGTGTCATTGTACTAATGCGATGTACAAATGTTTGGTTGAATGTGATGATGGCCATGGCCATGACCATTTCAATTGCTCTAAGAATTGAGCGCGTAAATCCTTGAAGCTGCGTTGGACGTACGCAAGGTACCTACTGATGAGTCCATATAGCAAGCTGAGAATGACACGCTGAACAACGACGACGAATGTCGGGATGACGATGGACAGGAATGGGAAGAATTTCACCTTCATTATTGCTTGCTGCATGCAGCGAATACGCGCAGATGAACGAACGTACGGACGAGAATGAACGTTACTGGCGGCAAGAGTCGTTAAAAATTCCACAGCCGAATGGTGACACCGCGCTGCTGTTGCAGGTACCAGTGATGATTGCGAGCGGGGTGGAAACTAGTTTTTATTTTTGTATATATTGCGAACCGCTTCAGCAACAGCCACACCTGGAACGCACTGCACATTTAATTACCTTTTGCGCCAGAGTTTGCTACGTTACAGTGCGCCAATGGAATTCTCTAAGCCAAAGCTGCTGCATCAACAGCAGCATCAACATCAACATCAGCATCACCATTGTGGTTATTCAATGCAGGAAGGCGGTAGGCTTAAGGCAAAACACCGATAAGCCGCCACATACCTACCCGTCCTGACAAAGGATTCCGCAATTAATCTATGAGTTTGACCATCACTATATATACGCCACCATCGCCATCGCCATTGCCATAGCCATCATCTTCTGCGTCAGTGAGTTGTATTGGATTTGTTTGTTGAAATTGCTTCCTTGTGACGAGAGGTTTCGCATTCAACGTATTCAATTATTGTTTAACACAAGTTTCTCAAATACGTTTCTGGTATAGAGGATTGGTTTTGGTATATATGAAAATAAAACTACATGGGAAATTTATTGCTAGCCACAAAAGCCGGCTCATAAAGGGATTAGATGAAGCTATATTATGTTTATACTTTTGACCCCTTGTCAAAGATGGAAGCAGCAGAAGTTTTTGTTTAAAAACTTCTCTGAGTGTGAACAAATCTAAAAAAAGGGACCTTATTTTCTTCTAATCCTTTCCCATAAGAAAGTTTTATCAAAACAAGAAGATTGTGTCCTAAATTTTTATGAAATTAAAGTGCTTTAGTCTATGGATAACTCTTTTTTTAAGTACAGCAATTTCTAATAACCTAATGGAAGCTCATTCTTAAAGAAGCGGTGGCATTTAGATATTAATGTTTACCATCTGATCACCTAATCTAAATTTTTCATTCTAATCTAAATTTTTCATTTTTCATTTAATTTTGAAGCAAACCAAAAGCTGGCTCTGAGACCATCTTCGATTTTTTCCCTAAGAAAAACCAATTTTCGAAGAAGACACTGCTCGGGCGCCATTTAGAAAAATTGGTACCGTAAACCATCATACATTTTTGTGGTTAAGAAATGTCTTGACGTATGTTTTGATGATAAGTACAAACTTAAAAAGTTTAAAATTCATCTAATATGCCAGAGACACAGTGTGAGCATTAGACTAAAAGGAAGAGGTTAGGAAGGATGTGTCAGTGTGGATTTTCTTTTCCTTCTTGAATGCAATGGCAGAGGAGATAGAGCGTATAAGGCATTCCATATTCGTGTAGTACGGGTTAAGAACAAATCTTTTCACTTTGCAGTACATAATACGTAGTTGAGTTTAAGAGTAAATGGTTGAACTATTTACGGTTGAACTGTACGAAAATATTCGAGTGAAGTAATGACATTATCTTCACACATAATTTTAAAAGCTCGTAGTTGAATAGCGTTCAAGGGGCTTAGGAAAGTTTCGTTTCTTGAGCACATGTCCATTTATATTAGATAATTCGAATCCTCGATTTACAAAGTGAAAAGGCATATGTGATAGCTACTATACAATTTTATAATTTCAAGCTTTTTTTAAAACCTGAGTGAACATTTCCTGGTAATTTATAACTTGTGTTCTTGATTTAGTTATCATGCAATGTTCCGAATTCTAGAGAAATAAGCTGTGAAAAATTGAAACCAAATATTTTACCATCAACATCGAATTTATTAAAAAAAATAATTGTTTTAAAAATCTCAAAATTAAGGAATTACACGACAGAAAAAGTTTCTACTATTAAGGATAGAGCCCTGCGGCTTTTTTCTTGTGAATAAATTTTCGCCTGAAATGGGACAGCATCCATTTCCAATTTTGTTGATAATCCTGCCATTTTTGGTAATTTACCTCCACCTTCACACTTTCATTTATCACTCGTTTACCTCAATTTGCGCAGTTGACGGTTTTCGTTTTTATTTTTCTTTATCCATCCCCATACTCGAAAGTCTCAATATGTAAACTTATAAAGGCTTGGAGACCTTTGACTAATGTATCTACTTTTTTACACATTCTCCTGATCCATAAAAGTCAATTTGTTTTGACTGGTAGTGTACTTATATGAATTGATTGAACGTGTTTTATTTTTATGCAGTGCTTGGGCTCAGGCTCAGGCTCACTTATTTTTAACTGAAAAACGCTGTAATCATCATCAATGATGAGTGCCTGGACTTTGCAGAGGCGCGAATTTAAACACACAAACAAAAAATAAAGGAAAGGTGACTTAATCCAAAATTATGCCTTCAACTTGTTGCAATGGAAATTACCTTGTGCCATCAGTTCAGTGCAGTGCAGTGCAGCAGTATGTTCATCCGTCCACAACCAGCCAAACCATCAGCTCGGCTGGCTATAAGCTATGTTATAACCAACCATACTCTCTGGGTACTCTTGACAATATAGCAATTACCGAATTCCAAAAATGAAGGAAATTTTCGCGCAAAATCTTTCGCCAAACCATCCAAACCAATGATTTACCAGTAAATCATGTGCTCCTCGAGAGTTGTTTCGTTGGAATTTCACTCCTCGACGAGTATATAGGATGAGGACGAGTGTTATAGTGCTGGATTCGGACTGCTGAAGCTGATGCTTGGTTGAATCTCGAATGTGGATGTGTTTTTTTTGGTTTCTCAAGATACTTTTTTTCTGTCGAATGAAGGAATACCTGACATTACCGCCAGGTCGCAAATCTGCGGCTTGGCGGCGTCCGCGTCGTCGTCAATGTGGTGGTGGCGGCAGTGGCGGCGGTATAGAAGCAATTTACTTGTCAAGCCAGAGTAAGAATTATCGCTGCCTTACGTAACGTAACGTTTCAAAGTAACAAAAATACATCCCTCTCTCTCGAAAGCATACCAACAAAAGTTACTAAAACAAGAAGAAATAAAAACAAAACTGGTCCTAAGAGTTCATCATGAGTGTCTCCACTAATCGAAGACACATCTATTGGCCAATCGAACGTGACAAATTGAGTAATGAACTGAGTCATCGCCGTTCACCACCGATGAACCTCATCAAATGCTAATTCATAATGAAATCATTAATAAACTGCGCGCGAGCGCCCCGATGATGGGGCGGGCGGCTAGACAGTGCTCCCCAAGCGGGAAACACAACGCAACAGAAAAGCGAATCATCATTTCCAAAAGAAGCTGCGCAGTTAAGATGGAGACAGAAGACGGACGATGGAGTCGGAGTGGAAATTAATTAAAAGATCATTTATTCGGAAATCGTAATTAATATTCCGAGCACACGAAGACATCGGTCGCCTTAAACTCAAACAAAAAAAAAAAGATATACTATAGCGACTGATGAACGGTAAGGAGGACGGCCGGCGCGCTGTATATTAAAACGTGTTTAAACTGACCACATGCAAATCCCGATCCCGATCAAGAACCAAGACCAACCTGTCCATAAGTGTATTCAGCTGCCTGAGCTCGGATGAGAGATGGACGATGAAATTGTTTTTGAATGCTGAACAACCTCCCCTATGAGCTGTGTGTTACGTCTTGTGATGCTCCATACTCGAAGCTGTTTTGCGCCTGCTTTGCGCCTTGGCCAGCTGGGCAGGGAGCGGACCATGTTCGCAAGTTGCAAATCTGAAATAGCTACAAGAATATCCTGATCTAGGAGAGAGGAATCAATTTGTTCCTGCCTAGAATGAGTTGCTGCTGCTTTTGTTAGAGTCGAAGTTGAAGTCACAGTCTTGGAGTTTAGTCTTGAGTTGGGCAGAGAGATATGATGGTATGAAATGTGAGAGATATACTAACTCTGATGTTCTGCTGATGGCTGCTGCTGTTGCAAGTTGCAAGTAGCAAGAAACAGGTAATTTACATTGATGGAGTCGCATGCTGAAATTGAGATTATGAGCAAGCGTTGATTATTATTTGAGATGACACTTTGTCTTTTCTGTTTATATGAGTAAAGTTAAGTACTTTCCTATAGATACGTTACGAGAGTATGGATTGAATATATTAAGTTGCACTTCAGTCATTGGGAATTTATAATTATTACATTTTATGAACTAGAAAATTGTTTTTTCAAAGTTGTTTGTTATGTTTATTTAGAACAATGAAGTACGAGAAAGTCTTAATTACAGAAATTTACTGAATAACCTACATAGAACCATGTTAAAAAGATCAACTTAAAGTTGAGGTAATTTATGTCAAGAAATCGAGCTTTAAAATTTTTAAATGAAATTCGGGTTTTCTAAAGATCGATTTATTTACTTCGAATGCTTCCATAACGTCCTCAAAAGTGATGTTATAAAAGATTGTGGGCAAGGATAGCTCGGTACTCGGTTTTAGAATTTAAATACCAAGGTATTACATTATTCTTAATTTCTTACTAATATAAAAATTTTACTTAAGTGCAATGTCAACAAAATAATTATTATTGCTTAAGTTTTAGCTGTTTTCCGTCCATCAAAATTAATATTACTAAATGGCTTAAATAGCTCAGTAACATTTTTGGGAAATATTGAATTTACAAAATTATTGCTTTATGTAAATGTGTTGTGAGGATAAAGTAGAATAAGTTTGTTAAATCAAAGAAACATAATATTTTCACTTATTTTAACGAATCCGATCAATTCAATATAAAAATATTGAGGGCTCAACCGGGATCAATTGTTATTAAATTATATCAATGTTCCCGTTTTGCTGAACCTCTAAAGAATTGGGCATGGCTTAGTTCAAGATCAAGACTTGAAACTTGAAGGAGATTAACCATTTGAAGTGAAGTTCGATCTTCGATAATAATAAAAATATTGTTAATTATATTTAAATCTAAAAATAAAGTAAATGTATTTTCAAACCCATGTTACTTTCTTTAAATGTTTATTAATAGAAATACAGGATTTTGAATAAGCAGAATTTTTAAAAACAGAATGTTGTGTCTATAAAATGTTGTAAATAATATTACAACAACAGTATTATGACCCATACATTATTTTGACCCTAACCCACTTCTTTTCATACAATTAATTTTTTGGGACTGCGTTGTGTCTTAAAAACGTCCATTTAAGACTTTTTTTTTTGAAACCTTTTAAAAATCTGAGGTGATGTGAGAATTATGTATATGGCGAAATTTGAAACCAGAATATTACTGTCAATTGCTTGACGAAGTTCTTATCTCTTAATATCGGTTTTTTGAATAGAAAAGAATTTGGTTGAGTTTTATCTCATTTATTCATCAAGCTCTAAATTAATGATTGAGGGCTCAAGGACATTTAAACTCACAGTGGCATTTAATGTGCAATAATTATACATTAAAAAAAAGTAATTTCCCAAAAAATAGAATAATAATTGTAAAAGTGCATTGTGGAGGAAAGACCCAAATTATACCCGGTCAGTTTGGACTTTCCCAACATGGATCGTTATTCTTCAGGTTTCAAGCTATCGTAATTAGTTGCAACGGTTACAACTGCATTATATTTCCAATGTGCAGGATGTTGTTGTTTATGTCAAATTTGTGATGGAAGTACCCTCGATTTGCCTTCATTACAGTCTTCAATGATTTAAGTGGACATTTGTTTGTCCTTTTGGACACCAACTGTACCTGTAGCAAGAAATCCTTTTCCTTGTAAAGTGGTCATTAGATCACTTGGCGTAGTTATTACTTTCATTAAGTTAAGTATAACGCGTGATCCAATGGATAAGCACTTATTTATTTGACTCACATTTTTGGCACCACAATACACAATACGGAATGTTGACCAAAAAACTTTACCATCGCTTTGTCAATTGAAAGTTTACAATGAAAAAAAAAACATTTTTGACAATTCTGGCAAGTCATTTTCATCATAGTTCTAATCTTTGCCATCTTATCTGCCTTGTCAATACTTGAATAGTTAGCCAAATGAGCTCTTGATTTCCGTAGCTACCAACAGAATGCTCGTATCTTCGTCGAAGCACCAATATAATGATTCTTAAGGTGAAGTGTGATATCCGGAAAAAAGCATAATGCCAACAACCTTGTTTAGACCTTCTTTTGTAAATATAAATGAGTGAAAGTTTTGGTCCAGTGCGTATATCCGACTTTGCTCTACAATCAAATTCATTATATCATCATCGAAAAAGTGTTCAAAGATTTGAACTTCGTCTTCCAATTCCAACTGTTCTTTTACTTTGGTAAGGCTTTCCAAATAATCAAATGTTTTAGCCTTTTTCAGTAGAATAAACGACATGATTAGACCATTTTGAAGCACTATTTTGAGACCCAACTTTGTCTGAGGTTTCCTTCATCAAATAAGAAAGTGGAATATCGTCTTCGCTTTCGAATCCATCATTGATTTCAACCTCTACTGCTCTTGGGATATCAACAGGTATATGGGGATCAAGCAAGTCATCTTCACATATATCCTCTTCGTTTGTTTGGGTATCAACATCCGGTGGAATAACCACTACATCTCCTTCATTTCCACCATCTGGTACATCATCAACAGCCATGTATAAATTTGAATAGCGCTATCCATACAAGCTCTTACAATTAACTGTTGTAAAAGCCATTTATCTACAAATCCAGCAAGAAAAAAAAAATAACCACAGTTTTGGCCAGTGTACGACTTACAACGAGAAAGAAGCAATACTTTTTATGATATCTTTTTCCAGTATTTTTTTCTTCATAAATAACCTAATGAACATAATAAATTATTCACAAGCTAGTCAATAGTTAAAAATTTAATAAACCTTTTACTTTTGCAAGGACACAAAACGGCTTGAAAAAAAAGTGCAAGACACAAAAGGTAACGAAACAATTCGAAAATGTACATGCTTGCTTTCCAATCAAAAAATATTTAAATCGAAGTTTATTTTTTAAAAAATATCAACCTTAAATTTTCAAAAATACTGTACTCAATTGAGTACAATTTCGTCATTTCGGTGAATAGACTTTTCAAGAAATATCGGGAAAAATTATAGTGAAACTAATTGCTTATGATTTGTATATCCTGATTGCATCTAACTTGAATCTAGAAAAACATTTACAATCCAAATTATTGGAAGCAAAGCGTGCCATGTGTTCTGTGTGGAGAAGTTGCAATCCAAGAAATAGCGTTTCGCACATAGCTAAACAGAAAGTATTTCGAGCTACCGCAATTGCAATACCGTTTTACGGAGTGCAAGTATGGGGGTATCGATAGTTTGAATCTGTGGAAAAGGCCCTCCGTTTTTGTATTACAAGTAATTTCAAGTTGCCAAGTACGACGCCCAACCATATGTTCCATCTTGAAACAGGAATAGGACCCTTCTTTTTAGACACACTTAAATTACATTTCTAGAGTTTTGGCGATAGGTGACAAAAGAATTCCGAGTAGTACTCACACAAGCTATCAATTCAGATGTTTCGTGTGTTTAAGAGTGGAAAAAACTCGCAATTGAATGCTCAAAGCTCAACTACTTTTTCAATATCTGAAGACGAAAGTATCGAGGTGCTTAAGTTGAATTTTGATGACTTGCTGAAAAAAGTCGGCAACATGGTGAACGATAAGTTTATAAGTGAAGCTATAGCATCTTTTTACAGATCTTACTACAGTAAAATTAACCATTTCTTGAACCACAACACCTACTTCTTGGCCAAGAACAGTGCACACAAAATCAGCTTGTTATTCAAAGTAAGAGGTGAACTCATTAATTTGAACTACATCCAATAATCAAGGAGTTCCGAAATCGCTATTTGGGATAGATATATACTCGGTTTAGAGCAAACGATCAACATCTTGAATGGAGAACTAGGTTGGGACCTTCTGTATGAATACTCATTGAACGTTCTTCGCTATAGAACCAGAATAGTTGGTTACAGGGCAACTAATAAATATAAAAAACAACCTAAGACTCAGTTTCATTGAACTTATCTCTAAAATAGCTATAGATTTCAAAAATCATTGTCAACCGAGTTCTATAGATATGATTAGATGTGCAAAAAAAGCCCTTTTAAAATAATAATTCAAAAGTTAAAGCAAGAATTACTATTTACGTCCAGTTTTTAATTCACAGTTGTGTTCATAAAAATAGCAGCGCTGGTCACTTTTTAAATAACGGATATTCTTACAAAAAATTATAATGTTTCTTGCATCTAACGGTCTTTCATTTTCACATTAGAGACTTTTAGCTTGAAGTTATACTCTACTTTTCCTGATGAACACACACTATTTCAAACTCTCTGGATATGGAGTGTTCATAAAAATAGCAGTGCTTCTGATTTCATAATTAAAAAATGTTAAACATTATTTTTTTTATTTTGCGGTAAGTAAATATTTTAATATTTAATGTTTTAAGTATTTGTAACATATACTAGCATAAAAAATAAACAATGGGACGGTCAAGATATTCGAAAACTTATTAGAAAACTGCGTTTGGAGTGAAAAACCTACCAAAATATTCAAGACATCCAAGACTGCTCACCAAAAATGGTCAGTAACGCCTTAAAATGGCAAAATAAACCCAAAACGCTAGGCCCATAAAGGATGACTACTGAAAGAACTGACAGAAAAACAGTTCAGTTAGCAAAACAGACCACTTCCATAGGCTCTAGGAAAATAAGAAATGGACTTCAACTATTTGTTACAATACTAATAGGTCTTTTGTAAGCGAAGTTACCAGCCCGAAGTCCACGCAAGGTACCATTCTTGACGAAAAGGCATGCGGCAAAGACAATGAAGTTTGTTAAAGCGCATAAAGATTGGAGATGAAAGCAAAGTCGTCAAAAATTATGATATGGGCTTGCTTTTCATATTACGGCGTCGGGCCTATTTATCCCATGGGGGTATAAGGGATGCAACCGAGTATGTGTAAATTCTCGAGGAGGTTATGTTACCCTATGCTGAAGAGAAATTGCCGTTGGTTTGGGTATACCAACAAAGCTATGACCCAAAGCATAGGTCAAAAAAGGCAAAATCACGGTTTGTGCAGAAGAAGTTATTCGTTATGGAGTGGGCCACTCAACCCCCCGACCTTATCCCCATCAGAAATTTGGGGGGATGTTAAGAACGTTCATAAAGCACAACCCAAGAATTCGAAAGAGTTGTGGGAAGCAGTGCGTGATTCGTGGAGCGCAATACCAGTCGAGAGGTGTCAGGTTTTAGTGGACTCGATGCCACGTAGATACGTTCGCAGTCATAAAAAACAATGGTTATGCAACAAAGTACTAATTGTAAGCTAACATTATTTGAATACTTTCTTATAACTTAAGTTTTTCTTACTCCTTACGTAACAGATCCAGAACTTTGTCATGCACTGCTATTTTTATGAACAGCCATATATTTAATGAATGGTTTTTACTGTGACAAAGCTAACGGTAAGAAATTGATAATACTTATTTTCTGTTATTATGAACACATTTTTATGAACACAACTGTAAGTTTAAAAATTACCTTCTCAAACTACGGAAAACATACAATTTGTAAGGTTTTTTATCTAAATTATCGTATGTTCAGCTAAGCCAGACTCCACTGTATATTAAAAAAAAAAACAAACATATTCTTAATGTTTAAAATGAAATAAAACTAATTTGGCTTCATTTCATCACATTCAAGTGCAAAAAGAACACCTACTAAAAATTGGCCCTCCACAAAAGTGAATAATTTCTTTACAAGTACAGCCTACCTATTTAATTTTTCTTAACGACTTCTTTTTTAAAACTTCTTGAAAAATATTCTGGAATGCGTTTAACTTTATTTTTTTTAAATTCATAAAAGCTATAAATAAATATTGTATCTTCAATAAATTCTTCAAAATTTAAACCTTAATCCCATATTTAACAAAACCGTTGTTACTTATATTATTTATAAACAAATAAAAATCTCGACCATCTTCATCCACACACATCAAACATAAATTAAAATATAAAATACCAAACACTCAAAAAAGAGTAATGAATGACATTAAAACAATTTTTAACATCTCTTAAACCAAATGCTCTTCTAAATTTACAAATATCTCTTGAGCATTTCTCTGAAATATGAAACGAAAGAAATTGAAACATGCCAAATAAGAATCCCCTGGTTTTTCTTGATTCCACTAAATCCACTCAAACTCATTTAAATGAAAACAAAATCCAATAAGAACAGAACAGGTATCGTCTTATGCTCTTGGCTCCTCTCGCTAAATAAACGAATGGAACTGGAAAATGCAACTGGAATGATTGAAATTCTGAAACGAAACAGAACAATAACAACAACTGAATACTTTAACTGAAGAAGAAATGAGGGGAAGTAAGATTATTATTCTGATCAGATGGAAAATACTTATTTTCATTTTTGTCAAAGGAGTAAGAGAAGAGGATGTTGTTGTTTAGAAAGAGCAAAAGAGACAAAAGACACAACTAAAACTCCAACTCCAACAACAACAAAACAACATTTTCCATCAAATTACCACTCAAACTTCCAACACTTGTTTTTCCAATAAAAATAAAAACAAACTCGTTCCCGTTCGTCGTTCTTATGTTGTTTATGTTTCTTTTTTTTATGTTGTGCTTCCTGGAAGGCCAACAGCTCTGAGTTCGTTGTTGTTTTTCTTGTTGGTTGAAATCCAAACAACCGGCAATTTTTTTGTGGGGGGAAATGAACAACGACAACGACAACAACGGACAAAACGAAAACAGATGCAAACAACACTCAAAACTCAAACCAGTTGACAACGACTCACTCATATCAAAAATTTAACTCAACTCCAAACGAAACTGGGGTCGATTCGATTGGATTGTCGCCTTCATCGTCATCTTCGTCGTCGCCGATTGCCGCGTTCGCATTTCCCGTGGCTCCGCTTCTGGTTCAGTCGAAGTTGAGCACTTTCTGTTGTTCCTCCAACAGCAGTTAAAGAAGCCACAGAAACGAAAACGAACCAACTTACCGGAGTGTCAACGTAATATTTGTTCGTCCGATACCGATTACGATTCTGATACGAAAGAAAAGCGTGCGTGTTTTTTGAGAGCTGTCAATTTTGGCATTTTGCGTAAAAATCGTAATTCTTGTCTCGAAGTCGATGTTTTTCAAAAATAGGTACGAAAACATGTTCTATCTCGTTTGGATTTTGAATATTTAATTGTTGGTTAAAGTTCGGTTTCGCCGGTTTTTCTTGAACCTACCTCGGAACAGCTTGGACCGTAATTGTCCTTCCAAAGGTAGGTGGATGAACATTTTTTAAAAATAATCACTTTTCAAAGGAAAAGCAAAACAGTGTGTGTTTCGCTTTTGTCATTTTTATTGATTTCGAAATCGGAATACAAACAAAAATTCGGTCAATTTACCGCTAGAGTGTTATTCAAAACAAAGAGTACCGTTGTTGTGCGAAAATATATGTAAATAAAGCAAATATAGTGCTCGTGTGATATTGAGTGAGTGGCGTTTTGAATTTGTTGTGTGTTCTGTTCTGCTACCGGATATCCGGATTGGAAAATTGTATTGTTTTGAGTGTGCTGTTGCTACCATTAAAATAGCGCCATGGCCATAGCCATTCTCGTTCCGTGCGAATAATTTGGCGGTAAAAAGTGCATATAATTCATACTTAAGTGAATTTAAAATTCAAATAAAAACAAACGATAAGGATTACAGGAAAACAAAACAAAAAAAAACTAATTCCTTGCGTTTTGCTCAAAAATGACCATTGACCAGAACAACCATAAACCGGATATCACCAGTCCCCACATGATTGAAAACAGGTGAGTACCTATAAGGACTTTCCTACCCCTACCTTGTTCTGTCTACAGTCTACACCACAGTCTAGACGAAGACTTCTCTCAAGAGACCCGCAGAACCACTTATGTGCGCCCCCTACAATCTCTGTTAGTCTCTTCTGTAATTACAATATTTCCCTTCACCTTCATACCTTTAAGCACATAGGGTATACCGTATACCATACTTATAGGGATATGTCAAGCCTTGCTATTATTTATTCCGGAAAATAGGGAAATTCGAATTGGGTGTGAGGGCTTGAGAATGGTATATTATTTTGTGTTTTGTTATGCACAATGCTCCTCCCAGCAGGTATGGGTCTCCTGTTGCAAGACAAACAAAAAGAAAACCATAAGCAAGCAACAAGGAGTTAAGGGTGTAGATAACATCCCCTACACTTCACATACCCAAGAAGGGTGTTAGGTTGGGCTTGGTAGGTATACCTATTGCAATATAGAACTGTAAGCAATTAGGGGTTACCACATGTTATTTTTTTAAAGCAATGTTGCATTCTTTCGAAGGGAAATTTCAAATAAAACCTAGGTATCTTATGGTTAGTGGTAGGTATAGCTTTGAGACGTGCGTCGTGTTGTGCATGGTGCATACCTATATGATAGATACCCTATCCCTTAGGGTTCAAGGGAATGCTTATGACAGTCGTCTCAAGTGATTGCATGTGACATTGAAAAAAGAGAAAAGAAATTGTTTCAATTTTCTTTTCTTTCGGTTTTACTTCTGAAGAGCTGGAAAATGTGTAGGTATTTGTTTTTTCTAAGGATTTTCCTCGCGTGATTGAAATGAAGATTGTAAGATAATAGAGGAAGTAATACAGAACGTCTATACTCGGTACGTCTGTGAACTTTAATTGGTTAAGAAGCTTGAAAATATATAGACAGGTATTATAGCGTGATTGGGAATGTTCCTGAAAAATCTGTGTAGGTACGTAAATTCTATAAGAACTTTTGTCGGTACCTGAAAATTTTGATTTGAAGGATGATACTTTTATTATAAACGATTATCTTCAGCTCTTGGTAAAACAATTTATATTCGTCAGCGTTGTTTACAAGAATAATGAAGGAAAAACTAAATTCGAGCAGGGAGTTAATATTTAATTCAAAATAATTGTGTTTAGTTAAGTTCTTGGCAGACTTGCACTTTATTGAAATATTATAAAAGAAGTCCCCACTTTACTAACTCACGTACTTGTCAAATTTTATCACAGTTTGTAGAAAAGTTTCTTAGATTTTGTAAAACTGTTTCGATATCAATGTGTCTTCTAGAATTTGAATTGATGTAAAGTGTTTAAGTATTGCTAAATTTTCAAAAATATTCCTAGATACTTATTTTTATTTGAAAATATTATAAATTTTCTTAAAAGTAATAAATACACTATTATAAAAAATGGGAGAATCAAATGTTAATTTTGACAATTCTGTGGTATAAAATTTGTCAAAAAAAACCATCCTCAACTTATTTATTGGATTTTGCAATCAACATGAATATCATCTACTAGTACCTAAAAAATATTGACAAAAAAAAACCTATCATTGAAATAAATTCAAAGCTCTTTTTGATTATAAATGCAAAATTATGTTTTGACCGATTTGAAATCACTCAAATAAAAGTTTAAGATTTTTCAGACAAATATTTAATTTTCTGTTTCTATATTCCGTCCAAAAATTCAATTAAATCGTTTCACTGATTGGTTTTTCAACTTTATAAAGATTTCTGGTAGAAACAAAATTCCGGTAAATTGCAATCAGATATTGGTTTTCGATGATAGAAATTTTCAATGATCTCCTTAACCGACCTAACAGAAAAATTCCAATCATTGAATGCAATGATGGAAACTAATGATAGCTAAAACTGGACCCCTACTTCAAATGAATTGTTTAAACTCAAATAGCTTCTAAGTTTTCACGAACTGTCAGAATTGTTCCCAATTATTATTTTGTGTATTTTACAACCGTTTTGTGAATTTCCAAAGAGAAATGCTGTTACCTTTTTTTAAAAGTGATAGCTTTAAGTTATTTGAAGTATTGTTTACATTTTTATCTTAACATTTATTGTAATCGCTCCCATGTGTCGAATTGAAAAGTTTGACATTTCTCTTTGGTTCAGGATCCCTAAAACCTAAATAATTAATTCTTCGAAGGATCTCCATGTGTGCGTTTCTACGTACGTTCGTATATTTGTACGTTCGAATTACGATTTTTCACCCTCCATATCTCAACGGCTTTTAAATAATTAAATTCATTAGATTTTTTGTTATATCAGTTTAAAAAAAGCTGAAGGATTTGGTTAATCAAAAAATCTCTCGATCAAATAAATCAAAAAAAAATTTACAAATATTTGTCACCTGAATATTTTCCGAACAAGAAATGATATTACACCAAAAGTAGAAAAAGAGGCTAGGATGCCACCCATACTGATAACTTCCCATCCCGTCTGTGTTAAAAAAGTTATCAGTGTAATTATTTTAAAAAATTTAAAAACTACCAACAGAATTTTTTATATGATAAAAGAGTTTGATTTCAAAATCTTTTTTGGTTAACGAGATTTTTATTCGAAAACCAATTTTTACCAATCTTAGTAGCATTTCTTAAAAGTTTTTTTATTCTAATATAAACAAATACAAATTGGATGAATGAAATTAATTAAAAGCCAATGTTTTATATTATAACCGAGATATCGATAACCGAAAAAATTTACTGAATGTTGAAAACAATATTTTTTATAAAAAAAATTAATTCAAAGCCTATATCATATATTTTTGGAAAGATATTTGAATAAAAAAGTAATTTTTACCAACTTTTATTAATTTTTTTTAGGTATTAATTTGTTGTTAAGAAATTGTCAATTCTATTTTTCTCAAAATGTTATGGAATGTTCAAAGCAATATTTCTTATAAGATTAAATTAATTTAAAGTTAATATTTTTAATTTTTGGAAAGATTATTTAGTCGAAAATCTGTTTTTAGATTTTAATTTTTTTTAAACTGTCAATTAGATTTTTCTTAAAATTTACTGAATGTTGAAAACAATATTTCTCATAAGATAAAATTAGTTTAAAGCCAATATTTCAAAGTTTTGAAAAGATATCTAAGTCGTAAACCAATTTTTACCAACTTTTGTTAATTTTTTTTTAGGTTTTTAATTTTTTGTAAAAAACTGTCAATTTGATTTTTCTCAAAATGCTACTGAATGTTGAAAACAGTATTTAAAAAAAAAATAAAATAAATATTTCTTATACGATAAAATAAGTTGGAAGCCATATCTAAAATTTCTGAAAAGTTATTTGAGTCGAAATTCAATTTTTACCAGCTTTAAGTAATGTTTTTTTTTATTTTTATTTTTTATAAAAAATCTATAGGTTTGATTTTTCTCAAAGTTTTACCTGATTTCAAAAACGTCATTCATTTTTGAACAAAATTGTTTTGGAGGCAAACCATTTTTTATTCGTAAAATTTTTGAGGCGAAAAATCAATTATAATTTTTTTGTATAAGAAATAAAAATTTACAAATTGTTAAAAATTGGTTTTGGACTAAAAATCTCGGGAAGAAAAACAGATATTGAAATCAAACTTATTTAAGTATGTATATAAAAATATAGTTTTAAATTTTTTTTTACAAAATACGAAAACTTAAAAACACAACAGAAAACTCATACAAAGGGTTTTCGCAATGTTATGATAACAGAAAAAATTGCATTAAAATTGCACGAAATATTGAAATTATTATTAAATATAATTAATATTTTGTTACACTTTTAGAAAATAAGAGCAAAAGTTCTTTTGCTTATTAAATCATAGGAAATGATAACTCAAATTTATAGGTTCATTCATCAGGCCAGACATCACCCGAAGGAATGTGTGATGAGATTTTTTAACCATCTTCCTCAGCTTGTCAAGGAGCCTACTCGAATATCAGACGTTAACGGCCGAGAAGAAAATACACTTGATGCTTGAATTGTTGCTCACTTCTGATCCTGATAAGTACACAATCAGTGTATTGACGCCTCTAAGCACATCGGACCACAGTATCATCTGTCATCTGCTAATATCTCGTGTCAAACAAATCCAGTTATAGAATGAGCTCCAAACGAAACCATTTGGCAGTACGAGAAAGCCATCTGGGACGGTCTCAAAAACTTCTTCAGGATCTTTAATTGGTCATTATGTTTTCTCCATAGTGACGCTGTGACTCATCTGAGTATGAAAACTTTTATCCTGAAAGTCATGGTTCGATTCGAGCTGCAAAGAGGTTATCAAGGAGAAAGAGATGAGCTTCCGGTGTTTTAGAGCAAACCCGACTGAGGAAAACCGGAAAAAGTTTAAACAAGCAAGGAAGGCCTGCAACGCCCGTATTCGAATGACCAAATTTTTGCATGACCAAAAATTAATGCAATGGCAGTAAGTAAGGCAGTAAGAGTTTTTAATCATTCGTAAAAAACATAAGGAATTCTTCCTCTTCCTCGGTTCCTACGCTTGTTGTTAATGCCACTCCTTTAGTTAGCTCTATTGATAAATCTCACTTTTTTGCAAGGCACTTCGCCGAAAATTCCACCTTACCAGATAGTGTCATGGCTCTTCCAGTTCTTGAACGCGTAAATGATTCTATGGGACCAATTTTTTTTTTGTACTCGTACTGTGCCGAGAGTTCTTAAAAATCTCAACATTCATAAATCCGCTGGTTCGGGTGATATACCCGCTGTTATTCTAAAGAGGTGTTCTTCCGGGCTAGCACACCACTGCGTAAGCTTTTCTATCTATTCTATTTTTCTGGGTTTATTCCGAGTAGTTGAAAAACTGCATTTGTTCAGCCAATCCCAAAAAAGGCGAATCTTCCCGCGCAATATCCTAACGTCCCTTCTTTCTAAAGTCACGGAAACGCTGATTAATTATCAGCTATAGAACGGAAGCATCGTAATAACCGGCAATACGGCTTTCGTAGCAATAGGTCCAGTGGCCATCTCATGGTTCATCTCACCGAACAGTGGAATAAATCTTTACATCGTTTTGGAGAAAGTAAGATTATTGCACTTAATATTTTAAAGGCATTTGATAAATTTTGGATCCAAGCACTCTTATCGACAATGCGTGCTTTAGGTATTGGTGAATCTCTTCGTCGTTGAATTGGAAATTACCTTTCTAGCTGTTCAATACAAGTTGTTTTGGACGGATTTAAGTCTGATACTAAAAAATTAAATTTTTTCTCAGACTATTTTCCTCATTTTTATAAATGATGACATGTCTGTTACTTCTAATTCAATACATTATTTTGTTGACGATAGCCCTCGAAAGCTTTTCATTATTCGATTCCAAACTCACAAATCTCCTCTTTGGATGTGGAACTGCAACGACAAAATATGAAAAGCTCATTAAATTTCGGTCTACACAGCATTATAAAATGGGGAATAAGAAACGGTCTGGAATATAATGCTTCGAAAACCCAATACTTCCTTGTATCCTTAAAGCGAGATATACCCTCTTTGCCACTATCTATGAGTGGCACTTGCATCAATGAAACTGAAAATCTTGACATCCTCGGAATGTGAATCAGGAACCACCTTTTGTGGAGCGATCACAAACGCGATGTCGCCAAAAATTCCGCAAGATTTCGTACATTTTTTGAGAAGATGCAAGAAATGTTTCTCTCCGTCTGATCTGGCTACAATCTACAAAAACCTATATACGTCCAAAGCTCATCTCTGGGCTGGTGCTCCATCAGCTTATTTAAGTCCGTTGAACAGTATTCAAAGAAGAGCTTTTAAAATGATTAGTGACATTAATATCATCAAGCCGATTACGTCACTCGAACATCGTCGTAAAGTTTCTTGTATTAACTTTTGTTACCATTATTTTAACGGACTTTGCTCTAGTGAAATAGCCAGTTGCATTCATCCTCTTAAACAATTTAACCGTAATACCCGCATTTCTAAAAATACCCATCAGTTTACCCTTGAACCCAACTTCGGCCGTACTTTGAACTTCAGAGATTCATTTTTTACCCGTACTACGCGAATGTGGAATATCTTGCCACGCTCTATCTTTCCCTATCATTAAAGTGTTCAGGAAGTAAAAATCAATGTACACCGGTACCTCCTATCTAACTCTTCCCTCTTTTCCTAATGCTCCCACTGTGTCTTGGCATATTAAAGGTATACAAAAACCCTTTTAATATTCGCTTATTATTAAATATAAATATGTTTTAAAACGTATGCTTTTGATTGATGATGTGAGTGAAATGATTACCCAAAACTCTTTATAATCTAAGGTGAGATCTTTTCAGATATGGAAAATAAGGCTCTTGTCAAAACTAGCCCAAAAAACCTACAGTCCAAACAACATCAATCTCAAAAAGAAACAAAACAAAAACCAAAATATTATTCTATGTGTCTCCTTAAAGAAGAATCAAAACAAAATCTTCAAAAGTTGAACGAACTAAAAAACATAATTTTCATCTCTTCCATCATCGTCATAAAAATTATTATAAATACATTATCCTGCATAAAAACGTGCGCACAAAGAATAGAAGACAGATTTCTTCGTTTCTCTTTTAGCAACTAAATAACTAGACTCTGATCTAATTATGGTTATTTTTTTTTTAAGTTTTATTGCATTTCAGGGCTTCAGAGTAAAATAAAATAAAACACAATTTTTCTCAACTCAAAGAAAGAGGAAAAAGATAGTTTCTTTGAAGGATGTCATACAAACGCCAGAGGACGAAAGTTTCATCTTTTTCTTGTTCTTCTTCTATGCAAGTATTAAGTTATGTTATTAATTTGATTGTGAAAGTTTAAGTACCTTTTAAGGAAAAATGAAAATGAAGATGGAGTCTCTTTCTGAGAATTTAAATTTTTCATAAGAATTGTTATTTTGTAATTTAATTTTATGCTTTTAATAATCGTGTAGATTTTAGTGTATAGTCTTGATCTCTATTGTTTTTTAAACCTTTGAGTAGGAATTCCTTTTTAATTGTTGCTTTGGCAAGAGTAGGTTTACATTTGATATGCTTATAAGTGAATTAAAATGATCATCAAATGAAAGTGGGCGACCTTACCGTCTGTGTCCGTCTGTCGATTTTTCTAAAAGTTGAATAAAATTTCGGCCAATATAAACAAATTTAAAGTCAATGGCGCAAAATTTTAAACAACCTATTATTAAGGCCTTAGCACGATACTAATTAACAATTTACTATGTACATTGTACATAGTAATCTATTAACTTTTCACTAATTTTAAACACTTATTATTGTTTTGCTAACTGGTATCAAGCTAAAAATATTTTATTAAAAAAAAAACATGAACACATCTAAATAATGACAAATTGTGGAGCTAACAAAACAAACATACCTTAATACTCGTATTTTTGCAAATGTCAAAGTGATAACATTGAATTTGTATTTTCTTTTTTTCATTAATTTGGTTTTAATAACTAGCCGTTGTTTATTTGCGTTAAAGCTTAAGTTCGTTGCAACTATTTTGGATATTAACAACGAATTATATTAAAAATTTATTCTACCAGGTAAGAGAATTATTGTTTAGTGAAAAAGTTTAAATGAAATGTGCATTAAATTATTGAATATCTGCGATAGATCTATTCCCCGTGAAGCATCTTCAATACCCAGAGCTACAACTGTTAGCTTCGGTGTGAAGGTTGGTGGCAGTTGTTGAACAGTTGTTTTATTAAATCTATACCTGGAGTAAAATTCACCATCGTCCAGCTCTTCAAGAGGATTTGCTCGAGTTTTAAATCTTTTAACTTCCCTACACAACACTGAATCCTCAAACATTTCAAAATCTTCTTCCTCCGAAAACATTTTAAATTAATTTACTTTTTATGATATCTATAAATAAATTTTATTGCACAATTTATTAATTTTAAAACACTTTGTCATTTTTTGAGAAAAGTGACATGTGTCATGTAGATTTAGTAAGATACTAAAAAGATAATGTAGCAATTTTTTACATCGTACTAAATCGTCTAAAATTTTCCGCCAATATCTTTCTTTGTTCTTATTTTACCCAAGTTGAAACCCATTTCTAAAGAGTTCTAATACGAGGGTTGACTCTTTGAAAATTTTAAACGATGTAAACTATATACTTTAAAGCTTTATCCATTTCACTTTTGCCCTTTAAAACAAAAAAAAAAAGAAAAATGTTTCTCGAAAACCATGATTTTGACATTTTGAGGATTTTGAGATATTTATAAAGCCAAAGTGTTTAAACGCAGAGCTTGTCCATCCAAAAAGCTTGCAGATCTTGAATTTTACTCACGATACCGTTTAAGTAAAACAACGGTTCGATTTTTATTTGAAAATTTGAATATTATTGAGTCAATAACAAATTGCGGTCTTTCAATTTCACCACAACTGCAAGACTTGGTGACTTTGGAAGAAATGTCCACAAAGTTGATGTTTGTAATAGTTAATTTTTTAGTTCTTGGTTGTGTATGATTTAATTATGTAGCAGTCGAAATTAGGCCAGTTTTTCTGTATTCTGTTAAAAAGGTTCCTTAGTTAGAAGAACTGTTAAAGTGTTTAAAATTGAGACAAGACAAGCTTAAATAAGTCTTTTAAAATAAAGAACTCCTTTAACTAGAGTCATTTTTAAAACAAAGAACTGAACTAAAGGGTGAATTTTTAAAAGATATAGGAAAGTTTTTCAAAAAAAAAACACATCCAATTGAAAAAGAATGCATGAATTCTTTATTTGAATCGATAGTACGGTCCATACCTATAGTTTAATGTTTGAAGATTATTTCATGCAAATGTTGAAAGGTCCATTCGTTGGTCCAATTTTGGCATAACCTTTTCAACATTTCGGCCGGTATCTCACGAATGAATGCTTCAATGTTGTCTTTCAATGCTTCAATTGAAGCGAGCTTGTCTGTAAAGATATGAGCATTAACATAGCCCCACAAAAAATAGTCTAAAATCGTTCCGAACGTAAAAAAAAAATGTTCACCTAAGTCGCCTCTCAATAAGTCCATTGTAGCTCTTGCAATGCTTATGGCTGATATTCACTCCAAAATCGACAATCCTGCTTATTTACGTACCCACTGACCCAAAAATGAGCTTCGTCGCTGAACACAATTTTTCGGTACAAAAGTGGATCTTCGGCCAACTTTCCAAGAGCCCTTTCACCAAAAAATTTTACGCTGCAGTACGTCATTCAGCTTCAATTCTTGCACCAGCTGTATTTTGAAAGGCATCACACCTAAATCCTTCCGCAATCCTTCCACGTTGTTGAGTAACAGAGACTCAACTGCTGCGGATGGCGACGAATCGATAGTTGATGGTCATCATTACCCTGGCCGATACAGCAGCGATATTTTCTTCAGTTCGCACTCTACGTAAGCGTTTTAGTGGTTTGATGTCCAACAATGTAAATTTGGTGCGAAATTTAGTCACAATAGCCCGAATATCCGCTTTAGTGTAAAATGGAAGAAATGCGCAATGAGCTTTCTTAACAGAGCACGCATTTTGATAATAAAATTCAGTAATTTGCAAGCATTGTTCGTTTGTAAAACGATTCATGGTTAAATTGTAGACCAAACTGAAGATGTGTGGCACTGAAACAAAACACGAAACGTGCGTCAGTTGTTTAAACCAGTTTTTCCAAAAATATAATAGCTAAAAAATCACCCTTTAGTTCAGTGATATTATTACCTTCTTATTGTTCTTGTGAGCTTATGTTGCAACTGCAACGTTTCGATAACTCAGATACCACCCTGACGAATCCTAAATAATTTAACTAAAATATTTTCTAAGACTTTTTTAAATACCATACTGGACTTTGGCAAATAACGATTTTCCCATAAGACGACCCTGACATTTTACCTTTGTCATCTTAAAATTCCCAACCAATTAACTTTCACTACAGATGACATTGTTCACATACCTTTAACTACTGCCAAAACTCAATTAGTCGCTTTAGTCTAAAACAGGCTTAGTTATGTGTAAGAATACAAAAACCAAAAGACAAAAACAATAAAATAATTAAACTTAAGTACCGCTCTGCGTGCTAAACAACAAAACACAAGACCGCTCTCCAAATAGCTTATTTAATCCACATTCCTATCGTAGACAAAACATGACTTCGATTCTACAAAAATAAATTAAAAAACCGATCTGATGTGTAGAGAAGACCTTTTCAATTAGTAACTTTGTGTGATGTGAGGCAACTAAAATTCAAAAAAAAAAAAATATATCACAAAGCTAAACCGCCAGAAGTCAACCAAGTCACCAAAGGGTTACACAAGGGAACCGTTTATAAAACAAAATCGGAAGAAAAAGGAACTAAACAAAAATGTTTTAAAAAACACCGAGCGACAAATCGACGAATGTCATTAATTGAAATGCATAAAAATCAAATAAAATGCTGATGGATCGATCCTTTGGCAGTGCAAATTAACCAGACTGACGTCGATTGACGACGACGCGACGACGAAAACAACGACGACGACGAGACATCGACATTCGTCTAAAGGCTACATTCGAAACACGATAACTGCGCGGCCCCGGTCACACAGCGACAGCAGCACGAAACCTTTGCACTTCTGCTTTTTTTTTCGTCATCATCGTCATCGAAGCTAAAGCTAAGCCACGAACCACCACTATCAGGTTAAGGAAGCTGCTGCTGGCCTGCTGAAGTAGAAGCAGCATCAGCCTCAACAACAGCAGCAGCATCATCAGTATTATGATTATTATTGTTATTATTTTTATTCGACAGTTGAATTGCGTACTTAAGTTATCTTTATGGATGTGGCTTTTAATTAATTAATTATTCTCTCATTAATAAAAATGCTGCCGTCCCGTCGCTGCTCTCCCCCCTCTGCAATCTGCTCAATAGCGCACCCTTCTCTACGTCTGCATTATGCTTCTGTTTCTGTTTCAGTTTCTGTTTTTTATTTCTGGAAGCCTCTCGAGTGGTTTGGTGTTTTGTTTTTGGCATCAGCATCATCAGCAAAGAATAAAAGAGCCTCGAATCGACTCGACTCGTCTCGTCTCGACAATAGGTAGAGGTACTGAGTTTGTGCTGCTTTTTTCTGCTAATATACTGAAGGCTGGTTGTTGCTGTTGTTGCGCCTCCATGGAAGTGGTAATGGTGCTGGTGCTGGAGTACTTCTGTTGCACGAGATACTTCTTTGGTATAGTGCATACTTCAATGCACTGCATGCGGTCGTTGGTCGGTGTTCAGGTATTCGGGACAGAGACGGGAACGGTTACGTTTTCGAGTTAGTGATCACGTCTATGTAAGAAGTCTAAATGTTGGCTACACCACCATGAGTCGTCGTCGTTGTTGTCGTTGTCATTGGTCTCGGTTCTCGGTCGGTCGTTCGTTGGCGGCAGGCAGCGGCGGCGGCGTCACCGTTCGTCGTCATTTTCGATCGCCCCACCAAACCCGCTTATGGAATGAAATTTATATTTTCTTTTACATCACATTTTCTCTTATGCTTGGTATTCGTAAAGTTTGTGTTGTTAGATTGATGTTGCATTGCAAATCAAATGCAAAGAAGAGGAATGAGTGACTGTCTCGTGTGTCATCAATGTTGCCAGCCCGCCTTTAGGTACATCAAAATATGCTGTTTGCCAACAGAATAATGACTGCATTGCTTGACGAACTTGCTCTTGTGATTGAAAGCTTTAGAATGACTATGAATCTAAGAAGAATTGGCTCTGACCAAGTTTTTAAATAAAAAGCTTAAATTACTAATAATGTCAAACTGTGTGAAAAAAAACAGGACTATTGTAATACCGCCCTTTAGAGAACAACAAATTTATATGTATTTAAATTGTTCAGACTTACTAAAAACTTGTTAAAAAAAAAACTATCCTGGCAACACTTATAATCCTACAATTGTGGAATTTCGTCTCTGTTTTTGTTCCTTTGGTGCTGTGAGGATATGTGACGAGACTGCGGTGGCGGCGGTGTGTTCCTATTAAGGGTCGTCTTTTATTTTTTAATTTTCATAAATAATCAAAACAACAGTTGACAACAACGAAGACGAGGACGACGATGTCGAAACAACAGTAGAACCGTCCGCCGCATCGTCACAGTCTTAGTCGTATAGTCATTGTCGTCATCGTCTTCTACTTCTTCTTCATATGGCATTTAAATAGCGTAGGAAAGTCGAGGCTGCAACAGTGCATTAACTTGGCTAGAAGCAGAGTCAGCAGCAGCGGTAAGCCCCCCTATAACTGCGCACAGTGTCTGCTGCGATGCAGAAATAAGTTTTCTCATGTGCACACGCGGTGGCAGAGGACCACCTTGTCGGTCGAGGATGTGCCGCCGCCGCCCGTCGTCATTGCTGCCATCGGCCGCACCGATGAATGCCAAAGTAGGTAAATGGTGGCGCAGCCTAAAGCAGCAACAGCAGCAGCGGCTCGGTTCGGCGGCGATGAGACAGGTGATGCTGTGTTTAGCTGATGTACTACTTCATGTTGCGATTTCGTGATAATTAACGAATTTCGTTTTTTCTTCTGTTTTTGTCCTTTTTGTTGTTGTTTTTGGTCTTGGATTTAGTTTGGCCCCAAACAAAAATGTTTCGACAAAAACAAAGGAGGTCTGGAAACCTATGGTATGTGGTTAATGGTATGTTATTATCGAGAGTCGTGAGTGATGTTTTTATTAAGAGAAAGTTAATCGATCTAAATATACCTATATATAGCTTACCTACCTACATATGTATATCGAAGATTTAGAACCAAGGTCAAGTGTATAAAAACGTGGACATTGACTTGGAATAAGGCTTAAACGAGTGTGTCATGGTTCATGGAAAAGTAATTTTTGTATACTCCTACTTATATTGAAGTAATGAACGAATAAGATGATTTAAATAGTCTTTTTTTCTGTTGTTGTTAAACGTTTTTGTGTTTGACTTTAAGACCTTCTTTCTATAGACGAAGATGAGGCACAAACGATTCTCTAAATCTACCAATCCTCTGTGGACACGTTCTGCTCTCTTCTGTCATAGATTAAAGATCTAAGAGATTTCTCAGTGATTTCCACAAAGAAGTAGGTTATCTACAACTGAGACTAAATTAAGATAAGGAATGGCTTCTTAAAAGGTATGAGTACGTTTACAAACCTATTTGCCCTCAAAAACTGTTGGAAATCTACTAAAGGTTGGGAACTTAAATGACGTCGAAAAAAGACTTATTTGTATCAAATATTTTGTTTCTGGGGAAATTTGGTTTTGATTTTAATAATTCAAGGTTAGAATTTCAAGAACCAGAAGCTAAATATTTTTCGAAATAAAGGTCACATTTTTTAAGAGAAATCGAAAACTACACCAAACAATTATACATTGACGATAAAAAGCTTTACAATAGTCATCATTTATTTTTCCTTGTGTCAAATAAGACAGTTCTGCTTATTAACATAGCTTCCGAGTTAAAAATAGGTTTCATCACACACTGAATATAATTTTTTTGTGAAATTTCATAATAATTTTGATGCACTTTAAGAAATAATTAACTCCAAGGAATCGACAAACGAGTTTGACGAGTTTTCGTCAAACCTACGAGCTACATCGGGAATATTTTCAGTTTTTCTTAAGTAAAGTACACAATTTCTATTCTCTACATCATTTACTTACGTTCTGACAAAGAGCTTCTATAACGACACACAAAAGTGCTTTAGTTTTGCGAACTGTGACTTCAAATTGTTCATCAATGAATTTTAACATCTTGAAAGCATTGTTCAAGTTTATCTTTTTAATTTTTAAAAATATTGCAATTTCTACTTGCCAAATGTCAAAAGATAAATGTTTCAAAGGTAACATTCTTCTAAAAAGCGGGCTTTTCAAAATGAAACCTCTTCTTGGAAAACCATTTAAATCCCCTAAATTTCATTGAGAGGGAAAGTTGCATGTTTTTACTTTTTACATAAAGCCATAATATTATATCGTCAAAAGTCCCTTTCAATTTGAAGTTGATCTTCCTGAATAAATTAAGCTTGTAGAAGTCGATCTCATTCAAAGTTTGTTAAAAACTGTTTAAATTAAAAATGTTTTGAGGAATATTTGACGGCAGTAACTTGAAAATTTCAAAATAAGAATTTTTTCATAAAATCAATGTATTTGCATTAAATAAAGAATTCTTTAAAGAGCTTGTATTTTGAAAATTATATTAAGTAATTTATAAAAAATATTGAAGACTTATTTTCTAAAATCAATCAAAGAAGAAATTCGAATTCTCAATTTGTTAAGCCTTAAGTCTTAAAAATTGTTCAAATCAAAAAGGTCAACAAAACTCACAAAACAAACCTCAATCAAATTCCTCCACGCACATTTTTCTTCAATGTATCAAGGCTGTTTCTAAAATTTTGTTTTGTTTTAAATTTATTGATTTGACTTCTCGATGATTACATTCAACTTGTAACATTCCGACACCTTTGAATCTACAAGTATCTATCATATTTTTGTTCAAATTACAAGCCATCCAAAAAAAATAAACCTGCTCCGCTTAGAGCAATAGATGATGTTCATCATCAAAAGCCCCCCAATCCACGACCCACGAGAGTTGGTGTCTCTAATATATCATTCTATAGACCCGCGAGATGTAAAAAACGTCAAGGCTACAGTACAATTAATATGTTGGACATCATTTTCTATGTTTGAATTTCTTGTACTGCTCATTTAATTTCGTATAATTATTCATTGAGGATTCCTAATCATGATTAATTTAGTCTCTCAATCATTAAGAACACATCACAACAACAAAAAACACACTCCCAGTCCAAATAGAACCCTACTAACGATATGTCTACTTAGCTTTATCACTTGATAGAGAGTCGGGGTTCTCGTCTTCGTTTCTCATCATCATCACAAACCAGTCATTAACACCCACCTTTTTTTGTTGTTGTTTGAGTTTGGAGGCACGAATATAAATCAAACAATTAATCCCGCCACAAGTCTTTGAATTCGCATTAATTTGTAAATTCCTGACTTTTTTAAGCTTGTATCTTTTTGTATTCCGGACAAGGTTGTCAACCGCCAAAAATTCTGAAAACTAAGAACTTAATTAGCAGAAAGTTTGGTGTTTTTTTTTGTTTTTTGTTTGGGTACCTATCTTACCTACCTACCTATCGACTTGTGAATGTTTGTGCAAAAGCTAAAACAAAACCCCAAAAATTTAAGCCTCCAACAATGTTTCCAAATTAAGCCATGCATCATTTTGTTTGTTAATTCTTTTTTATCTTTATTTTTATTTTGTGGTTATTTTCGAAAACCACACCAAAAGCGGCATAAGAAAACAAAAGCTAGGTCTTAACATAAGCGCCTGTCACCGCCCTGAAATTTATTTGAAAAACAACCAAATAAAATCAAAAACAAAACAAAAATTAAACTAACAACAATTTTTGGAAGCATACAGAATTTCAGACAGAAAAAAAATATCATCCAAAGACGACAGAAACTGGCAATGCTGTGTAGCTGCTGCTGCTTCTACTTCTTCTTCGGCTGCTGCTGCTGATTTATGCCTTCAGATAAATTTGAAATTCCAATTTTTTGGATTCATTTCAACGAATTTCTTTTCGTTTCATTCCATCACTGCAAAACATGTTAATTTCCTGCCCGATGCTTTTCTGAATTTAAGCAATTGATGAATATCATCATTGGAAAACGGAAAGGGTGCATACGAGATGGGGTTTTGCCTAAAAACTGGAATCGGTGGAGTCAATGAATACCTAATTGAACTAATTCTCACGCTTTCCAAAAGATATTGGTCATGGAAGTTATTAATAAGAACACAAGAATTTTGAAATTTTTATCAAAATGAATTTTTCTTGTTTTTTCATTAAAATGCAATGATTTTATAAAATTCTGGCTTGAGATAAAGGGAAAGTATTTTTGAATGATATCAGCGCAAAATTTTAGTCGCTCTGGTTTGGAAGAAGTGTTTTCGAAAATCTAATAGATTTAGTTTATATGCAACTTTTTTTTTGAGATATGCCCACTAATCATTTGGTTCAAACTTACGAAAATTGTCTGTACATTTTCTTATTCCAAGATTAGCAATTTTTAAATAAAGTGTTCTTATTTAGCTTGAGAAACTCCTATATATGAGTTTTTAAAATTGGTAATTGGATGTACACAAAATTTACTAATAAAAGCACTGAAGCGTTCACATCATTAACTTCCAATCTGACATTGTTGAATTAAAAATGTTGATATTTCTCGAACCTTAAAGTTCCCAATTTTGGAATTTTTCTTAAAAATACTATAAAACAAATCGAGACTATACACAAATTATATTTTATAATGAACTTATCAGTTAATGCTTATAATATTTTTTTTTAAATTGATTTACGATGATGTAGCATTTTTTTCTGGGTCCAAGGTCAGAGAAACAGCTTCTGTAATTGTATAATCATAATGAACCAATGAATTTCGTGAATATTGAAAACATTGATTTTATACTAGTAATGGACTTCGAAAGTGAAAAGTGAAAAACTTGCTTAAAAGTTCTTCAAGTAATAAATGGTAACTTCCAAAGAAAGTTGAAATTTGTTGAAAATTGGCTGAATTAGAACGCAGACAATCTTAAGAAATGAATTATTGAAAATCGTAAACTCATTAGAAGTTCTGGATAATAGAAATATTTGATTAATTTTACAATATCTTTCATAGTAAACTTTGAAAACCCTGCACTTTAAAAGATGTAGCAATAAAACCCTTGAAAAAAATATTTGATTTTTCGGAATTTTTAAAAATAATGTACTCCATAACATGTTTTAAAGTTTTCTAGACATAAAAATTGTATTTTCAGCTATATTTTTTAATTCATTTTACAATACTTAGAAAAATTCTTCAACTCCTGACTTAATTCCGGTCGAATTGGTAACTGAAACAAAACAATTCAAAAAGATTATTAAAGTTGAGATAAGATATTTAATATACAATGACCTTCGATTAAACAAAAAAAAAGTGTTGTTATTTTTGAGGGTACAAACTTGTCGTTTTATGAATGCCAAATTGAAAATTTTCAACCAATCAAAAAGAGCTTAAGTCGTTGTGTAAAAAATATATTCGAGAACATTAAGTTCCAGTTTGAAGTCAATCAAACTATTTTTAGTTGAGTTATTATGTCAGTCCTTTTTTATGTGGTTTCGAGAAAAATGCTTTTAAAGTTTGAACTGTTTCAAGATGTTTGCTAGATAAAAATATATTTACCATCGAAATTGCTAATCTACTCTGCCTTTTGCATACAGCACAGCTTCTTCTTCCTCGAAAATGTTTGCTGAGAGGCTAATGATTGTCTCCGTTTATTGTCTGCATATTCTTGCATTTGGCTCCCACAACCAAGCCCATATTACTTGTATTATTCTTAAAGTACTTTTGAACCATGATTAAATATTGAAGCTGCTAGGAAATTATCGAGTTCAATCGTTTTCATCTCGTTGTGAAGATGCTTTGAAACTTTTTAGAACGCAATCATTCAAAACCTATAGAAGACACACATGAAATTTTTAAGAGCGTTTTTGACTTCTGATAAGGAAAAACTACTTTAAGGTGAATGTCCATTTAAGAGTACTTCTGCTAATGAACTCTCGAAAGCAACTCTCGGCAGACTGTCCATTTGAGAGCCAAATTTTAGAAATTTTGGCATAGCGAGCTCTCTGCTAAAATATTGAGAGTTTTCATAATCATGTCCACTTGATAGATTTCTTCTACTAGCATATTATAAGTTGGCCATGTATTCTTACAAGCTTGAATTATCCACACTGAGAACTTCCCAGCCCTTGTGTCGATATGTCTTGCTTAAAAAATCTGTAGGTTTTCTTGTTTTGTTAAGAAAGTTGTCAGTTGAATTATTTTAAAATATTTAAAAATTACCAACAATATTTTTCATTTGAAGAATTAGTTTGAATTCAAAATCAATTTTTATAAACGAGACTTTTAGTCGAAAAACAATTTTTATCAATTTTAGTAGCGTTTGTAAAAAAAGATTTTGGACATTGGATGAATGAATTTAATTTAAAGTCAATGTCTTCTATTGTTCACGAGATATCGAGAACCGAACATCAATTTTTACCAAATTTGCGTAGATTTTGTTTTTTTATGAAAATATGGATATTTCTAGAAAAAACTACAGAATATCGAAAACAATATTTCCTGTGAAATAAAAAATCTTTGAAGACAATATTTTTAATTTTTGAAAACTTATTTGAGTCGAAAGTAAATTTTTACCAATTTTTAGTAGTGTTTTTTTTTATTTTTATTCTTAAAATTTTACCTGATTCAAAATTGTTTTGGAGATGAAATCATTTTTTATTCGTAAAAATTTCGAGGTGACAATTTTTTTTTCAAATTTTTTGATTTATAAGAAAACCGTTTATTGGATTTTTTTTTCCAAAAATACACTGGTTTGTAATCCCAATATATAATATAAAATTTAAATGAAGTCTCTAGCGTTATTGGTTCGTGAGATATTTGAGGTTATTCAACATGTTCACTTTTTTTTTAACTGCTTGGTAAAAAAACACCCACTCAATTTTCTTGAGATCCCTTTCTGTATATAACAAAATTTATTTGAAGCCGATATCTTTACTAGTTCTTGAGCTCTAGACGACGAAAAAACGCCTCGAACGTACGTAACACATGCACCTTTCTAAAAATCTTATATTTCGACTCTAGAGATCTTGAAACGTCGAGAAATGTGAAATTCAATTTGACAAATCGGACCCATTACAATAATTTCTTATGGGAAGTTAAAAATGTATTTTCAAATCAAATTTATATGAACAAAAGACATAGTTTCCACTGCTTTGGCATGTTTACTCTCGACAGCTACTCGCAAAATACGAACTGTGTTGGTATTCCGCGAGCTTATCTCGGAAAGTGTTAAACACATGTATCCACTTGCGAGTGACTTTCAAAAAGATCGAATGTCGAGAGTAATTAGTCAACTCTCCGCGAGCTACTCTCCAGACTATATTCACTTGCGAGATCGCTCTCGAAAGCGGCTTTAGAGCGACTTGCAGCACGTTTACTCTCAAATGGACACCCACCTTAAAAGTACAATTTGAAAGATTTCAATCACATCATTTTCTAACAGGAATTTTTGTCTGACAACTTATATTTAGCAATCAGCCCTTTTTAAAAAATGTTAAGAGTTAAGATAAGCTTGAAACGTTTTTCTAGTTGAAGACAAACTGCAACTATAAATTTAGACATTCTTATTTACTTACGTCTTTTTTTAAAGAAAAACAAAAATATTAAATCTCAAAACGTTTTATTTGTATCTATAATTTTCTGAAGAGTGCCTTAAAAAACACGGAAATATAAGGTAGCATATTTTTAAATTAAATTAAGCTTAAAGACTCACATAAATGGTCAGATTTTTGTTCAGTAAATTCAAAGGAACTAATTTCATATTCGTTTTTTTTTTGTACGTTTTTGTAAAAAGTTCCATGATAAATAAATTATTATATGATTGCATTCATTACAAATATAAGAAAAAATAGAACACTCACTTATTTATTATGCCTCGCTCATCTAAGTCTTTACTTACAAATTACATCTCAAGTAAGACAGTATCATGGCCAGTCACTTTTCTCCTTCATTAACATTTTTATAAGGATGCTACCTACCGGTGGTGTTTCTGTTTCAGTTTCTGTCTCTGCTTCCATAATTTTCTACATAGGTATATATTTGTCTTTTCTATAGCAAAATAGCTTCTAGCGTTTCTATTTCTACAATATCCAGAACAAAAAACAAACAAGTTTTGTTGTTACGGAATGTTCCTTTATTCCCTTTAAGGACTTTCCCATTTAGAAAAACTATATAGATAGATACGAGTTGAAAGCATATACACACATACATAAGAGTACGTTTAGGGATAGGAAGAAAAAAGATATTTTACTGCATGGAACTGTATTTGAAAAACTTCAGTGTAAGCACAATAAGTAGCCAAGCCAAGTAGTGCCGAGCCGTTAACATAAGCATCACTCTAATACTCTCTGAATTTCTGGATGTTGTGGATCTCTGAATTTGTGATGCTGTGATATTGTGATACTGATGCTGTTATTATATGTAGCTATTGTATTTGTTTTCTGTTTATAAAAATGATATAAGAATCACTTCTCTTCTTCTGTAGAGTCTGTTGCGCGCATCTGTACCGCTTTTTTTGTGCTTCACTTCTTCTTTGCCAGCTTTATACTTCAAACTGTAAGCATAAATTTTGTGAGCACCTGTGTGCCAGTGTACTTGATATAGAAGAAACTACTTCTCAATTCTCATTCTCCAGATCCAGCTCCAGCTCCAGCCTTGTGATGCTTTTGTCTGTCTTTAGTTTCCTAACGTTTCAATTGACACAAATGAATGTGTTTTTTGTCTTTTTTATCATTTTACAGAAACAGTACTTGTATCTGCTTCATACAAATTTGTTTCTTTTGGTATTGTTACCAGGCATAAATATTTATTTCACAAAAATCATTCAAAATTCTTATCGTTCACGAACAAATTACAATACCAAAAATTAGCAACTATACTTTTGACAGCAATAAAGAACCTTAAAGGTTATTACATTTTTAGATCTAAAAATGGTGTTATCGAGCTCGAAACGTAACTTGAAAAAGACACTCACTATTGTTGACCCTCAGAACGTTGCTCCATCAACTATACATTGAACCACTAATTTGTTCACTATTTTTGAAAAGCCTACTAAAAATAAACTTATTAAATCATTTTAAGCACTTTGAGATACTTCTGACATTAATTATCTTTACATTTAAAAAAAAGAAAACAAATTTGTACCCTGGAGCTCTATTTCGGACAAACTATCTTGTGAAGAGAATAAGAGAATAAGAATGTGAAATGTCTCAAGAATGTGAAATGTCTCAACCAACTCCGTTTTAAGTTTTTAACCTCCCATATATGCTTTTTATTTTTCTAACGATCACACATATTATAAAAACAAAACAAGATATGAAACTAGTAAAAAAAGGTTACAAATTAACTTTTTCCGAAACATGATTTTCAGAACTTTGTGGACATTTCCCTTCAAAGTGAAAAAAGGTCCAATATTATATAAACTGGTTTTGACAAAAACACAAATGGCAACCCTGATCATTTACCAGCAGAATATATGGGGGTAGTTTAGTAAACTGCATGTTTTTCACTTCAAGCAGAAGCGAAAAAAGAACATAGATTCAGATTAGAAGAAGACTTAGATTCAAAATGTAAGTTTGAAGGAGGAGTAAAGAGTTTCGGTTTGTGGCAATATAAGCAAGAAAAAAAGTTAAATCAAAGGAAAATCTCAACTATAGACAATTTTACATCAAAAAAACTGATTCCAGATTCCATGTTCTCTTTTTATGGAATCAGTCAACTTTTATGTGTTGGCCGATGGCTGATGGCTATGCCGCTGCTGCTGGTAGAATAGTAGGCACCTATATTTTGTTGCCATTCGATTAAAGGTAACATTTTTTCTTTCAATTTTACAAAAAGCAAAAACCTCACTAAACAGAACTAACCACATTCATTGGCACAACGCAGCTAACCAGCAGCGCTCATCAGCAGCAGGCTGTGGAAACAAGCCTCTGATGATTTCTGTTCTAGTTCTTTATCCTTGTTTTTCCCTTTAGTTTTTATGAGTTTTTTTTTCTTTGGTTTTCGAATGGCAATCCGTCGTTCGTCGACAACGACAACGTCAACTTGGTCGTGGTCGACTAATGTTCATCTTGGACATTCCCGAAGAATCAAATCAAACTCATTATCATCATCTGTGGCTTGCTCAACACTGACCGTTGCGTCCCGTCGCCCTCCACCTTCATTCTTCAATTGGCAATCATCATCATCATCATCTTCATCTGCAAAGTTATCCTGATACACACCTTTGCAGAGTTTGAGTTTTTTAACTTACCTAAATATAAAAAGCCTGATGGAAGATCTTTGACCATTAAATCAAAGTGGCAGAAGCAACAGCGGCAGCTATCACTCCATCACCCTTAGATAGAGTGATGAGGAAGAGAAGATAATCCTTGTTGGAACGCGCGCGAGATTCCATTGCAAATGATTTCTTGTCAAGGAAAAAAAAAACACCATCAAAACAAGCTAGAAAAGTATCTACGACTATTTGCAAAAAGAAAGATACAATAATACCAACAACAAAAACAAGAACAAGACAAAACTCGTGGTCAACATTAAACATGAAGTTAGTATAGAAATAAAAAAGAATATGAGATAAATTGTGGATATTAATGGCGTAAGTAGAAAGAACAGCTTTTGTGTCACTACTTGACGACAAGTAACATGACACATTCTGTCTGATAACTGACAGTCATAATATCTTTGTGGATTGGTTTTTCAAACTTAACTTAGGCTTTGTATATCTTTGTATCTGAATCTGATTGAGAACGTTTAGTTTTCTGGGGGAAGTCTAAAGGTATATAGTTTTATGGGTATACTTTTGAGGTACCTACCTATATAAGATTATATTTTGTCAAGCTATGATGTATAAAACATGATGTTAAGTGTCAAGTTTAACGATTATAGATGTGACTCTATAGAATATCTATTATTAGGTAAAGATTTAAACTAGTGATGCAGAACTTGAGATGTCTAAATGGAGAATTTGATGGTGGGATGACATAAAGCATACAATGAAAATGTCCTTACACTTTTAATATGCGCTAGAGGACTCAGGGGCTGTATAGTTCATGAAGTAAGAAATAGAGCTCAATCTGAAATGTTCAACATTGTCATAGAAATAAGGAAAATATCAAAGTGCTATATGGATGCCTGCAGAAACAAAACCGATATTAATAAATTTGAAGTTTAAAATTTCTCTACGTTTTTAAGTTTCTTACAAACTAATTCCCCGGTTCTCAGAGTTATGTATGGCTGTGATGCCTGTTTTATTTGCCTATATCATAAGAACCAGCAGAGATAAAACAATTATCTATGGTTAAATTGCATAGAAAATAAATAAAGGTAACTGTGGCGAATAAGTACTTTTTTGCTATTGACTTATTTTCTGATCTTTGCTGGCATATTACATCCATCAAGGACATTAAATCAACAAGGAAAAGACATAATGTTCATTTACAAAACGTGGTCTTTCCTTCCTTTTTTTGCAGTTTCATATTCTTTTTAAAAAGACATGGAAACAGGCTTCTGCCTGTTTGTCCAGATTTGAGGTCAATGGAAACAATATCCTAAACAAAACTTGATTGAAGCTGTTCAAAGAATAGAATAATTTCCCCTGCTAAGATCATGCTGTCTGATTTCAATTTCCATGGACATGGAAGCACTCATGACATTTTATCTTTCAAAAAGGATTGACTCTGATTTGAGGTCAAGGGAACTTTTGAACGCACAACTAATATCATTCCAGCGAATTCTAAAAAATTATAATTGCATACATTCATATTACATCTGACAAGCTTTCTTGTTCGCAAACAAATTTGTCTTACCCTCAAACCACTCATAATAAATAACTCATCCCAAAAAATATTAAATACTGGGAAACTAACTTATTACAAATGGTTTGTGCATTCGATTAGTTCGTTCAAATACACAAACCATTTCTTTTCATATATTATTTTCCCAGTATTCCACATTTATATTTTAATAAAAAGTTAGGTTTTCTATCATACTATATATTAATATTTATTACAAAATGTTCATTCTCTAGAAATAGAAAATATTGACACAATATTTTTTTTTTTTTAAATTGCTTCAGTAAAATTGCAACAATAGGGAGGCACTATTTTCAATCATGAAACGAAGACTAATATCGTCAATTTACATCACATTATACTCGTACCTGCTTAAAAAAGTCATAAGGCCCATGTTTAAATTTGTTGACGTTTAAGGTTTCTTTTTTTGTTTGAAGATACATAGTACAAAGGAAAAATGGATATTATGTCCGTTAGTTTAAAACCAGGAACGTTATTTTATTCAACTGAATTTTTGTATACAAACTATAAACTCTTCTCTCAAAATTAAAAAAAAAGAACAATTTTCATTGCTTCGGGCATATATCAGGAGACATAACGTCCATTGTCATAATATGTGAAGAAATAAGTTCAATTTGTTGTTACTTTATCTTTTTTTTGAAGACATTCAGATTATGGACATTCCAAAGAACATTTTAAAAATAATGGACTTTATGTCCCCTTTTTTAGACTGAAGCTATAAACTCTTCTCTCAAATTAAAAAAAATATTTTTTATTGCTATGGCAATACTGCTTAATTTTAAGAGTCATAACTTCCATTGATATTAAATCCACTTGGAACTGTTATAAGATTCACGGGCTGCAATCATTTTCTTTTGTTTCATCTTTAATATAGCAACTCTTTTTCGAAATTAAAAATATCGAAGACAATTTCTAACAAATGAGACAGTATATTTGTCACCAAGTTAATAAATAGGAACTTTTGCAGAACGACATTCTTACAATACCTTACCAGGTTTCCGTCAACTCCCATCGCACCGCCCCGGCCGCCCGCCCTCGTCCGTTTATACCAACTCATTTTGACTACGATACAAAAAAAATATAATTTTAAATTTATTTGTTCTTCGCATCTCATTTTGGTTGTGGGTATTTTGGCTTGTGAAGAATTAGGCTTAAAGACATTATTTTGAATTTATGATATCAACCTTTCTCTCAGCCACTAACGATCCCTTAAATCATGTTTTAGACACATGGTGACAATATATATATTTAAGGCAAAACAAAGAACGTATTACCAGTGTTATTTTTTTTGGGTTCCTGTGGTCTCACTAAATCAAACTAAACAATGTCACTTATAAAAGTTTACCTGGAAAGTACATAAAAATATACATATATAAATTATTTATATATAGTATGCCTACCTACGTACATACCTTAGTTAATGATAATGACTATCACACTTTAGCCTTTGCTAATAAATTCAACATTTAAATGATTCAGACTATAAAATTTGACAAATCACCGACATTATTTGATTAAGTAAGATAGAGAGAAGAATGCGTGGGGGGGGAAGCTTGTGTATGGGACAAACATAATTCCGAGAAACTTTTGTGAATTAAGCTTCATCATCAGTTATGGAATTAAAGAGAAAACCTACATACAATTGAATCGATGATGATGATCATGATGGGTTTCGTTGAAATTGTTGAAAGATTTGTTATTGCCTCTACGATGATGCTTCCAGGAAGAAGAAGAATAATAACAACATCCACATCAACACAGTACCATGCGCTAATGTTTACATATACATATTGCACCAGCATCTGAATCAGAATCAGCATCAACAAGAGTACGTAGTTGAAGCTTGGAGTTCTAGACTTGGTATTGGTCTCTGGGAGTTTGTTTGCGAAATAAAGATTTGTTTATATTTCGATCCCGTACAACTGTGAATAGCGTATGGACTTGTGACAGTCTTTCGTCTTCAATCTTCATATCATCTTCATCGTTTTCGTCGTCATCGTCATCAGAACTTCAGAAAGTATCTTTTGCTTTTATATACGGATGTGTCAGGGGAGAGTTGTTGCTGGATTGTTTACTGTTTACTGTCACAGAGTGTCAGCATTTGGAAAACAGAAAACGGCAGTTCTTCTTCTTGGTTCAGTTGTGTTGTTTTGACCAACAGAGCGCACAAAAGACTACCGACCGACTGAACGAACGACGACGACAGAAAGCCCCTTCGACTGACTTCTTCGTTTCGTCTGTTTTCCTCTGCAGTGTGCGGAATTAATTCATTCTGATTGAATTACTACCGAAAATGCTTCGTATGCAAATTAATTTCGCTCCTCGTCGTCATCGTAAGGAACATCAATTCTGAACGCCTTACCCGACCTACCGACCGTCCGTCCGTCCGAGCGACGACCCAAAACATAAACTTTGAGCAAGTGAGCATCTCTCCCAAATCAAAACCCATAACAACTTCTACTGTGAACAGACTTGACAGCTCTGCTCCAAGCTCCCAGTCCCAAGCACCAAGCACCAAGCTCCAAGTGTGTGCCAGATAGTATAGTAGCTGTTTTTGTGAACACATTCCCCAAATCCAGATGGAGACCTTGCTTCAATGATGGTTTCCAGCTGACAACTTGTATTTGGAAATCTAATTAAAATCGATTCTTGTCAGTTGAGTTGGTAAACGGGTTGATAAGGGGACTGAAGTGGGTTGGAGAACTGAGGAGCTGACGGTGACGGACCCGAAGACAGACCCAAGTATATAATCAAAAATTGTAACAGCTTCTTTGAAGTTCTCGTTGTTTTCATGTTGATCGAGTATGGAATCTGTGAGTAGGTGGACTTGGGAAGTTCAGTGTAAGTAATCGAAAAATTGTGTGGGAATTCGTTTAGATTTTATTTCTTTTTGTGTTTTTTGAAATCTAAGCAGTTTACGAGCAAAATACACATTTTTTTTTGAATTCGTGAATTTGTGTTTTATGGTTTTTATTTAAAATTCATTACGTGCATTCAACGAAACATTAAAAAGGGTGAATGTAATTCGGGCCAAGAGTGTTCTTCATTTTGATCGATCACGTAATTGTTTAATGGGTTGTATCTTTTTATAAGTAGGTAGTGTCCGTTACGTATATAGGTTTAATTTCAAAAAAAGACGATAACTTTTTAAGCTTTTGAACTAGATATAAAATTAATTGACAAATTCAGCCATTAACTGTTTTTGGGTACACAAAAATAATAAAAAAAAGTTAAATCGTGAATAGATGTAAGCCATAAAGGTGTAGTGTATTTATTTTTTGATAGAGAGATAGCGTGAGAGATTTTTATGGGCTATTTTTGTGTTGAATTTACATGAAACAGAGTGTTTTTGAATATTACAAAATCAAATTACTCTAGTTTGAACTTTTGTTTTGTTTTTAACGACTTACAATTTTGTTTAAATTTTATGTCTTATGGTAGGTTGTTTTTTTCTTTGTTTTTTAATCGTGTCAGGTAAGGGTCAGAAAAATAAATGAGCTGCGAGGGGCATTTTAGATCATTTTTAATATATCACTTTAAGTTAAACGAATAAACGTTTGATTTAGTTGGAAATATGTTTTACGAGTAGCGAAGTTTTTGAACTAAAACATTTTAAACACGTCGACGTGTGTCGTAGTGGCGTTTAATAGTCGTCCGTTGGTTAAATTTTGAGTTAAGTTAGCTCAACATTAATGGAGAACTACAACATCAAAATAGGAAACTATATTCCGTATAAGTTTTACAGAAATTTATTTACAAAGAAGTGATTACTATTTGATATATTATAAATTTTTTAAATGGCATAACAAATAAGCTTTGAAAAATAAAAAAGAATCCTAAGTAACTGAGGTGATTGAAGTGAATGCATCCTCCACGATATAGTCGAAATTTCAACTTAATCGGTTTTAAATTGCCTTAATTTTGAGTGCGGTCAAATAAAAAACCTGTATTAAGATAAACGCGCTTAATGTTTTGAATAGTAGAAAATGAGATGTTCCAGGACTCTAATTTTTTTCTGGTAATATTTTTGTTGGTAGTTTTCTGTTTTAGCTACGAAAAAGAATGTATTACAACTAAAATGGAATTAAAAGACTTAACATTTCGATGATCATCACACTTTATTTTTTAATCATTATAATTCGTATTTATCATTGAAACCAATCATTCTAAAGTTGGAAGATAACTGTTATTGAAAATTTCTATCATTGAAAAAATGTTCATAGAGTTTATCATTGAAAACGTTAAAACGTTAAAAGACTTCAATGAAACGATTTTGTTCCGAATTATAAATGTACAACCAGATATTTTTTTAAAATGATTTCATTATTCCAAAAAGTAAAAATGTTCTAAAGCTCTAGTTCTAGTTTCATCCAAGTTTAAAGCAAGAAAATTCTACAACTCTTAAGCTTCTTTTTGATACCGAACAAAATTTTCAATTATGAAAACCAATCATAACTATAAGTGCTTAAGATTTAGTCCGCTTGCTCTAGACTTGTTTTAGGAGAATATTTGATTACTCAAAACCATAAAGCTACAAGCTATCAGCTAAAATAAGAGGCGCAATAATTCCAATTCCAATAATTGAATGAACCGGATCCTAATTCAGAATTTTAGCCGTTTCTTTAGAAGAATTTATAATTTTAGTATAAATTTTGATTCGATTATTAAAATTCACATTTTTATGGTTTCAATTTATTTGTTTGATTGAAAAATTGAACAAAACCAACAACCACACCTTTTGATGGTCATAAAATCAAAAATATTTCTGCATAACGCGTCAATCATCACATAAAGACGCATGATTGTCGTAAAAAATATAAATAAATAAAAGCAATACCTTCGCTTATCGCTTGAGTGTCGCTAGTGTCTTGAGTTGTAACTTGTAAGCAATGTTGTTGCACAACATTTTCTACTGTCATGAACATCACTCGATAAACTGTCCCAATGGCAGATGGTCATTCTTATATGAGAACTGTAAGACTTTTAGAGTTGTGTCCATGTCGATTGTCGACACTAAACCAATCAGCACAACTCCATAAGTAGACGATGACTAAGGCTCTTCTTCTATATGAAGACGATGAAGGCCAACGACGCGACGAGACACGAAGCGACGCAGACGACCGATTAGGACGAAGACGTAGACGAGTACGAGGATGAGGACGACAATGACAACACGACCTCTAAGCACTTATGTTTGACTCGCTGTTCACTGTTCACAAAATAGCCAACAGAGAAGTTTATACTCGTAGCCAAATTTGGAAGCCAATCAAATTTAAACTATTCCAGGGCACAGCTATGCAGCTTATAGTTTAACCAGAAAAAGCCTATCGGCCACTGCCACACAGCCGACTTGCGGACTTGGGATCTGGAATCGTCTGTTACTGTTGCTGTTGCTTTTACTGATGATGTTGCTGTTGCTGCAGCATTCCTTCATAAATGGGAGCATGTTGTTTATAGAAAGACCACTGCCCGTTCGAACGACTGGAAACATGGCCAGTCTGGCTACAATTGCCAATGATTCCATGATTCTATTCCTAATCCATTGGGATGAATGAATGAAAACCAGGAAAAGATACGTGTAACGCAAATTTTTGAATACTCTGCACATCAGCAGCCCGGCCGCTGTTACCATCCGTCGCGTCGTTGCTGTTTGGTCAACGACGACAACGACGACGACGACGATGGAATGGAATCATAACCTTATACGGCGGCGGAGGACTCAGACTCAGCGATATAGAATTGCAACCAATTGAGTGGTGACAGTGCAGCAAAGTGGTATTCAGTGTGCAAATGTCAAAGTGTCCAATTAAATAAAATACAATTTGACAAAAAACCAAACGGCGAACACCAAATTGTCTCTGGCAAAGGAGTTTCCGTTCCTTAAAGACGCTTATAGCTGCGTCTCAAATTGCTATGTTCAAATTCAAATCGATGAAAACGATATGAGAGAGGCAGAGGAGTCCAATCCAATTCGATACGATTCGAACTTCCAGTTCTAGTTCTAGTTCCAGAGCAGAGCACACCTGGCCTGAAAAGCGCAATTACTCCTCTCTTCGTTATGTAATTCAGTAATTTAGTCTTGCAGCATTGCATTACCTCAACTATTTGCTACTGACATTCACCTCGATGTGTCTCCAACTACGACTGCGACTGCGACTACGACTTTGATTCCGACGACTCCAATGATGATACCCGATCCGACCTGCGACTTAAATTACCTCGCTCTTTCAAGAGGTTGGAATTTAATTATGAGTGGGTACTTGGAGTACTCCACCCCATAACCGCAGCATGTTTTTATTTCTATTTCCATCTATCGTGTGACAGGCCTTGTTGCAGTCTTCGCTTGAGTCTTCGCCTGAGTCTTCGCGCTAAGCTCAACCGCAACGCGGGTCTAGGTCAAGATTGAAATGCGAGGCACTACGATCGAGATTCGATGGATTCTATAAGATTCAAACGCGTTCGATGCATCTTTTAGCGCTTCACGGTGGTTTTCATAGCGGTGCAGTGGGGAAACTGATTCAGATGTTGTGCGTTGTGCTGAGTGCTGCTGCTTCTACTATTGCGACAGTCCATTGTAGATTTATCCAAGAAACCCACAAAAAGATGGCGTTGTACGGTTTTCCTCGCACGGCGGCCCTCGCGTCGTGCGGTTGCATAGTTTTTCGAACGGATATTGGTGTTGCATTTGATGCACGCAGAACAGCAAGCTAAAGGGGGATTTCGAAATTGCCCACTAATGGGGAATCGTAAAGTTCATTGTAACTGTAATTAAAGATCCCCTGACTGTGCAGATTTCTCCAATGTTTGCATTTTCTGTTTATGTATGTTTTGCTTCTTTTATAGATTTGTGTTTTTGAGGTTAGAACAAGAAAGGAGGTTATTGTGCGTTACAAACGCGCGCATTTAAATCTGCGGTTGACTACCTTATACCTGTTTCCTACCCTCCCAGGGGCTCTATAAAGTCTTTTTATTCGCAATCAACACAGCGCAGCGACCGCATAGGTTAGCAATTTTTCTATTAAATGTATTTCTTGAAAGAAAAAGTATATAGATACGTATTTTGTTATTATTATTTCGGTCGGTCTGTTGCTGTTTTACTTTGTGTTATTTTATTGCTGAACATTGAAATGTCATTTATTTTGAATTTGTCGCAAGATCAAGTTACATAAATTCTATAGGCTAAACGAAAAGCCAATTTTTGAAATGCAATTGAACTCAATCTTTTTTTTCTTTTTCTTACAACTTTGCGGACAACGTGTAGTGTCGAATTGCTTCAGGTGGTAGATACGCGAGTAGAGTACGCGGTGCTACATGGCATTTCAGAAAATATGACATTATTTTCTTGACTCAAAACAACAAACAAAAAATAAAAACATGATCAATCTTTTTGCACACTTTGTGTTGTGCGCTGTGTTCCCATTTAAAAAACATGTACTCAATTGAAATGATCATTGTGGGAATATTGTACATTTTTGTACCTTTGAGTAATTTTTTGGTCTTTTAATTAAAAAAAAAAACAGTAGTAAGGTGAAATAAGTTTCCCACTATTACAGGGAAGGTTAGAAAAAAACAGAATTTCTATTGTTTACTCAGTTAAATTTTAAGCCAAATTCTTTTCAAATTAGCGGTTCTCTCTGATATAAGAGTTAAAATATGTTCACTAAAGAATTTTTGAAGGTTGAGTTCGATATCCAACTATGTACTGAAATCCCACGTTTAAATATTCATATATTTTAAGATTCCGTATCTTATAATCGCCCTCTCAAAAGTCTACTTTTTTAATCTAATTGTTTTATTTCAAAAAATCACACCATTTCTTAATATTCGGGATTATACTAAATCGGAATCTCAAAGAAGCGTGAATTAAGAAGACGGTATTTAGAACAATAACAATGTCTAATCAGAGGGGGTTTTAATACTTCTTTAAAGATTTCTGGAATGTTATATTCCAACACTGCCAAAATGTATACTTTCGAAAATTTACAATTTTGTATAACTGAAGTGTCGGGAATCCTGAAATATTCAAATATTTTCGTTAAAAGACAAATTTGTTTGTATTTTTATGAAAAACAAAGGACGCTGAGTAAATATAAAGCGATGGGTTTTAGTTCTGAATTGGACTGTCATTAGAAGTCGTTAGAAAATTTTGTGAGGTGCTCAATTTCCGTATTTAAATTTCTTACCAATTGTTTGTTTATTTTCTTAAACTATTCTTAACCAATCAAGTTTCATCTAATAAAAAATGCTTAGTCTTGAATACCATCAGCACCATACTGTCTCAATTAATTCCATTCCACATGAAGCACCATTTAATTTGCATGCACTTAAAAGGTACTTCTCTTCAGGAAGCTATAGATAACACTTTGCCGTTTTGAAACGAATCCCTATTATATTGTTTCTCGAAGACGGCCCCCACAATCGTACTTTATTCACATTCACATACGGCATAGCGAATAAAATAAACACAAAACACTCAGCTGCATGCCACACGCTGCTGTATGGATGTACTCAATTGTACAGCCAGCAAATGTCAGTACCCAACCAGCAAAAGGAAACTTTGAGGCTTCCTTCTAAACCATGTGATGTCGATTTAAAAACAAATCCCGCAGGCGATATTTTGCGCGAAATCTGGTTTCCGTCAAAGCTGTTAGCTATATGCAGCTATACGCATTTTATAGTCCTTTATTTTTTTTGTTGTTGTTGGTATTGTTTTTGTTGTTTTTGCTGCAATATCAATTGAGAGGGATTTTTATCGCAATGCAACAAATAGGCTTATCGCAAAGTCGCATCTTTCCTGTGTTGTTTTAGTGTGCGTATAGTTTGAAAGCACAGACGAGACGTCCGTCCGTCCGTACAGCAAGTCTTTATAGAAAGAATTTTTAGCTCAAAGTTGGAGAAGGAAACCTATTTCATGGGAGGGAATCTCAGCCTCTCTTTACGTCTCCATCCCACATATATGAAAACAATTAAATGACCAAGTATAGGCCTTTTTTTGCTAGCTGCTACGCGGACGCATCCAACCTTTCTCCCTTGCGGTGCCGTAAGAAATTGATGGACATTAAGATAGACTTGTACGACCACTTGTACCCAACCAAACATCCAAAAATCACACTGCATGGCTTCTTCTAGCTAAAGAAGCCTCCTCGGTTGAAGGAGGATCCTTCGTCATTGGCGTTGTCTTCGTCGTCTTCGAGTTTGTCGTCGTTGTCGTCGTCGTGCTGGTTAACAGAAAATTGCATCAAGAAAAAAAATGGTGAAATAAAATTGAATTTAATGCAAAGGTGCATCTAATTTGTACGAAGAATAATAATAAGTTGGAATGTTTAGTGTAACTACGCCACGCATATGCAGTGCACAGGCACACTCCCGAGAACCGCTATAAATGTAATAGGAGCCTTAAGGTTGACTATTTTTCTTAGTTTCCTGGATAATATTGTGTTCAGTTTGCCATAAAAGTTTACTTGAATGGGAAATTGGTTGCCTCTCAATTGAGTTTAAATAAATACAAACCATTTTTTTAAATGGTCGATAGGCGCACGACAAGAGGTATTGATTTTGGACCATTAGCAGAGTTTTGCCTAGAAGCAAGTAATTGCTGAAGAGAAGTTTTCTTTTTTTATTTTATCTAAGAGAAAAGAGTGAAATCATTAATTACCATACAAAGGTCTTGCTTGCTTAGTTTAACTTAAGGTAGAAGTTTTAGAAATTTCGAAATTTGTGTCAATAAATCACAAAATATTAGTAATTTCTTCAGAATCTTTTAGCTTATACACTATACTTCTGAATTAACTTATTATCAATTATTAGTTTAGAAGAAAAAATAAACAAAGATTAATGTGGCGCATGAGTAATATTTTAAATATTTTTCCTTTCGTCCTTTTTTTCATCGACCATATCTCAAAAACCCGCACAGATATTGACTTGAAATAAATTTCACTTCACAGATAATAATATAAAGATACACAGAAAGGACTTTTAAAAAGTTAAACAAGTTGGTAAACACTTTTTACTATAGCACTTAAAAATCAAATCAATTTTTTATAAATCAAAGAAACTAAACAAATGTTTGTCATCTCGAATATCGTAAAACAAAAAATGAGAAAAATCGAGTTGATAGCTTTTTGACAAGAATCTAAAAACAAAATGAAATCCTCGACAAAACACAACTTCAATTCTAATTATTGAATACTTTTCAAAACAATCATGAACAGTTAAGTTACAAACAAAATAGTAAAAAAAGGTCACTGTGACGTATGAGTACTTTTTTTAATTTCAATTTTCTTCTATTTCTTTGTTGCAGTTTAGTCAAAGTGACCAAGAAGATTTTAACATAGTCCTTATCCATATTACCGCACTTAACCGTTGTTAAAAACATAAACAAGAAAGAATGCTTAATAAATCATTCTTACAAAAAAGTATCAATAATAATTAGCAATGTTCTGTTAATTAAGTGATTGGGTTAATCCCACTTTTCAACTTTGTATTTATTTATATAACACAGCTATCCCATTAACACCTTTCTGTGTTTGCCATTCGACACCTTTCCTGAAAGCCGCAATAAAAGTTCTTAATTCAAGTTCCCATGTTTGTGCGTTTGTGCGTATAATAAAAATCAATGTTTTCCCTTGATGTTACACACTGCATACATATGTACTCATATGTACCTACCTTACCTACCTTTAAGAAGTGTTTAATATGTAAACTTGCGCAAGATAGCAAGACCAACACCATTGCATAACTATTAAACTTTAATCCGATTAGGTGACACTCTTAAGCTTTATGAATGGCAAACCGAACAAAAAGAATCTCAAGAATGAAGTCATTATCGCTGCTCACGGAACATTTACTCGATGATGACGCTGATGACGACGACGACGACTGCGACCAAGACGATATGCGATGCGATGTGGCACACATTTGTTTAGTGTGTCGTCTTTTTATTTTTGGTCACCTCCTCACTGACTGACTATACGACATCACTCGCGATGTGTGGTCAGGAAGACATTGGTAAATTTCATAATCGCGGATCACCATTACGCGGGCACAAAGCGTCATAAATAAGACATGGCGATCAAAAGATTAGCGAGGCATTCTGCGCATGCGCATCATGCACATGGTTCTGTGGAATGTGCATTCAAGAAGTGCCATCTGCGCGAAATATGATTAATCTCCTTAGTGAACTTAGACCTTGGCCAGTAATTATTCACCCGGTCCCAGGATCAAACACATCAAGGGAGTGAGAGAGCATTAGCCGGAAGAGTAGCGACAACGGATCCAATGAAATCAGGTGTTCCAGACTGATGGTCCGCGATACACCTGGGTCATCATCATCATCAGGTGCCAGTGACCGTAGCTGTTGGTTATATTTCTGTTATAATCAGGAATTAAACCAACGAACATAATTTAACTCATTTTCTTTTTGGTTGGTTTTTAATTAAGAAACCAAATTACCATAGAACTTATGTTGTGCCACTAAATCATTGGAATCAGTCCGCGCATCTTGAGGTCGTTTACATGGTAATGATGATCGAGGCTGCATGGTTGAACATATGTCTCACATTCATTATGAGACTATGAATTAATTTTGATAGAATTGCTCTTTGCCTTCAAGCTCCGCCGTCCGCCACCACCGCTCAGCACTGTGCCGTACCGTGCGTTGGCCGCCGCGCGTCGCCACCACCGCCGTTGGATGCTAATTGATTTTTGAAATGAAAACGCATTTTTAGGCAAATTTAGTGAGTGATGGTAGGGTGTGTATGTTTGGTGTGTTGTGTGGGGACGTGTAAACGTGATAAGGAGGATCCAACCGATAAGTGGGAAAAATTTATTAGATAACTTTTGAAGATGTTGTTTCTTTTTCTTATAATTTTTGTTTGATTATATTTTTCTGGGTGGGGCATCACAGACGCAATAAACAAATCTGCTTGTCATTATTATTTATTTACATAATTTTTCATAAATTTGTTTTATTCAACCCAAAAAGTAAAAAGAAGAAACCAAATCAAGAAAACCAGAAATTGTATAAAACTTATACTTGAAACAATCTTTTGGAGTTTGAAATGTTTGATTTCCTAAAAAGAATAAGTTTAATTAATTAAAAAAGTGGTATGTGATGTCATAAAAGTCAACAAACGGTTTTATTTTAAATTGATTTTTCAAAAGATATTGGTAGGGTTTATGTAAAGGTATAGTCCCACTTTTTTTGTTTTTTTTTCCATTTTGTTTTTCTATGCGTTTTGATCACTTTCATTTTAAATGTTTGGGCTTCAGTACGTTTTTTTGGAAGGGCACATTAAAGATTTTAAGAGAAATAAACCAAACAAAATGTCTAAAACGCACACTTAATCAAACTTTTGTGTTGAATTGATTGATGCTTTAAAAAATGTCCATATTATATAATGATTCAAAACTACAAATTAGAAGCAATGCAAATTATTTAAATTTAATTGTTTCTGGTATTTGTGATAGTTAAAGAAGTTTAACTATTTGTATTAAGTAAAAGGCTTGCATTTTATAGTTTGTGGTTCAATTTCTTAAGCCAGCAGATTTAAGTTTTTCGAAAATTGCTTATTTCTTGAGGGTTTTAAAGGCTCTATAAAAGCATGTTATTAGCATTATTAAAAAAACCCATTTAAGATAGATTACTATAACTCAAAAATAAATTAACGTTTAGATGTTGCCGAAATGTCTTTGTAGGAATGTCTTTGGAATGAACTGTAGGTCCCTTCCATCCCTGACAACATTACTCGCACAGAGGAATGGTTGAGAGTTGTAAATCGCTAGCCCTGGTTCTTTATGGACCGTTGCGCCACCTAATTTATAATACAACAATATTTTGTACTTGGTTTAAGTTAACAAATTTTTAGTTTAATTTTAAGTGAAATTTTTTTGTTTGCTTATAAACAGTTGTAAGATTTTGTTAATAAGTTCCTGCTAATTATTTGTTAGTTTTTATCGCTCTGAAACTTTGTTTTAAATGAACAGTTTTGTTCTTTAATAACCGAAAAACTCTATTCGAAAATGTAATTGTTGTCTATTTTCATAAATTTTTCGAAGGTTTAACAAATACCTTAAATGTTCGATTGATTTCTTCTAAACTTCGGTTTTTAAACTTCTTATACTTTTCGAAATCACTTTAAGTGGAACTAAAGTAGCTGGCATTTATCACATCAGTTTTGTTTTAATAAATTTTGTGTTTTTCAGTAAATTAAATGTAAAATAAATATTAGATTTTTTCTTCGATCGTGTTGAAGTTCATTACAGCTATAGCGGCAGATTTACGTTTCTTTGCGGAAGGTAGTTCTTAAATATCGGTTTAAAGAGACTATGTTGCTATGCGCCGAAGCATAGTTGAAAAATTATCTTGAAAGTCTTAAAGAAACTTTGTTTAACTCAACATTTTTTAGAGTAAGCATTTTTCGTGCTTAAAAGTCGTTTAAAAACACTTAATCCTCTACCAAAATTAAGCTTAAAAAGGGATTAAAATTGGATTTCCCTTTGAAATAAGTTAATTTTAAAATACAAACGTTTTTTAATTCAAATGAAAATTCAACATTTACCACCACGTTATTCATGTTCTTCGACAAAATTTACTATAATCACAATTTCGGGTTCCTACATCTTACTTAACTTTTAATGGTTAAAACAACTTTTTCAGGATGTTGGCATTTTTCTACTTTAATACAAAATATTTTATTTTATTCAAAACCCACAAATAAATATGCCTCAAGTCAAGAAAATAATTTCATTAAATTGTTTGATTATTTTTCCACTCCTGTTTTCGACCATTTTCCGTAAAAGTTAGGTTATATACAAAAGTATAAGCTTCAATTTAATTTGGATTGTACTTCAGAATTGTTTTGGTCAACTCAAAATTATGGTTTATTTCAAGGAAGAACGAAGACGCTCCGATTATTCGGAATTTTTTCGAAGCGAATATCCAATTTTCCAACATAAGCATTTTATCATATATTTTAAATTTTCTTATGAATGTGTTTGTTTTTTGAGGAGTTTGAGTTGGTTTTATATGCTCAACTTAAAAGTCTCATTATAAATTTGCTTTTCCTTAATGTATCAAAAGATTTCAGTATTATTGTATCTTTTTATTATAATGATGTTAGTAATTAAATTTTTCGTGTTGTAATAATTAGTCTTATTATTCAGTTCCTTTCCACGTTTTGAAAAAACAATTACAAATTGTAAAACCTAACGAGCTACATCGTATTTGTGTTTTTCATTTGTAAAAATAGCGAAAGCCCTTAACGAGGCTCCTTCGTGTTGTAAACATTTTTGATTTCAACAAAATATAAAAAAAAAAAAAACAAAAAGTTTAAAAAAGAAAAATTACCGCAAAAAGGACTTTTAGCAACTCCAAACCACACATGACTCTGTGGGTGGGCAAAACATATTTATTGATAATGTTATTCAGTCATAATAAATTTGTTCGATCAAACCAAAGCTAGAGAAATATGTACGTAAGTCTAGGTAAGGTATACCTGCGCTGAATACCAACATTGTGTATGGAATATGTAATGTGCGTTCGCGTTCGCCCAGCTGGATGCTTCTTCTATCTTGTTTTTCTCTTCTCTGTTAAGGTTCTATAAAGTCTTGCGTAGGTATGGTATACATATTTATAATGTTCTATAAAGTTGCTACCTTTAGAATTCGTCGAGAGTGCCTTACACAAGGCATCAACGGCGTATTTGCAACCTGTAATTATTAAACTCATCTAATTAAATTACATCACATAAAGAAAATAAGCTGATACTAGACGTTACTCTTATAGACTGCACTCCATACTTAGGAAGTTCCGAGTTGGTACACACACAGGTATCTACAAAAACAAATGCCATTAGCTCTACATCTCAAGACCTTTATCTTATAACGCGTCTCTATAGAACATAAAAAGACGTTAAACTGATGCGATGCCGCGCTTGTTGGATTGTTGTTTTGAATTTTTAATCATAGCTCAGTGTTTTAGTTTTTATATCTAATTCTTGAGAATTTATAGCTTGTTCATGATGGGGTCGGTTGGTTGGTTGTATGGTCGGTTGGTAGGGACTTAATGGGGCGCGCACTGCGAGGGCTTTCTCCTTCTCTCAATAAACTAAGAAGCAAATGATCCATTTTAGTTGTTCTTTGGTTTCTATGATTGTTGGCGGCAGGTGTAAAAGGTGTAAAGAAACACGAGTTGTACATTTGGCTGAAGACGCACGTTCCTGAGAATTTGTTTTTTTTCTTCTTCATTTATATAGCTGTTGGAGAACTATACCTGAATCGTTTCTGTCTGTTCGCATAGAGCTGATGGCCATTTGTTCAAATGTAAAATGGTCAAGTGACCTCTTTTGTAAGCTTGGCCGGAGACGACCGACAACGACGACAATGACTAAATATAGACAACAGAGCGGCCGGCGTGTGGCATGGAGTTCTTGAGAATGTTTTCTGTTAGTTGTGATATGTAAACAATTCATTAACCTTTTACCTACTGCAATCCCTCCCCCAAAATTGGTCTTATAGTTTGACTTATTTTTTTCTTACCTGCGCGCCTTGTTTTTGAAATTCTTCTTTTTGAAACAGTTAAGATCTCTATCAGACGACATAAATCTTCGTTTTATTTTAGATCTCAAATTCTGCAAAAGAAAAAAGAAACATTTAAGTTTTTTCTTAACCCATTGGATCAGATGATAGTAATCATAACTAAACTCGGCCGACCTTATTTTCATCTTTTTTCTTCTCTGACTGACTTCTCTTGTGGTTATTGCGACTGATTTCGCTTTTATTTCCTTCGTGCGCCCTGAGATCAAATTCAATTTCTCCTCCTGAGGTTGTAATGTATATTGTATATAGAAATGTGGTGGTGGCGCGCGACGGCAGCGGCTTCAGATTCGGCGTCTGTCGTTCTTTGGTGATCATTGATTTTAGATAGCTATAAGTTTTCGTGTTTACGAGCGCGTTAACAAGAAACTTGTCCGTATACGTAACGCGCGCCTAATCCATTAATTTGCGAGATACGAATTCCCGGTGTAATATGTCTACCGCTGCTGCCTCCTACCGCTACCGCTACCGCATAGAATCACAGTGACTTTTGTGCAATAAGAGTGGCAACTTGTCAATACGCAATTAATTGTGTGTCCTTACTAGTTGTTTGGTTGGTAAGCGGCCATAAATGGTTTAACGGCGCTGTCGCTGTGCTATGCTCCACTGCTCTGCGATACTCTGGCTGGTGAAAGTGTATCAATATCAATCAAGAGATGCATTTCAGAGATAAGAGGGCTCGTTATAAAATTATTTCGTTTGTAAATTCTATATATTAAAATACCACCTATACTTTTTTTTCTACTTTTGATGCACTGTAAGAAAACTAATGTAATTGCAGTGATAATTGCGTTAGAAGAATTGTTCCTATTCAAATATTTCGGAGACATGAATGAAGTTTCTGACGTTTAAGAAATGCAAATTGTATAGAAAATAAAGCACCCTGTGAAAGAAGTTTGTCAAATATTTAAATACTTAAGTTTAAATAACAATTAGCATTCGCAGTTTCTATAAATCACTTCCATTTTCTTTAATTTTTAAAGTTAATTTGTATCTTTACTAATTTGGTTCCTACTTACTTACTTCAGGTCGCTCCACAGTCCGGGGTTGACCTCAACAAACATGCGTCTTCAGCCAGCTCGGTCTCTAGGTAGCAGTCTTCCTCTACTGCGCCGTCCCTCGGGATTAGATTCGAAGACTTTCCGTATGGAGCGTTGATGTTCATTCGTTCTACATGACCTAGCCATCTAAGCCTTTGGACTTTAATTCTGTTAACTAGATCAGTGTCGCTGTACAGCCCATACAGTTCTTCGTTATATCTGCTCCATTCTCCATCTATGCATACGGGACCAAAAATCACCTGAAGAATTTTTCTCTCGACGCATCCTAAGACGCTCTCAACTTTCTTTGACAGGTCCAGGCCTCAGCGCCATAAATGAAAACAGGGTTGATGAGTGTCTTATAGATGGTGATTTAAGATGCTCGAGAAAGTACTTTACTTCTCTAAGCCGTCTAAGTCCAAAGAAGCAGCGATTTACAAGAGTTATTCTCCGTTTTATTTAAGCGCTGGTGTGGTTGTCTGTGTTTATAGCGGTGCCTATGTAGACAAAGTCATTAACTCCCTCGAGGTTAAAGCTGTCCATGGTGAGGTTTTGCCCAAGAAGTCGTTGTTCAATGCCCTTTTTTGATGAGAGCATCTACTTGGTCTTGCCCTCTTTGACCACTAAACCCATCTTCTTCTCTTCCGTCGCAATGCTCAAAGACGCTTCACTGACATGACGATTTGATCTTCCAATTATTTCAATATCATTTGCGTATTCGAGTAACTGGATGGACCTTTGGCAGATTGTGCCTCTAGTATTGATGGCATGAGTTTTGCACAATTCTTTCAAGAATGATATTGAAGAAGTCGCATGACAGTGTATCGCCTTGTCTAAAACCTTTTTTGACATCAAATGCATCGGTGAGATCTTTTCGGAACTTGATAGAGCAGCGTGCATTCTCCATCGTCATTCTGCACAAACGGATAAGTTTTACTACAAATTTGGTTTCATTAATTCCAATAAAAAAGTAATCAAGATTTTCCTTAAACGTCGAATATTCTAAATTCCTAGATTCCAAAAAATTCACAAATTTTACTTTGAAGAACAAAATAAATTTCTAATTTAACAAATTACTAGAGTAATTAAATATAAAGTATTGGTTCAGCTTATCTAAAGTTTCAAGTAGAATATAAAAACTATAACATTTTAAGCCGAAATCCTTGTTGCTTGGGTGCACTTTCAGTTGATAGTTTATAAATATTGAAATTTGATAATGTAGTAGTTTAGCATAACAACTGAATCATTTTCAACTAACAAAACTTTAAACAATTGATTTGTTAAAAATCGAACATTAATATTTATCAAATGACAGTTGAAATTTGCATTGAGGCTCATTGTCTCTGTCTTTGTGCGTTTACTTAGTTAACAATATTAATTTCACTACACTATTGCGAGTATCAACTATCAATTGATAAATATTGAAATTTAGTAGAAACTATAGTATTTTATCGTATAATATTGCTGGTTTAGCAAACAAATTATTTAATGTAGATTTTTTTAATTTTGTAAAAAAACATGATATCTTTTTTCTATTCGAAACTTTTATTACAAAAGATAACTTTAATGTCTATGAGAAGTATTTTTCGGAATATAAATTGCAATGGGTACCGGCTAATCGTGAACACAAATTCGGTAGAGCAATAGGAGGTTCATTGTTTGGTTTCAAAAATATCAAAAATTGTAGTTTCACCGAAATAAATAACCAAATTAGTCTTGTAATAAATAATATAAATTCAAAATTTTATATCTTGCCTAGATACATCAATTGTAATTCCTGGGATATTGATTTTAATGATGTTTATGAGTTACTAAATACAATAAATTCGCAAAATATAATGCTTATAGGCGATGTTAATGCCAGAATAGGAGAAGAGCAATTATTTCCAACAGATATTAGTCTTTCTGCTTCAGAAATTCTAGAAAAACGAAACTCAAAAGATAAAGTCATAAACAAAAATGGTCGCATGTTCTTAGAAATGTGTGAGGACTTCAACCTATTTATCCTTAACGGAAGCACTACCCATGATTTGAATGGTGAATTTACTTTTTTAGGAGGAGCAGGCAAATCTGTAATTGACCTCTGTGCAATTTCTGGAGACTGGCATAAAGTTATCGCTCACTTTGGAGTGGGAACACAGGTGTTCTCAGACCATATGCCATTACAAGTATCATTTGACCTCGATACCCCAAGAACATAAAATACAATCAATTTACCCCCCAAACTGCTATGGAAAGAAAACGACGCATATGCGCTAAAATTACTTAACGAAATGCAAAGTTTTAGCTCTCCTGTAGATACAAACACTGAAGAAAAAATAAAAATACTTCAGGAATGTATTAAAAAAGTGGCATCTACGAACCCTACATCAAATAGCCGAATCTATAATGAAAAATGGTTTGATCAAGAATGTTTTATTGCTAGACAACAATCTTTTGACTTACTAAGAAAAATTAGAAACACAACAAGCCCAAGCAAAACCCTAACAGAACAATATATAAACACAAACAAGGCCTACAAACTTTTATGCCAAAAAAACGCGAAAATTATTTTAAAAATGTCGCACTCGAACTTTCCAACACAAGAAATTCAAAAAAGTTTTGGGACAACATTAAAACTCTACGAGGCATTAATTTTGTCTCCGGTGTGCACATATCGGCTGCGAAATTGGCTCACCATTTTAAGCTACTGCTTAACCAAAGTTATGTATGCGAAAGCGTTCATTTTGCTGAACCGTATATAGTTGATGAATTATTGGATAGTGATATATCTATGTGTGAATTAAAAGTATGTCTTCAATTGGCCAAAAATAAAAAAGCACCAGGTCCAGACAGAATTGGAAACGAATTTTATAAGAACGCACCAATTGAGTTTTTAAATCAAATTTTGTCAATTTTCAACCTCATATTTAAAACTGGTGAAATACCTCAAGAATTCAAAGATTCAATAGTTTATCCAATCCATAAAAAAGGTGACATCAGTACACCAAGTAATTATCGAGGCATATCTTTTATGAATTCAATTGCAAAATTATTTGCCTCTATTCTCTTGAATAGGATCAACTCATGGGAACAGAGAAATAAAGTTCTGAGTGAATATCAAGCAGGATTTCGAAAAGGTTACTCTACCGTCGATAATATTTTCATAATTACAACCGTTTCACAATACTTTCTTAGAAATAATAGAAAACTATACACATTTTTTGTTGACTTTAGAGCCGCCTTTGACTCAATTGACCGCAACGCGCTATTTTTCAAATTATCGCAGAAAGGAATGTCAACGAAAATGATCCGAATATTAAGAAATATGTATAAAAACACGCGACAAAGGGTTTGGGATGGTAAGAATCTTTCCGAATGGTTTGAAACTAGTTCTGGTGTTAAGCAAGGATGCCTCTTGAGCGCCGTTCTTTTTGCCCTGTTTATAGATGACATTACAGAACATTTACCTGCAGGTATTCACATAGCCCAGCAAACTCTTAAGGTCTTACTATACGCAGATGATATTGTTCTATTCGCAGAATCAGCTCACAGTCTACAGCTTATGATCAATAAACTATGTACCTATTGTAAAACGTGGAATTTGGAGATCAATCTCCAGAAATCGAAAATTATGATAATTAAGAATAGACAATCAAAATTAGAAAAAAATGAAAAATGGTTTCTGGATCGGCAGCAAATTGAAGTTGTCACGAAATACAGCTACCTTGGTATAATTCTAGAACCAAACATGAAATTCACACAACATTTTGAAAACAAATTAAAAGCCTCAAAAAACCTTATCAACGCCTCATGGAAGGATATTATTAGTAAAAATGAAATACCACTCTCAGCTAAGTATAAAATTTTTGAAAGTGTTATGCGCTCAGTTATGTGTTACAGCTGTCAGACCTGGGGATTTAAGCAATACGAACAAACCGAAAAGCTTCTACGTTTCTTTCTGAAAAAGATATTCCACCTTCCCTCAAATACCCCTAATTATGTACTTATGCTTGAAACAGGCCTTCCAAATATATTTCATTTTACTCTAAAGTTACATTTTGATTATATACATAAAGTTCTCTGTTACCCATCAAACAGACTTCCAAATAAGTATACTTTTGACCATAAATTAGATTGGATTAATTATTGGATTTCATTGGCAGAAAAATGTGAAATAGACCTAAATATACAATACACAAATCTAGCACTTCTGAAGCAACAATGCTATAATCTTCTGGAAATATCCGACTCACAAGACCGTACCCAAAACATTGAAAAAGCAAAATCATCAATCAATAGAATTATTTATTCAGGGCTTAACTATAATCTCAACGAAAAGAATTACTTTATTGACCTTTACAGTGTGAAACAAATATCACTAATATGTAGAGCAAGATGTGAAATGCTGAATTTGAATGGATCACCATATAGAAACGTTATAACCAATCAGTGCACAATTTGTAATATGAAAGCGAAAGAAGATACTTTCCATTTTTTAGCTATATGTCCCATTTATAAAGATCTAAGACTTATTTACTTCGAGGAACGCTCGTTGACAATGGAACATACAAAGAGACTCCTAAATGGTTGCAATTGGCAAGCTCTTTATAAATTTATTGTATCCGCATTTATATACCGAAACAATATAACAACAGAATTTAGATAAGAAACAAAATAGCTTACACTTTTATTTAAAAAAAAAAAGATAATCAAGTTTTTATGAAAATAGGCTTCTTTTTATTTTATTTTTATATTCGAAAAACATGTTTTGCATTTCAATCAACTTACCAGACAGACGGCAACGCCATTGTCTTATTATTATTTTATTTTATTACTGTCGTTGAAACTTATATTGTAAGAACTAATTTGTTATAAATAAAATATTTGAATCTTGAAAAAAAAAAAAAAAAATCTATTGAAATTTAGCATTTTATTTTGAAACCAAGTTTCTTTTTACATTGATAACACATTTTCTTGTTATTAAATAATCCTTAGAGACCTGATTATTTAATAGTTCATAAATATCAGATAGTATCAATAATGGTTTCACTCGTAATAAACCTTTAACAATTTTTAATATCAATTCAATTAACTTTAAAGTTCCTAAATTCTTGTTTGACATTTAAATTGTTAGTTTACAATACACTATTGCAGATGTCTGCCTTTTTTTATCGGCGGCGCCAGTGCTATGGTGTTGTATAAATTCCTGAATTAAATTTTCAAAACCTCATTTGTTTTTTTCCTCCTCCTTCATGAACAGTAAATTCTCTCTCTCAATCAATCCTGGTTGCGTTACGTTGTTTAAATGTCAAATAATTACCCATCGAGCCTTCGCCCTCTAAATAAAGTGATTTCAATTTGATTTGCGACAACTAACCGAACATGACACAGACAAGCTAATTAATTTCTCCTCTTTATCCTTTTCGAGTCGAGAGCTCAAAGCAATTCCATGCAAAAACATCCAAAAACAACAATAACAAAAGCCCTTTCATTCTATATAGTTATAGGTACGACAATTTGATAGATACATCCTTAATACAATATTGCGTCTCATTTAACGGCAACGTGCGTTATTGGCTTTCAGCACAGTTCAAAAGTACATTAGTCAAAATGAGGTTTAAATAAATTACAAACACTAATGGCTGATAGGTCTCATTTCCTTTAACATATTTGGCTTCGTCAATGGATAGGTAGTTATACATATATGAAATGAATGGATTTCCCACATCCCTCTCCCCCCAACAACACTTTTCTACCCTTTTGATTTTCCATATACCCCATAGTCGAACATTCGTGTCAACATTTTGACAGTAAATGCAAGCAAATACACCATGTCAGGTATATCCTGCTTGACTTGGGCTTGCTGCTTGGCAGTGCCATTGCCATAACGTAGTGCAGTACTGACTGCCAGCCTGCCTCATAGAAAAAGTTACTCTTGCTTCTTTCTGGTCTGGAGTCGTGTCTCTAATTTTAAATAATTTAAATAAATGCCACAGTCAAAGTCAAAGTGTGTTTTCATAAGGGCTGCATCTACATCGCAGTCCTGATGTGACTGCAACTGTGACTCTAAACTGAACTGAATGTGCACTTATGAAATACGAAAGACAAATGGCGCGAGTGCTATTAATTTTTAATGCTCTTTTCGAGGATACAACTGTCAAAGTTTTAATTTTTGACGTTTTTGGTTTAATTTTAAGTACCTACTTTGCAAATGTCAAAGTCAAAAAAAGAAGTCATTTTAACTTTTGCCTCATGGAAGATCGACTAGTTACAAGAGTCCATATAATTTCGGGGCATTTCAGAGGAAAAGGGCTGATGTCTTCGATGAGTAAACAGACCAGGAAATAGCTCCCCGATAAACTAGTTGGGATGATGATGAGGGAGTCCCCCTTTTTTTCGCGTTGAGCATATTAACAAATAAAAACAATAACAAACAGACAAACAGAATGAACAACTATGAAATGCTATGACAGCAAACAATTAAATTATTCAAAAAATAAGTCTGCGCTCAGCAAGACGCTCACAGGGTCTTCCCAAGCCAAAACTAATTCAAGTCGCATAGCTTTGCGTGCAAATGCAGCAAACCAACCACCAACAGTGGCTACTCGTTGTCTCGCTCTGTCATATTTAACTAACGATACATAAGTGAATGTGACTGCAACTGCTAGTGCGACCCGCGCAAATCTTTTGTTTTAAATGCGTACTATTGGCGGCGTGCAGCGATTCAGAGATCATCCAGAGGGAGAGCCGCTGCTACGGCTGCATGTTGTGTGTTTGTTTAAAGATATGCATATGTGCCGGGAATGGAATCCGCATTTGACTTATGCCACACGAACTGCGTCGTTGCGTGCGAAGAGTAAGTAGCTTCTTTTGGGAGCGTGCATGCAATTATGAGACTAATTTTACTGCGCGGAATGTCCATTAGACATAAGTTTACATCGCGGAAATGGACGATGAGACTATACGTGTGGATGTGGACTGCGTATTTAGACTTTTTGTGCATGTTCACATCTGGAGAATTAAGCGTTTAGCCTAACTGCTAACTGCCGACTGCGAAAGACCCATAATATGAACTAATTTGACGAATTGAGATGACTTTGTATAAATAATGAACCAAATGTCTGGCTCTTCTGTATACTGAAGAGCCTCCAATTAATGGAAGGCACATTTATGTACATATTTAAGATTGTTTTATTTATCTAGTTAAAAGCTGTATACATACAGTTGGAGGAACAATAGATGCCTGAGCTGAATTTTAAATTCATCAAATTCTTTGGGATTTTTATTACGTTAGTTGATTAGTTGTTATACCCAGACGTAAAATATTGTAGACCCCTAAATATGCAAAATACAAATGAAGCCCTACCACAGGTTGAAATTTGTAGACGAAAACTTTTTGTAGTCGACAGGACAATAAGATTTGAGACTTTTGTAATTGTAAAGGGCGTTTTTTTTTAGTTGTATGAGAAGATTCATTGGTTGACGTCTGAATTTTGATAGTTGAAAATATCAACACGGTAAAGCATTATCAGTCATAGCTATCATTTGTTCTTATTATTGAAACCTATCATTGAAATTTGTTGGCAGCTATCATTGAAATTTTTTTTGAGATTAGAGTTGATTGTTGAAAGTACATCGAATACAAAAACAAACAAAATACCAATTATAACAAGTTAGCCTTACTAATCGATTCCAATTCTTAAAACAAAATGTTCAATGACAAAAACTAGTGGTTGCTATAAATGGCACCTAAATGAGATGGAAGTTGCTTCAAAAAAAGCTAAACATCGACCTTATTTGATTCCAAAAAGGAAGCGCCACTTGTCACACCATCATGTTATTGCAAAAGACATTTTTTAACAGCTTTATATCCAAAACCAGTGCTGTTAATAGCCGTCCTGGCTATTAACCAAATTTTTATGGTGGCCAACCTTCAATTCTTGAACATTGTTAAAAATTGAAAAAGTAATGACAAATTATACAGATAGAATGGACACGTAGTCTCGTGTTAATAATAGAAGACAAAGGCTTGCTACAACAACCACCACCAACACTAGCAATAATTGTATTCCACCTGATGATGGAGAAACATCTCCGAAACGCGCCGTTGATTAAGAATATAATATTAAAAATTAAAACTTAAGTTGTAACATGAAAAATTTTTAAATTGAAATAAGAAACTAAATAACTTTTATTTATTTGTTTATTCTCGTAAATCTTAACTTAAACTTCTAGACAAGTAAAAAATGAATTCCTTGAAATAACTTATATTGTCTTATTATTAAAAATTCTCAAGCTCTAAAAAAAACTATATATAAGAAAGATTGAGACATTTTTTAGCTCGCAAAAATCTAAGAATTCCAAATATTGTATCAAAACATTTTGCACTCTGTTTTAATAGTGTTTACTTATTAATTCAAACACAATTAAGCTCAAATGACAAAACCATCAATCATCATTAAACATTTCTAGTGAATCAAAAACCGTTAATGTTTGTCAACAAAAACACGTGTTAAAATACTCTTAAACCCTTTTTCGTATATTATGTAAAATGTTTGCCACTTAAAACAACAAAAAACAACCGTCCCTCATTAGTTTCAAGTAATAAGTTTACGACTTAAGCTTCTAGTTGATTGCAATCAACATGATTATTTAAAGAACATTCAAACTATCAACCAGTCTATCTACCCTACATATTATAGTCGGTATATTCCTAATTGATACGTGGGGGCAAAGAAATAAACTTATTTTACGATCAGCAATAAACTTAAAAACATAAAAGTAAGGTATGTGAATCTATTTATTTAAACATCAATGTTCGATGGCTATAAATTCTAAACTGAAAAAAAAAGAAACAACTCAAATAACTCCAAATTAAGCTAAATTTTAGGTTTCTAATCCACGCAGATTTTCGAACATCACACAAAAACATATAGACATAAATTTAAGCTGACATTTTTATAATAAGTTATTTTGAATCGATATCGAGATGGGTATTATTTTCACTCTTCTCTGTGATCATGATAATCACTTTGGATTCCGCCATCAAATAACCACTTAATCTGGATTTCATTAATTTTCTCAGAAATATCGCTCTATAGAGCTACCATGCCTCCATGTCCATACCTTCTATATACAAAACTACTACTGGCTGGCACCCACTTTAAGGAATCAAAAACAACAAAAAAAGAACTAAATAAATATTATGTTGAACTAATTTATGAACAAGTCCAGAAATAAAACCGAAACTAATGGGTCTCTAGCGCTGTGAAAACTATTAGAGAGTGCGTCTGCCTTGCGAGACAGTGGGGCAGTTAATATTTTTAATAGGAATTTTAATGTATTTTTCTTTTTAAATTTTATATGTATTTATAACTGATTCATGGGCTTCAAAAATATGTGAAATTAGCCGAATAATATATTTTAGCATTCAAGGTAAAATATTCCAAATGGTTTATAGCACAAAATCTTGATAAAATACCAAAATAAGTTATTCCCACTAAAATGCATACTTTTTAACAAAAATGTATTATTGTCCAAAAGATTGTTAAAACAAATTTTACATTTTGTTGCTAGTCTTAAAATTACTTTAAAATAATTTCTGCTAAAATGGTATTAAAACACAATTTTTATTCGATATTAGTGTTTATATTGTCCACTGTCATTTATTTTTATAAATGCCCCTCTTAACCCTTATGCTAATTAAATCGCGGAAATTTGTTAATTTGTTTGTGTTTTTCTCTTTTTCGTTCACCTTTTTTCTTTTGATTTAGTTTTATTTGGAAGATCCAAAATTGAAACACTATTTTATTTATTGGAATATCTTTAATCGCAGAATGTAAATATTTATTAATGGATTAGCATTCATAAACGTGAGATGAATTGAGACGTTTCACTAAAAAGCCAATCGCGGCAGATAGAGTCTTTGAAGTTCTTAAATGTAATTTAAGGCGGTTGGTGGCGGGCGTCCGTCGTCTTTGTCGACGTTCGTCGTCATCGTCATCGTTGGTCGCGGTCGTCATGAATTTTCGTGTACCTTCCTATATTTATCGTTTGGTTAGGTCTTGGGTATAGGTATATGGTATAGGATGTGTCATAAAAGTGTATCAAGTTTTCAAGACTGCGAGAATGTTGGTGGCTGCACAAGGAGCTGGCTGACAGCAGTGCGGCGGAAGAAGTGATGCGACAACGATGAAGTTAAGGTAGATATTCGCTTTGTTAGGAGTTTTTGAATTTGAATTTCAAATACATAGTTTCCAGTGGTGGAGCAATCAAAATTCCTCTGAAAAACGTTAACGAGAAGCTTATCAAGAAATGAAATGCGTTAGAGGAACTAGTGATATAATAATATATATATTTATGTACCTGCTACATTATCTACTCTTAGTTATGAAGATAATAACTAGCAATATTGTGGATGAACTTTTTTTTAAATAAAAGAATAGAAATGTAAATTTTCAGGTGGATAAGTTAGTATAGTAAAACTTTTCTTACCAAGCTACCAACCATCAAGTCAGCATAAGCAAGCTATGTATGCATGATTATATGGTACTAGGGGGAGAATACAAAGAAAGTGACGCATCGCGGAGAAAAGTTTTGCATTATTCAGCGATGGAAGTTTATAACATTTTCTATTTGGAAAAGTTTTAACTTTAACCGCCAAATGCAAAAGTAATTGTAAAATTTTGAGAAAAAAATAAAAATATTTCCATCAAATTTTATTATTAAAAAGTTTGACTTTTCTTTTTTTTTAGTTTTGTTTGCTATTTAGAAAATGTTTGTGTACAGAAGAAACTGCAAAGATTTTGAGTTGTGGTTTATGAATGAAGTGAATAGAGAAAGTTTACGTTCATATTATAATAGCATAATAAAGATAAGGTTTTGAGACAGATTTCGGAAAGTTTTAAGATTTTTATTTTAATAAAGTAATTTGATGATTTCATTGATTCCAAATGTCACCTCAGGTTAGTATAAACTTTGAAACTTCTTAAAACGACACTGAAGTTTTTCCACTTTTTTTAAGGGGATTATTTTGAAATTTGCACTTCCGATATGTATTATAAGAAACTTACCGGAAATTTGTGTTTAAAAAAAAATCATCAACTCTAATCGTTGATCAATCTTAATAAAGAAGAAAAAGTTGTTCGGCTCCAAAAATGTCGTCTTATGTCTTAATTGAATATGATTGTTAAAGAAATTGTTGAAAATACTGCTTTCAACGACTATCAAAAATTGGCTCCATAGGTCTTAAGACACGAAAAATGATTTCCAATTCTTAAACAACAAAACAAGAATTTTATACTTTCATGTTTTAAGAATTAACTATTTTGTTTTATTTATTCAAGTATGTTTTCCATTTTGTATTGATCTAAGGCAATTTCTTGATCAAAAATAAATGCGACTAAAAACAACAATTCTACTCTTTTAATTTTGTTTTCAGAAACTTTATTGTAAATTATAAAACTCACTTCAGTAACAATTTTCATAATATTTGGTAAACAACATACATCCACAAAAATAAATTTCGTCTAGTAGAATTAATTATAAGCCCAAAGATAATTATGTTTATTTTGTACAATTAAGAGAAACGAGCTATGACTTTGATAAGAATTTGCGAGCACAGAACGCGCTCTGCTTAGGTATTCGGTTGAGTTTTAAAGTAGGCATACATATTTTTTAAATATAAAATCTAAGGCTAACATTATGAGTTTAATTAGTGTTTAATGATGATCACTAGCGGATGGTGTGAGCAGTTTAATGCGTCATTGAAAAAAAAAAATCGACACATAGAAGATTGCAACTCAAAAGTGTGAGAATCAACAAGAACGAACATTGCCTTCTCTAGAAAATGTATGGTTCCGCTTCGCAGAAATAAATTTCTTGTAATTTTTCGTCTAAAAACATATTTTGTTTTATTTATAAACACCGAAATGGCCTATTTTTCTTATTTGGCTTAAAACTTTCCCAACAAACTTTAAACGACACAATCAAAATGTTAACAATTTCCTTAAAACCAAAAGTAAATATCATTCAATTTGCCGCAATAATCGTTTACGTTTATGGACTTTTTTGCGGTGTATTCAATCGTTTAAGTTAACATTGCTCACAATTGCGTGTGTATATAGTTTTTCTATGCACTGCGCTGTGCTACCAGAACAGCAAACGGCAGCCCCAGCATCAACAACCAACAAGCTACAAGCTTTTAACAACTCAGCAATTCCATATTTGTTAAGTGCCGCTTGTGATTACTCCTTACGATTGATTGATTTGGAAAATTTGAATTCATTACATGCGAGTGTTTGGTTAGACGTCCGCCGCCGATTCCGCTGCTTGAGTTGAAAGTTGTAGAGTTGTGCGGTGCGCCCCCAACAATATATCGAAACAAGGAATTTCTCGTGCGTTGGTTATACGTCTTAAGTCTCGCATCCCTCATCTCGCTTCTCATTTTTAGCGTCTCGAATGAAACTAACTAATCGTGACTTCTGTCGGGGAAATCATGTGAAGATTGTGTGTCTGTCTAGATAAGAGCAGACAATCTAGCTTTGCGATACACAACATGGCCTCTATATGTTTATAAATCGTATTGCATCAGCAAAACGATGTATTTTTATATATCCGAGCGCATTATAACAACTTCGATGCATATCACCAACTCATTTGAGTAATCGACTGCGAAAGTGGTTACAAGCTTGATTAATTATTATTATCAAGTACCTATTCGTATTTTATGAGATGCTATCTGACTAATTGAATTCCTCGATTGTTGTTTAATATCATAGGAAAGCTGCAGCAGCTTCTGTGTCTGCCGGTGCTAGCTTTAGCGGATGAATGAATATGAAAATGATGATCGAAACTGGGATTATTAATCAAGCTTGGAAAGTGACAATATTTTCTTTTTTCCTATTTTTGTTTCCATTCAACACGAAGAGTGAAAACTCTTAACAAAAACACAGGTGCGACTCTTTTTGAAAAGGTTTTGATAGCAATGCACCGAGTACTTGCAGCAGCTGAACACTGTTGGTCTATGATTTTACTTTTCTTTATGGCTCCCTCTATATTCAAGCTCGGGCACATGAATATTCGTCTTTGACAGTCATGCTGTGTCGTCTGGGCGACTATTTCATTCGTGTAATTGAAATTTATCGCATTTGCATTTTTAATTTATTGTTTCGTGCCAATAGATGGGTATTTTTTTTGTTGCTTTTTCTCAAAAAGTCACACTTTAATCCAGACAAAAGGGTTTAACAAGATTTTCTCCATACCTAAAGAACAATTACCTGCGACCAATTCGTGGGTCTGATGAATAAAAGTAGCTTGAAACTTGTTTTGTTTTTTTTTGGCTTCTATGTCTGATTTGTGATATGTTCACACAGAAAGTAGCCAGATACACACAAAAGATAGACGTATCTTTAAGCCCAATTGGAGCTTTGATTTTTATCGGTTCACCTTTTGTGGATTAAAAGACAAGCTGAATAAATCGTTGGTTTTACTATATCAGCCACCATTAACCCAAAAAAAAATGTACAACCAAAACCTCAGCCTATATAGCTGAGAATTATATCTATAAACAAAAAGTCAGAGTAAAAATTTGTTCGGAAATCATTTCTTACAAAAATCAACCATAAATCTTGAGTCGCATGGAACCTCGCATGCATGCAAGTGGCTTTTAAATGGTCGACGTTGAGATCAACACCATCTAGTGTATATTATTATACATTTTGACGCCGCCACCCGACAACAACTCAGCTGAGCTAAGCTAAGCTAAGACAAGTCTTAAAGCACCGCTCTACACCGACCGTGCCGCTTCACTATCACATAAAGCTGCCGCAGACAGATAGACAGACATATTTAGGGCGCCCCTTGCAAAAGAAGGCAAACAATTTTCCACGTTAGGTTGAAAGTTAAAAAAAAACCCGAAACATAACAACAACAACTCACCTCGGCTTGGCGTATAGAAGTAAATGTCTGAATTATAGCAAATTAAATCGGAAAATAATGGTAAAGTTGTATATTTAGCTAAAGCATGGGATCGCTTGATGGTTGTTTTGTGGAAAAGATAAGTGGATAAGATACTGGGAATCGTGGTAACAATGAATAATTTTTAAAAAGGAGCTCCGCGCAACACAATGTACTTACAAAATTACAAAATTTGCAATAGCTTTGGCTTGTGATTATGTTTTTAGAAAAATTAAATAACTTTGCCCTAAAAAAGATTTTCAAACCATACGAGAATAACAATTTTAGTTTAAAATATATTTCTATTCCTAGAGGAAGTCCAAAAAAGCTCTAAAAGCCTATTGAGTAATAGCATTTCCGTTTTAATGCGAAAAATAAATTAATACCATTTGCTTAGTCCAATTTAATTAACCATTCATAATAAACTCTTTCATTCCTTCTTTACAGATTGCTTTCTGGCCTCATCATCAATTAAGATGTCAAAAAATGGTCAGTTCATGATCTCTTCACTTCGTAAAACCACTTTAAAGGCATCAACTAGAACCAAGCTTAGCAAAGCATCAATTTCTCAACTTAATTATGACATAAATGTCACACTTGTTGCAGAAGATGTTAAGAAAATCTCAGCAAATCCGATGAACAATAATTATTATTTTTATCGGAATTTGTTTATTAATATAACTCGATCTAATCCTGGGATTGGTGCTGTATATTGCTTTCGTCGTCGTTCTCGTTGTCGGTCATAAAATCATCATTTCAATATTTACAAAAATACAAAAAAGTACTTAGTTATGTTTATATTGAACGAACGCGACGTGTATAATTAAAATTCAGAACGCTCGGTTGCCGCAGCCGTGCCGCCGCCGGACGCTGCCAGTGCAAAATTTATGTGACAAATTTAACAGCCCACAAAAACGTTAAATGCGAATTTTACGCTTATTGAAATTCCGTGTAGTGAGAGTATATTACATGCGTGTCCCTCTCCCTTACCCCGTTTTGAATCGTTAAGACCTTTCGCGTTGTATGTCGTGGTCATCGCGGTCTTCGTCGTTGTCGTCGCGTCGGGTATATTCCTGTATATTTTGTGTATTCCCTAAGCATTCGGTGTAAAAATAAAAAAATATAAATAATAAAATCGAAATGAAAATCGCTTCTTTCATCTAGAAAAACTACATTTATAATAAGTGCCTAAGAAATTGAGGAGAGAATATATAAGAGTGTTAATTTTTCTTGAAAAAAAATTGTTAAAGCTAACGCAGTGTTTTTGTTTGTTTTCCTCATTTAATAGAAGAAGGAAATTAATAGAAAAATCTTCTACAGGATTACTCGCGGATGTTGGAAATGTAATTACAAGCAAAATTAATAGGTAAGTGGAATGAGGAATTTTTTAATTTTCTAAATTGTATTTATTATTTTATGAAATTTGATTCACACATTGCTTCTTTTCTGATACTTTTACCAAGTAAGTGTGTTGAAATATGAATGAAAGCATTTTTTCGGAAACCTTGGGTTGTTTTTTGATTATTTTTAAAAATTACGTAAAATTTATTTTTGATTCACTATCCACTTTTTTAAAACTATTTTAAAACACAAGGGAAAACTATAGAAAATAGGTAGAAACTATTTTTCCCGAATCATCTCTAGAAAATTTGAACTCTTAAATAAAAAAAACACTTATTTCTTTATTGTTTACAGAACATTCTTAATATAATAATCGTCCGTTTTTGAAAGTCAAAATTGTAAAAACATGCTTGACATGTAAAGCCAAAAAATAAATAGTAAAAGTCACATTTGAAATTATGGAGTATCTTGAACGATAACAACTTTGAATAATTTTTGCTATCAGAAATTGTATAATATTAATTGGTTAACATATTATCTACAATTTAAATGATAAAGCTGGGACATAAATATTAATCTGCTAGTACAGAAGGGGCTCTGCTTAGATAGTTTTTTTTAGTTTTAATATAAGTATATTATGAAATACGCTGTCTGTGTTTTACATTTTAAGTTTAATTTTTAAAAATAATAAATAGCGAATGGTGATGATAAAATGTTATTAATTTTTGGTTATTTTATACAATTTAGAGAAAAGAGCTTTGGCATTAATATTAATTTTGAGCACAGAAGGGGCTCTGCTAAAGTATTTTATTAATTTTGAAGTATATTTTTAAATACTCTTACTGAGAATATATTTTGAAGTTTAAATTTTAATAATGATTAGTAACGGATGGTGTCAGCAGTACCATGCGTCCTTGAGATGATAAAAATTACATGCAAACAAATTTTTAAGTATGAGAATCAACAAGAGCTAAGTTTCATTCAATAACATTTTTGTTTAGCTGGCATATGGAAATACCCCCTATATTTCACTTAAACTGAAACTCAAAACAATCAAAATGTTAACAATTTTTGTGAGTCAAATTCTTTAAGATTTTTGGAAAATATTTTTGTTTTTAAACAAACGCATTCATTTCTTTTTTTAATTTAATTCCATTATTAATTGTCTGTTTGATAATGAATACGAAATAAAACAAAAAAAGTTCTTTAAACAAATATTTAAAAAAACATTTTGATGTTTGTTATTTAAACGCTTTATTGGAGATACAACATTTAAAAAAGTTCAATTTGCAATCATTGTTAAACATCCAAGTATGCATTTTACCTATTGCCTGTAGGAAATTTTCATTCTATTTAATTTTGTTTTCTTATGAAAACATTCCACACTAACTCGTTGTTTAAATTTCAAATTTTAAAATTAAATTCACATTTAAAAAAAAAAAAGAGAAATATACTGAACAAAAATAATCAATTACCACGCAGTTGGTTTACACAAAACGGTGCATTGCGGTAGCGATTATTTTAATAAAATATTTAAAAAAAAAAAAGTACAACGATAACAACGAAAAACCCAGATACTGTTTGGTTCCGAAAAACTTGCAAAAGTACATGCATAACGGTACAATATCAGGACCTAACATTCTCTATACATATATGAACCAAACGTAGGAGGCATGAATAGGTGAGTGTGCAGGGTGGAGAGAGAGGATTGGTTATGTAGAACTTTGTGTTAACATAGTGGCGCCGAACCGCACACAGAATATTCTCTCTCTAACTAGTGCTAATTTATTAGTTTACTCGGTTTGTTAATTACTTCATACGAAAATTATATTACTTCTCTCTGGTTTTTGTGTAGTTTAAATATTTATGTAAGTTTTTTTTCTCTTCGTCCTTTCAGCTTAATTGTGAGCAGAGTTATTGCATATATTTTTTAGATTTGAAGTAGAAAAATAAATACTGGAATTTGGTTTAATATATGTTTACAAAAATGTTTTCATCTTTATTTTTCATGTAAAACTTTTAATTGTTATTAAAAATCAATTTCAATTCAAAAAGAATGTCCGATGACATTTAAATTGGTTTCTTTTAATATAAAACAATGACATGAAATGTGTAGAGTTAACATTTTTAGATTGATTCCATTTTTTATTATCAGCTATTTCAATCAACTAGAAATGTTTTCATACAAGAAAAAAATCGTCGAATCTTAAACTTTTTCGTCAAAAACTGCAAACAACATTTTTTTAAACCAATTTTTAGCATTGCAGCAATTTTTTAAAACTTTAACAATTTCATAGTTTTTCGAAAATTGTAATTCATCGCACAATCCAAAAAGAATATTCTTTTATTAAAGTCGATGCATCTGAAAGCGTCTTAAAGTATGAAACAAGCAAGCAAATTTAAATCTGAAGAAGATACCGATTTTGGAATTCCTATCATATGGCTTTAGAAAATAAAAAATTAATTAATACAAAGCGAAATATTTAGAGATTTTAAAATTCTGTAAAACCATTCAAAATTATAAAAAATCATTATTTGGAAATTTACGGAAAGGCTTAAAAATTGTACAAAATCTTTTAAATTTTCTTGTATTGTATTTTGCTAACAAAAATGTGAAATACATCTTTTTACACTTTTTTTTAGGTCCGTCTGAAAAATATTACCATAACTTTCTCCTTTCGCATTTTTCAATCCTTCGTCTTTTTTAATTTTAAATTTGTTTGCTTCTATTAAACAAAAATATATACAAAATAAATTAAAAATAATTTAAAAATCTAAACATTGTTCGTCACTCAATTTAAGAGAAAACTTTTCCAATTATATTTGAATTAATTCACATCTTTTATGAAAACAATTCTATTGTCTAAAAGTGCTTTAAATTCATTCAAACATTTAATGGAGTCAAATCTTTATACAATAAAAGAACAACAAATCCTTTGTTTAATATAACCTTATGGCTTTTGTTTATGAGCAAACATTTAATTGCGAAAATATTTCACAAAAATGCATATTAAGGCCAGGTTATAGATGATAAAATAATGAGGACCGCAAAAACTCTCACAACTCAACAAACCCTTTTTTAAATAAAAGAAGAAAAAAAAGGTCTTAAAGGACCCAACAGCCAGCAGTATTTTAATTACTTTTCATTTGCGTATATTATAAAAATCTGCGTAGACTCCTTAATTTGCAATCGTTTATTTTTTAATACCTTCATGAAGCTCGCATATTATAATTTTTTCTTTATTTTCTTCTTTTATTTTTGAATGAACCAACGACCATTTTAAGCGCCATGTTATTGTTGCTGTTGTTGGTAATTTTATAAAATTAAATTCACTCTGAATATGCATTTAGGTACGTAATTTTTGTTTTGCCCTTCTTCATGTTCTTGAGAAAAATATAAAAATAAAAAAATAAGGCGGTCTCATAAAATTTAATAGACCTTAATCGAAGTTGCCTTTTTCCTGCGAGCATTTTGTTTTTCTGCTTTTTGTTTATATGAATTCACAATATTCTCCTTTTACGATGGTTCGTTGTGAAATAAAAATAAAAATGAAGAATAAAATTTATCACAAAAATATAAACATTTCATTTCTTTAATCAGCATTTTGTGACTTTATTTCCTCATTCGAAAGACCATTGTCCCTTGGTCTGGATTAGACTGTGAGAATAATCATAAACTTTAGACGATTAAGTTAATACAAAAGATTAGACAAATTGAGTTTTATAGAAAGAAATTTTGTGTGGTCATCAAAATGTCTTAACTTTGAACTAAAACTTTTTTAAAATGGTAAAAATAAACACCTTACAAATTTTTAGCACCTAAAAAGTTAGTCATAGTTCCTAAAACTTGTTTCCTTTTTATCTGTTGAAATCCTTTAGGCAAGCTATGTATTTTATAATATGTTAAACAACTGACAGAAAAGATTCTATTAATACAACTTCTATAAACTATTTTAATGAAATGAAAGCTATAAAGATATGAGAGATCCTGATGAGAGAAGAAGAAATAATGTCCATGGATACAAAAACAAAAACTTAACTAAACTGGATTTGCGTAGTTCCATTATTAAGGCTCATGTCAGCCTGCAAACAGTTGTAAGTCTCACAGCAGGTCGCACAAACAGAGCTTAAGAGATACTCTTGCACTCAGCGGGCGGTATTTTGTGATGCAAATCGATTTTTGCTACACGAACGCAAACATCTCGAATAAGGTGGTTAATATTTTGTTTGTTGTTTATGTTTTAGTTTTTTGTTGCTGTTGTTGTTAATATTTTTATTTTTTGAATTTCATTGCAGAAACAATTTGTTTTGAGACTTAATTGAACCAATTGGGTATGATGATATGTAATTGGGTTATTCTTTTTTTGAAACTTTGCTATCAAAGCAGAAATCAGTATTTCATTATGCATATGATATTGAAACTCAGCGTGTGATGGTTTTAACTTTGGACCGTGGACACGAGTTTTGAATAAATGGTTATGATTCTCTAAATGTAAAAAGAAATGTTAGTGAATTGATAATTATGATTATCATTATCATTATTGAAAAAAAAATGAAAAATGTGGATTAATTCTTTATTCATAGAATACTCTACTCCCACATATCTGAAAGGACAAAAATAAAACCGGCTTCAATTAACATTGTTACGTCATAAAAGTATCATTTTTTTAATATTTGAGGACTAAAAAATATTATTTTTGTATTAATTTATTTATTTACTAATTGCAACAAGATAATAAATCTTTTACATGCATGAAAATTAACAGTTACCAATTTAACATTTTTGACAAATACTTAAAATATACATTGTACACAAAAATTTAATTTTAATGCATACATAAAGTTAGAATAAAAAGAATACTTAGAACTAATTTAAAGAATTCGAGAATAACAAAGGTACCCTTTCCCTGAACAAAATTGATGAGGTTATTCTCTGCGATTCGATTGTTAGTGTATTCCACAAACGAACTATAGACATGAGGAATGATCTTTTGGCAATAGTATGTGAGAAGCGCGGTAATATTGTTCTCAAGTCTCTTTTTGAGTAGGCAAACCGAAGTAGTTCTTCCAAGTAGCTCGGATATTTTTTTTTTCAAGATAGTTTCCCATGCTTAAACCTAGAAACAATTTTTGAAGATGAGAAACACTGACGAATCGCGGTATGCCAAAAATGAAACGGATGTAATCATTGGAAACAACATTTCATTTTCACTTACATGCTGAATCTAAATCGGGATAAACAGACGAGTAATAAGTAAGGAATGGTAGTATTAAACTCTTAACAAGATATATTTTATATCTGAATCCAGGAAGTGAGCGATGGTCTTAAGGATCTGAGTGCACCATACATTTTTCGTATGGCATCTGAGACTGTATCACAACATGTTAAACGATTATTTATTTGATAGCCCAAGTACTTCACTTTAGTCACATACTCAACACTTTGTCCTTTTAAAATTGTCATAGGAAGGTTTTCATTATTAATTTGTCTTCGAGAACAGGGCATGCTCACTGTTTTTTTGAAGGATTTAGAAGCAATTTATTTGAAACCCATTTTTGTCATTTTTTATTTGGCTAACACAGCAACCCAAGTTGATCTGGTCACAAAAGTTGTAGATAATAATATCTGCATACATATGTACAAACGAATGTTGAACAAGATCAGGAAAGTCATTGATGAACATCGAGAACAGCAGAGGTCCAAGAACTGAACCCTGAGGAACTCCGCTGTTCGTATTATAGAGACTGGATGTTCCGATGCCAGTTTTTATTGATTGACTTCTATTCAACAAATAGCTCAGAAAGAATTGAATGGGCAAAAAAGTATAGTCTATGCTATCAAACGCCTTTGAAAAGTCAAGCAGAACCATTATACCAATTTGTCCACGATCCAGAATTTTACGAAAATCTGTTGTGACCTTCAAAACAGCAGGTTCACAGCTTCGTTTAGCGCGAAAGCTTGATTGTCATTTAATTAATAGGTTATGAAGTTCCAAGAAAGTTATTATTTGGTCAGCCAAAATTTTGTCTGCAACTTTTCTGAAAAGTGGAAGTAAACTTATTGGCCTAAAGTTCGATTGGTTCGATTGCATTATTCTTTTTTGGAATATTTGGAACTATTGCACTTTTCCATTGCCCTGGGATCTCACTATTATTAATTGATCAATTATGTGTTGCTATAATAAAAGGTGAAATTACTTTAATAAACTTGCAGCATTAGAGACCTAATAGTAGTTATTAATTCACGAGGCTCAACACAATTAAATTCGAAAGCATTATCAATTTCGCTGACATGCCAATTACGTGTGGAGCTTGGCATAGGTTAAACAAATACCGACTTCAGCACTTATTATTATATTATATAATAATTATTTTAAATGCTCTCATCTAAATTAAATATGTTTAAAATTGTTAAAACAGTTGGTTCAGAAGGAACCAAAAATTAGGTTTTTAAATGGCATTATTAAAAAGTAATACAAGTTTCGATGATTTTCAGTCTGGTTTTGAAGGTGACATAGATGGTATATGAGACGTGAGGGTTGTATCTTTGTTATTTAGGTGACTGTTGCTTAGCATTCATTTATTTATTAACAAGAGGTTGGATAGATAGCTGGACTTCGATTCTGATTTACAGAAGGGACCAATGCAATATTTATTAATCTTGCAAATTAGATCTTGTGTCTTTCGAGGCATCTTTTTTAGTATGCTGATACTGTAAGGTAACTTGATCGCTGTTCAAAGCAATTATTATTGTTGAAAGCTTTACTGTTCGTATTCATTGCTTTAAACACCGACATGGCCTTGGAGTTAAATATTCTTAAGTTGTTCTCCAAGTTTGATGATGGTTTAACTGATTTTTAAAATATAAGACGAACGGTTGTTGATATTTTTAAAAGCAGTTTAATTTGAAGTACTGTCTGTGTCAATGATAATAAAACACTAATTAAATTGTTTTAAGTCTCGAAAATAATGCGAAAATTCTTGTGAAATTTAATTTTTGATAAATTGCTTAATAAACATAATTTAAGAAATAAAATGAATTAATAAAAACGAGCGACAGTCCGTACAGAAATCGGGCCTCTGACAATCAGGTGCAGGTTTCTAATCCTCGTTAAAATTTAATAGTAGTTTAAAATTACTCTGATTTCTTCATAATATTCAAATTAAGGAATCATCTGTTATGCCTCTTCACCGAAAAAGTTCACTTATGTACTTCATATATATTTCAACCAATTAAATAGAGCACGTTTTTGCAAACAAACTGTCAAGCTATTACTTAACATCTTGAAGACTGACTTTTCGTTATTGCGATTTAATTAGCCTTTAACTTTTCCAATTTGAGTCTCAATTAACATCTGTTTCTGGTAAGACCTATTGACGGTTGAACCGAGGCATATAATAATATTATTAAATTATCTCAGGTACTTTTATTCAGGTAAATATACATATGTATATGCATTTAAATAAGTATTTTAATGTCAGAATTATGATGATGAATAAAAATCAAAATATAAAACAGAATCTCTAAAAATAAGTATGCCAAACAATTTTCTTTTGAGCTTAAAATACCTTGCATGCGGTCATTAAGGAATATACGTTACGCATCACATTTGTGCGGCTATACATGCCGCATCCCTGATGGTACCGAAACAAAACTTTTTCAGCAGCAGTATGTCTACATCTACAGCATCAACACCGCACCGCTTCGTATACCTATATACAAAATGCCAAAAGTCGTTCGTTCCACTTTTCTGCATGGAAGCATTAATTTACGATGCATTTAATATGATTTGATGTCTTCATTATGAGAGCTCGTATTTTTGGGAAACATTGCATCCATTCATTTTTTCGGCTGCTGCTTCTGCTGCTGATGTTATTCTCTGCATTTTCGGTGTTTTAACATCAAGGCAGGCAAATTTCGCATTATGTACAACCAAACCAACGACGCGACGTACGTACGTACGAATACGAGGTATGTTCTTTCTTTCATGTCTAATGAGCTGCAGCTTTTTAATTATTTTATATTCCCATAAAGATACATCCGATTGCATGACGTGTTCCCGTGGGTTGGTCGGTCGGTTCGGTTTATATGCTGCGCTGCGTCCGTTTACTCCTCAGGAATAAATTTCAAGCTAAATTTATTCAAATCAGGAGAAATAAACGAAACAAAAAAAATGTAAACTCAAAATGAGGAAAATGTCCGTTAACAATGAAGCTCTTATAACAATGGCCAGCTAGCCAGCCCAACAAGATGGTCGGGTTGTAACGTATATTGGTAATTCTATTATATCCATTTTTGTTCTTACAAGCTGGATTTCCTTTATGCTTAACTTACAACCAACTAACTAACTATAACTCTACTTATAGTAGTTCAGTGGTTTGTAAAAGCAATGCAATCAACCTGCCACAAATATGGAAGACTAGGCTATCCGTAAACCTAAACATACTCCTATATTATACCCAGACCACATCGAGGTCTATCTCATAGATAAATGTATAGACTACATATTACTTTGCTTGACCACAAAAGTTACATATTCAAATGGATGCATCCGTAGAATGTATAGAGTGCCCGCTGCTGTGTCCCGTGTCTCGAATCCCGTGTGGTATGTTTAAGCCCGCACCAGGCAGACTCACAATCAGCTTGAACTGATTTTTAGATTTCATTTCGTGATACAAATGATCTGCTTTCCTGCATTCAATTCATACATAGTATATATTCGCCCCAAGTGGATATTCCCTAAATGGACGACGATGGATAAGTGCAGTTGTCCTCAATTTTTAAAATGGGTTTGTTTTGCTTTATCTCTATATAAAATGTGTTGTGTACCTATTTTACCACCACCAAGCCGAAACGTAGACCGTACACCAAACAAACCGGGAATAGTGCTGCTGCAAACATTATTTAGGAATTCCTTTGTTACCGGTAAATAATTCTGATTTGGGATTTTTAAAGAGCGATACACAATAAATAAATTCAGCTTAAAAATGGAGAATACAACGGTTTTTTTTTTGAAGGCACGAATAAATATAACCAGGAATAGAACATTACCACTTAAAAATTGAGGTGAATCGGCCACACAAAGCTTCTTCTACTTGTTTTCAAATTGTCGATGCTTCTATTTCGGTGTTCAAAAATTCTTAATCTTTTAAAATATTCAAGACGATAAAAAAATCAAAGGGTTTCCCAAGAAAAAAAAAAACCGACTCTACTACGGCTGCAGAAGCATATTCTTTCCATGATATTTTGCAAGGCCAATTCTCACATTTACTTCAGTATGTTCCGGACTTCATAAATTCCATCTTTAAGTTCTTCAATCGATTGAGGAACATTAGCATGGGCCGAATCTCTGATGTGCCCTATTCCTAAAAAAAGTCTTAAAATGTTACACCACAAGATCTTAATGTCCTCTTGCATAAATAATATGGCCAGGAAAAATTTTGTACACCAAAGAGAGGGTTCGAAATGAAGTGTCTATGTAATTGATTTTGAATTCCTAAATAATGCAAAGACTGAGTGTAACAGAGTGTAATAAAGCATTCCATATTCGCGTAGTGCCGCTAAAGAACAAATATCAGTTCATAACAGTAAGACAGATGTGTACTGATGAGCATTCTTAAAGTGACACATTTTTTGAGATCTTAATTACTGTTCCCTTAAAATAAGGTGTTTCCTTATTTTCTTGAATACTTTAAAAAAGGTATAGTGACCTACTTATTTATTAAGGTCCTCAGGCCTTCAAAATCTTGCGAAACAAAGGCCTTTAACTACTTCTTGATTGCCTGATGTTTCCAAAGGAGTCATTACGGTTTAATGACATAAGCCTGTTCACAACCCACTGCCACTTTTGCCTTCATTTAATATTGTCCTGACCGGTGACTGTTCCGCCTTTAAAAGAGACAATACTTTCTCTGCTGGTTATTGAGGAATATAAAGAATGATTGAGAAGTTTCAAGTTTCAGTATCTTATTTTCTTCCGTATTGTTTGTCAGTCCGAACATTTCTGCCCAACTACTTTCATTTGATGGGGATCCATGATCCTATGAGAGATCAACAATACATCGTGTGTGTAGACGAGATGGTTTAAGCAAGTTGTAAGAATTCATCTCATTTCTCCTTTTTCTGTCAAGCCTTTTTATCACTGATCACCAATAAAAACAAAATTGGTGATAGCATACAGCCCTGCCTGACTCCACTCTGTACTTGACATTTGGACATGTCATACACTTCGAGTTTACGCTGTCAAAAGCCTTGTCGAAGAGATAAAGTAGTGACGATATTTGTTTTACTGTTTGGTTATGAATGAATTAATATTACAGCCGAAAAATTGCTGAATAATTTTTCTAACCCCAAAGTGACAGCTGACACATTGCAAAATTTTGTTTCCACTTCCAAAACTGTACTATTAATTTTTGCTTAAATTATGGGACACCTTTTATTTGCTATAAAAAAAAGTAAATTAAAAACAAGTCTGCTGATTTTCTTCATTTATTAGGACAATGTCTTGGAATTTACAGTCACCTGACAAACCAGAAACCTCATTTGTCCGAAACACATCTTAATTCAGTTTTACTTCTTTTTGCCGCTACTTGCCATCATAAGCAAAAATAATATAACTTTCCTATAAAATAAAACCAAACTACTTTTTCGTAGTAATTTTGTATAAGTAGGTACAAAAAAACTAGCTACTAACTAATGAGAGACAAATAAACACAAACCCACCTCAAAGTATGATGGTGCTTAAAAACGCAAAACGCGAATTTTCTCATTTCACAGATGGATAACTTTTCATTTATATATAAATATATATACGAGTTCGTTATTCGTAAAACATATTTTATAGTTGTTTCTGCCAGATGTATCTTTTATAACTATATCTACCCTGAATATAATACCTACATAAATTGTAAGGTAAGAAAAGCTAGAAAATTCCTTTCGACTAAATTCTGCGGTTATTCTGAGTTTTATTTATGTTTTTATTATTTTTTGTTGGTGCTGTTGTTGTATGTTCTTTCTTTTTACTCTCCTCTGTTTCTGATGACTGTGAAAACGTGAAGTGTAGAGGTGGGTTGTTTCCATTTTCTTCCACTTCCACTTAGAAATTCAGTCTTTTTGCCTCATTTCCTCATTTACCAAAGTACTCAGCTTAATAAAAAAAAATTAATAAAAAGTAGGTAGCAAAACACGAAAAAAAGTGCAAAGAATCCAGCTAAAGACAACTAAATAATGACCAAAGTAAATTGAGTTCTTAAGTTGAGATTTGCATTTTTGTGCTTTTTTCTTAGCGTTGAGTTTGCTAAGTTTGCAGGGTTGCCATCAATTTGTATTAACAGATACTTTAGCTGTTCAATTTATCCAGAAATAAAACTTGTAATCAGAAATAACTAAAATTATCGCTTAAAACATCGAAATATTTTTCCGATATTCAAAAGGATTTGGTCTTCAAAAATGTCTCATTCTCATGTTAATGTGTCCTTAGTGTCAAAAATTTAGAAAGTTATACCAAAGCTGAAGCACTGTCTATAGATAAAATTAATTTTATAAGGTAAACCTTGTTTTGATCCTTCTAAAACGGATATAAAAGAAAAGTTCACTAAGGCGTATACGCACTTTTTTCATTTTCTGCAATCTTTAAACAAATGCTTCTAAATGCGTGTAAGAGTCACCTATTTGGTATAATAATCATGTATAAATGTAACATAAAAGTCAAGTAATTTTTCAACATCTAAACAGCAGAAAAAGCTATAACGGTTAACATCAAAAATGTTTGAATAAAAACCTTTACTAATGTTAATTTTTATTGAATACAAATTTTCTTATTAAATATAGTCGTAGTTTTCTTATAAAAAATAAGGACAGCTTTTCACTCGATTCAACATGAAAACCTTATGTTGGCAACCTTCTGTGCTCATTGATATTGCTGATTATTTCTTCTGCTGTCTTACTGCAGTTTTGCAGTCAATGGTCAGTTATTTGTTGGTAAACAATCTGACTGTCTGTCTGTATCAACGCGTTTTATTGGAATTTCACTTTTTTTTCTGTGTCGATATTTTAAGTTTTAATTTTCTCGAATGCATTAAGGACGATGATGATGATGATTATGGGGGTTTTCTGGTTGCTGGTTGGTGGTTGGAGGAAGTTGCAAGAAGTGACCCAAAGAATTCTTACAATTTAAGAAATTCAATTGCTTTTTATCGGATTTGTTTTCTTTTTTGCTGCATTTAAAGTGACACATTTTTGCCAATAATGACAATCAGTTCTTATAAATATATGTGTATGCATACATTTTTATGTAATGTACTTCCTTTTGGCCTTCCTACGTGTTGTGTTTTCTTAAGCTAAAAGTGGAAGAAACAAATAAATAAGGAAAAACAAGAATGATTTTAATGCTCAAGGGATTAATCGAGAATGTGTGGTTTTGCCTTTTGCCATCAGAGGAACTTATAGAACTTATGTGTATACATTATGGTTGACATGAAATTAATTAATAGCGTGCGGTTCATTTATGGAACTAATCTTATGAGGGCATAACATAGATAGGTAGGTATATAAATTTAACATAATAGAGGTGGTGAAAGCTGCTTTGTATCAATTTGTAAATTAATGATTTGTAGTCAATCAGGCAAAGTGGTTGTCATGGTTTATTATGTGCTTTCAATTTGATAATATTATTTTTCTAAAATAGGTCAGTTGATGTTGGTTTGTTCTTAATCAGAAATGGTTAAAAGTGGCTTATGAATGTTGGAATATTTGAATAGAATTCTTTTGCAAATAAAACTCATTAAGAATAAAACAAAAATTCACATGTCACATTAAGTTGATCTTTACTTAGAAAACTCGAGAAAATGGGCGAGTTAAATATTCAAAATATTCTATTAATTCTAAACCTCTTACCTTCAATTTTTGTCACAAAAAACCAGAAGACTGTGAACAAATCATATGTTCAAAAAATACACTGCTGGAATATCTGAGATTGCAAATAGGTAGTAAGACCTAAAGCTATCTAAAATTGCCAATTTTTATGAATAATGCAATCGAAAGTCGAGAGTGGCTTTCGTAGTATAAGGTCCTTTAATGGTTTATTTAACCGACCAATGGAATTAATCCTTACATCGTATTCATAAACGATCACATATCCTAGTCCATTAAACTGTTTCGATTTTAATATTCCGCTTCAAGCTATTTGTTAGTTGTCACTTAAACAAGCCCAAGTCTTTGTTAGTTGTCACTTAAACAAGCTCAAGTCTTTTGGATAGAATCCAAACAAGAGTTAGGAAAATGATAAGCCATAGGACTATAACAGAAACATTTACGCTACTTAAACACCGCCGCAATGTTTTATGCTTTTCGTTGTCTTACCGATAATTTTAAAAGCAATGTTCTGTCGATTTGGCCCGTTGAATTATACTACACCCCCCCCCCTCCCTCAAACAATTCAGCAGTAATAATCGCACTTCCATTATGTAATTTACCTTTAAGGTAAATATTGCACGTACAGAGATTCTTATTTTAACCGCACATCAAAAATGTTTAATGCTTTGCCCCCAAATCTGTTTTCCCTTCCGATTTTGATATTTAAGTGCCCGTAAATTATTTTAAAAAAACATCTGATATGAGTCCGAACAAACTAAAAAATGATGTTTTGAGATAAATGCGTTTGAATTGTTTTGAACTAAAAAATCAGAAAAAAGTCAACAATTTTGCAATACCTTCAGATAAAGATCCAGATGTTATAGATTAATTTTATGTTGAAAATATCAACTAACAAAAATCTGTTAAGCACGACTTTTCCGTCTGCCCGATTGACATAAATTACTCACATTTAATGGGATTTTTAAAAGTTCATAGTTAATTTATATTTTAAAAGTTAAAAGCGATAGATTACATTTTTTATAAGAAAGAAAAAGGCAATATAATTCTTTAAATAATTTGGAGTTAAAAGGCTTCATTAAGGACATGGCTATTTGATAGCTTAAATACGGCTGCGTTACATCACCATTTCAGTTAAGAAAAGCTTTTACCCCTGCATCGCTTATTAAGTCTCTACCAAATTAGGTTCTTCTCACTTCTTTCAGGATTAGGCAGATGTTGCAAAAGCGTGCAAATTATTGGAACTTCAATGAAGCTCAATTTTACCAACTCTCCTCTTATCTTAAATAAAGTCGTTATTATTTTTTTGATTAGAATAAATCCTGGTTGTACCCGTGGCATGATAGTAAGTGCGTTAGACTGTCATGCCAGATGTCTTGGGTTCGATCCCTGCCAATGCCATCTAAAGTCTTTTCACGGGTACTGCCTCTTGCAAGGAATTGACAAATTCTCCAAGAGTAACTCTTGTCATGAAGAAGAGCTTTCTCAAATTAGCCGTTCGGATTCGGCATATAGACTGTAGGTCCTCTCCATTCCTGACAACATTACTCGCACACAGGAATGGTTGAGAATTGTATGGCACTAGGCCCTAGTTTTCTACGGACTGTTGCGACACAAAATTTATTTTATTCCTCCTCAACCCCTTCAAACTCACACACCCAAGAATGCTTATCAGTTTCTTTAATTTTTGACGTACTGTAAGAACGAAGATTCTTTTTTTAGCCGCACATCAAGAATGTGGAAACCTTTAACCAACTTTGTTTTTCCAATTCATTTTGATATTCAAAACTTTAAGACCAATGTTAACCGGTATCCCGTCTTAAATCCTTCCCTATTTTCCTAACGCTCGCAAGAAAAATCACTTGAAAATGGTTTTTATGAATCCGACCCAATTAAAAAATGATGTTTGATGTTTTGAGTCGTAAAAAATAATGGATAATTTGTAATTCTTTTATTACTGCAACCGCCTAATCGGAAACCTCCTACTTAAAGGCTCTTCTTAAATAGATCTTTTAATATATCATTTTTGAGGTTCATTTGAAAGTAAACAATACAATTTTTTTTTAATTATTGGGCTGTCTTAGGCTTTCAGTGTCAGTAGTGAAATCGCAAAGTACTTTCAAATGCAAAACTTCTGTAACTGTCAAAATCTACTCTCATCATTTTTCTCTGCAAATTTTAGTCCTTTTCTTGGAATTATTCAAAAAACTTGTACCTAATTTTAAGAAAAATAAATCCCCATTAAAGATTCACAAATATGTGGCTTCTTGCTAAAATAAGTAACTACACACAAAATGTTCCTCGCTAAATTGAATTAATTTTCAGAACTACGACTAAAGCATTGATTTCCATTTAATTTAATTTTCTCTTCCGAATTTGATTTGAATGCTCTAGTTTCCCAGTACCTAAAGATTCATAAAAAATAACTGAACCAAAGACAAAGAATGCAAATGATTTTTTTCCATTTCTTCTTCATTGCAAAAAAAGAACATCCCTATACTCCTCCGCCCTCTAGCCACTCTTTTCATAAGGTTGGAACAACTAGAGAAAAAAAGGACAGCACCCTAGAACAATGCTTTTCAGAAAAAAAAACATCTGTGTGCATTTTAAATTGTATTCCATCTCAACTCATCCCGACAACTCCTCCTTTTATGCAACAAAAAAAATCAGGAAAAAAAGGAAGAGAAATAAATTCAAAAACTTTTTTTTTAACATCGGCTTCTTTCTTATAAGGTAATGAACGGTAAAAAAAGAAGTAAATTCCAGAAAGAAGTAAGAAAAATGGCAACGTCATAGGGTCCTAGCAAAAAAACAAAAACCACATCCAGAGTTCCTCCTGATGCTCTTGGTTTTTTTCAATATTTTCATCTGAGCATCCTCGTTGCTGCTCAAACTCAAGCTCACACAGCCAGTATTAGAATTCCATTGTGAAAATTTATCGCTTCGTATAACATCATATTATTTCCTCTCCTATTATTATTATTTTCCGCTTTTTCAATTTTTATTCATTTCTTTTTATTTTAGTTATGAGTATGAGGTGGTTTTTTCTTTTGTAGGGAAATATAATTTTATACAATTCCTACCATCTTTTTTTTTGTATAAGTTTTGCAATCTTTTGCTTATCTTATGAGCAATGAGCGAGTGCACTTTTTATGCATAGTTGAAACAATTGGCCAACAATATAAAAATGCCAACCTTTAGGCTTATTTTTAGGTTATCATTGAGAAAGATTCATGCTGCAGGACTACGAGATGAACGACGAGTGTATATACCACCGACCTATTGAATCGTTGTAATGCTTCAATAACTGCAACTCGGTGTGTCGAAGCTGAATTCAAAACCGATGTGAGCCTTAGTCAGGCAAGCTCCATGAAAAATATTAGATACACATGTTTTCTATATTTAAATCGAATGTGGAAAAGGCCAGAAGCCTATGAACTTTTCATAAGTACGTATGTATACACAGGTATAGAGTATGTTTCGCTTGGTAAATTCTAATAGAGTGGTCTGTGCATAATAAAATGAAGCTATTTGCATAAATTTATATTTCTAGAACATCATAGGAATTTATTTTATGTAGTCTAAAACATGTTCACCAAGTGTCACTAATATTTAGATTAAATTTACATACAATTTTAGAATTTATGCAACGAATTTTATATAGATTAAAATTAATTCAGAAGGCTTACCTTTAAAAAAATCATTAATTCACTATACAGAGGTTTAAGGCTTAGAGAATAAACCTTATTTTTAGGTCATAAGCTCACACAAATTTACAATTGTGGGTACAAAATAATTAAATATTGATTTTATTTAAAATAAATATTTTTATAATGGATTTATTTTATTTTAATTTTCCGTCTCTGAACCAAAAATTACTCTTTTTTATTTTAAGTGCGTAATATTTTTATAAAATATAACAAATTCATAAGAAAATAGGTGCTTAAAATCATATTTCGTCTAAAAGCCCCCAAAACAGAAAATGTTTGTCTTAAATTCGGTAAAAATAAAAGATCACGTATACGCCTAAGTGTACTGATATTTTTTTTACACACTAAATATATGTTAAAAACTCTATTTGAAATATTAAAATCGGTACTTTAAAATAAAAAAAATTCTAATGTGGATAGAGTATGTTTGTAAAAACTTTGTTTTTAATAAATTATTGCCCAATTGTATCATGTTTTGGCACAATCATGAATATTTAGATAGAAAATAGTACTTCTCAACGATAAACTCACTAAAAATAATAATTTGTTTGAAATTCATTGGGTGATTTTTTTTATATACATATTGGGTGTTTTTTTTAAATACCAATTTAAAAAAAAATATAAATTGCAAAAATTAATTGACCCCAAATATTGAAGAAATAATAACGCGTATAATAATGCGAAATTTTGTTATTTAAAATACATTTTATATGTCAAGGTTACTTTAGTAAGTCTTAGTTTTGCTTGATTTTATAAAGTTACCAACATACTTTTTAATTTTGTGTCATAAATTAATAGTTAGGTTTCAATAACTTGAAATTTTTGGCACTTTCAAGCCGTAAAAACCAAACATTTTTCACAAATCATATCATATTTTATATTATTACATTTGTAATGATACCAACGTCCCTCCTTATATCATCTTAATAAACCTTGAAAACCTGTCTTCATAAATCTGAGCTACACTTTGTTATTTATCTTTGCTCCTTGAAAAGAAAACCTACCCTACAGTTACAAGTTCTGTGTCCGCTTTAAAAAACATTTAAAAATCGTTCAAATTAACAATAACGTGAAAAGGTAAAATTCTTCGATAACATTGATTACCAGTGTTACATTTTTCTTGGGATGACTTTTTGTATTCGGTGATGATCCATAAAATAATTCCCCACTGATCTTTGGTAAGCCAAAGCCGATCATAATGTAAGATAAAGCTCATCCCAAAAATATGAAATACCGGGAAAATATCTTATCGAAAGAAATGGTTGATGCATTCGGTTAGTTCCTTCAAATACACAAACCATTTTTTTGATAGATTACTTTCCCAGTAGTTTATATTTTCATTATTATAACAATATAAAGCTTTTAAATAAATTATAAACTTGTATCCAATTGAAATATAATTTGCATAGTCTGCAGAAAATTCTCTTTTTCTTGATACCTAATTTATCGAAATTGGGTAAGTATAAGAGCCTTAAAAATAATTTTGGGCAGCAAAAAATGGCAATTTTGACTTTTTTGAACTAAAAATTACCTTTAACAAAATACTATTATTTACATTTAGTAAAGAAGAAACCAATGGACGTATGTTTTTATACAAATAATTGTCCTACTAAAAATGTTACTGAATTGATTTAACTTTTTAAACAAAACAGCTAAAACTTTAATTTTTGAGTCTTTTCTTTTTTTAATTTTTTTTTTTCAATAAAAATGTTCGCCTTAAAAAACTATCATTTCCAAGTTTGTAAGGACACCAATTTGAAGTTATCAGTGTGGTTCGCATCCTTCAGACTTGTGTGAACTAAAGCCTTAGCCAACAAACTTTTCCATCTAACTCGGTCCCTAGCTAGATGTCTCCAGTTTCATGCTACAAATCAATTGAGGTCACTTTCCACTTGTACGCGCCACCTGATTCGCGGTCTTCCTCAGTGATCCAGCCATCCATGGTCATCCTGCAAAAACGAACGAGTTTGGCAGGGATGCCGAAACTAAACATGGCTCTATACAGCTTATTTCTGTAGACACTGTCATATGCAGTTATTCTTAAGTTTTCAGGATCTGCCGTAATTGGAATATTTGATCGACCATGGACTTTCCTGGTCTAAAGCCACAATAATTAGGACCTATCAGGTTGTTGACGATGGTCCTTCGAAGTTCACATATTACGGCAGAGAAGATTTTTTATAAGCGAAGCGGTGTTAAGTAGACTGATTCCTCTTTAGTTGGTGCAATTGAGAGGGTCTCCATTTTTCAGAATCGGGCAAACAATACTGAGGTTCCATTCATCGGACATGGTCTTAACCAACTTATCTCCTGCAGCTTTAAAGAGCTCGACATTCAAGCCATCCGTTCCAGTGGCTTTATTTGACTTTAGCTTAGATATGGCAATCTTTACTTCGTCTAAGTCGGGAGGACGGAATTGTTGACTTTCGTCGTCTATGTTGAATGGATCATCCTGCCCGATAGCGGAATTCGTTTCATCAGAAGTGCAGGAGTAGTCCTTCCATATCCTCAGCACTGACTGCGATTTCACTATGATTTTTCCACTTTCGTCCTTACAGCTTTCAGTTCAAGGTTTATGGACTTGTGAATTCCGTTTCACCTGCTCATAAATCTTTCGACCTTCATTCCTGTTTTTGAACCTCTTAACATCTTCGGCTGCACGTTCTCATGCTCTCTTTTCTTCCTTCTGAGAAGTGGGTGTTTCTCTCGCCTCTTCTGCTCATAGAGCTCATGAGCAGCTCTCGTCCTTCTATGCAGCGCCGCTTTGCGTGCCTGTTATTTGACTGCATTTGCCTGCCGGCATTCCTCATCAAACCAGGGGTTCCTTGTTGGTGGCTGCTTAAAACCCAGCATGCCAAATTTTTAAAATTCTATGTGATCTATTAAGCGCGTATGAAATTCTGTATTTCAAAAAATTATAAATTTAAAATATATTTATACTTTTAAAATCATTCACAAGAGTTATCTTTAAGATTAACAGAATTTCGAACTTTAGAATTACGACCAACCAGGATTTTGACCATAAATCATTTTTCAAAACAGTATTCTAAAGAACAGTATTTCGAAACAGATTTCGACCTAAATCCGCCTTTTAAAAAAAACTGTTAGGTATAAAAATTACTCAATTTACAAATCTTTTGTGCACTCATATTTCTCATCCAATATCATATCTGAAACACACCTTTTTCCCAAGTCTATCCAAGTGAAAACATTTGGACATCATATCATAAAACCTTTAAACTGATTTGAACAAAGTCTCTTATATACGGTCCACTTGAAAAATACCAATTCTCTGTCAAATAAAATATTTCTCAAAAAAGGTATTAGTCATTTAAGTTCATCGAATAATCACTTGGTGTCAGTTATATTCAAATCAAGAGCCATTAATCCATTAGCTACATTCAAACATACGAGTGCTATACATATATTCAATGTTCAATATTAGAGTTTCTGAGTAATATACTCAATTCAACTCAACACTCAATGAAATGTCATTGTCGAGATGGCGATGGTGATGTGGCGATGATGGAAATGAAAAGCCCTGAAGGTGTGTGGATTGATTTCCTAACGCGGACTGTGCAGGGGACATATGTGCGCATAAATGCAAACAAATAACCCTCCTGTTCAATTTGCATTGTTGGAAATTATTGGGCGACGAAGTGTGAACTTAAACCACATGTACATGTTCTCATTCCTAACTTCCCTCAATTTGAATTTTTATTTTAATTCGTTGAGATATTTTAGATTAATTCAAGTTGCAACCGTTGAACAAAAAACAAAATAAAAATGGCAATGGTAATTGACACCTTGTTGTAGGTATGTAACATACGTACAGTCAGCAGCCTGCGACCCAGCAACAGCAGCGGTGTGAAGCTGCAACCAAGTGTGAACTGCTCTTAACAAATTGCGTCGTCGTTGTCGTTATTCACCAAATACACCCTGTCATCGTTATGGCCGTCATTTTCATGAATAGAACCTCCATTGAGCTTTCAATTAGTCACTTTATAAGAAAAAAAATATTTTATTGGAATTCTTGAAATAGCTCCAAAGAAAAGGAGGGAATTAAAAGTCATAGAAATTAAAAAAAAAAATTAAAGCCGACTGGAAAACCTTGAAATCTAATTCTTATTTCTCTACATCGAGGATCATGATGCATTGACACCTGCCTGAGGTGAATTTGTAATTAAAGTAAAGAAACTCTTATTTCTGAATATAAACGAGTCTAGAAATATGTTAGCGAAATAGCAACTGATGGCAGGCAAATGCAAATGATATTACAAGAAGGGTTGTAGTGAAAGTTGTAAGTAATTAATCTTTTAACCACTAAAAAACCCCACTACTGTCGCGTTGCGTTGCACTTCATTGCATTCTCAATTCTCATTTTTAATTCTCAAGGCAGGGAGGCACCGCGAAGCCTTACAAACTCACATTTTCAATCGGGAGACAATTTTTTAACCATTTTTTGTTGTTGCTTCCAAGTTTATATTTAAGTCCATACAACTCTGTTGCTGGGATATGGATGTTCTTGAAAAACGAACGAATTCCAAACGACCATACAACGACGGAATACAAAATATACGGATGATGTTAGTGATGATGACGCTGACGACGACCAAGGAGGACGGTTAACGATGAACGAGGACGAGAGCGACAACGACAACGGACGCCGAACGATGTTATGGTACCCAAAGCCCAAAGGAATACATTTCATATATGAAATGCGTGGTTTTAGACCACAGTTGTTGTTGGTCTAGAGTTCTGGACTGGACGGAACGGATGTCATGGTAATGCCACCGCACGTCTGCCCCTATGTATGTTTGTACCTACCTAATGTATGCGCCGTAGAACTGAATTGCAAGGATCGCAGCAAAAACCAACGTATCAAATTTCACTGTCATTTGCATTCAATCGGTATTCCGTATTCGGTATTTGGTACTAGGTGCTCGGGAAAAGGGGTAGGGACAGGGGGTAAACAGCTCCCTTTTCTGCGGTTGGAAAACAGAACTTAATGTCTGGGACCATCCTTCCAACCGTGCGTCGTCGGTCGTCGATGAAAATATATTTCATACGTACCTCTGCATGAATATTCAAATGATTCAAAATTATGGAAGGGGAAAGGATTTTTTGTCGAGGGGGTTCCATTCGGTTTGGGTTTGGTTGTGGAATGTAATTCTATCGCTTGAAATGATTTTATTAGGTGTCACTTTTTCACATAATATTTAAAAAAAAAAATACACACCGTCTACTAAAAGAAATGACAGTTTGTGATACTTAAGTCAAACGATGACATTGATCCAACTAAAGGTTCTTAGATATTTTGAAGTCCATATACGATTTTAAGGATGCAATAATTGGATTAATCGTGGTAAAAGAAAAAAAATACCCTAGCTTAATAATTCTAAGCTGCTTTAGAATGAAAATTAGCTTAAGACCTAACAAAAGGTGTGAAAAATCGTAATTACAAAAATTTTGTAACTTAAGATAAAATTTCAAGATATCAATTTTTTGTCTGGGAAAGGATTAACAGAAACATTGTGTATTCTTATAGTATTGTTGGTGTAAAGGGCTTTAAGAGCTTAACACCCTTAAATGAATGCCGAAAATTACCTTACATTGGTTAATATTTTTCTCAGACAAAATATCCTGAAAATTGATCTTAAGCTCAGACTTTCTCTTAACGACGATTTATCGCCCCTTTTTTCTTGTTGAGCTAATTCTATCCCTATTTTTAGAAAATTAGTTGTAAAGCTGATTATAATTAGGAAGCGGAGGTTATTTTCTTTATTACAAAACAATACGGTATCAGAGTAATTCATCCAATTTTTGCATCCTTAAAATTTGAACTGATAATAGTAATCCATTCGATAAGTTCATTTGTTTTTATTACGTTTTTTGGACATAATAAGGTTTATTTTCAGCTATATCTTTAAGAATCAATAGGTGGACAAAAATTGAAAAAGTAATTGAAGGTATTTCTCATGCAAGAGCGTATAGTTTTTGAAAAATATCAAACATCCAAAAAATGGCTTAACTCTGAAACAAATTTCGTTTTTAAGGGACAATTTTTAACCATTCAAAAAAATGGTAGACATCATTTTGAAATCGATCGGTAAATTTCTAAATATGTCAGTAATTTTGAAGAATGTCGTTTCGAGAAAAATCCGGTAAAGTTTCAAGAACTGCATATTCTTGCATTGCTTCCATTATTTTTTAAATACTATAAAAAACATCATTAAGTATTGAAACTGCTAGAGAATTAGCCATCTAAATCGTTTTCATCCCGCTGTGAAAGTGCTTTGGAGCTCTTAAAAACAAATTAATTTGTGAATTTTTCAAGATATGACTTTGTCGCTTTCACAGAAAATCGATTTTGAAAATATGTTTTTTTTTTTTAAGTGTCAACCCGGTTACCCATTCAATTTACTCGAAAGACCTTAAGTCACACAAATAAAGTTTAGTTAAACGGATCACTTCTAGAATTAAAGTTTTCTCAAAAGATGATTAAGGGAGCTTCATGCAAAGTCGCCCCTTTTCGTCGAAACCAAATTTCTCCAATATTTATCTGATTAATTCGTGGAAGCAAAAGTCATTCAGCTGGTTACAGCCGAAAGCTCCTTCCTTATTTCATCGCCAAATTTACGGAATGTAATGGTGACTTGTTAATGGCTTAAGAACTAAGCTTTATTACTAAGCACGTAAGATGGTCGAAGATATCTCTGAATATCTCAAAAAGTTCACAAGTTTGAAGTGTTGTTCTAGTAAGAAGAATATCATTAAAAAATAACTGAAGAAACTGTCAAACTACACAAAAACCTTCGAAACTTCTCATCTAACCAAATCGCATTTAGATTTTTTTTAAATGTTATATTCAAAACTGTTGGGTAAAGATTAAAAGTCTACTAAACTTAAGTCTTATGTAGGCTGTTTCAGTATCTGAAATAAAAGAAGCTTTGAGAATATCTCTGAAATCTTCTTTTATATGATTTTAGTGACCAGAAAGTTCATACTTTTTCAAAGCTCAATGCAACTCGTACCTTTTATTTTTCGGTTCAAAGGTTTACTTCTATCATTCAGTTCTTTGTGAAACAAAGTTTGCGCTATAAATATAAAGCTTTTCTGAAGCAATTTTACACTTCTTAACTCAGTAATTTAAACAAAAAAGAAAAGTAGAATAAATAAATATTCAACTTTTAAGTAATAACTAAAGACTTACGCTTTACTTTCCCACTCACATAATTTACACAAAGTAATATCCCCTATGGACATTGGACAACAGCTCTAAATTGTGAGTTTTTGCTAAACGAAAGTGCAAGGGGACATGAAAAGCATATGTACAGTACACAGTACAAACTGTACAGAGTACACATACAGTATGTCGAATATTTCATGCACCAATTCACTAATCCCTAAAACAAGTAATAAGGAAGCCCATACACATAGTCATACAAGTTTCTATACCCATTTGTGTAAGTTAAAAGCTCTCCCCCGTGCCCGTATGTTGTATACAGGTTAGGTACATATGTATGTATGTTATAACACCACATTACTGTCCCTATCATCCAGAGCATATTTAATACTGCTTTAATGCTTTCTAGCTATATAAGACTGATGCATATACCATAAGCGCTCATCCATCCTCTCCTTTTCCACACCACGAACATTTAATAATATATTTTTTTTTCCTTTTTTTGTTTAATAAAATGGCACAAAAGACTTTGTAAACAATCCTTGCTGGCAAATCCTGGTCTATTTTGTGTGAGTTTTGCTTACAAGGAGTGTACCACTGACGTTCCAGCGCAACGTTGTTGGTGTTGAGAGGACCTGCTTTTGGATTAGTGCGGTTGTGCGGTGCACATTTATAAGAAGAACTGTGCTCGAAGTTGTTAAATTTACATGCGGTTCAAAGGATTTGCCAAGAAAAACAAAGCCTCCCAAATAACAGAAAAAAACCCACATCTTTTGTTTTGAAGATGTACAAACAATTGGCGAAACGAACGATGTTGATGCTGCTACATATATGACTGGTGATGGTGGTTGAGTTGCTGAACATCAAGCCATCTGCATTAGGAATTACATTCTGAAAAACATGCACTTACTGCACTAGAACACAAGGATATACGATCGCGCGAAAAACAGCCCTTTTGTAAGGAGAAGAGGAATCCAAGTTTCAAAAAATAATAAAAAATATAAAAGAAAACGTGTGAAAAAGTGCAGGAATTATGGAGAAGGCAATGCACGCTTAGACACTATACAAAGTTGTCTTTCTATAAAGGACGAAAATGACGACGATGAAACCCATGTCTGGCGTTAAAAAGGATTGACAGAAAAAAAGGAATTCCCTAGTCCCACGCGAAAAAAACACATATTCGGTTCGTTGAATAAACGTATCTTTAGGTAGGGGAGAATCGGGTAAAATAGGGCACACAAAATGAGTGTAAATCAAAATAAAGAAATGATTTATCTTAGTAAAAGGCTTCATCTTAAAAAGTAAATGCAAACCCTTTTCTAATAATAGTCAACTATTTTTTTTTTTTGAGGTTACAAAGAAACTTTTCTGTATCTGCGACTTCTAAATTTTAAAAACTATTATCTCGATACTGGGAAATAAACATCGTCTTATAAAACACTTTGATTAAACCAAGAAATTCAATGAGAAAATTATTTTGGAAGTCCGTTTCCATTTTTCAAAGACAGGCCGTTTGATTTTAAGGGCATAGCTCTTCCAAACTTTTATCCAGATCCAAAAAAAAGGATTCACTGGGTTAGCTTAGATTAAAGTGGCTGTCCATGATGAAAACGGACACAAAATGTGAGAAGCTGATTATGCTGATATGATTTAAATGGTTTAAATCGTTAAAGAACAATTCACCTAGGTAATTCTAGATATTTGATAACGGCCTGACTATCTGAGAAAAAACGGATATCATATGTTGATATCACGTTTTCTTTAAGCCAGGATAAGACTTCTTTTATCGATAAAGTTCCACCTTGAGCACGCTACAATGATTGGAAAGGCGGAATGAGAGTTGTTCAGAGTACACACCTTCTCCTTCACCTTGAACCATCTGTATAAAAATGGATTGACCCATCTTCCAGGAATGTCCTATCCTCCCAGGAAGATCTGGGAGGTATAAAAATCTCGAAATTTATGTCGAATTGGAGTTGGGGGATGGTGTAGTCTGTGTGCTTCGGAATTGATTCTAAATACCTAAGAATAACGGAGTGGCCAATGTGGACGAAGCTTTGAGGCGAATAGCAGAGCTTGCAGCTATTTGTTTGCTAAATATGTCAAGATTCACTTACCGGAATAAATTTTAAATATCACAGAAATTTCCATCAATCTTAAATAAGTCCAAATAAAAAATCTTCTTTGACTCCAATTTTTAAATATAGGGAATTTGTGCTTAAAGAGAGTCAATTAAAGTCCAGTGAAAAAACTTATAAACTTTTAAGTAAAGTCAAACGAAAACTTTCTAGTATCTTGTACGATCTCCATTTTTCAAATGCAAGGGATTTAAAAAGTATTGCTATTTACAACCCCTTTCTTGGTGTCAAGTTCAATAACTGATACAAGAACATAAACATCGTCATTCTAACACATTCTGATTTCTCCCAAAAAAATTTATTGAGAAAACGGTCTTTTAAAATTTCCCTAACTTGGAGTAAATTTAACTCGAATAGTCAAAGGAAAACTCAAGTTCCATCTTTGTTAATACAAGTAAATGTCAATTTCAAGCTTCAACGTTGTTTTTTTTTTTTCTTTAAAAATTAAAATTTTGAACGTTGTTTCATTTAACATGTCCCCCCTTTCCCCTATGAAAAACTAACGCTTGTACCCATGTTTAAACTTTTTTCGGGTATTCTTTTTTAAAACTCGTTTTTTTCGTCTTCTGTTGTTGCTCAGCTGAGACAAAGCTTAATCCTTGGCATGGACGATACGATATACGAAATGATACAATTATCGTAGGATGAGAATACAAACGAGACACAACAGTGATGACGACGACGACGATGAGGACGAATGCCCCCTTCCACAATATTAGGTACTCATAGAGCGCAAAGAATACAGGACTATACCGAATGCACTTTAGCCTGTCTGAGGCTTAAACCATGACCCGACCCGGGCTGGCCGGGTCGTGAAATATGAAGAGTGGCACTTGAAACAGACACATTAAACAAAACGTGGTCCTAGTCCGTCGTGTGGTGATGGTGGTGATGGTGACGGTGGTGGTTGGATGGTTGTAGATGACTGGTGCAACCAGGATGATGAATGACAGGATATAATCCTCTTTAAGAGCTCTTCTAATTGATAACAAGTGCAGCAGTACTGGTGTGTGGACTGTTGTCGTCATCGTCGTCCTTCGTCTTCGTCGTCGTTGGTCGTACCCGTCCTCATCGTTCATACAAATATACCAACATATGAATTGTAGGACTATGTACATCGGTGTGTGAAGATCTATTCGAGAAATCTCTTCAGGAAAATCAGCCAGACATACTTTGAAATCAGGATCGAAAAGGATGAACCAGGGATGAGGTTGATACATAGAGAAAATATGTATTGTGAGGATGTGTGATGTTATGTTATGTTGTTGTTTTTGTTGTTGTTCAATGTTATAGTACCAATTGCTCAACGATGTATGAAATTTTATGGAGCAATGCATTGCAATGAAAGATGCAACCAATTTTCAGAACCTGGTCTAAATCTGGATGTGGATGGTGGACTGATGCTGCTGCTGCTGTTGAAGCTGCTGATGGTGTTAAGAGTAATGGCGAAGAGTTGTCATTTATTTTGAATGCCTTTCGAAGGACATGGACAATAAATAGATTTAATGCGATGATAACTCTAGGGAAGCCTTGTGAAAGGAGGACATCGTTCAATTTTGTTTTTATATACCTATTCTTTCTATTTTTGTGATGTTATTATTATTGATAGAAGTATACGAGTTGAATGCGGAGAGAACTTTTATCCATATGATAGTGAGCATAATAAATCGATACCTCTAAAGATGAAGCTTAAATGAAGCTGTACAATATTTTTGTGAAACAACTTTTCAAATGGGATTTACTTTGTTCTGATGGATATTTCTGTATTATAGAACTGAAGCTATAGAAATATGGGTTCGATAAGATATAAGGATATCATAGGCAGTGTTTTGTCGTTTTAAAACTTTTCTATTTTTTATAGAACGAAAAGACATTCTCATTTGATATTGATGTACTCTATTTTGAATAGACCTTCCTTGAGCTATGTTTTTAAAAGAAATTGATTCAACACTACAGTTTTTCTAAAACTTAAATATGTATTTGTAAGAAAATAGAATTCCAGCAAAGGAAAAGAACTTAAAATTCAATTTTAAAGAAAAGATTTTCTCTGTCATCAAATTTAAATCCAACCAAGAACATTAAACGTCCTTGTGTCGGTTAAAATTCAAATAAAGCAAGGCAGAAGTTCATAGCACAAGTAAGCAAAAATACACGAACTAATTGCATACCTATTTACTCATTAAGCTTTGAAAAGAAATTTTTCTTTGCTTTAAATACACACATTTTTTTTAAGGAAAAACTAAAAAACATTTAAACATTCCCTAATTTATATACAACAGATTTTCATTTATAAATTTGACTGCGCTTGCTATTCCCAAGAAAATATCCAGAAGAGAAAATATATATTTTCAAATAAATGAACACAACATTTTTGTTCTTCGTCTTCGTCTGATGTTGTTGGAGAAGAGCTTCTTCAGTGAAATTTCCACATGAAAAAATAAACATTTAACTTAGGTAGGTGCAGCAGAAATTTTATTTTTGTGTTTCTTGTTTTCTATCTTCGCCCGGGAATATGAACTTTTGCTCAAAATCTAACCATTGCATAGGTCCTTAGTGTCCTTATAGTGAACGCAACCCTCTTTGACACTTTCCCAGACAGACGTCGTCGTTGCATTCCTCGCTGCAATTACACAGAGTCCCGCAGTCTCCCAGTCCTGGATGTGGAAGCATTTTCAAGTTGTTTATATTTTGTTTGTGTTGTTTTTAATTTTAAAGAATTATTTTGCCTTGTAAAGCTGATGGATGTTTCAGCGTTCACACGAAAACCCCTCTCTTCCTCTATATCATTTCATTTTTGCTCTTCAAGTTACTGCAAGGAGCAAAAGGATATTGCAGTCTATACTCGACGCGACGTTATAAAATCTCTTCACACTACTTGCTTGCAGTATGTGAACCCAAGCAGAAAAGGAATGAGAAAAACAAGTTCAAAGGATATAAGGATACACCAGAGCGCAGGTGGGTGTTAATGGCAACTTAAATCCTGCTGACTTTCCACCAAAACAAGGATGTAAAATTGGGTTTAAGGGAAAGTAGAGATTAATCAAATTACATGCAGTGGTGTGTTTTGGAAATATTCATAAACCAGCTAAGGAGGTGATAAGTCTTGAAAATATTTTCCACCATATACTAAATTAAGTTAAAAAAGAGATCCTTTAAAAGTAAAAAAAAAACATAAAAAAACTCGCTGACGGGTTACTGAACTAAACGAACTATAGGGAACTTTTGTTTGTTGAAGAAAATTAAGTTATTTTTCTTTGGATAGAAGTTAAAAAGCGTTACCTTGTATAAATCGCTGTACTGATGCAAATTCACCCCCTATTAGTTGGTTGAGCGATTTTCTGATCTGGACTCCCTAAATGGAAAGTCCTGTACTAATTTGAATTTATATTCACAATGCTACCAGGGGAATTCCATCACTCTTAATGTGTCAACTTTCATTTGACTTTGAAGAGCTGCAGAAAATATGCCTGCAGACCTTTTGCAATGCATACTCGATGACAGCTGCTGCTAAATTAGCCGATAAGAGTTGTCAAAACCAATCGCAAAAAATACACACCATTTCCAACAATGAAAGAATATAGCCCTGTCTGACAAGTAGTATAAAATTCAGAAAAAAAACAAAAACAACAACAAAAAACGTAAACATAAACGTCAACAGCAGGAAGGTCAGCAACAAAAATTGCAACATGAGGTAAACAACATCCTGACGGCTTGACGACCGACAGCCTAACGACGACGGACGGACGGCCTGACGATGATGGGTTCAGAAGGGTTCGTGCTGTCTGCTAATGTGTGTTGCTAACCATGTTGATTGACATTTGACGACTTTTGATGGGCACGATATGTTATGCATGTCAGTTGAAACATCAACCAAGTGAGTGAGTTCAGTTTATGTTTCAGTTTATTTTTTTACTCAGCCCAGAGTTTGTGTATCTTTGCTAAAAATATGCATAACTTGATGAGTTGCAATGAGTTTTTGTTGAATTTGAACGCAGGCATTTGCTAAAACGCATATCAACTCCTCGATACGAGTATAATACGCGCGAGGAGGTAAAAATAGTCGCTTGCTTGCGTAACGATATCTGCAGCAGCAGTATAGTTTCAGCGTTGCGTGAAATACAATTTAATTAGCAGCAAAAGATATAAATTGTAATGATTGACATATTAACAAGCCAAGATTATGGTCGTCAACGTGTGTAAGCATTGTGTACCTTGTATTCGTACTCGTAAATGTTAAACCAGCTAAATTGTAGGGGAATTAATTTAAAATACTATTAGATGTTAGTTTATGTTGATTCCAATTTAGATTGACATCGATCGTTCAGGCAGCCTTCGTGATTTAGCTTAGTCTACAATTTAAACCTTGCCATGATGTATTCTGAAAAGTGTTTATTTTTGTTTTAAAATTGCAATAAGTTCTAAAATGTTGTCAACAATTTGACACGAATCAATATTTTCGAGAAAATTGTGTGTAATTATCACGATGAATATTTAATAATCAAAAAATATTTTACTGGGAAAAATTGTAGAGCAAAATATTCAGGCCCATACCAATTCCAACGTAATCTTAAACTTTTACGAATTCCGAAAAAACTTTCTCGAAATCTGTTCGTAATGCAAAATTGTGTGGGATTTTCCACTGCAAACGTATTTGGCAATATTTTTTTCAACATTCATAAAAGTTCCCGATTAAGGGCTGATTTTTTTTGAAATCTTAAGTGTTTTTACGAGTGAAAACTATTATTTCGGTTTAATTTTTCAACTACGAAATTTTGATTTAGTGTTTTTCAACGTTTCGTTTAAATATTTAAACTAAACCAACAAACTGTTGAATCATCTATTAATATTTGAAGAAGAACAAGAAATGATATAACCTCCAAAATAATTGTTTAACTTAATCAATATTGTCTTTTAGTTCTAGTAAATTTTAAGACAAATTCAATTTACGTTTTTTCCTCTGAAAGTACTGAAAATTGATTAAAATTGATTTAGACTTTTATATCTTGAGTATAAGCAAATACATTGACTTCAAACTTATTTTATGATTTACAAAAACTTTGACAACGTTTTTAAAATCTCTTGAAACACTAGTGGTATTGATTTCGAAAATATTTTATTCTTTAAAAAATATTGTTATTAACTCTTAACACCAAAGAAAATATAATATTCTGACCAAACAGAATTGTGCTCATACAGAATTTTGACTTACAGTATTTCAAATACGGGCTTATGGCTCTTAAAGTATTTCGAACCCAATCCAAAAATAACACTATCTGGCCTAACAAGCCAGATAGTGTTATTTTTGGCTTAACATTTTAAAGTAGTATTTTTTTGAATATTTAACCTTTGCTAGACTCAAAAGTCTTAAACCTTTTTTTTTCGTTTTGCTAACTTTAGTGCATTGCTATTACTTTTGTATTTATTGCTACAAATAGGAACTTTATAGCAAGTTTTTCATTCGTAAAAAAAATCGAACTCGAGATTTTAACCAAACATGACTTTACTTTTCGAAACAAGTTGATTCCCCCGAATCTGCCCATCTGTCTATCCTGGCTCGTACAGCTCAAAGCATTGGGTCGATTGACATCAAATTTGGAAATTAAGGTTTTGAACCGATTCCGCGTTAGGCGTTTTTCCACTTTGTTGGTTAAAAGTCGAAATTAAATGTTCACTAAAATTTGTTTTCTTAAATAAGCTTCTTTCAATATAAAAAAAAAACATTTTTGTATTGCAATAGAAGCGTAGAACCGTTATTTTAATTTTAAGCTTTCTAAAGAACTAATTAACTGATTTCAAATCTGCAGAAGCTGTTAAACGGTCTCTTTAATATTTGATTATCAAAAATGTCAACAATTTTGTTTGATTTAAACAAAAAAATATTAAATTTTTTTTTCGATAGTCGAAATCTCGAAAACGGGTTCATATTTTTCAACGTAATTGAAAATTTAAACGGGTATTACTAAGCTCTAAATAACTTTACATCAAAAATATTTTTTAACCAAATTAAGAAAAAAAAATATATAATCAATTGGAGTTTAAATTTTTGAAAATAACCTTTTGTCGGGAACATTTGTAAATCTTAAAATACAGGAAAATACTTTTAAACAGACTCTTTGGATACTTTCGCAAGTTCGTGAGGCCCAGTCGTGTATTTATTTTATTTTATTTATAAATGGACATTCGAACATGTCCAAACATTAACAGTTCTTGATAATAAACTAACCAACTTAAACGGACCTATAAATTGAAATTTCCAACTTAAGACTGGACCGAAAATTAATAACTGTACAATAGAACAACCTCGTTTTCCTTAAAGAAGGAATTCACTCCAAAGCTTGATCATTGTACAAATCAAAATTATCTTTTACGAATCGTCTAAGTAGTTTCTTCCTACGAGATTACGGTTTAGCCTACTCTGCATTGGCCTGGATATGGAACCAGAAGCTTAAGCTTAAGCTTTATATTTTTCGTCTACTTTTCATAAAAAGTCTTATAGAAGAGCTTTGCTGTTCGATATATTTTCTAGTTTCTCCTCACGTAGTGTGTTAGCAGTTTCTTAACCTCGTGAGACGTTTTATATCCCAATGCTTGGATATAAGATAATACTAAGTTCATTTATTTATTGAATTCGTTAAACAAACTTATGTACGTTAGAATTTAGGACTAATATTACATTTATTCTTAGATTTATAGATTTACAATGCTTTGAGCAATTTACTCTACGAGTAAATTTTTTACTTTTAAAATCATCGCTTACAGAAAATTCCAAAAAGTTATACTTGTTGTAAACTGAAATCAATTGGTTGAGGGGCTGTTTTTACCATGGTTCGATCTCCTTGATATAGGACGTAAAGGAACTTGTCTTCTAATACTTTTACGGCTATAAATAAAGTTTAACTGACCCATTGATTCATTTTATAATAAAGCACAGCTGAATGTACTCTCTGTGTTTTGAAAGCGATGGAAGATTTATGAGCGTGAGACTATGATTTTACGGTGGAAGTAAGAGACTATTGGACCATGGGAATAATCGGAGGCATGAATCTTCTTTCTACTCCTTTCATTCAGTTTAAATGGACTGAATAAACGAGAGCCCATATAATGCAGCCATATTCCAATATTGGTCTTACAAATGATATATAAAGAAGCTTGAGAGTCAAGAATAATACCTTGATCAGAGAAAGTAGAGAGTTTAGTCAAATAAGAAGAGTCTAATTGATAATTGAAACTCAAAACATTTTGTTTACTTGTAAAACAAATTGATTTACATTTTTCTATATTTAGTAAAAGCTTATTTATAAAACACCTTTCTCGAAAACTATTTAGATCATCTTGCAGGAGTAAACAGTCGTGAAGAGAGTCCATACGTTTGAAAATTTGAATGTCATCAGCGTAAATTAAAACAGATGAGTGTTTTAGAATAGAAGGTAAGCCGTTAATGTACAAAATAAACAGTAAAGGTCCTAAGTGGCTACCTTGTGGTACGCCAGAGTTAGTATAAAAATATTATTATTATTCCTATTATTTATTGAACTATACATAAATGTACAAAACAATACTTAAAAGCTAATAGCTACCAGAGCTTCTAGCTAAAGGTATACAAATATGATTGCCTCATTCCTAAAAACTACGCTGTATTATATAAGTACGACGAAACCCAACTAACAAATTTAATTGTTTAAGTTGCCAGTCAGGAACCGAGCACTTACCTTGTCAAAACTATACATAGAGTCAAATTGTCCATTATGGAGCCCTTCGTGGAGATGTTCTTGGGCATTAAACATCACACTGTTCTAGACAAAGTCGAGTCGTCAAATATTTTTAAAACTTCGTCTTTCGAAAACATTTTCTTAATTAAAAAACATAAAACAATTGTAGCTCAAGAGTAAAGTTGTCAAGAAATTTTGTCTAGTTTCGTTTCAGAACGATTTAGGAAATTGCTTATAAAAAGGCATTATCTGCAAGAAGCTATTAGTTTGAAATCAATTTGTCATATCTTTCTATATCGAAAGTTTTAAGCTGCTTTCTACAATTCTGTTAATCAAGTTTTTTAAGAATTTGTTTAAAAGATCAAAAAAACTACGGGCTCAAATCTTGAAAACACTTTTTTTTTTTAATCTCGATACGACAATGTTTCACTAAAATACAGCTGCTGTGTGTCTCATAATTTTTGCATATGGAACTCAAATTAAAAAAGTTTCATTCATTTGTTTCTTTTAATTTTCAATGTTAACCTTTTTTTTAATAACTTCAATCTGATGTTAACAAACTTCTTAAATAGATCAATGTCGCATCTTTCTTCACTTCGTATGATGACATTGGTGTTCTTATTTTTTACTACATTCAGTTTTCAATGTTATTTAAATTTTTGTATAAAAACAGCTTTAAATTAATATCAACATTTTTTAACAAAATTAAAAACGCCATTTTTTGGGACATAAAATATTCATAGTGCATAAATTGTCTGTGTCTGCCTCTGTAATGTTTCAAACTAAAAAGATTCATTATAACTTCAGCCAGACAGATAATAATTTCACTCTCTCCGCATAGTTAAGTCTGATGATAATTAATTTTAAAGCCTTTTTCACAAAAACCTTAAATCTCTACATAAACAAATTTAATCCACTGCAAAAAGTTTAAACAAAAAAAAAATATAATAATCATGATAACAAAAAAAAAACAAAAACTTTGTACAACAATTATCGTCTCTTATCCTTTTTCTCTTATTTTGTTGCACCCTTAGGTTGCATGCATGCTTATGCACATTTGTACATACCTTACAGTATCCATAGGTAGGTGTATGTATGTGTGTGTATGTTTTGTAAAACCTATGCAGCAAGAGCCTTTATGCCTTATCCTCGGCTGGCTGGTTGGCACCAACTCTTTTCGAAACGTAATTTTTACTTTATTATTTATACTTTTTTTTTTCTTCTTATTTTGATTTTGTTAAAAATGTTTTTTTGTTGGTTATGTTTGTGTTTTTGTTTTTTTTATTTGTTTAAGTTAACATTTTTCAAACTTCCAGACGATGGCAGTTAACATGGTTACATAAGGATAAATCTGCCAACGACATGGCAAGGATAATATTGTGAGTAGGCAATTTTTTAGTTGCAGTTGTTTTTGTTGTTGTTGTTGTTATTTTTGTTATTTCGTCATCGTAGTCGTTTCTCAAATAATTGAGGAAAAATAAAACAGCGGGAAACGAAAAATGCAGCCGAGTTGAATGGATTCAGAGTACTTTTACAAAGAAGAATTTAATTTTTCGTTGGAGAGTTCAAATTTTCTTTTTTAATGTTTTTTTTTTATTATTTTATTCGTTTTTGTTGTTGGTTTTTCGTTGATAATTTCTTTTTCAAAGAAACGTCAAAAGGACATTGACTGCTTTAAGAGAGAGAGAGATTTTCTGCAATTTAAAGGATTGTTTGGTAGAAAATTTGATGAAGTTTAAATTTTGTTTGCCTAAAGCAATACAATAATGCAATGTGGATGCTTTTTCTCTGTAGGCTCGTAGGATAGTTAACAGTAAAAAGGAAGTGCATAATTTTGCTTTTTTTGGACTCCCTCAAGTACTGAAAACTTTGTACAGGATTATTTTCCGGTTGATTTGATTTGCTTTTACTCTCAAAGTAATTTTATTTTGGTATTTTTAGTTTGACAAATGAGAATTTGCCCAAGCTTATATGGAATAAAATGTCGATCGACAAAAAACCCAACATATAAATAACTTCTAAATAAATAAATAAATACATTTGGTGGGCCAACAGTCCATTGAGAACTAGGTCCTAGTGACAACTCTCAACCATTCCTGTGTTCGAGGGCTTTTGTCAGGGACCATCCGTTTTAAACCGAATGCCAACGGCTAATATGAGAAAACACTTCTCATGACAAGAATTACTCTAGGAGACTTGTCAATTCCTCGCAAGAGGCAATACCCCCAAAAAAAACTTTAGATGGCAAAGGTAGGGATGGAACCCAAGACATCTGGCATGGCAGTCCAACGCACTAACCATCATGTCGTGATACTACATACAATTTCTAGATTTTACAAAAAGCAAAGGCTTAATTTCTCTTAAAACATTATTTGAAGTTTTAAGTATTTTTTTAAATATAGAAAACATTGAGACATTTTTGCAATATGAACACAACTTTGTATCATTTCCAAATTCATTCTGAAAGTTAATTTCACCAAGTTCAAAGATCCCAAAGATTAGAAAAAAAATTAACAGTCAAATTTTTACTAAAAAAAAAAGAAAACAAATATTTTCCAGCCCAAAAATGTTGTATCTAAAAAATCAAATTACCTTCTGAAAAGTTGTATAGCTTTCTGAGACTTGATGTATTTTTTAGAAAAGTGCAATTTACATTTTATTTGTTTTGAAACAATAATAACAAAATTACAAATCTTGAGAATAGGTAAAACTAAGCTCTTAAAATTCTGCAAGAAAATAAATATGATCACTTTAATTTTAAAAAGTTTTAAAATAAAACTAAACTTAAGTTATTTTGAAAAAAATATCAACGAAAATTGGTTTTAAATTAAAGAGTCTTCGATTTTTAATTTAATTTTTATTTCATACACAATAGTAACGTCAAATTTAGTAAAAATCTGAGTTTTTCTGGCAAAAACATATAACTTAAAAAAGTGCAACAGTAAAACGGAAAACAATTTTTTTTACAACTGAAATATTTTGATAATAATTAACTTTACTTTTATTACATTTAAAAATTGATGTTTTGAAAAAAAAAAAAGAAAAATACAAAACTACTACAAGAAAATTGGTAAGAATTCTTTTCAAAACTGGAAAATTTAATATTGAAATTTTTAAACTTTTTACCTGACAGCTTTTCATTGTTACAATTGTTATTTTTTTAGTTAAAAGTCTAATATTTTTAGTAAAATCTAAAAATAAACCATTTTCGAAAGAGTTTTTGTCGTAACTTATTTCGAATATTATTAATTAATTATTTTGCAACTTTTTACTTAAAGAATACTTACTAGAGAAAGTTGGGAAAATGAATACTTTTTGCAATTAGTTTTAACTTTCTTTTGATTTACGAGTTTTTAATAATTGACATTTTTCCATTACAGTTACAAGTAATTGTAGTTGAAAACATACTCATTTTAATTACTTGTTGTTGCAATCGAAAAATTATACTGTTCAATTGCTTGTAGTTGAAAAAAGCACTTACTAATTACATGTAATTGAAAATTGTAAAGGGTTTATTAAAGTTCTTGAGGAAAAACTCTTTTAAATCGCAGTTGTGGGAATTGATTTAACATAAAGTTGTTGACGCAAATGATCAATCATACAATCCCAAATCATTCCAGGAAATTATATTTGTAATATTTCGTAAAATTAAACTGAGAAAACTGACTGGAAAAAGCAATGATTTCTGCATTTTTGATCAATGATTTTTTTTCAATTACAATTATTTTATTAAAAGTAATTGAAGGTTTTCAATTACATTTAATTTTTAATTAAAATGTTTCCCTCTAATTTAAAGTAATTGAAGAAGTGTATGGACATTGTAATTGAAAGTAAATGTAATTGGATTCGTTTTGTAATCATATTTTTCCAACTCTGGTACTAGGCTTGGTAATATTCACTTATGCTGCTACTTAAAATTTCAAATGCAAACATTTTAGCTCAAAGCAAATATGACTGACTGTATTGTTGAATTTCTATTAATCAAAATCTTTAATTATTATATTTCTCAAAAATATCTTTAAATTCTTAAATTTTGTAAATTCATTGTTTTTGTGTTTTCTTTTTCTTTTCAGAAGGTAAGAAAAACCACCGGAATTACCAAAAGTCCTAAATCTTCTGTCTACCTATTGTTTTGACATAAATAGAAAACCATTTCGTAAGTAGAACAAACAAAAACATACTTTTTTATATTTAATTTTGTTTGGTAATTTAATCGGTGAAAGGATTTGACAGATTGGGGATACCGTTTAAATCTTTATATTGGCCTCCTTCAAAACCCCACAGCCTTCCGATACAACGAACAAAACCAAGAATGAGACTGAGACCAACGACGATTGATAGTTTTGCTGACATTTTTTCAATTGTCGGTTTGATCGATTTGTTTATAACTTTATTGTGGCGTGCAACGTAGACGACGTCGACGGCAGTGGCAGCGGCAGCGGCTACTTTTGCTGTTGTTTTCCCAATGCTGCTGTTGTTGCTTTGGCTTCAGAGCTTGTGAAGTTGTTCTGGGTGTTTAGTTTATTTTATAATTGATTGCGAAAATGTTAAGCTGCGGCTGACCCGCTTTGATAAATCACCCTCAAGGCAAATGATTAAGAAGTCAATTATGTTGCCCATTAATTACAATTTCGTGCATTTAAGCTTCAAAAGATACCAAACAAAAATCAAATAAAGTTGCACAAAAGAACTTTGGAAAGATGTGATGATATGTATAAGTATCTTTTATTTTTCTTGATATAATAAATAAAATATGGTATTGTCTTTTTTCTTTTCTTGAATATACAAGAATTGAAATTCAAATTGAAAGTAAAAGAAATTCGAAGGGAATTGAATTTTTAAATGAATAGTGCCAGTGGCACTAACTGGTGCGGTGGCTGCTGCCGCGTGCGATTCATATATTATTATTTGTGAGAAATATGACAAACAAAAAAATTTGGTGATAAATCATATGTACCCCCTTCGAAATTGTTTATAACAATAAAGAATATAGAAAGCTAAATTCACGTAATTTGATCAGTCTTCAGCTTCTGTTGCAAACGGTTAAGATTTATTATTTTATTTTTTTCCGAGGCGTTTGTGGTCGATGGTCTTTTTCAAAAAAAAAAGAATTGTTATAAAGTCTGAAGAAATAACACATAATGATCTTGTTGTTTTTGAAAGCCTTAAGGATAAAATTCAAATATTAATGATCACACGAAATTATATTCCTCGTGATATTAAACACTCTTCAGACTATCACATGAAATAAGCTTTTCTGCGCATATATATTTTAATTTATGTCAACTAAGTCCCAAAATAATATCTATAGGTTATTGACTTAATCCCATGATTTGGATTTGTTTAAAAAAATGTTTCCAAAATTTAAGAAAGGTTGAAAGGTACTTGGAGCTTTAGTTTTTTGTGAAGCTAATTATTTGAAAACTGGCTTCGTTGTTTATGTGTCCGATAGAGTTTCAATCTTTTAAGAGGTTCTAAAAATATCTATAAAATAAATGATTTGACGCAACAGTCCGTTACAAACTACGGCCTAGAAACTCAAAATCTCATTTCTGTGTACTGTTGGCTCAATTTTCGACCACATTTTGATACTTTAAGCCACCAATAATCTCTTCTATGGTGTCAATCGTCCCGAGCTTATCTGCTTAGACAAGCGAATTCTAATAATTTCACAAAAATAATCCAGGGGTATAAAATCGCAGGATCTTCTAGGATACGCTATTGGCCTGCGACATGAGATGTTGCGCTTACCAAAATTTAAAACGTTGTGAAATTTCAAAGCTTAATTATTATTATTTCCAATGTGAACTTAATAAAACACTAAACTATAATATTTCAAAATTGTACATTTCAAATTCAAATTTTACTAATTCTTAGTCAAACAATAGATATTTGAGATATTTTGAGTCACACTTAAATTTTGAGATCAAGAATCACCATTGATGGAAAGTGCATAATATGTTCATAGCTTAAATGTTTCAATTGTATGTTTACTCTCAATATCTGGTCATGCGATACTTTGCGGTTGGCGTGTGTTAATTAACGCCTTGTGGTTGATAAGCACCCTGTTTACCTATCTGTGCGTAATGTGTGACTTAAATGACTCATGAACCCATAGAATAGTTCAAGAAAACCACAATTTAACAGAAAAAATTCTTAAATTACTTTATCAAAGAATTGAAATGACAAACAAACTATACAACTACATCAACTCCTCCTTGGCATTAGCACCTTTAAAGAACTAGCAATTTAATTTATGGATGGAAAAAAGAACTCTTACTCAGTTCGAATGATAAATGCAAACAATGATTCACTTTGAAGACTTTTAACAGAAGAATACTCATCATGCTACAAAAACCATCATCATTAATCATTAATTCGCATCGCTACCAGCTAAAATTTCTTTCTTCATTCTGAAGATTGTAGCTTTTTTAATATTTGTTTTTATTCGAGACCTCTCTTCAGTCGGTCATCTTCTTCTTCTTTAACGAATATTTTGAATTAATTTCACTCCTTTTCGTTTTCTGTTGGAAATTAACTTAAACTAAATTCGTTTCATCCACACGAGACGAGAATACCTTTGACTGTGGATAAGTAGGAGATATTCGTTCAGGGAATCGAAGTATATTCGATATTATTTCCAATTATTTTTATGGCACCATAAACCAAGCGAATAGCATTCCAATGCAATTATCGCCTTTGCCCAGCACTAAGCTAAGCGTTTTAGCCATAATATCCAGAGCCCTAAGGCAACTCTTGGTTTTTTATTTCAGTTTTTTTTTGTGTTCATATTTATATAATTCACTGGCTTCAAGCTCCAAGAAAAGTCGTTAAACGTCCTTAAGCCAATAATAGTTTTTGGATGTTATGTGTCTTAACGCGCTCTGACGGAGTTTTAAAACGTATTTTCAGTTTTATTTGTATTCCACAATTCGTTCACTGGGCATCGACATTTTGTGGATGTAATTTGCAATGAAATTCAATTTACAAATGGTAGATACATTTATCTTTTCCTTTATGTATGTATGTTCTTTAGAATATTTGAGATTGGAGCCATTTAGTTTTTTCACACCTTAAACATTCGTATTCTTTTACTAAAGAGTTCCGCAAAGTATCAGTCTTAAAAATGTATTTAATTGCGATAAAAAGGTATTTTATTCGTATAATGAAAACATGTTACACTTTGGATGAATAAATATCTTTTGCCATGTTTTCACCTACAACTTAAAGAGGTTCACAGGTATATCAATTATTTTATATATATAAGAATCCAAAAAAGAGAACGCATGTGAAGTTCTCATTTTATCCAATGAGAGTCACGTCTTTCAATTTAGCTAAATAGCTATCATAACAACAACCAATGAGTTCCTTATGGCTAACTTAATTCAGAAATTTGGAGTACTTAGGTATACTCAATACTTACACATGATGATGTTTTCATCCTTAACGTTGTTGTTCGACTACTTGCGTGGCGTCGCAACGCGGTCGTCATTGGTTAAATTGACTTTGCTCTTGTTATAATATGTAGAAAACAGTTCATATTAACTTCAATGAAAATTGCTTCCAAAAATCGTTTAGTTTCAAATTAGTTACTTCCTTGCTAAGAGATGGTTGAAGCTTTCCTCTCAAACGTATGCTTTTTATGTTTTAACTGCATACAAGAAAAAGAATACACTATTTTTTTAAAACATATGCATTTTATGGGGTCCTTCATATTAAAGTACAACACTTAACGATCGTTACGCCAAAGGCATCGCTACTTTTCATTAGTCTATTATGTCTCAATCACAATTGAAATTAAGTTATTTAAAAAAAATATTTATATATATATTTCACATAACAGAGAAATAAAGAGTGATTTAAATTTTTCTACATTCGTGTTGTACAGCTCAAGAAAGAATCTCCCTGGCCATGATAGCAAATACCCCCGAAATTGGACTTAAGAATGTATCCTTTTTGATTACGTCCAATATTCTTAAGAAAGTTTCTGAAATAACAGCTTAGAGATGGGACTTGTAGTCAAACCTTTATAGAAAAAATGTATTAAAACAAAAAAATTGCTAAATTTTGGAAACAATTTAGAAAAAGTTACTTTTTAAGATCAAAATATTCCATGTGTTGCTGTTTTCGAGTCTTCAAAATCTTTTTTTTAAAGATTTTTTAAAGCAAATTATTTTGTTTTCCATGTTTTTTACTCATCCGTGTAATTTAATTGTTTGAATTGAATACTTTCCAAATCTTCAATTTCTAACTCCAATATTTCGTTTAAATATTTTTAGTATCTTATTTATTTTTCAAAAAATCTGCATTTTGTGTAAGTCTTGTATGCTTTAACGGTTCTTAAAATTAAAACGCAAAATTATATGAAAGCAATTTTCGTTCCCATAATGAATAACTAGTCTTGGGCTTATAACATCAAGTTTTTGAAATATATCGGAAAAAGGAATGTTGAGTTGAATTTGAGCTTATTTAGCCAAAATTGGAGTTTGAAACCAGTACCAAAAAATTATTTTTTACCGAATCATTCAAAAACGTAATTAAACTAGAAAGATAGATAGATACAGATTTTATTGAATTAAACTAAAATTTACATTACACACCAAACATTTTTACAAACATCATTATAGCATTTCAAATGCCGTCTGCTAGATTGACAACAAAACACAGTGAATGTAAAAAGCCCACAAAATAATTAATTTTTAAACTTGATTTTCCGATAGAAAACCTTTTCTGAATACATTCCTTCTGATTTCTCTGCGAATAGGGTATTTTCCCAAGAAGTTTACTGTCTCTTTGTGATAGGTTGCACATATTACACTCTAGGGGTAAATCAGGTGTCTGCGGAATGAAATTTAAATCTATTAGTTCACTTTGTAGTCTGATAATCATAAAAATCACACGGACATTATTGGAATCCCTTAAATAGTTGTTCTCTGCAAGGTTATGATTTAATCTGCTATAAGTTATTCTATACAAGGTATTAGCTGCATCAGCAATAAATTCAGTTTTACATTTCTCATCAACCTTTAAAATGACTTCATATAAGATGTTTTTAGTTGTTGTTGTTGGATGGCATTTAAGTCCACTTTTTTCACGACCCGTGACTCATTCATTTTAAAAACGTTAAGCAAGAAGTCCGCTTGCAACTTCAATGATTTTATAAACAAAGTAGAGCGATCCGTATCCAGCATTGTTACGTAGTTTGGCGTATTTTTCGGCAAATCAAACATTCTTTTTATAAAGTGCGTTAGGAGTTTTTCAACCGAATTGTACTTTTTACATACCCATACCTAAGATCCCTATAAAAGTATGCTCTCAGCTACTGCTTCCAATACTTTAAACTTGCTACTATGTGTTAAACACTTATTCATGAATCATTGTTTCCAGGCCATATTAATTGTAGTTTTCGCCTTAACCAATTTCTCCTGCAAGTGTTTATCCATGTTTAAATTATTTGGAACAGTAATATCAAGATATTTGTATTCTCGCACACATTAAATATTTTCGTGATTATAGCTCCATTTTTTATTTGATGCATTACGTCCACCACCACTTTTAATAACCATAACCTACGATTTATCTTTATTAACTATTACATAGCTGACAATACTGGTAAAGCCTGTAAATCAGGGGCTGCAGAGTTTCCGGTGATTGCGCAAACATGGCTATATCCTCTGCGAACAGAAGGGACTTAATCCGCATTGAGGTTTCAAACCACTCTGAGAGTTCTTCACCTGTCCATACAGACGCCCTTGTTCTATATAGGTGCTTAAGCACACGACCAAACTTCAATGATATCCCAAGGCTATACAGCTTATAGAATAGTTCAACTCTATCGATTGTATCAAATGCTCCTTTAAAATTGATAAAAAATACATACAGCTTTTTCCTTTGTTTCAGGAAATTCTCTGCCAACCTTCTGAATATAAAAACATTATCTATTGCTGAATATCCTGGTCTTAATCCAACCTGGAACTCCCTCAGCAAGTTTCCGGTCTCAATCCAACTAACAAGATGCTTATCGTTGCAAAAATCTTGAAAGATGCATTTTAAAAGGAAATCCGTCTGTAGTTAGCTGCATAAAAAACGATCCTTTTTTGTGGATTAAAAATATAATACGTAACATCCCAACATTCATCGGGCGAAAATTCTAACTCCAAAACTGTATTTAGTTTTATAAGGTGCTGTTTTTTCATCTTCCAGCGTTTCTCCCAACTCGCTAAATGTAAATGCACAGTCCAGAGAGTCGACTACGAATGCAGGTGCTGCGAGTTACCACTTTGTCGGCGTTATTAAATTATTTAAAAGATTCTTGAAATGGGAAAGCATTACATTTGAAGACAGTTTTGTGGGTATAGTAAAACGTTTTCCATTCAGCTTACTAGCCGGTTTCAAAAAATCAGCCGAGTTTTTACAAGATTCTAATCGGTCTGCTTGCTTTTCAGCGTATAACTTTTTTTAGTCTTACAAAGCTTTTGAAACTTCTTATTTGCCTCTATATAAAAACCCTTAAATAATCCTTGGTTAGAGTTACGGAAGATCCTTAACCACGCAAATAATGTTTTACGAGCTTTTAGACATTCTTCGTCAAACCAGGGTTTTTTTTTTGTATTTTCTTTTTTTTGGTTGAGTCCTTCTTGTAGGTATGAAGCTTTCACAATCCGTTCTAAGAGGGAAAAGTCCTCGATTTAAAGTGATTGGAGTTGCAAGTCTAGAGACTCCCAGTTGTAACAATTCAAATACATCGGTAGTATCGTAAGACGGATGTTGTAAGTTTTTAATTCTAAAATCGCAATATTGTTGTATGTTTTAAAGACGCAGCTTGCATTTAGTTTTTCTTAAATCCTAGGAAACATCCTCCACTTGCTCTTCCTCGTGTGTGATGTAATTAGCCTTTAAAACACCGTCTTATGTAATTTTATACATTTTCGAAGAAGTTTATTAAAAAAACATGATTAAATAGAAAATTATGGAAGAAAATCACAATACAAAAAAAACTTAAATATGTTGACCAACGTTATCAATAAACCAACCAAGTACTCTTCAGGGACTAAACTTACTTCACAGCTTTAAAAATTTCTAACCTAGCTTCAAATATTTTGGAGCTGTGTGGCACTTCTATAAAGTGAATAAGCATTATTTGTTTAGTAATACTCATTCGTATTTATTCATAAGCTACAATTTATGTGTTTTTTTTTCTTCTTCACCCTAAAAATAGTTAACCTCTAAGAAATTATCATTCATAATGGTAACATCTCTAAGCTCCAATCAATGACTTGAATAAAGCAGCACATTCCTAAACCAATATAATTTGAAACGGAAGCAAGGTTTAAAATTGGATTATAACCTACTTTATCGCCCTTTACCTTTACCTTAACTAATTAATCAATAATTTCAACCTTTTATATACAATTACATGACGTTTCTTGAAAATAAAAAAAACTCCATCTATAAAAGTCAATCAAATGTATCGTCTCGTCACCCCGCTCACAAAAATCTCTAATTACGACGATCATTCGCTATTACCAATTAATTTCGTCAAACACGCCAAGTGGCCAAGCGGTCCGGTTTAAAAAAAAATTACCTGCAACAGATACTAAAAATACTGCCCACATGTCAATAATGTTCTTTCAATTAACGACAGAGCTTGGTGTTGTATTTTAGGTGTGTAAGAAATCGACACAGAAAATCCGCCTTTTTCTCTCGCTGCATGAATTGAACTTGCTGCTGCATTACTCTTAAGCTGACTAAAGCGTTGGGTCGGGCCAAACTACTTCAAACGTCCAAAACCGAATGTCCAAATCGAAATCCAAAGCCAAACATCGACCAGAAGCTTGAAATTGAAAATTTGAATTTGAATTTTCTATACCGTCGTCGACGTCGATGGTGGCGGCGGTCGCTATAGGTCGTAGAAAGATAGAGACCTTCGACTATTAGGTGCGCTCAACTGTGATTGATGGGCAAACGAACATACACCGTCGTCGTCGCGTCGCGGCTGGTCGAGTACGTATTAAGCGGACAAACCTGCTGCAACACCTCAAGGCCTCACGCACTATGCACTTCTGGACGTTTTTTGATGTGCTTCTTTTTTTGGGTTGAATTTTTGAATTTTTATTTTTGGTTTTCGGGAGAAAACTGATTGAAGTGCAATCCTCTATTGTGATTATCTTTTGGGGCGCGTGAACACAGAACAAGTGCGCTCACACGGAGATGACAAGCTGTAGGTCGATGTCGACATGAAACACATTGCTGCGACTACAACAACGTCGAACGACTTCAACGACGACGATGTGCTGTGCTTATACCCTGTGTGCGCCACGCCGACGGTCGCGGCCGTACGACCACCCAAAATGCTACAGTTTCCATTTCTAAAGTGCTGCTGACTGACTGACGCTTTCAAAAACGTACACAAAAAAACTCAAACTCAAACTTAAATAAGAGAGAAGAGTGCTGACGCACTCGAGGCGGACATGAAGGTTTTAAAGTTGGATTCGAGGCATGAAAACAGCTACAACAACAACAAAAAATCTTCATCTCATCAATGCGAGAGTTTTTGCCTCTATTTGTGCTTCCGACCATGATAATGGATTGTCGGAATGACACTTTAGGATTTTGTTTTTGTATCATCCAATTTTCAATGATGATGATTTTGTAGAAATTCATCGGAAATGAATTAATATGTTGAGTGATGCCCTAAAGGAGATTGGAAGAGTGGCCGCATATGTTTGGGAGGTCTTTTATAGACTTTTTTTTGTAGTTCTTTCTTCAATATTTTAAAAGATGTGATGAGGTATTTTTTGGTCTTAAAGTGGATATTTATGAAGCATTTAGTTTAAAAATATGATAACGTTTGAATTAGGCTCATGAATTTAAACATTGTCGATAATTTATGGTTTTAGTGTCTCCCGATTTTACATTAACATTTTTATAGGTCAGAAATATTTAGACGTAAAAAACTTCAAAACCTATCAACTCTTAAAAAAACTTCTTCATCTACAAAGTGACTCTTTTGGAATCGTTTTGTTTTCAAAATTAGTTTTCTGTGGAATTTCTCTTGAGCCCTAAAAAGCTTCCAAATAACAATTTCATTTCCAAAAACTCCTTTCTAGAGAATCCCAAATTAATTCCCCACGAAAGCCTCTGGCTTATATAATATTATGTGAATCAGTCCAGAACCTACCACTTTTGAGAGCAATCCTAACTACCAATTGAAGAAATCCCAAGGTGAGGACATAAAGTGGTTTCACAAAACCTTGCCACTTGGTTGCATATAAACGAGTACTCGTATGTATCTTCAACTGATGCACTCATCGTCATCACTGCACTGGTTAACATTTAAGCACATACCTAACCTATAGATTGCTATAAAACAAAAGAGTCATCGATTTGTTAAGTCCCTTTGGATTTTGTGCGCTTAGTTATTTTTTTGTCATCACCGAACCGATGGATGGACATGAAATAAAGGGACAACTATACTATGTACCTACCTAACCCACCAACTATTGCTTTAGAAGCTGTAATGGGATGCATTCTTCTCTTGACTCGAAGAAATAAAACCCTTTGGACTGGTTAAGCAACCTAACCAAGACCAAAACTAGTTCGTATATAAAACGTCTTTAGTTTGCACCGTAGCTGAACGACAATAAATGGAAATATATTGTAAGAACAAAGTGAAAAATAGGGTTGCCACCAAATTTCAATAGAACGAACTTTAAGGGCTCTGATTTATCTTATTAGACCGCCAGTTTCGGTTCAAGAGACAAAAATAACACTAACGAAAAATATCTTAAACTTATATCCTCATTGCTGGTGTCAATTTATCAATTGACAGTTGATAAATTTTCAAAGTTTAAAATTCCACAAGTCCATAGAAAACAGTTCTTGCAACTGGGAGTGATCCAGACTGTTGTGAATAGCAAGAAAATTCACATTTGTCACTGAAAAGTTCCTAAGTTTTTTAATAAACAAAGTTTTAAAAGATTCAATTTTCAATTTAAAGTTAAAACTTTCAATTAAAGAGTTTGATTCATGCTTCAAGAATATCCAATCAACATGTTTGGACTTTTAATTAAAACAAAAGATTTTCAAAAATAAACAATTTGTATAAGTATAATAACATGATGGCAACTCTAACCAAAAAAAAAAAAAACAATCAAAATAAATACAAAAATTGTTTAATAAAAAATATTTGCCAAGGAACGCGAACGACTTTAATCACTTTGAATTGTGGAATACACAAACGACATCAAAGGATTTCCCTTTATAGGAGGAGGACGACTCGATTGGATGCGAAACCAAGGAATCCATAAGCCGAAATTGCATGCAACGAGACGACCGACCGAGCGACGATCGAAGACCAAAAGACCGACTACAACGACAATGAGACAACAACAAACGAAGAAAGAAGCCGACGACGACGCGCCGCGCTGCTCCGCGAATTCTTACAACCGCATCATCACAACAACACCATCTCAGCAGTGAAAGACAAACAAAAGGACGCGGCAGCAGCGTTCGGCTGGCGGTATAGACGGTATACAGCTGATGCCAAATACCGCACTATCCAAATGATGCAACTCTCCCCATTATAAAGAAGATGCAGTTGCAGAAGTATTGAAGAAGGGAGATGCTGTACTGTACTGCATCCCCATTGTTATTATTATTTTTATATTTGCTTTTCATCGGCATCCGTTTTTCTTTTGGGAGTATTTTTTTTCCTTGCTTTGTTTTGGTTTTTCTGGTGATGAAGAAATGAAGGAAAGGGTGTGGGGTTAGGTTCTGGGGGACGAGCACACATGTCCTTCCTTTTATTTGTCTTGGCTCCAGTTCAATTTACAGAAAAATTTCTTCACGAGCCCTCAATGATAAAAAATCCCTTTTTCAGAAGCGGACTTGAAGAAATATCGGTAGAGTCTCCATTTGCAGGGGACGCTTTATAATTTTTTAAACAACTTGGTCCCCTAAAACTGGTACAGACTCACAAGATTGAATACGAATTAAAATAAGTTATCGAGACTGACGGCACATTCTGCATTTATCAACAAATACGAACTTAAGTTTCTGGTTGTTGTTTATGAGCCCCATTGAAAAGCCTAAAACGGTAAAATACAAATGCGCCCCTGGACTATCATCAGCAATCTAAACGTCGGAGGCTGCATTTGCATTTTTTGCATTCGAAAAAAGTTGCTGCTGTTCTGGTTTGTTGTTGATGCAATAAAAACGAATACTCTTCTTGTATATTTGGTTGGTTGAAGAATTGAAGAATACTGAAGAGACAACACCACCAGCAAGCAAACCACACACAATCAGCTATGTGGCTTCTGGTGCTCATCAGGCTCACCCTTGCCACTATAAGATGAATCTTTCAATACCTACACCAAGATTCTTGGTTTTTATTATTTTGTATTCTTTTTCCATCATCGTCATCTTCACATCTCGTATATCGTCTTGTTGGAAATATGTTTAACATTTGGTTTGTTTGATTCGTTTTTTAAATCTTGTTTTATTTCCCGCTCATATGGTCTGATCGAACAGGTTGTGAACATTTCAATATTTGTGTATAATTTATGTAAAACAAAAAACAACTTAATGTTGTATTTTTTAGAAGAAGAAGGGAGAGAAGAGGCTTCAAAGAGAAAATAAAGACTTGATGAAAGGACCAAACGCATGTTTACCAATCATAGGACTGCTCTCAAAGATATTACACTTTTAAAATGCAGATTTATTTTCAAAATAGAGAAATTCTTTTTCAAAAATATTCAAATGACAAACTAACTGTCAGACCACTAATGTTTTAAAATATGTATAGAATATAAAACACTCTTAAATAATTTCATTACTCTGTTTTCCAAGAGAGTTAATTTTGAATAGCCCGTTATTTGGACAGCTGTCACTTTTTAGCGGTCATATTTTGGCATTTGAGATGTCAAAACTACTCCATTACTAAAAAGGAAACGTTCAAATACGTCGAGTTTTTTGTAATGCACTAAAAAAATGATAACAATTTTACAGTCACACTTCAAAAAAGTAAAGACTGATATCGTTTTCCACAAAACCCCTTATCCAATACCTCTATAAGTCTTTAATCATATTTTTTAACAAACATTTTCTTAAAACCTAAAAATGCTTTAAGGCACAATTTATTCGAATTCCGTATTTTTTTAAACGATTCTCAGTGAAATAAGAAACAGAAACAAAAATCGACAAGGATAAATATAAAATCCTTTTCAATGCTCAACACCTTTCGATCGAATGCAGTTTGGATTTCATCATTCGTGCGAAATTAATCGTTTCACATATCTTATTGAAGAGTTTTATGACATTTCGAGAACACCTCCTCGTTGTTCTGTTTCACAGATACATTAATTTTTGAAATTCTCCTTCCCCGACAGAAACAAAAATATGAACCCAACGTCTGGCCACAAAAACCACAAGTAAAAAAAAAGGTGAAAAACAAAGACAAGTGCCAATTAATTTCCAATCCAGCGACTTCGATTGAACGGACCCAGACTATCATCAGGACAGGATTGTACCTATTGACATGCATGTTTTTACTAACGAATGCCCTGAATTACCGCCCTGCGGGTACGGGAAAGAGATGTGTGAACTTTAAGGAGTTATGTATTCTTTTCATTTTGGTTTCCTTTTAATTGTCTGCGAATTTAAATGGTCAGGAAAAGAGCAACTATGATGATTCAGTTTATTTCTATGAAGATGACTATAGAGTCCCTAGACAAAGGTAATACCAGTTTAATTAATATAGGGTTACCATACAAGATTTTCAAAGATTAAGAAATGTCAACACAGTTTCAAATTCTCAACTGTCAAATCGTAGAAAATCTAAACTTCCCACACATTAAAAAAAAACACCCTATTTACATTATAAAATTTTGACTTCCCGCCCAACCTTAATTGTTATGAAAATTTCTTCAACCCTTGTGTTTGTTTCATTTTATGAGTTTCTAAATTTATAAAAGATGGTCACTCTAGTTTTTGAAGCAATTTGATTTCGTATTTCCTAGAAATTGACGCATGCATTCGGAATTGATTAAACTTAAATATTGGCTGTTAGAAACCTATTTATATGAGACAGACTTAAGTACGAGGAATCAGTTAATTCGCGACCCAAGAAGTCTTTGTCTGCTTTGGAAGACTATTTTAATAGCTAAAAGTAATAAAAATGTGGGTTTTATTACATTACTGATAGACTTGAAGCAAACATTTGAATTCCTTATGATAATTAAAAATAGGACTAATGCAGCAAAAAATACAACCTAATATGAGACTTTTCATATATATGTTCAAAAATATATCCCTCAAACGCACTCAAGAAGGTAGGGTCTATGAAAAAAGGAAAAACTAATTCTCCCCTTTATGATCATACAAAGAAAGCGCACGACTACCACGACGACGCTGGTGGTGGCGTCAAGTGTGCGAATATGTCTTGAGCGCACATCCTCATCCTATATAAGTCTCAACTAAATAAATCACCATGTTCATGGCTAAGCCGTAAATTTCACTGCACTGCTGTGGATCTTAGCTAAAAATCAGGATGAGTAGTGGTTCCTGCCGCAAGAGACATGTGAATCTCTCTATCGCCATCGCATCGTATCGCATCGTCTTCGGTCGTCATCGTTCATTGCCAATGATGGAGATATCTATCTTTCATCGCTTTGGATATAGACCGCGACGAAAATTTTCATTCATTCATGCATCATGCGCGCGCACTTGCAACAACAACAACTCGCGTCGCGTTTGCATATTTTGTTGTTGTTGTTTGTTTTTCAAATGAAACGATTCATTTCTAGCATCTCTTTTACACATTTCTCTTCCTTAAATAAACATTAAACAGAAAAAAAAAATAGCCTTGAAAGAAATCCAGCGTGCCTATGGATTTAGATTTGTGCGCGAGCGCGATTATCATGACCCGACTGTCACATAAACAACAAAAATTGATCTGTAAATCATTGAATGGCTGTTTGGCGGCAATTTCTTGTTTCTTTTTTATTCTGCGAAATTTCCGAAGAAAAAAAATCACAAAACGTCCAAAATCTAAACATCCCGTGCATCATCAGGGAAGTGCTAGAGAGCCTTCAACCTTCTCTCCATCTTCATCTCCATCTATGAACATACATCCACCTGGTTTAGGTTCTGGTTCTGGTTTAGCCCGATTGACAGAGATAAAGCGAAATTACCTCAGCTAAATGTGTTGTAATAAGTCTCTACTCCACACACCAGTTGTCAGGGTTACCATAATACATTTTAACCTTTTTTTAGAAAAACTGAACATGATTGGGACTGTTTTATGAAAGTCAAACAGTTTCCTCATTATCAAATATTGGTTGCTTCTTAAGTTTCTAGTTCTAATTTTGATAGGTGTTTTCATAAGAAACACTGCATTCAATAGCGTGTTGTTTACTGACGCAGAACTGCAAAGGAAGTGACTAATTATGGAACTGATTTCTTCGAACCCTTATTAAAACTTTTCACAAGTGATCCTGCTATCCATCTTAATAACTGAAAGCAGACAAATTTTAGTTCTCTTCTGAAATTCACATCTTTTTATAACTAATACCAACAATTTGACCGATTATTTATTTGCTAAAAGCATATTTTTTCAAACATCATTACTATTTCTGTAGAAAACTGCCTAAATATACAAATCTTACATTTAAAAGCCTTGGTAGCCCGTGACCAAATGACGATGCCGAAAACGACCAACTGATGACGATGGACGGCAACATTGATACTCTTGATTATGGTGCATCGATTATTGGTGCGTCCCCATCAATATAGTAAAATAAACGTGTGTGTTCCTCCCGATGTGCCAACGACGACGACGACTCGACGTCCTCATATAAAACATGCATTTCCACTAAATCATAACACACGGTCTATCTGTTTATCTGCCTTCGAAAGTCCAATAGCTCCTTTCTCATTCAAAATCTCGCTAAAAAAAAAAAAAACATTGAAAACCTCGCAAGACTCTGATGATTATTTTATTTCCTTGAATAAGATTTATGAAACTTTTTCCCTCCTAAAACATTTCTGCCTCAACTTTGTATCTTTCGGTTTCCAGACAATAGTCTATATCCTTTGAGGCAGTTGATAGATCTGCCAAAAGGAATCGAGTCCAAGTGTTTCAATTTATATATTTGCGACGTCTATTTTTTTGATTGAGACAACCTCCTCTCGAAAATGAGCAAATTATTATAGCAATAATATCAAACCAAACGATAAAAACAAATAAATTGAGTTATAATCCAATATTTGCCAGGTGGGAGCAATAGTGTCAGAGTTAATTCGTCAATTTGATTGACTTGATTATGCCCACACATCTGTTTATGGGCAGGCGGCAATTGTAAAAAAAAATTAAAAAAAAAGAAAAACAAACTTCAGCGCTGTCCATTGCTGTGTGGAAAAAGTATAAAAAGCAAAATAAAATACTCAAGCATTGAAGGCGTTTGAGCTGTCATGTAAAACAAGTGGCTTTTATAATGGACCTTAATTTTCTATACATAAACTCGTACATATCAATTTTGGTTTTGTGGTTTGAAGTTGATTTGATTTGTTTTTATTTGCTTGGATAAGTAAACGGTCTGCCATTTGGACACGCGTGACGCCACCGCCGTGAGTCTTTATTTGCTTAGAGCTACGTAGCGTCGTTGTCGTGTGTTGGGTATAGAAGTCTGGGTTTAACGGCTATGGACAAGTTCATTGCGCATTGTAGAATGTTTATGTTTGAAAACTAAAAGGCGCTTAAAGAAGTTGTATTCAATGCGTACCAGCTTCGTAGGTTTAGACTTTAATCATTCCTTTTGAAATAAAATGTGTGCACTTGGGCGTATACGCTCTTTTTTTTAATTTCATTAAATTCAAAACTAATTTTAATCGATTTTCGTCTGTCGTAATGTAGTTATGTTTATCTATGACAATTGAAACATTCACAATCATTATATGGAATAATTTGAAGCAATGCATTTTTAAAATGTGTAATTGAGTTGTGTCAAAATTACACTGGCTACCATGAAATTCCTACCAATAAAAATGACCAATTGCCGTGTGGTAATTCTATATGATTTTTTTCCTATTTATAGTCACAGTCATTTTAATATCAAGAAAGATGTTATTCAAGAAAAAATCGGATAAACTTAAAGCCTTGATCTTCGATAAAATGTACGAAAAAGTATCCGGTTTTTATAAGTACTGAAAACATCAAATTAAATGGGCTCATCCCAATACTGTATTTCTTAAGTTAAACAGATCAATAACTCAGTCAATTCTTAACCGACTGGCTTGAAATTATGAATTTAAATATCTTGAAAAATACATTTTCAAGCACATCAGCTATTTTAAAATAAATTGCGTACAAAAATTAATGTTTCTGTATTTTTCATTTACATCTAAAAAAAATCCTCAGAAAAACTTGTTTGTAGGGTGGATAGATAAGGTATCTAACCGATTAAAAGAAAAATCAGAAACTCGAGAATCTTACACGTTTTCTATGATAATTTCGTATACACATTCTTTCATCAAATTAAGAAAAGAAACATTTCTCGAAAACATTATAATAAACAAAGTATTAAATCCTTCTAAACAAAAAATGAGGTAGTAAAAACAACTTCTCTCTGAAAACCTACGTAAAATAATTTTAATAGACTAAAACCGTGCTCGATGGATTGTTTTTTTTTCTGTAAACTCCACAAAACTCATGTTTTTATTTTAAAAGAAACACAAAATAACCCTTTAAACAATTTTAGGATTATTGCTGTTTTTCAAAAATCAACAATTTATTTCACACAAGTCGGAAAATTCTTTTCACAAAAAAGTAGAGTTACAGGTCTTAACTTAAAAGTTGTATTTTGTAAATAATTAACAATACTAAACAATATTTTGTACTTTCCAAATCCGTTCTTTTTCTGAGTGTTTTGACTTCAAATAATTAATGTTTTTAAAATAACATGGCCGTTTTTTTAACATACAATTCCTTAAAAAAAAAACTTGCGAATTTCGTTGACTCAAAACACCTCAAGAACCAATAACATATCGGCTTCAACTAATGTTCATGTTATACAATTTGACGTCATACACAATTTCTAGTTTAGTTTAGTTTATTTTCATCAAACAGAGTTCAACTCTGTAAAATAATAATAAAAAGCAATAGATAAATCTTTATTACAAAACAGATTGCGATAACAGAGCAGACATAAAATTTGTTTTAAAAAACATCTCTTGAAATTTTATAAAAAATATCTAAAACCTCAACAACAGAATTCGTTTCTCTTATGCTACGTGCAAACGGTTCGTTTCTACTATAATTTCTTCTATGAAAAGTCTCTCGCAAATGAAAATTAGATCGGAGAGTCCTTGATGGAAAGTTAAAAAGTATTCGTTCCAACAAATAAGAATATTTGATACGATTGCTTATTAATCTTTTACAAACATTATTGAAAAATATTTCCTTCTTACTTCAAGCGTTTGAATCAGGGCTGTTGCGGATGTACAAATTTTGACATCCGCGGAAACGGATGCGGATGCGGATTTTTTGAGACTCACATCCGCGGATGCGTATGTGGATGCGGATTTTAGAATTTATTACATAAAACAATTTTAAGTCCGTAAATAATAGAAAATTGTATTGATTATCTTTGCATTCAATAATAAAATTAAAAAATGGATGAGTTATACTTAATAAAAAGCAAGATTGCAGCCTTCTCAGACTGTAATCTGTTTCTTAGTGGATCGTATATTAATCCAGCTATGCTAAATAGTTGTTCGCTGGGAACACTGGCTTTTGGTAGTGATAAATACCTCAGTGCAATTTTTGAGAGCCTTTTAAAGACTGTTTGATGGACTTTCCACCAATCAAGTGGATAATTATCCAATTCTAGCCTTTTTTTATTTCGGTAACATGCTAACTCCCTTCGGGGAAGTGCTTCGTGACAAGCGTTATCAGATTCTCCTTCACCTTCGTCTTCAGTTGATGAATAAAGCATCATTTCCATATCGCTTTTGAAGCAAACCTTTGTTTTATGTTTATAAAAAAATATTGTACCTGCATCTTCTTTCTTTTTTTTAAAGATTTTCATTGTTGGCGCTCTCAAATAAAACAAACTTTTCTGAGTGTTTTGACTTCAAGTGGTTTTTCAACGAAGAAGTCGTGCGTCTTTTTGTGAATATGTTTAACGACATATTTTGGATTCGGACTTTTCAGAATCATTTTTGTTTAAACTAAAATAGATCCAGATGCTGCTTTTTGTTAGTGGCGGCATTTATGTTCTGTATTTGTATCAATTTTTCACTTAATATATAAAAATAAACTGTGTCCTCTGGCCACTTAGCAAGAGCTTTTATATCCTCAAATCTGTGAACATTGTATATGACTTGTTGCTTTTGTCATCACCTACATATTTGAAACCGAGATTTTTTAATTTTAAATGTTTACTAAGATTGACAGGGTCGTTTTTTTGATCATGGCTGTTGCTATTTTTCAAATTTGAAAAAAGCGTTAAAAAACATCCGCATCAGTTTATGCGGATGCGGATGCTGATGTTGGAATTATTGCGAAAAGTCCGCAATTGCGGATGCGGATGCGAATATTCGCAACATCCCTAGTTTGAATGTCAATAAGCAGGCATCTAGAATCTAGATGGATAAGATGGTACTTCCATATTCCAATTTAATTTATAGAAAGCATACCTAGTAAAACTTTTTGAATTTTTTCTATTCTAGAAGAATGAGTGATATAATAGGGGTTCCGAACTATGCTGCAATATTCTAGTACCGATTTAACAAGTGCAATATATAATGATTTGAGTTTGAAAAGGTCGGACAAAATCCCTAGAGTTTGTTCTGATAAACTCTAACATCCCATTAGATTTAATGACTATGTAATTAATGTTCTCATTAAACGAAAGTTTTTCATCCAATATAACTCCCAAAAATTCTTGTTTATCGTAACCCTATCTTAACTCGTGTTGTTGATAGTACAATCAAATATGATAGGTGTTTTTGGCAACATTCGGGAGCAACTTGTTAGTTTCCAACCATTCATCTAGTTTTTGGATATGCTTTTGGAGATACAGAAAGTCTGCAGACGATCTTATGAGCCGGAAAATCTTGACATCATCGGCAACATAAGATACTTCGAATATTTAAAATTTACGAGAATGTCATTTATAAAAAGGACAAATAACAAGGGTCCAATATGACTTCCTTGCGGAACACTTAAAGTTACATCAATACCTTTCCCAATTTTAAAAATTGAACTCGATTTTTTAAATAGGAAGAAATCCATTTTATTCATACATGTAATTTAAAAAAAAAAAACTTTTATTTAAAAATCGAAAAAAAATTAACAAATATTATTTGTCACCTCGAATATCCGAGCAAAAACTGATAAACCCTTTCAAATATTTTAACTAAAAAACATTCAATTGACAATTCAAGAAATTATTAAAAAAAATATCGACCAAAAACTGGTAAAAATAATTTCTTCCACAAACAAAAAGAAACACTGACATTATTGAAACACAAGTTATTATTTCTTTTTATAAGATTTTTGTCAACATTTAGTAAATTTACTAGAAAAATGTAAACATTCTATGTTGAAAAATTATTTTCGACTTAAATACTTACTCACTTACTTAAGGTGGCGCTACAGTCCTGTTTGAACTAGGTCCCTAGCTAGATGTTTCCAGTTTCGCGCTCCAAGTTGGGTGAGGTCACCTTAAACTTGTGCGCGTCACCTGATTCGCAGTCTTCCTCTACTGCGCTGTCCTGTGGGTTTGGATTCGAAGACTTAAATAACTCGAGAAATAATTTTAAGGTACTTTAAATTTATTTCATCTAATTCAAAATAATAATTATAAAACCAGTCCTTGTCCTTATTTCATGCCCCCAATATTTCGAAAAAAAAAAAACAACTTGGATGTGGATTATTGTTTGCATACTTTTCGAAGTAACTTATTTGACGAATTTGGCTCATTTCAACCTCCTTTTTGATTTTTTTGTTGAATTTTGTGATAAAACCAAAGGCAAACATTCTTTTTTAAAAAAAGCAATAACTGACCTTTCTTTAATAGTTTAATGGATGAATCCAACTTTCTGCATTTTGTTTCACTAAGAATATCAATCCACACCTACAATCAATATCAATAATTTTCAAAACTTCAACACCGGTTAGTGACTTATATAATATATAACCAACCCAACTCTGCAGGAATAAAACTTCACCCTACAACAAAAGATCTAAGTTTATTTACTATCAAACCAAAGTCACAGCGTATACATAGCAACCTTTAGAAATAAACTTCCTCTTCCGCCTGCGGTGGCGTATAGTATAATGACCTTTTCCACAAAATCTCTATTCACACAAAAACAATCTCAATTCAATCCTTTCAAAATAATAATGATAAACTTATCGAGATTTGATTTCTTTTGAAATGCAAATGCAAATGGCCCCCAAATAAATAAATGTACATATATATACATATTTTACCTATACAAAAGAGAGGAACTAAGAATCAACCCCTTATATAGTAAAATAAAGAGCATTTTCAAATTTCAATATTCATTCAAAAAACTTTTTGCCAAAACAATCACAGTTGCAAATAAAGCACTTAATCAACTGCAAACAATACGAAACTTTTCCCGTTTTCACTCGATTTGTGAAGTTTTTACATCAACAAATAATTCACCATCGTAAGTATAGAAGGGTGTAAAAAGAAGGGGCTGATGGAGGGTTCTATTCTTCTTCCTCTCACAACACTTTTTCGATTAACTTTTACACGTTCTTTCATACTTCATTCGACGAACGAGATAACAAAAACAAAACAGTAAAAAAAGTTGGAAAGTACCTACGAGATTTTTCTTAAACTCCTACTCGCACCTCTTACCCATGAAAAAGTTCCGGAAACCCATTCATTCAAAAATTTTCCAATGGAACCTCTGCTGTGCGGAAAGTCAACGAAAGGCACTGCCATTGCCATGATGTTACAAATTAAAACTTCCTTTCCGTTTGGAAAATGGATGCGAGCGTCTGGTATTTCAAAATTCTCTTTTCCCTTCACCCCCGATTCCGAAAAACCACTCCTAGTCGTTTTTGTATACTCGACTCTCTCTGGTATAGTTCCTATGTCGATTTGAGTTTTAAGTTTCAATGGAAAAAGCATTAATTATCAACGGGCTTGAAACATAACTGCCACATTTCACTTCACCAACACCCCGCCGACGACGACGCCACCGCTCCGCCACCATCACCACACTCCTTGAAACCAATTCTGCTGCTGTTGTTTTCGAATTATTGAAAACTTTTGAGAGAGTGTTCGGCGTGTGTATAGAACTCGAATCCAATCATTGCAACCACTTGACTGTTGGAAACATTGTTTACATTTGACTTAAGCTTTTTTGGGGAAATTTCATTTGAAATTTGTAAACCGAAAACCGAAAATCTGGCGTTTTAGTTAGACTAACAACAACAAAAACAACAAAACCAACATTACTTCTCCTCCTCGTATTATGTGTGCCTGACAAAAGGGTAAGTTAATGGAAATCATGCTTCGAGCTTCGAGTTGCATTTAAGGAGGCACCTCTTTCGGTTTCGATTCGAAAGTGCACTTAAGATAATAGAACTTCGTTAGTTGATTCTCAAAACCTCTGCATGTTGGTATAGCTCTTCTTGTGTGTCTGATTCTGATTCTGAACTTTGAATCTGAATTTGAACTAAACACAGACCTAAAATCTCTTGCCCTGTGTGCTGTGTGTCATATTAAGACACTCTCCGTTCGTCGTCATCATCATCTTCATCCTCGACGCCGTAGTTAGATTTCTCGGAACACACAAAATATTAGTTCAAATGTTAATCGAATTGAAGTGCACACGAAGCTGTTTTCATTTCTTTAGCATCATCGTCGTCGTCGTCGCTCGTCGGAGTCGGGGAGCACTTAACTTTACGAAAACGAAGAAGAGTTAATAGTTTGTTATGATGAGGAACTGTGCCAGTCCCAGTCCCAATCCCAGGGTTTCAGGGAAAAGAATGAAGAAGAGCAAAATCATATCGGGGTTAATGGAACGACTTTTAGGAAGGTCAGCTGCAGAAGCACTACTTGGATATTCATGCGATGGGATGGTGAAGATTAGAATATAGGAAGTCGAATGCGTTGCGTCGTGTCATGCAGTTCGAGTGGAGAGTGGGTGCCCGTTCTGTTAGTTCTGTGTTATTCAAGGCAAGAGTTAAGAAAGTCATTTTTGTGAGGCACCCATGATGACCCTTTTAAGGAAATGAATTATTATAGACTTTGTGTTTGACATGATAAGAATTAGATATCATTCATTATGCGGGAGGCAAAGTGCATTTAGAAAATTTTCTACGACTAATAAAGCTTTAAGTAGATATTTTTGATAGACGAAGAAGTTTATATAGGGTTAAATTTGTGTAAGGACTATGAAGTAATTTAAATTTAAAAATGTGCATATTTCTTAAGGTATTTATATTAAAGTTCATAATTCATTCTCTTATTGGTGCTGTCAAAAATGTTTCAGTTTTAATTGAGACAAAGATGGGTATGACTGAAGAGGCGAAATAGTTTAATTTATTTGTGATTTATAACAAGTTTGTTTTAAAGCAAGCTTAAGAGTTGTTGCTTCACATTTATAACAACTTAAATTAAATGCATGAGTTTCAATATACCCCTTCATTTATTTACAAGATAACTTCGTAAAATAATCCACAGGAGTCTTGAAGCTGTTTGAAAAATAATTTGTTAGCAATTGTATAAAATGAGAAAAGTATCGAAATATGTTTCACAATATTTTATTTTTGCTTGAGGGGGTAAAAAGCCTTGATAAAAAGCTGATTTTTAAAAATTTATTTTTGATTGCAATTATAACCAGACAAAAATTAAAATAAAGATAAAAACCATTTGCATTCGAATTTTAATGAAAGCAAACAGTATTTCGCCTAAAAACAAAATACAATGGGGAAAAAATGTCAGAATTCAAAATAACTACAACAATGCTAGACATTTTTTTATATTCAATATTTTTCAACAAAATTTGTAACTTTGCATTATTTTAACGTAACTTTTTTGGTCATAAATTGACAATTCGAATTCACTAAAAACAAACCGATAGATTTTTTTAAATGTTCTTCAAATTTGTCTTTCTTAACTTGGCTTCTTTCAATAAAAAATCTATTTTTGTAATGCTTCGAAATTTTCTCGGAAACTTATTAACTTATTTAAATAATTTTGTCCGTACAATCTTTTTAATTGCCTTAAAAAATAATATGTGATGATCAAAAATGTCAAACAAAATTGTTTTTAGTTAGGAAAAATATATATAATATTTTTGTCCAAATTCCGCATCTCGAAAACGGGTCAAAATTAATTTTACGAAAATCAAATATAAAATTATAGAAAAATAAATAGAAAATGGATACTAATTTGTATACCTACTTAAAAATTTGTCAAAAAAATTAAATGCGAAGTTGTAATGGGTCCGATTTGTCAAATTAAAAATTTCGATTTTCTTCAACTATACACATCTCAAGAACGAGCAGAGAAATCGACTTCAACCTGTTTTTTTTGTTGGTGAAAAGCAATACATGATGAAGAGGTTACATTGAAAAAAAATTGAGTGGCAGTTTTTTTTACTACAATACTTTGTAGGTTTTCGTGTTTTGTTAAAAAAGTTGTCAGTTGAATTATTCATACAAATTTTAAAATTACGAACTGTATTTTTTTAAAAATCTGGTTCTGTTAAATAGATTTTTAGTCGAAAATTTTGTTTTACCAATTTTAGTAGCAGTAGTTAAATTTTTACAAATTGGATGAATTAATTTGATAAAAATCAAGAGCCGAACATCAATTTTTATCAAATTGCGTACCATTTTTTAGAGATTTTATATCCTTATAAAAAAACTACTGAAAATCGGAAACAATATTTTTTGTGAAATAAAAAAGTTTGAAGACAATATTTTTAATTTTTCAAAAGTTATTTAAGTCGAAAGTAAATTTTTACCAAGGACTGTTTTCTTTTTAGGTTTTTATTTCTTGTAAAAAATGGTCATTTAGATTTTTCTAAAAATTTTACCGAATGTTGAAAACAATATTTTTAAAAAGATGAAAGAGTCGAAAATAAATTTTTACCAAGTTTTAGTATAAAGTTTTTATTTTTTGTAAAAAAACTATCAATTATTTTCTTTTCAAAATTTTAATGAATGATGACAGCAATATTTTAAAAGATAAAAGCAGTTTAAAGCCAATATCTCAAAGTTTTGAAAAGATATTTGAGTTGAAAATCAATTTTTACCAACTTTTATTAATTTGTTAATGTTTTGTAAAAAAAAAACTGTCAATTAGATTTTTCTCAAAATGTTTCCGAATGTTTAAAACAATATTTATTATAAGTTAAAACTAGTTGGAAGCCATAATATCAATTTTTTTAAAAGATATTTGTGTCGAAAATCAATTTTTACCAACTTTTATTAAATTTTCTTTCAAAATTTTATTTTTTGTAAACAAAACTGTCCATTAAATTTTTCTCAAAAATTTACCGAATGTAAAAACAATATTTCTATATAATAAAATAAGTTTGAACCATAATCTCAAGTTTTTGAGAAGATAAGTGAGTTTTGAGAAGATAAGTGAATCGAAATGCAATTTTTACCAACTTTGAGTAGGCTTAGGCTTTTATTTTTTGTAAAAAAAACCAAATGTTTAAAACGTTATTTTTCGTTGCACAAAATTGTTTTTAGATGAAATCTTTATTTATACGTAAAATTTTTGAGGCGACAAAGTTTTTTTGATTTATTTAAAATACGATTAATTAGATTTTTTTCCAAAAACAAATACTGGTTTGATATCACGTTACAATCTATAATATACAATTTTATTCAAGTCTCTAGCGGCATTTGCTCGAGAGATATTTAGAGTTAACCAAAATTGTCACATTTTTTTAAACTGCTTTGGGTAAAAAAACCACTAACGCATATTTCTTGAGAGTCCTTCTTGCATGTCTCTGCATTATTATCTGTATAACAAATTGTATTTGAAGTCTATATCTCTACTGGTTTTTGAGCTATGGACGACGAAAAAAACGTCGCGAACGTAAGGGCATACGAACGTACCTTGAAACGTTGAGAAATGTTAAAATTTTCAATTTGACAAATCGGAACCATTACAATAACTTCCTAAGGGAAGTTGAATATGTGCCTCCTTTAATATTTTGCGAACTAAAAACGGTATTACCTAGAAATAAACTTGTAGGCATCAAATAATTAAATGAAAGTATTGACTTCAAAATTATTTTGTTAAAAATATCCAATGGACATTTTTTTTAATTAAAAATGTAAGTTTAAAAAAAAAGCCACTAAAAATTGCGTAAAATTTGTTTTCGATGAAAAAGAGATATTGAAATAAAACTTATTTCATCATATTCAAAATATTGATGTTAACTTTTACATACTTTTTTATAAAAATCCAATGGACAATTTTTCTTACACAAAAAAAATGAAAAACAAAACCTACAAAATTAACTAAGATCTGATAAAAAATGTTTTTTGATTAAAGTATTTTGAGAACAAAAGAAAGTTATTGATTTCAATATTTTGTAAAACTTACAGAAATATAGATCGACGCACACGAATGGGATATGTGGGTCGAATCCCAAGGCTTATTTCTTTATAAATCAAGGATCACATATTCCACCTTCAATAAAGAACAAAGTTTTTGAAATTCTTCATTATATATGAATGGAAAAAACCTAAAGAATACCACTTAGCTAGCTAAAATCCATTTTTGATTCAGCTATCTTGGACCAAACAAATATTATGACTTCTAACTTATAACACTTTATAAATTTTCCTTTAAAAATACAACTTGCAGTCCTACCAACAGATACTTCTTAATTGACTTTTTTTCTTAAAAGTCTTAACAGGTAGCGCCTTAAACTTTAATTTTGTATTGCTTATTTCTTAAGTAATTTGAATGACAATTTGGCTTACAAAAAATATTATTTGGAAATTTTTAAGGGCACTTGTGAGAAGTTATCAGTGCGTACCGCATCACAGCCTCTTTCAATTCTTAAATAGCTAATGATTTAATTTTGCTTACAAAATTTTAACATCCTTATTGAAAAATAAAAGTGTAAAAGCATTAAACAAATTAAGTAATTTTCAATTTTTTTTAACACTAAATCCATCTTAAATCTCAAAATCGTATCACCTTAAATTGCTTTGAAATAAAAATACCATTTCCTCTCAATCTCCCAAAACAATACCATCAAGTTGTGGCTTCAAGTATACAACCAATTTCCCTAACAACTATCTCCTTAAAAGTTTATTTGTTCGTTTTAAAGCCATTATTTGGTTAAAAAGTGAAAAGCACTAATCACTTGGAAGTTGTTACGAGTATTGAAAGAAATCCTTCGTCGGATTGCATAATCACTTTACCCTCTCTCTCTCTCTCTCTCTCTCTGCTGAACAACAAGTTCCTATGTACCTATAATTTCATCAAAATCCATCCCATAACATCTATTGACTTATTTCTTCTACTGATGTCTGTCCGATATGAGATGAGAGTGTCTGTCTAGCTCAGAGTTGGGTGCGATGGCATGTCCGACTGTCTACGGATATAATCACTCTCTTTTTTTATTCGGCTCTGAGGAATTGCATGAAAATAATCTAGAAATAAAAAAACACCTAAAACTGCAAAACACGTAAGGAAAACATTGTCTGCAATTACATAGACCTACCTGTACATAGAATTGTAGGTAGTCAAAAAAGTATCTTTTCAGGAGATTTGAAAGAGTTGGAGTACGGGTATCTAAAGAAAAAAAAAAAACTATAAACAAAAGATACTTGTAGAGAGGGAAAATGCCGGTTACTATGTACTGCAAATAGCAGTCTTGCCATGACACAGCAAATTACCGATTTTGTTCGTTTTTTATTCTTTGCATTTCGGAGAGTATCTACAATTTTTCAATAGGCACGATTTTTATGTTGCACATTCGCACAAATGAGTGCTAGTAATAGATCAAACTTGCAACTTATACAAAAAAAAAACAAAAACAACAGCTTTGAAAGTGCCTTGAGAGATGTATCTACTGCATCATATATATAAGATAGATACTTGTACTATACTCGTCTAGAAATAGATACATCCTCCTTTTCCCGCATCATCGGTCTATTGATGCGGCTTATTTTGTGTATGTTTCTTATTTTGTTTAGATTCCAGTTTCTTGGCAATTGGAAACAAATTGTTGCCGGTTTTTGTTTATTTTGGCCAAAAGCACTGCAGGAGATTATGTTCCTTCCTCTATATCTATGTATCTATGGAAACCAGATACGGTCCTTGGATACATGTCCGCCGTCTAGGATCACGTTTCCACTCTTGTTTTGCCGCCACATCAGCCATATCGTCCACATCGTTTAGGTATCATAAATGAAGATGCGACTTTTTGAGAATTGAGCAATTATTTGAAATTTCCGTTCAGCTTGAATTTATTTTCAATGATAATTAAAATAATTAAGTTTGGTACCATATTATGTCAAGGTATATTAAATTAGGCTATAGACTTATGTCGCTCACTTTGATCTTATTTTGTTTTGAATATTTATGAGATATCTCCAATTATCTGTCTCTCCCTAAAGTTTATCCTATGCTGCTCCTCAAATACCTGCTTCCTTAATCAATTTTCTAAAAAGAGGTGTGCTTTTAGAGTCTATATAAATTTTGTCACTTTTTTGGGTGGGAACTCGCACTTATTTAAGTTCAATCGCGACTTCATGATATCCTGAAGTACGTGATGGTGCATCTCAAACAAACAACAACAAAAAACAAGAAAGATGCACGTTGCTTCATCACAAAAACAAGCGTCTCTGTGCATCTGCTTTTTCGCAGTCAAAGTCCAAAATAAACAAGTATATGCATAAGCAAAGCCTTTATGTATATAACGCAGATAAACCTATTAAGAGCGCACGTATCGCCCAAATTGAATTAGTATATCACAGAATGATCTGAGACGCGCATAAATTTCATATTTACATGCAAATTTAATTAAAATTGATATCGCTGATGGGTGATGCCTTTGCCACTCGATTCATGTGTCGCGATATAAAGGTGACGCGATGCAACGACGAAGCGACACACGGTGTCGATTGTGGGTCGGGTGCATATAATATACCGCCTTTAAATATACAAACTTCAGATACTGAGCGATATACGCGAGTATAATAAAGTTGGTTCTGAAATAGCCATATCAAAATCGCTTTAGTGAGAGTCTTTTATTTTACATAAAATTAAAGTAAAGGGTGTTCTTTTGTGTACAGTAATTTTCCACCGCAAATTTGATTATTTAATTTAAATTGTATACTGATTTAACGGGTGGTTTTTAATGATTTGAGAACTTAAAAAAATATACGAAATACAAAACTGAAATGTTGAAATATTTATCAGTCCAATTTTTACATTATTTTTTAACTCGGTTTGGCATTTTCATTTAGCTTAAAAAAAGTACAGTGTTTTTTAGAGGCACATAACTTTGAAATGCAATAAAGTAAAGACGATTTTTTTTTAAATTGACAACACCCTATAAATATAAAGGGTGATTTTTTTTAGGTTAGGATTTTCATGCATTAGTATTTGACAGATCACGCGGGATTTCAGACATGGTGTCAAAGAGAAAGATGCTCAATATGCTTTGACATTTCATCATGAATAGACTTACTAACAAGCAACGCTTGCAAATCATTGAATTTTATTACCAAAATCAGTGTTCGGTTCGAAATGTGTTTCGCGCTTTACGTCCGATTTATGGTCTACATAATCGACCAAGTGAGCAAACAATTAATGCGATTGTGACCAAGTTTCGCACTCAGTTTACTTTATTGGACATTAAACCAACCACACGAATGCGTACAGTGCATACAAAAGAGAATATTGCGTCTGTTTCTGAGAGTGTTGCTGAAGACCGTGAAATGTCGATTCGTCGCCGTTTGCAGCAATTGGGTTTGTGTTATTCGACCACATGGAAGATTTTACGCAAAGATCTTGGTGTAAAACCGTATAAAATACAGCTCGTGCAAGAACTGAAGCCGAACGATCTGCCACAACGTCGAATTTTCAGTGAATGGGCCCTAGAAAAGTTGGCAGAAAATCCGCTTTTTTATCGACAAATTTTGTTCAGCGAAGAGGCTCATTTCAGGTTGAATGGCTACGTAAATAAGCAAAATTGCCGCATTTGGAGTGAAGAGCAACCAGAAGCCGTTCAAGAACTGCTCATGCATCCCGAAAAATGCACTGTTTGGTATGGTTTGTACGCTGGTGGAATCATTGGACCGTATTTTTTCAAAGATGCTGTTGGACGCAACGTTACGGTGAATGGCGATCGCTATCGTTCAATGCTAACAAACTTTTTGTTGCCAAAAATGGAAGAACTGAACTTGGTTGACATGTGGTTTCAACAAGATGGCGCTACATGTCACACAGCTCGCGATTCTATGGCCATTTTGAGGGAAAACTTCGGGGAACAATTCATCTCAATTTAAAAAATCACCTTTTACTAATAATAAAAAGCTGAAGAGTTTGCTTGCTTGTTTGTTTGCTTGGACGCTTTAATCTCATGAACTACTGGTACGGTTGAAAAATTCTTTTAGTGTAAGGTCACCCATTTATTGAAAAAGGCAATAACATAACCCTAAGATGGAGCACCTTTTAAGAGCTTCTCTGGTTAATGTTTTTAAAAACACCATCTGACATTCTCAACTGTCAAAAAAATACAAAACTATTTTGAATTCACTTGCTTCTAAAACACACCTTGTAAGTTATATTGTCAAAATATTGCCAGAATTTTGTGGCTTATTTAAAATGTATCGACATTTTAGAATATTTGTGTTCTTGGCATAATGAGTCGAAGTTTCGAACTGCTTCCAAACAATTTAATATTAAATTACTTTCCTCTCTTCGTTCTAAAGTAAGAAATAAAAAAAACCTTTCACTTACATTTATTTTATTATGGAGAAGCATACAAGCTCCAAATCAAATCACATAAATAATGTATGACATTTGATTTTCTTCAAATCGTCATAACCTCCACCACTAACAGCAACACAACAACAACAACAACACTAAATACACACCCTTATGATCATAAATCGAATGAATTGCTATGTTGATTGTGCAGCACCTTGACAGGTGAAGTGTTACGACATTCCAGAGCGTGCACTCGGCTTAAGAGTATAGCTTTAAATCTTCCATAATATTAATAAATATACATACGTACGTATTTTGATAAAATTTATTACAATCATAAATAAGTTTTGAAAATGATGTGGTAAACATTTGAGCCCCTATAAACCATGCCCCTGTGGTGGCATAATGCATAAGCGTTGCCTTGCCTTACGGTGCGGTGCGGTATAGTGGTCCAGTCTTCACCAACAACGACAAACGACACGACATCAGTTTGTTCACTTAAATCGATTTTATTGACCTAAATTTATGCAAGTGTTATAGCTCTGTTAGGTAACCTAAAACAGGAGATACAAACAGCATGTTTTATTTTTTAGATAAAGTTCATGCATAATTTCTGTGATGATGATGATGATGGGACTCAAAGCCTACAACATTCTAGAAATAATTTAAATAAAAAATTAATAGAAACAATGTGTGTGTGACAATAAATTACAAATTCAAAAATTGTTAATACATAATTTGGCAGCTAATATTTGAATATGGGATAGAATGAAAAAAATATTTTAAATATTAGTTAAATATTCATAAAAAAGGAAAAAGCATATCGGCGAAATTCGATACGTCAAAATTACACCGAAAACAATTTATCACTTTTGTTGACAGATTTATGGGAATATTTTAAGTCTTCCTCTTTCGTTCGAGGTATTTTCGTGGTACTCTAATTAACTCAAACATTGTTAAATTAATATTTAAAAAGAATTTGAGTTGTACCCAAGTGACTTTTCATACAAGTTTTCTCATACGAACAAAATTCTCCAATCAATACTTTTGAAAAAAAGACGCTGGCGATCTTTAAAAAACGTCAACAAAAACCCAATTAAAAGTCAGTTATATTCTCCGGGCAAATAATTCTTCCCAAAATATTGTGCACTGTGTAAATTGATTATTTTCTCAGCCGCACATCATGAATGTGAAATGCCAATTTGATCAATCCTCTACTTTTTTCCTAACACTCGAAATTTTGTTTAAATTTTGAACATTGGAGTTAAGGTTATTTTGTCTCTATTTTGTTTTGCTGAAACTATTTATACCTTTTAATCATCGTGAATAATAATTCCAATCTTCAGAGGCGTCGAAAGATTTTTTTTTTGTTTATGATAAAACACTCAAGGAGATAACACTACCCTTGAAATGGAGACACAGTGTGAGCACTAGAAAAAGGGAGAGTAGGGTTCAAATGAGTTGTCGGTGGACATTGGTTTTAAATTCCTGAATACTGCAATGGCTGGGAAAGACAATGTGGTAAGGAATTCCACATTCACGTAGTACGGCTAAAGAACAAATCTCTGTACTTGACAGTACGAGCGAAATTGGGCTTGAGGGTATACTGATGAGCATTCTTAGAAGCGCGATTTTTACAGTTGAACTGTTTAAGAAGAGGAATGCAACTGGTTATTTCTCTGGAGCATAAACCGTTAAAATAACGGTAAAAAAGGGTAAGACAAAAAAAATTACGACGATTTTCAACCGAAGTTAATGATCTGATGATAGTGTTATCACCAATTAATCTAAATGCCCTACGTTCAATACTGTCCAAGAGGCTCAAGTAAGTTGCAGGAGCACCAGCCCAAAGATACGAGTTATACTCAAGCTTTAGACGCATATAAGTTTTGTAGATAACAGCCAGATCAGAGGACATTTTTGGCAACATCGTGTATGTGGTCGTTGAACAAAAGGTACACATACCGAGATTATCGAGATGTTCAGTCATCATGGATAATGGCAAGGCAGTTATATCTCGCTTTAACGATGCAAGACAGTATTGGCAATGCTGTTTAGGTCGGAGTTTAACGACCTTATCAAATTTTATCGTTGCAGTTCCACACCCGAAGAAGAGAGATGTGATTCTAAAAATGAAAATGAAAAGCTAAGAATACTATTGTCAGCGAAACAATGTATTGGATTAGAAGTTGCAGACAGGAGATTATTAATACAAATGAGAAAGAGTGTTGGAGATAGAACAGAGCCCTTAGGCACACCAGCATTTATTTTGTGGTTTTCAGGCTTGAATCCATCCAATACTATTTGCGTACAACGATCCGAAAGATAATTACTAATGCAATGAAGAAGAGATTCCTGAAAACCGAAAACACACATTTTCGATAAGAGAGCCTGATGCCAAACCCAATCAAATGCTTTTGAAATATCAAGTGCAATAATCTTACTTTCTCCAAAGGGATGCCCCACTGTTGAATGAGATTTCTACGAAAGCACCAATTTCATCTATTGGCCTTATGTCGCTTTCCAAAGTGACTAAATGCCAATTTGATCTTATGTCACTTTCAAACTTTATCTTCATCAGGAAAAATAGTAATATTACATTTAACATAACATTTTTGAGAATTTCATTAAAAAATCACAAATAGTAGTAGGTCCATAAACTAACATGCTTATCATAAGAGAAATGCACTATAAAGAGCTGCTTAAATCCTCATGATGGCACAACACTAAAAGTGTCATCAAAAATATAGTGTCTTGGGGAGACGTTTGGTAGGTTTTGAATTAGATTTGATATTGTTCTTATCTTCAATGATTGGGGCTCGGTAAAAGGGTCATCTGCGTCTCGAGATATGACGAAACTGTTCACTTATGGTTTCTGTTTTGAACAATTCCAAAACATCTTTAGCAGTAGTGGGCGTTTTAGAGAACGACTTGTTTCGTATTCCCAAATTGAACATAATAAGAAAAATTGCTACAATATGTTGCTATTTGAACTTGAGCTTACCTGTGGAGGGTTTTCACAATCACTTGAGATTCTTTGTACTGAAACATTTCCACATTGGTTTTTATGTCATTTATAGTTTTAATTTTATTTTTTAAGCTTTCATTGTCTGTGTGATTTAGAGCGGCTCTAAGTTCTCAGTGTGTAGGTCGATTACCGCACTTGCACTACACGCGTTATTAAAGCCACATATCTTTTTGATAGTTTAAAATTTCCTTTAAAATAATATAATTACATTATAGATCAAATCACTTCAAACATCCATTTACGACTTTTTCGTACAAGGCAAAGAACACAAATGAGTAGCTTGGAACTCTCTTGATTACATCAAGAGAGTACCATCTCTTGTTATTCTTTTTTGTTATTGAAAAAATATCAAAACAAATTTCGTCTTAAGTAGCAAAAAAATGTAGCCTTATGACGCTTTCTGAAAGCGACCAACCATATTCATTTAGCGGAAGGATACAACTAATTATCTGTCAAATCAGACATAAGCTAAGTGTTGCCATTCAATAAATAAGCACTGGTTCAAAAAAAGTTAGGGGGCGTACCCTAAACCATTTGGTAATGCTGCTGTTTGTCTTCAATACTACTTCAAAAAGAAGCCTAAAACTGTCTTGATTTATTGTACAGCAATTTGTAATTCATACAATTTTGTTTAAGTTGGCAGCAATATTTTGTTGTGAGATATTTACTTACTTACTTAGGTCCTCAGACCTGTTAAGTCCATTGGGAACCCCTTAAGGGGCATAGGGCCTCTAGTCTGCCTACTCACCGTCGTGAACGGTTTCCGGAGATGTGTTTCAGCTCCCTCCAACTTCTGTCTAGTGACGCTGATTACGCCTTGACTATCCTGCGCCATGTGCTTCCTGGTTGTCCAGCTCTTCTTCCACTTACGCCTTCCTATTATAAAGTTTATAGGTTCCTGGCCTGTAACCCTATGTAGGACATCATTTGACTGTGAGATATTTGAAGTCAGCAAACTAAAAAAAAAATTATTTTAGAGTTTAAACCAACGAACATCATACAGACATCTCTTTAAAAACTATAGATGACGTTTTGTGCTTGTTACGTCGATAAATATCAACATTTTCAAATCAACTAATCAAACTGATAATAATAGAAAATCAATTTAATTGGGAAAAATCATTTACCAAAATTATTCACACCGTTGAGTCTTGACTTAAATTGTTAAAATCCTCAAATGAGGTTTTCTCTATAATGTTCGTTCTAATTCTAAAAATTCTAAACCCTTCTAGAATTGGCCTAAAAAAAAATGGGCGATAATCGATATAAATGATTATGCCTCACACTAATAAATAAAACCAATGGTATAGCTTATCTCCCATAATACAAACCAATTCTCGTTAATTTTTATTTGTTTATTTATTTCACTATTTATAGAAACCCAATAAAAAATTAGTCTCCTAACTGATGCATTTTAATTTCCAAAAAATCGGTTGTTTTTTTTCATAGTCCATAAAATCAACATCTAAACGACTCCCATTTTCTCCATGATTTCACATCGCACTCGCCTTTTTGAAAACTCAAAAAGTGTCATCTGAATAAATTTTTAAAATAAAATCATTTTAATATCAGAGGAAAGCCATCCACCGACGCCGCAGTACCGCATCCACCAGATGAGATGCAAATGATAATTACCATCGTCATCATTGGCTCTGATGCTGCCGCATAAAAACAAATATCAAAGGAACATCAGCTGAACAGATGTTCCTCCTCCCCAAACCAACCAATTCTCGACTTCGACATCGACACAATCGCGATACTTTCCAGGTTTTTTTAAATTTTTTGTGTTGGGGTGTCTTGGCTTTGTGAAGGCCTCCATTTTGTTTGTACAAAAAAAGAATTATTTAAAAATATAAAAACAAAAATTTAACCCCAACATGATGCTGCTGCGGCAGAGGAATTCACAAATTTCATTCATTAATTGAATTTGCCGCAATAATTCATTAAAATTCAACACAAATGCTCGTACTTGGTGGCATCAGTGTTCATCTCTTCTCATCCTCGACCTGGGATCTGGAATTTGGGATCTGGATCTGGGATATCTGAAAATGGTGTTGTTGGTTTTTGCAGGTTGTATATCTGATGGTGGTAATCATCTGAATAAAGGATTATCTGCGTGGATAATTATCAATGAATTGCTGAAAAGCAAGGCAACAAAAATAAAACTCAACATTTTAAGGACGAAAATGCTTTTCAACGAACGGAAATCGCATGTGGCGCCCAAATGAATGTTGACAGAATTTAAATTACTGCTAATTAATAAACAAAACAACAAAAAAAAAGGGTCAAAAAGGAATATTTCTTCTCATTCTGCAGGTCTTTCGGTCTTTTTTTCGTTTTAAAAAAGGAACTCTTCAGTTTTTTAAGAAGAAGAATACAAAATTCAGTGCTAATGAAAAACAATGAAATTTTAATATAAACAACAAGGGTTACCCGCGCGTTGAAGTGAACATATTGCTCAAAGAATTATAATAATTACTCGTATTGTCCCCCCCATTTCGAATTTCATAAAAAAAGAATAAGTTTTCTTCAAGAATTGAAAACATTTTGAAGAGGCTCATGGTAAATATTGTTGTCGTTTATAAAATTGTAAGTCGCACTTATTGAGTTTTATGAGTGTTATGACCAAGAAATTTATGGATAATAAAATTTACTCGAATGTATAAATAAGTAAGTAGTCTTTGAATTAATGTTTTTGAAAGCAAACACAAATGCGGGTTCTTTTAAATTTATGTCAACAAGAAAAAGAAGAAGGGTTCATCTTTTTATTTCAAATTGTGTTATTGACCCTGTAGAACGTTGTGATCTACCTCAATGTTGATTAATGATGTGTTGATAGATTTAGACATACATTGTTTATAAATCAGTTTGATTCCAGTATTTATTTCATATTAATGCTACCACTTAAACTTATTCTGAGACTTCATAGATGTTTCCAAATTCAGGTTTCATTTGAATACAAGTGTAAATAACTCATCAATACATCAAGTAAAGTAGATCGAAAAATTGTATTAACAAATTATTAAAGTGCATTGTAAGTTTAAAATTCATTTTTAATTTCATAAATCTGGCTGAAAAATCGAGGTGTTTTTTATTCAATATTCAGAGTTTTGAATATGGTATCTAGTTAGTTCGAATTTGACTTCAATCTCTATCTCTATCAAGTATTTAGGATATGACTTTAAAATTTCAAAAAAATTACTTTATATCAAAATTCATATAGCACTTTTATTTTGAATAAAATATGTAATGATTTTCAAAAAATTTACAGTTCCTATCTTCAATATTCTCTTTCAATGGTTTCAATATTTGCAAATAATGTTGAAAACGGGTATTTTTAAAATCATATTTTAAACTCGGAATCAGTACAAAAAATAAACTTCAAATTAATTTTAAAAGTCATAAAGAATGCCATTTATAAAGAAGCAAACAGAAACCCTTAAGTCACCTGATAAATAAAGTTTTCAAAAACTATGTGAGATTCTCAAATGATTTAAACTTTATGATAGAGATTTGTTTGCTTCAAAAACTGATTGCACAATTTTGTATTAAAAAGAATGTTGTGTTTTTAAAAAACTAAGGAAACAAATTATGAGGTGACATTTCAATGTAGAAGTGCGAAATTCTTTTGAAAAGTTTTGTTTTTTTGTGTGGTAGAACTTAATTTTAGTGACCAATGTAATTCTTCGCTGTGTTACAGTATTTTAAAACATTGAGTTCAAGTTGTCTATTTTTGTATGATCACATTGAGTTTTTGAACCTACTTACGTACTAAAGGTGGCGCTTCCTCGGCCTCAACCAACATGCGTTTTCAACCAAATCGGTCTCAAACTAGCTGTCTCAAGTTTCGCACGACAAGTTAGTTGAGGTCTTCACCCACCTGCGTGCGCCACCTGAGTCGCGGTCTTTCTCTACTGAGCCGTCCTTCGGAATTGGATTCGAAGACCTTCTGGGCTGGAGAGTTGATGTCCATTCGCTCTACATGAACCAGCCATCTAAGCCGTTGGACTTTAATTCTGTTAACTAACTTCTCCTCCATTCTCCGTCTATGCATAACGGACCAAAAATCACCCGAAGAATTTTTCTCTCGAAGACGCTCTCATCTTACTTTGACAGGGTCCAGGCCTCAGCGCCATAAATGAGAACCGGGATGATGAGTGTCTCTCAATTGCCTTCCAAGTCCAAAGAAGCAGCGATTTGCAAGACTTACTCTTTGTTTGATTCCAGCGCCATTGGCTGTCTTTATAGCGGTGCCTAGGTAGACAAAGTCCTTTACAACCTCGAAGTTATAAATGTCCATGATGACGCCTTGTCCAAAACGTCGTTGTTCAATGTCATATACTTGGTCTTGCCCTCGTTGACCACTAAACCCATCATCTTTGCTTTCGTCACAAAAACATCACGCTTTGATCTTTCAATTATGTCAATGTCATCTGCGTATCCGAGTAGTTGGATGGCATTTTGGAAGACTGTGCCTCTAGTGTTGACAGTTGAGTTTTGCACAATTCTTTCCAGAACGATATTAAAGAAGTTTCATGACAGTGTATCGTCTTGTCTAAACTGTTTTTTAACATCAACTGCATCGGTGAGATCTTTTCCGACGTTGATAGAGCAGCGTGAATTCTCCATCGTCATTCTGCACAAACGGATAAGTTTGACAGGGATGCCAAAACTGGACATTGCTCGGTAGAGCTCTTTTTTATAAATGCTGTCATACGCGGCTTTAAAATCAATAAAGGGATGGTGGGTATCGATTTGAAGTTCCTGGGTTTTTTTCCAAGATCTGCCGAAGTGTGAATATTTGGTCGATAGTGGACTTTCCTTGTCTGAAGCCACACTGATAAGGACCTATCAGGTTGTTGACGAATGGCTTCAGACGTTCACGTAATACGGCAAAGAGGATCTTATATACAATGTTAAGGAGACTGATGCCTCTGTAGTTGGCGTAGTTTAGAGGGTCTCCTTTCTTATGTGTCGGGCACACTATGCTCAGATTCCACTCGACGGGCATGCTTTTTTTCGACCATATTTTGCAGATGAGTTGGTGCATGCTCCCTCCCAAGTCATCGCCTGCTGCTTTGAATAGTTTGACAGTGCCGTCAGCTCCAGCAGCTTTGTTTGGCTTAAGTTTAGATATATCTTCACTTCGTCGAGCTCGGGTAGGCGAAATTGTTGATCACCGTCGCCTAGGTTGAGTGATTCTATTTCCCTAACAGCGGCTTTCGTTTCGTCATCGCCATTAGGGTGATGTTAAATAGCCTTTCTCAATAAATAAGCTGTCTAACACTGAATGAACTTTTTAAATTGGACTAGTAGTTCCTGAGATTATCGCGTCCAAACAAACAAACAAGCAAATTCTTTAGATTTATATTGTAAGTATAGATAATTTCAAGAAAATTATTTTTCTAAATTAATGCATACAAAAAAACTGATTACTTAAAAACTATATCCATTATCTTTTGTAAAGTAATGTTTTCAAATCAAAAGCCAAATTAAAAAATTTTTATTCGAAAAGTTATTTCAGAGTTTATGGTTAATAAAAATTCAAAAAGAGGATGGGATGCGACCCAATCTGATAACTTCCAATCCTGTCTGTGGATTTGTCTTGCTTAAAAATTTAAAAATTACCAACAATATTTTGTATTTAATGAAATACTTTGATTTCAAAATCTAATTTTGTTAACAAGTTCTTAGTTGAACCCCAATTTTACCAATTTTATTAGCATTCCTTAAAAGTTTTAATTTCTTATATGAAATTAATTTTAAGTCAATGTCTTCTATACCGTAAACCGAACATCAGTTTTTAAGAATTTTGCGTATAATTTTTTGGAGATTTCAATTTTTTATGAATAAATTGACTGTTAGATTTTTATAAAATACTATAAAAAAAATATTTTCTGTGAGATTAAATTAGTTTGAAAGGAAATTTTTAACGAGTTTTAGTATTGTTTTTTTTTTTAGGTTATTATTTTTGATAAACAAACTGTCAAATCGATTTTCCTCAAAATTTTACCGAATGAATACAATAGCAACAGATATTTTTACCAACTTTTATAAATATTGGTTTAGCTTTTGTATTTTAAAAAAACTGTCATAAACGTTATTTCTCGTTGAATAAACTTATTTGGATATAAAATCAAAATTTCCAATCCGACAAATCGAACCGATTACAATAACTTCCTAAAGTTACAACAAAAAATATTCTGTTGTCAAAAAATGTGTATTTACAGGATTTGGAAGCACAAAATGTCCCCCTTCAATACCGTACAAAAATTAAAAATACAAAACTTATTAAAACAGTATTTGACATTCACTATATTATGATAAAGTAGTTCGACCACAACGAGATTTGTAAACGTATCAAGCTTAAGTCCGTATTATATCTCTAAATTTTAGGGTTAAGAAAAATGTTGCTGTTTTTTACTCGGAGAGCAAATTTCTCAACGTATCTAAATTCATACTTAATCTTATATCTATTACTGAGCCTAATAAATTGATTCAACTGTCGCACTTCTTTTTATATATATACGAGCATACGAGAAAATCATGAACAAAAATCGCATTCCGAAAATAATAATGACCCAATTACTGCACCTACTGCCATACCATTCAATTAGATAAAAATATTTTCGTATTCATATTTGCTGTCTTGTTTTTTGCGGTTTTTCGAACAAAAGTGTCAGTTTTATTTCGGTCAATCATAATTCTCCGCAGATAATATTAAAAACATTCAAGTTGAATTATTTTCTTGTTAATATTATTTCCTTGTGGTGGGGCTGCTAGGTGCTTAGTCAACTCGACTTGATTCGAGGGTAGTTATGTGCGGGAAAGTTAAAAGTGTACCGCTTTTTAGTCGCACTGACCATTTACTTACAGACTCAATCGAGTGGTCATAAATAATCAAAACCATGGCGGCTTGGCTCGGCGCGGCCGGCGGCTGCTGGCGCTCAGGTTGTTTTATGTACCAGAAAAATAAATATTTCCTCGCACAAAGTATCTCACATAAAGTGTTTCAAGACTCAGTCCATGGCATGCTGCTGCAGCAACGCCAACAGCCAAAGCAACAGCAGCAGCGAGACAGCAAAACATGCATGACGACGCGGACGCATGATCGACTCAATCACACGAGTGATAAATTGCAATTGCATCCGAAAATTGTGTCCCAACTTACGATGCGTTCACTAATTAATTAAAATGCATTTATTTGAAAAATCCATATACGCGCATTCTCGCAAGTGGCGATGCGAGATTCGACGGCTATAACGATGGCGGCATAAATGCGAGACGTACGTTCCTTGCAAACGCTTGGTCTTGGTCGTCGCCATTTGGAAGCAAAAAAGTAAAACAAGAAATTCCTGTGTATATTAATGCGAATTCGGGTTTATTGGACTTGGACGGGTTCCACAAGAACAGAGTTTGATATGCGAGCAGGAATTTCCCCCTTTCTCGCATTTCGCATATTAAGGTGCAAGGCCCTTAAAGGAGCTTATGCAAGAAAAACTCTGCACTGCTTGAGAACTTCAAGAAAATATGATGCAGATGGCAAAGCGCAATGGCCAGAAAGTGTCGGATGCTAAGGATTGAGAAGTTCGCAATTAATTTATTTTCCAAGTGAAGATTAGATATTGTAATGGGCGATTAACAGTGCGTTGGTGATTAGATGTTGAAAACTTTAAAAGCGTGTTAGCCTATCAGATCCGCTTGTCTCTAATTTTCTGGGGTGTCTATTTTATGTGTGCGGAGTATGATGATTGAGAACTGAAATACAAAACTCACGAATTTTGTTTTGAAATATTTTGGACAGATGTGGTCATCATAGAGTCTCTATAAGATTCTTCTCTAAAAAAGAAGATTCCAATAAATTCTAAATTCGAGTTTCCTCTTAATTTACAACCATGCCTATAAATAAAATTGAAATAGTTATCTTGTCTATTTTGCATTAAAAGGTTTTATTTTTTCTCATTCATGTTGGACAGGCGTGTATTTCCAATTGATTTATTTTTAAAAGTTTGAATTTTAAGTAAATTTGCAGAACTTAATTATATTGATTTGTTTAAATTAGTTTACTATATTGATGGAGTGGGATTTTCAGTAGTAGGTAGGTTGAGGTTTATTGTAGGTAAGGTAGCTTTTTTTTTTAGATAAGGACCACATAACCATCGTCATCATCGGAGAAACACGTTTTTGTTTTTGGTTCGTAGTACGCAACGCGTGTTTCCATAATTTATTTGATAGAATTGTTCATTAGCGAAGATAAATGGTTTTGAGCTTCTTCTTTTTTTTTTTGATTTTGTTCTTTTATAAATCTTCTTAATTTGTTGTTTTAATAGTTCATTAGTGTTGAAGGTATAAATATTTATGTGTTTTTATGAAAATTAAAGCATCATCTACGGCGTGGATTTTTTTAACCATCATTGTATACAAAATTTACTGATTTATTTTTTTGAGCAAAAATGTCGGTCTCATTGGAATATGATATTATGAACCCCAACTAACTCTATTACAATATAGGTTACTTTGACGAATTTAACATTCTTACCAACATTTATTTAATATTTGAGTGTCTTAACATACTATTCATTTTTCAATTTAAGGATACATTTTATAAAGGAGAGTTATTTCATTTTTACTTTAGGGCTTTATTTCTTCTGGAGTTATTTCACGAAGCCGTTACAAAATACTTAATTTCGCAGAATGTTTCATGAAATTTTAAATGTATTTTTTTAAGTTGCGAAAAAAACAGAAACTTGAATACTGCAAAATTTGAAATTTCGTGCTTAAATTCGTGAAACAAATGGTTTGATAATAAATGTGTTTTTGATGATATGTATTGATTATAAAACATTTTTGGTGAAAACGAAGTTTGGTATTTAACAAAATTTTTCATATTTTCCGTATCTAATTTTTCCATTTCATTTTATCATAAAATTTAAATTATGCCAGGCTTTCATTAAACATTTACTAGCTTCCTAACTTGAAGAAAAAAGATGGGTTTATAAAGGGTGTCCCAAAATTAACGCAAGATTTGAATTTGCCGCCATTTGTGCAGTTAATTGTTGGCAACCCTGAAAATAAAAGCAATTTGACAGCTAACAGTATAGGGTTATTAAAAATGGAGCGTTACACGATAGAACAACGTGTCTTCATTATTAAAGAATATTTCAAAAATAGTGAAAGCTTGGCGGCTGCAGTTCGAAAATTTCATACAAAAAAATATGGTTCGTCAACTGTGAAGAGATTAATTGAAAAATTCATGGAGACTGGATCCGTTGGAAACGCCAAACACACTGGTCGTCCAAAAACAAGCCGTTCAAATGTGAATGTCGAAGCAGTGCGTGAGAGTGTTGCTGACAATCCAGGAACCTCAATTCGACGTCGTGGACAAGAATTGCAAATTTCAAGAACCTCTCTACAGCGTATACTCACCAAAGATCTGTGTCTTCATGCTTACAAAATTCAATTAACACAACAATTGAAGCCTAATGACCATGGACAGAGAAGAGAGTTCGTTGAATGGATTATTGAACATCAACAAATGGACCCTGATTTTTCGAGCAAAATCATCCTAAGCGATGAAGCACATTTTCATCTTGATGGCTTTGTCAATCGCCAAAATTGCCACATGTGATTGTCGAAAAACAAATGCATCCACAACGCGTAACTGTATGGTGTGGATTTTGGGCTGGAGGCATAATTGGGCCATATTTTTTTGAAAATGATGCTGGTCAAGCAGTGACTGTTACTGGTGCTCGATATCGCGACATGATTACACAGTTCTTCCTGCCAAAATTGGATGATATTGATGTGTCCAATATGTGGTTTCAACAAAACGGTGCCACATGTCATACAGCCCGTGAAACAATTCAATTACTGCATGAGACATTTCCAGGTCGTTTACTCTCTCGTTTCGGTGATCAAAATTGGCCTCCTAGATCGTGTGATTTAACACCATTAGACTTCTTTTTATGGGGTTATTTGAAATCACAAGTCTATGTCAACAAGCCCACAACCACCCGTGCATTAAAGGAGGAGATTCAACGCTGCATCAACGAAATTCAGCCACATTTATGCAGAATGGTCATGGAAAATTTCAACAAAAGAGTGCGCAGGTGCATGCAAAGCCGTGGAGGCCATTGGTCCGATGTGCTATTCCATACATAACCCTATCCTATGTACTTTACGAGTCAATAAAAATATAACTATCAAAAGACTAAAAACGGCGTTTTCTATTTAATTCAAATCTTGCGTTAATTTTGGGAAACCCTTTATTTAGGCTTCGTTAACCTTAATATCCATAATTTGTATCAGTTTTCAGTTTTAAAATTATATAGTTTCACACCCTTAGACTCAACATCTTGAAATTTCGGTAGACATTTTTAGAGAAAACACCGGATATTCCTTTATTATAGCTATTTTGTTTGTCTTCGGAAGAAGGACAAAAATAGCTAGCAAACTTTCTTATTTTCTAGTTTATTTTTCCAAATTTTACGTTTTTCTTCAATTTTCAAAAATGATAAAAAGACCAGAAAAATATTTTGTAAAAAAAACAGAAATTTAATTTTTTTATCACACACTGAGATTTCAACATGACGTTACAACAAATATCGCACAGCTCGTTCCATAATTGATTTATTGATGGAAACGTTTCCAAACTACATAGTTTTTCGATACGGATCTGTAAATTGGCCTCGAAGATCATGCAGCTTGACTATTTTCAGTATGGAGATATATGAAGTCGATATATAAAGTCAAAGGCCTACTCCGATAAGCCAAAAACGACTGCCCAATTGAAGGAAAACATTCGACAAGTTATTGCTGATAACCTGCCACAAATGCTTGGTGTTTACTTTGGTGCTAAATTTTGTACTTAAAATGGTTATTCTTCAAAATTTACAAAATTGTTCAGAATCTAAGTTTTCTAAATGTTTGACCTCTTTCCTTTTCTGTCCAAAATGTCCAATTTTCCAAAAAAAATGTCTTGTTCTTCCTCCAATTAAAACTAGACAAAGATTCTGACATTAATCATCATAAGCTGCAATTATATTCCTATTTAACTTTTGACACCTCATAATAAGTTGGAACGAAAGTTTTTCAGGTTGTTTTTTTCCAAAATCGAAATTCTGTTCTTATTTTTTCTTTCAGTGTGATTTTTCTATAGTTATTCCTTAACATGAAAAGCAATAAGAAAATAAGAACTTCTCATCATTTCCAATATCGATTTCAATGCTTCTGTTCTTTTTGATTTTCTTTATTTTTTTATTGCTCTCGATGATCAGTTGATGATGATGATGATGGTGCATTTGATTCTCAAGAAGAAACAAAATTCAAGTCATTATCATTATTGAATTACCTCGTTTCATGGAAGTGTCTCAGATGAGTCTAGGAAATTCTGACCAACAGCGACGACGTTCATTTCAAAGGCCTGATCTCTCTCTTTCTGATTCTCATGGCCAATTTCTACCTAAGGGCCAAAAGATCACAGAATCCGATATTAATTTGTGTTCTTTTTTTTTGTATTTTTAAAGACATCAGAAAAATTCAAGAAATCGAAATGAGAATTTGATCACGAATCGAAATCGCACTGAAGACATCGCGTCCAGCTCACTCACCTTAGCATAGCGCATCTACGAAACTACGAGTTGGCTTATCTCTCAGATTCACTTTCGTGATCTTTGTTGCGAGTTTTATTGCTTTCGGGGGGAGCACAACAATTTTCAGTATTTTTGTGTTTTTTTTAAGTCATATATGCCTGCTGGGTTAAAGCTATAGATATTGGTACAGCTAGACCCGTGATCAGTTTTAGTATCATATCGTTGGACAACACGACAAAACAAGAAGATATTTTCGCCGCAAATGAAAATCGAAAGTCGTGTCTTCTATAAAACGTTCCTAAAAACAACATTCACAATTACCCCGGGACCAGTACCAGTACCAGACTGTGGGACATGAACCAAGCGACCAGGCCAAAGAATCTCTGAATCGGCTTTAGCTTCAGATTCAGCTTCGGCTGTTGGGGCATGGAGAAAAGGACCATTTTGCCACCCAAGCGTGCGATTGCGGAGATTTTTGTTTTGCTTTTTGTTATTTTTTTCTTGGTTGAAGCACTTTACCTGGCCTGGCCTGGACTATGCTGTATTTGTTGTTGTTGTTAAGCTAAGATTGTTTACCCAAAATTAAAGATGAGCGAATAAAGAAATAAAAATTCAACCAGGCAAAGATCTTTAAGAGAAGATTATGGCACCTACCGCAAACTGGGTTCAAGTTGGAGGTTAACCCACGATGATGCCATAATAACTCTATTATCTGGAGCTTAAGTGTTGTTGTTGTTGTTGGTTGCTCTTGCTAGTGGTTATTTGGCGCTTAGAGAGGTAGGTGGGTTTTGAGTTTGGCACAAAAGAGGTACAATATTTTCGCTGATTTGTGTATAACTTTGTGAGATTTACAACATCACTTAAGTAAACATTTTTTACTGGCCCATGTCAGGTGGGATGTCGTTGTCGTTTTTGTTCTCGTTATCGTTGTCCAATGTTGATGTCAATGTTGACGGTTTTTAAGAGGGAAAGGAATAAGACTTCAGCTTAAACGTACTCGTATCAGGGAATGTTACGAGGGTGCTTGATGGTGAGTTCGAGGAGTATAAACATAAGGTGAAAAGGTTTTTGATTCATATATCGACACAAAGACGCGATAAGTTCATCTTGATGGTGAATTTGATTGGAGTTGAGCTGTTTTTTCTCTTTTTTGTTGAGGCTTTTGAGAAGCTATTATATTGAAGGTAAATGAACTATGATGATTTTATCGGGAAATTGTGAAAGGAGAAAAAACTTGCAAGAAAATTCGTTACAGCTACAAACCAAATTTTGAAGAAAGATTTTCTTTTGAAAATAATACAAAAAAAGAGAAACTGATTTTTTAAAATGACCTTATCTCGGAATGTAATACTTTTTAGAAGATAAAGAACGATGAAGAATGATGTCCATATAAAATCCAAATATTAAAATATTGGATAGGCATGGTTGCGAATAGAATATTGGATGATGGAAGTTTTAACATAAGGGCGTTACTCATTATGAAAAACTAACAGGACTAAAAGGAAACTTGATATAATATAAATTTTTGGAAGTTTTGGATGACAATGGAAAATATTTCTTGCAAACTTTCATTACTTTGACTGCTGCATTTTAACATAGAAGTTTGAAGGTCACTAGTATGCGTAGCTCCAATTCTTAAGCCATTCTCCGTGGAAAAAAGTGTTTTTTTTTAAATATCTTGAAGAACGGAAGATTCTTAAGGGCCAGCAGTTTTTCTTTCATACCAATAGGTCAACCAATGATTTGATGGTTTACCTAACCGAAAATTGTAACAAATCTTTGCATTGTTTAAGGGAAACTTCAACTAGTGCAGTTGATATTTCAAAAACCAATCAAGCTTCCTTATTAAAAATTCGTGCTTTTTTTATCAACAAATCCCCACTTCATTTAATAAGAAGTAAAATAAATCCTAATCCAATTCGTAAGGTTTGAAGTCTAAAATTATAAAGTTAATGCTAATGTTCCTCAGGGCTCCGTTTTGTTACCGTCTCTTTTTTTTCCTAATTATAGACGATCTATTTTCTGAAACTTCTGATCTATTTGACTATTTCGCTGATGAGAAACAATTTAATCGAAGAAAATATTCAGCTTTTGGAACTCGATATATGTATCACAGGTCCTTCTTATAGAATGATAGAAAGATTTCTCCAATGATTTAAGAACTTTGTCTCTCCTTCTTGTCTGGTTGATATTAACAAAGCCCCCACTAATCCAAAACTTGAATGCAACACTCAATTTCAACCTTTGGTCTTTTTGATATAGAAATTTATTTTGCAGCCGTACACCAAGAATGTAGAATTTTTTTCCCTCCTATATTTATATTCAAAATATTGAGTCCAACATAAAAAGGAATTTTCTCTTCAACCCTTAACTATCTTCCTGAAGCTATCTTGAAACCTTTCAAGTCAAAAATATTCTTTGATCAAAAGTATTTACGTCTCAACGAAAATCTTATGTTGTACTACTATGAGTTACTCCCATTTTTTAAGGCATTCTCCGTTCAAAGAACATTGTTTTCTTCTAAAACATCTTGAAGAATAAAAGATTCTTAAGGACCAGCAGTGTCTGTCACATACCAATAGGTGATTTGATACCTAACCATAAAGTTTAACAAATCTTCTCATCGTTTAAGAAAAACTTAAATAATTGCAGTGGATATTTCAAAACTAATCAAGCTTATTCCTTATTAAAAATTAGTACTTGTGTTTTCAACGAATCTCGTATTCGTTTATTTAGAAGTAAAATAAAGCCTCATCCAATTCGTAAGGTTTGAAGTCTAAAACTATAAAATTATTGCTAATGTTCCTCAGGGCTCCGTTTTGTCACCGTCTCTTTTTTTTCCTATTCATAGGCGATCTATTTTCTGAAACTTCTGATCTATTTGACTGTTTCGCTGATGAGAAACAATTTAATCGAGGAAAATATTCAGCTTTTAGAACTCGATATATGTATCACAGGTCCTTCTTATGGAATGATCACATATTCATAGTGATTAAAGATTCTGCTTAGTTTTAAAGATGTCTCCAACGATTTAAGAACTGTGTCTCTCCTTCTTGTCTGGTTGATATTAACAAAGCCTCCACTAATCCAAAATTTGAATGCAACACTCAATTACAACCTTTGGTCTTTTCGATATAAAAATTTATTTTGCAGCCGTACACCAAGAATATAGAATTTTTTTCCCTCCGATATTTATATTCAAAATATTGAGTCCAACATAAAAAGGAATTTTCTCTTCAACCCTTAACTATCTTCCTAAAGCTATCTTGAAACCTTTCAAGTCAAAAATATTCTTTGATCAAAAGTATTCACGTTTCAACGAAAATCTTAGGTTGTGTCTTAAAGCTAGACCAATTTGAAATTTGACGTTATAATTTTTGACCTACTTAAGACAACTTTAATATTACTGTATATGTGGCGAAGAATTGATTTATACATTTTCAGTATTAAATTTAAATTGAAAAGTTAGGAAACTTTGAGCAAGCGTGGTTGACTCCCAACTTCTGTCTTAAATTGTTCCCACTCAAAATTCCTCGATTTTAATTTTCTAACACTCACCTTTCTTCCAATACAACTTTTGTTTATCTGAGCTCATGCCTAAAACTGCATTTCTCTTAAGGTTTAAGTCTTGACGCATGTGGCTATAAATTAGTTTGATAATTTTTAGCGATATTCAAGAAATTCTAAAGATAATCGTCGCCAGTAAATCAACTGCGTCCCACTAAATAGGTTAACTACTAAATATGGTTGTCCTCTGCTCATAAACTTTAAACTTGATCTCGTTTCCTAAACAACAAAAAAAACCTCTTGTAGTTGTTTTATCAAAATATCAAATTAAATTCTAGAAACATGACAGGCTCGAGAAAAAACAACAAATATCCAAAACATCTTCCTAAAACAACATCTCGCAGCACAGCATCCCTAAGTAGCTAATATCTTATGTTGATGAAACAAGTTTTTTTTTTCACCGCTCCAACTTCAAGTCCAAGTCCAATTCTGGCTTCTCGCTGACTTCTAGAGAATTAGTTATTACTGACTTCCTCAATATATTCATAACAAGCTTTTTTCATGTTGAAAAAATCAAAATATCTTAATTGAAACAGAACTCAGAAAATATCTTCAAGCCTCAGATCGTAAAACAAAAGAAAACAAGACACAAAACAAAACAAAAAAAAACAAGAAACAAAATTCTTCAACACGAAAAGGTGATGCATATCCAATCCAAATGAAATCGAAGAAGAAGCAGCAGCAATAAGCCTTGATATTGAATTTCTAGTTTTGAATTTCGGCGAAAGGTCTCAATAATATTGTTATCTTCTCGTTGAAACCTAAACTGGAGCTCTTGCTGAGTTGTGGAGCAGGGCACCTACACGCGACAGATTACTTTAGATCGATACTTGTAACATAGATATGTAAATTTTGCATCGGAATGCAGGTGTTTTTGTAAACTCAAAAAAAAAGTAGAAAATCCACCGAAGATGTTAATGGCATAATTCGATTGTTTATTGCAGATGATTATCGATGCTTTACATGTTAGTTTTAGATTAATTAAGCCCAACACGCCTTTTTAACTCTCTCAAATCGGAAATTTATATAAAATTCGATATGGCGCTGAAGAATATAACAATCTAACCAAATATCCATTTGGGAAAATATTTATATGATAATTTGAATTCAAATCTCTTTAATTATTGCGACATTTATTGCCATCATATTTTATGCGGATGACAGTAGTGGTGGTGGTAGTGGTAGTGGCCTTACCTTTATCTCGCCTGGCATGGCTTGGCTTGGCCTGAAAGTGTGGGCAGCTTGATTATTGTGTAGTACACGATGGACTTACATGAAGTTTTTGTATTTTTGAAAGGAATGAAAAGGCTTTAGCTTTTGGGTGTATATGATTGAGTCTTTTGTGTGTCCACTTGTTTTGTTTTTTTGGTATTGTCTTTTGTTAAACGAGACGATTTATTTATGAGGGGGCTTTTGTCGCGTTAAGAATTAAAGATCGTGTTGTGGGAGATTGATTTGTTGATAAATTTTATTTATTTTTGTTTTTTTTATGTTTCAATTTTGTGAAGAATATAAGCTCTAAATTTTTTACATTTTTGAATAAGATACGAGAACCCTTTGGAAGAGAAATGTCAATTTTTAGGTAAATAATTGCTCTTAATTTTAAATAACTCTGGGGCCTAGAAGTCAGTAAAAAATGTATATGCCGGGGTTTCAGCTCGATATTCTTTCTTGAACTTATCAGTTAAAGTGTGTTAAACCTTGTCAAAACGCAACTTTTGTGTGCGTTCAGTTAGTCTTATAGCTTGAATCTTAAACCTGTGCAGTTTAAGCTTAAAACTCTTTATTTAAAATTTTAAGTTTATGTTAAAGTGCTGTTCTGCAATATGCATATAACTTTGTGACATCCATTTCCTGTAGAAGGCTTATGTTTTCAGTATTTAAAAGAAAGTCAGTGCCTAGGATAACTCTTCTTATTTCTCTCAATATCGCACATCTTCTAACAAAATGAAAAACATCCTCGCCCCCTTTTAAGTTGGTCAAGTTGTATAAAATCGATAAGTCCTCGCTGTGAGAAACGTAGTTCAGATTAAGAAGATCTCCTCTTAGCCGGAACATGCACGAAATTTGTTCGATGGTATACATTTGTGGTTTAAGTAGTTTCTTTCCCGGAGAGCCTAGACTACGCTCTCCTAATGTAAATCAAGCAGTTCAGTGACCTTATAGCTTTTTCCGTGTATTGTTCTCTTGAGGCTTCATCCAGACGACCTATTAGGAGATATAGAGTTTGCTTCCAAGAGGCAAGGTTGAGGTCAACACCACCCTGATCGGCTAGTTCCTAATTCTATCCATTCTTTAAACCATCCACTTCGGGATTGGATTGTTTGAAAAATTACTTCCTTTGGGAGACGATAATTTGTCATATCCAGAGCTTGGAGTATTTAATCGACCCTCAGCTTGAGTGTTTTTATAAACATAACTGATTCTCATATAGCCTCGAAGCGCCTGAATGTATTGGTTTGATGAATTTCTTTATCATTAAAGCATTCCTTCCATGCTACGTTTATAGCTGTTTTCTCCTTTACAAGTTCAGTGAGATGTTTTTCCATGCTCAAGTTCGTTGTAAAGAAGACTCCTAGATATAGAAATATAGCTTTAAAAACTTATTAAATTTAAAATAAAGACATTTTCTGAGAAAATTTTAAAACAAAATAACAGTTCTATTGTTCTACCCTTTTGGAGCAAAACAAAAATGTGTTTTTGTATTTCAAGAAGCAAAAAAAAAAAGTAAGGGAAATTTAACAAACATTTATCTGGCCGTTTTTAAGAAAATCGAATTTCCTTAAAGAAAAATTTAAAACGCCTGCTTAAAACCTCAATTGCCAAGTTTGAACTAGTCAATCCAATTAATTAGTCTGTAAAACCGGAACAGAACAGGAAGACTGATGGGCATAATTGCGAGCCCAATTTTTTCGAAATATAAGATGTCAATAAAATGTCTGTTTTACATGTCGCAAGTTAAAATAACAGGAGCTTAAAAAAAGAAGGTGTCATAACAACAATACTAATGAGCCTTGATTTTGAAATAAATCGCTTCAAAAAACTATTTTTTCCAACACCTAGCGTGGCTTAATACCCTAAATTTAAAATTGTGAGAAAAGTAAAAGATTTTCTTTTACACTTTTAACAGCAAATATAACATTTTTTAAAAGATATTTTTGAATTGTTAACTAGTATATTACTATTCTAGAATTGTCAGTATTTTGTAAAATAAGGTCTCAATATTTTAGGCAACTTATTGCTAAAAAAAGCTATTCCAAAATGTTAGTCCTTTGCAAAACAGTAAAATATTAATTCCATTTAGTTAAAAACTTGGCATCTAAACAAGTCGTAGACTTAGCAGTTTGTGAAAAACTAACCAAAACTTATGAACATATTTATTGAAGTGTCATCATATTAAACGGTACCATTTCATATCATCATAATTTGTAACTTCAATAAAATTATTAAACCATGCTTAAGTTGTTCAAAATCATTTTTTAAACTACTAAAATTATTTTAATATTTAATAAAAGCCTAAAAATTTTGAACCACTCATTCTACGAGCCAAAAAAAAAAATAAAAAAGCTGAAAATTTAAATTTATTAAATCATATTTTAACAGAATGTTTTTGTTTCTCAAAAATAATAGAATTAAATAATTTTTCGTTTGTGTTCTTTCTCATAATTTTTCATAAATCGTAGAAGGGAGAAAAATTAGTAAACCTCAAATCTTAATATTCAATTAAATATAACAGAACACCAAATATAAACATTTTATCTTAAACCAACTTTCTCCTTTATCTTTTCAGGTCTTTATAGGTCTATTCCGGAAAACCTAATAATCTTTTCATCACCCCTCAAGCGCTGATGCACACCCAGTCACACAATACCCGCCATCATCATAATACCGTCAGTGGAGCTGCAGTTGGAGTTGAAGTTGCAGTTGTTGCATAATATTCACCGTTGTAATAGCATTGGCAACATCATCGGCAACGTTGTCGTCGTTGTTGAAATAATCACGCAATGTTTCCACGACTGTCCGGGCCGGACATATTCTCAGGTGCCACCACAACAGTGCGTCCAGTTTTTCCCAATAGCCGGCTAGCATCATTAACCCACTCATCAGGCTCATCATCCGCAGCGGACAGTAATGGTGATGATGGCAGAGACTTCAGCAATAATGGCTATGCCACACCGGGATCTGTAGCTCATGGTTCAGCGTCCGATGCGTCGTCGTCCACAATCCAAGACATCACCTCCGATAGCAGTAGTAGTTCAATTAGTAATTTCTTTCCCGATGACGAGGACTGGTGGTCGAATGCCATCGAAGAGGATACCTTCGATTCGCCGCTGGCCTTCGATGCTAGCGAAAATGGTCTGTGGAATGGACGTTTTGTACCACCGCCTCCGCGGCCGCCATTCTTGGATGAGAGTGTTTCGGCCGATGGTCTTACCACCTGTGATTTATGCACGTGGGCATGGCAAAGAAATGCCTACTTGGGGGATGGTTCGTTGGGTAAGTAACATATTTTTTGTTTATATTTTAAATTTTGTATTTTTTTTTGTTTTGCCTCAAAACCTATTTGTCACGCATCCTTAGTTGTACAAGGAATCCCCCCACTTCCTCTTTACTTACACTCTCAACTCCAAAAACTTTTTAATTGCCAACGATTTTTCCAAACAAATTAAGCATCTGCCCACTTCTTCTTCATCGACATCGTCGTCGCCGCCACCACCGTCGAGCCGCCCTCGACGAACGTCTTCGCGACCGCCGCGTCGATGTTTCCACGACGAGCGAGGGCATCTCAGGAATAATTTATCGAATCGATATTAGATGTCGATTCATCATCCCACTCCTCTCGATGCATGGAAATAAATTATATTGGCGAAATAGCAAAGAAGTTCTCCTAGCCTCGTCATCACCACCATTTAATGTGGTCATAGAGAAGGTACACACGATGGAAAGTCTTGAAATTCTGAAGAGGCTGTGAGACTGTGGAGCTATGAAGATTGAAAAAAGAAAATAAACACGAAAAAATAATAGGGATTGACTTTTAAGTAAACGCCCTCACTATGGTTTGGGCTTGTGCTCGGGAAGAGTAAAAATATCACGTGCGGTGATGGTGAAGTAAATTGAATTCCGTAGCTTCATCACTAAATTCGAGAAAAAAGTAAAAATATAAACAAGCATGTGTCTCTATAATTAAAATTCTATTGAAAGTGTAAATTTGAATATAAATGTGTAGGCATTGATTGTACACCTAGAAATTCCAGGGCTTGTAACTTGCAAGTTTTGTTCCTACGATTCGAAGAAGTGAGAGAAAATTTATTTTGATTTAATAGATGAGAGTTTTTATTTGTTTTTAAAAATTCAATATGTTCAAAAAAAAGAAATGAATTTAAATTTTTGCATTTACATTTTTTCTTGCAAAACTTAAAAAGTCTCAAATTCACAAAATTGGTTACAAGAGTATTTCCATATTTCACAGAGTTAATAAAAAAACAGGAAATTTGATAACCGACCGTTTTTAAAACAATACAAAATAATGGGTGTTTTCTTAGAGGTATAGAACTTGAAGTTGCAAAACTATTGATAACTAACTGGTACTTAATCATCTGGCAAGTGAAACGTAAACGTTTTTTTAACAGAAAATTTACGTTTCGGAAACGTGAATAGGCCTTCAAGATCGTTCGATTTAACTCCGTTTGATTTGTTCCTGTTAATCGATAGTCTAATCCAATAGGCCTGAAATGTTTGAACACTTGGATGACAACTTTTATACCGCGTTATTGTCGATATTCGACCACTAATGGTGAAAAAAGTCATCGGAAAATAAAATGAAAAAATGAAGACTTAATCCGATCCAGCTGAGGTGTTCATGACAGTAATCATATCTTTATTATAATATCAGAAAAAAATAAGGCAATTTTTATGCCAATTTAAAAAAAAATCACCTTGAAAGTGATTCCACAAAAACTTCTAATTATCAAAAATTTCTTGTACAACCTCAAACAAGTTGTAATAAATGTATCCATATTTTTTCTTGAACACATTCCAATCTCATTAGACCTCATTATAAGAAGTTTTATCTATAGCCATTAGTATTCTAGTCTTTTAATAAAATTCCTTATTCGGAAGCTTCTTCTGGTTCTTCAAGATGCTATAAATTTATTTGAAAAATAGCCCAATAAAATGACAAACTACATCTCTGACAAGGTGTTCTCACCCACTGCCCAGCTGTCGCAACATAACATTCAACATCTATGACATTGCGCCAACCAGTAGTCAAGTCAAGAGAGAGACAACTCGTCGGGCCTCATTAACAAGCAACTAGAAGTTGCAAATTCCTGACTACAACAACCATGCATCCTCAAAATCGTCGTACGAGTGTCGAGTAGGCATATCCAACTTCTATGATGAAACACACATAACACTTGACGACATTCATAGTATTTGCTTGGCATTTGGCCCAAAGGAATATTTTCTTTCTATCGCCATCAACGCCACCTCTCCACCACCTTAACGATGAGGATGACACTGCAGCTGCGCCGGCCGCCGCCGACCGCTCTGTAAGTTGAAGAATTTTAATTTCATCCTTAATGAGGCGAGCGCCGATCTTGAATTCCGGCGTCACTCATCTTCACTCTCCGTCTAGTTTCAGTCACAGTTGGTCACATCATCCAGCTCAGCTCAGAGCTCTCTGACTCGACCGACTCTGTTACTATTTACTTGGATGAATCATTTGGCACCCAGACATCATCTTGTTAAAGAGAAGATAGGGAAGGCCACAATTTACATACCTTGCGATCCCAGACATGACACAACATCGGTGCATTGATCCAGCAACCCGCACAGCACGGTTTTGTGGTGTTTTTTGATGGTAAAATGTCAAAGAGTTTAATCCAGGAAGGATCACTCCTCTACACAAAATGTTTACATTCTTTTCTTTTTTCTGTTGAACTTTGCGGTGGGGCGGTTTGAGAAATAAAAAATATACAAATAATTTTATCGGCATTAAACGTTTGATCTGCCAAAGAAGATTTTCAATCCTTTGATCTTCTTGGATGTCTTTTAAATTTTCTTAAACCAAAAACAAAACACATTAAAAAGCGAAAGCAATCGAACGGGGAACTAGACCATTGGAACCTTCATACATTGATACTCATATTAAATTTTATAAACGGGAAGCTAATGAATTTATTGGAGATACTTTTTGCTCTAGATTGTGGTATAACTGCGATGAACGCTGAAACAACGAAGACGCAACGTAAAGGGTGTTTCAAAAACATATGAACAAACTTCAAATAAGTTTTGCATCAATTTAAAAGTTAAGGAAGATTTCACATTTCAAAAAATGAGTGCAAACATTTTGAATCCAGACAACCGAAAATCCCCAAAACTGAGGATTTTGGATTTTCGTTACTTTGTTTTCGGAATTTTGACCACAACCCGTTTAAAAGTTTTTTTTTGTTGTTCATATTTAACAAACATGAAGTTGGTGATTTAATGATATTAATATCAAAAAGAGCAATTTTTAAATTGCTTCAAACTCACAATTTTGAATAAACTCTAAGGTTGTTAAGTTTTGGAAAGTTTGTTGATTTATTAATATTTCAAGTTTAATAACAGTTGGTAATCGTTTATAAAATTTCAATGGGATTTTTTGACTTCTTCGAAGTTTTAGATTATCGAATAATAATAATCAATAATTTATTTTATTGATTTCAAAAACTTAGTTTCTAGGAGACATTTGATCTGATTTCAATAGATTAAACCGCAGCTACTAAGAAATATTCAATATAAAAATATTAGAGGTGCCAATTTCTTCGATGGATGAGGGAAATTTTAGTGAAAAAAGTTGTACAAATAAGTGTAAAATTGTTCAACACATCAAATAAAAAGTTTCCAAAATATGTTGTTATCCTGAATTCGAAATTGAATTTATAATTTCTCCATCAGTTCAAGTTTTTGAAATATACCTCCTTAAAAATGTTTTAATATCTATAATACGGTGTTGGAGATAAAGTAAACAACATAAAGTTCCTTTGATGATTTTGCAAAGTACAATTGCTTATCTTCTAAATACAGTTTTAATATTTTAAATATTTAATTTAGTTTCTACAATGTCTCCCAAGTCGTTATTCTTCATTTTGTATACAGGAATGAGGTTTCGACAAATCATAAATCGTTTACTTTTAAGGTTTTGAAAAAATAAGTTTAAGAGCTAACTTTTTGTGTTGATTTCCATTTCAAATTCAACTTCGGTCTTATGCCCAAATTTAGAAAATACCCGTTCTTAACTTAAATTTTATATTTCTTCAAGTTATTTCAAAATCTTTATGTGTGTTTTAAATACCTTACTGATTTTTTATCAAAACAAAAATTACTTCTGAGCTGTTTTTGGCTTTTTTGTTCCAAACCCGTTCAGTAGTTTAAGGATTATGTAGAAAACGAGGATTATATGAATATCAATTGCTTTCGAAAAACCTGATGGAATGTTTATTTTTTCTAATTTAAAAAAGGTAATATTTCAAAACCTGAAGTTCTAGAATGATTTTGGAGCCAAAGATATAGTTTGACTTTCTGTTAAAACCTTACCCAATAAAGTTTAAAATGCCAATGCATTTAAAGTATTTTGACATATGCTGTAATACCAAAAATTGCACGTCCAATCAAAAAAGTAAATATCAGTTAAAACTTGGCTGGAACAATTTTCATTTTGGCGGTATTAAAACCTCTGTCTGTTTGCTTTATTCTATGATTTCTAAAAAGTTCTGAGATAGATCAATTTACTCAAATGCCATTTGGAACACCTTCTGTGTATATTTTGAATTTGGAAAACGATTAGAGAGGGTCGATTCTTATAATTATTTGTCCATCCGTCAGAATCAACTACTCTATAAATCTATATCCATAAGCTCGTAGTTATCCACGACCTCATTGTGTGGGTGTGCAATGTGCGCATTGCAAAATCTAAAACCAAAGCGAAAAAAAAACAAATAAAAATTCTTACATTACAAAATAATAAAATCCAAATAAAACAAAAGATTTTTCAAAGCATCATCCTGAGCCTGACGACTGAACTCAGCATTATCATCAGAGAAGAAAACAACGTCTTGCATTGTTTAGAAATCGATGAGGATAAAGAACTTCCCTATAACGTAACGCAACGTTGGTGGTCGCTTCCAAAGTCCACACGCTTTGCACAGCAAAAGATTACGTTTCATTTTCATCTCTTCGATGATGGCTGACTATAGGGGAGGTATAGGGGGTGGATCATGGATATGGGTATCTCCTATACATATTACGACTTATAGGTATACAAAAATAATGCGAGTGCGGTGCAAGATGGATGCTTGCGCGTTTTTAATCTTTTGTTTACTCAAGATATCGGGAAGGAGGCTGATAGAACTGAAGTTGGGACCGAACTGAAATGACTCGATTTTGTGTGGTTTAGAGGCAGAGGCAAGCATCAGGCACACATGATGCAACTATATTTATTCTCTAATTTGGAGGTGTGAAGAAAATCACTTCCGTGTCGACTAACAAACGACGACAATGCGGACGCGAACGCGAACGCAACGATCGACTACGCGACGATCATGGCAACGATGATGATGATGATGATGACTATGAAGACGATGAGTCTCGTCTAATGCGATATAGTCTAGCAAGCGAACATACTGTGAAGCATCATCTCTCTGATGCTAGATGCGCTGCTTTTCGGTTTGGGAACTCCTTTGGCGGTATTTTGTGTAATTTATGAAGGAATAACTAATTTTCTTAAAAAAATACAACCAACAAAAATCCATAAGGTGTAACCTATAACTACAAATTAGTTTAGGGTCGGTTGCTTTTAGAATGCTAATGATGGCGACATTTTCAAGGTGCGCATCATAACATCAGCATCCAGCTTCAGAGTATCGGCATCAGTTTGCTTGGATCTTGCTCTGGCTGCTTGCAGATATACATACGCTCGGATGTGGATTTGTCTTTTGTTATTTTCAAAAACAATCTTTGTAAGCTGAGATAATAATTAAGTAAGGTGAAAGGCAGTGTGGCAATATGGCGACGGAACTATTTTAGATTTATTACCAATTTACCTACAAAAACCTAACCTCTGTTTATAGATACTTTTACTGTAGGCATCATGTGGGAAAAATTAATGAATAAATGTGGCTGCCATCGTAGCGTCGCGTCGTAGAATAGAGGCAAGGTGCCGCTTTAGGGTTGGTCTTTTGTGCCACACCATATAATTATAACTTTATGAATTTATGAAAATTATGAAATATTTAAATGTTATAGTGTTTAAGCAAGGCGGATTTTTGGGAACCTTTAGGTAATCAAAACATATTTTTAACAGGTATTTTAACTAAGATACTCAAAAGCCTCAAAACTTTTGATTATAATAAAAACATCTTTGATTATTGAATTAAATAATCTAATCATCTAATCATCAAAGAAGCGGTAATTCTATTTGTTGTTGTCTGTGAGCTGAAAGCCAAGAAAGTCAAACTTTGTTTACAATAAGGTTTATTAATTTATGAATCGCTAAACGCCGTTACAACGCTTTTTAATTTGTAAAAATTTACTTTGAATCAAATAAATCTGTTCTCAAAGTTCATAGAACACTTTGTCCGAAAAATTGTGTTTATTGATGATGCTCATTACTGGTTCTGTCTTGTTTTATTTTTAAAGGTCTCAAGCTTAAAAAAAATAGCCATTAAACGTAATTGTTCAAATATTTCCAAACTCCAAAGTACGAAGACTTAGTAGGTGAAGATTAGGCACATCATCAACGTTATTTCCCTTTTGTATTTGTATAGTCAAAATCCCTTACTCATTTCCATATCAATTTGCGGAAATTTTTTCTCTTATAAAGCTTTTGTTGTCCTTATTTGTGATTTCTACAAAGTCTCAAAACTCTGTGAAGCCAGTTTATATATCAACAAAAGTATTGCATGCATACTGTTTCCTCTACGAGTCACTCCAAAGCTACATTTTTACAGACCACAACAACGACAACGCAGAGCCAAGTCACTGACCTGACCCTGGGTATAACTAATTAGGCCCAGCCCTGTCATTAGTATTACTTTATTTGCCAAAACAAAAACCAAACCAGATACATAATTCAACATGCAATTTCAAAACTAATAATATCCCTTCCAACTTTTTCCGTAAGTTCCCAAGTGCCTGCCACGCAATAAAAATCCTGGAAATCGAAATCGCTTTTTAAATGGTCCCCAGTCCTCAGTTCTCAGTCTTAGTCTTGTTGTGTGGCGTATGGGTTAGGTTTAGGTAGGGTATAGATAGATATGGTAAGGTATGGCATTATGAGGCAGTTGTGGTTCTTAGATCCTAATTGCCTGAAGAATAAATCCTATACGAGCATAGCCAACCACAACAATAGGCTGACCAAAGCGGTCCAATACAAAGTCTAAAAAAAAAACGACATCAAAAGCAAAAAAAGAAAACAGAACTTACCACAACCATTAATTTTGATTCAAATGTTAGAAACCCTGCGTTAACACCACATGCCGCGCTGGCCACACCGCGTCCCACCGCCTCGCTGGCCACACCGCGTCCCACCGCCTCGCCACCACCACCACCGTCGTCGTCGTCGCGTCGCGTCGGGCCTTGCTTGATTTCGTGCCGTATGTGTGTCTGAGTCCTGTTCTGTTGTACAATTCAAAACAAATTTTCATTTCGATAATTGGCAATGGCAGCAGCAGCCGCAGCGGTAGTGGTGGCGCTTTAGTCTCGCTGCCGATCACGATGCCCTGATATGATTACCCTATGTGGCGGCCGCCTCTGCGGCCTTAATGTCTTAATTTCGCATTGGGCATATAAAAAAAATACAAAACTTGGAATGCAAAACGACATAAAAATGAAATACAAGGCAACAAAAAGGACTACAAATTGCCCTTTAAAAAATACAAACGAGGGGGGAGAGAGTGTAGGGCTATGGCTAAGAAGAACGAGTCTGTCCAAGCTAACTTGTATAGGTACTTTTCGTTTTTTTTTTTTTTTATTTCCTGTGAAGCCTAAAGGCAGCTTTTTCGCATTTCGCCGCTGCGCTGCTGTGAGCTGTGCATTTCGGAGTGAAACGTTTAATTTAAACGCAATTAGCTTGTGTGTGTCAATTAATCACGAGTTCGCGGCAACTACAACAAATGCAACAACAACAACAGCAACTTGGTGGTGATATGATACCGGTTGGCGGTCTCTGACTGATGTGGGATCAGGTATAGAAGCAGCAGCACGAAACGTGAAACACGAAGAAGATTACGCTCAAGTCGAAGTCCTTCGTTCGGGGCCATTATAACGTACAGTTGCCATCATCAGCAGTGTTTTTGGAGCGATAAAAAAGGAAGTTGTAGAAAAAGATGGCCGGACATTGTGGTAAGGTACTGCGGCGCGGCGGCGGTGGGGAGTTGTTGTGAGGCTCATATAACGTGTGTATGCAGATGTCAGTCAGTCACTCGCGCAACTCAATCGAAACTCAAAACTCATTCTTGTCAATGAGTGCTGTGAGCTGTCATTCGGTGGATTTAACGTCAGCTTTGACGAAGTATTCCAGATCACTGTAGTTGTTGGAACCGGTCAACCGTCAAGATTCAAGAGACATGGAGTGGCAGAGTCGAAGGCGGTCGAAATTCTGTCTCGATTCCGAATGAAGATGACTAAAATGGCGATGACCATGATTATTATCTTGACGTTATGTGCAACTCGTTCTTCATTTTTTCTTCCTTCAACTTTTTGGTCTCCTTAAATTGCTATAAATTACCCCTTCCCCCCCCCTGAAACTTCATCTTTTTTGCTTTGTTTTTGTTATGGTAGAGAAGATTAGGTTGTTGCTTTTCGTATATATGTATGTAATGTATAGTTGCGTTTGCGTCCTCTCATTTTGAAAGGTGCTCATTAGATACAAGAGTTTAATGGGGATTTTTCGCGCTCTCGCCTGTTGCTTGCGAGTGAACTCATTATCCTTGCACGCATGCATCCACTTAAGCTGAGCTTGTTATGAGTTATTAGCTTCCAAGTGATTGGTTAAATTTATAATTTTCTTTTTCTGTTTTTGAAAAATCGAGGTCATGTATTGCAATTATGAAGGCAACTTTATTCGAAGAAGGCTTAAACAAGGAAACGTTTTTTTTTATATAAAATAAGCAGAACCGTTACGTTAATAAAACGTTGATGTGTTAAGTTTTGAGCTTAAAGTGCTAAATGTGTATTTTTAACACTTTCAACTACGTGTCTCATCTTTTAAAAAATGAGGACATATAGAAGAGATATCATATCATGTTATAAAGACGAAGAGTTTAAGGTTCATTATTATATAATTCATTTAATTTGAACATTTCCGAAGAAGAAGATTATAAAAAATCAATTTAACTCTAAAAATTCTCATAAATTTGATTGAAATCGTGCTTAAGCCAAGAAGTATTAAAATTGGTCGTAAAAACAGTTCTAGAACTCAGGTTTAACGTTTGGTCTTTTTTTTTGAAAAGGCCCATAAAATGAACTGTTGACTTAATTCGAACACAACCAACATTTTAAATGTTCGAGATTAAACGTAATACATTCTGGGTGTATCGTTGTCTTTTAAAGCACCCTTAACCATGCAACTTCTACAAAAGAGAAACTGAGTTAAAAAATAGTGCGTACCACTGGTGTTCGCCCTTACCGTAATTTTAATATTTTTTTTAATTTTCACGACTTTATTGGTAATTTATTTATTTCTTATCAGAGGTTTTTCAAATCATATTGAACTTCCTATTGGAATTTTCAATTCGTCAGATTTTCAAATGGGATTTCTCAATCTTCAAGGTTCAAGCTGAGTCATGGATTGAAATCGATGGACTATTTGAAGTAAAGGGTGATATCTAAGTTATTATTTTTTTGGCAACACTGCACTGGTTTAAACAGCTGACGCACGTTTCATGTTTTGTTTGACTGTGAAACGGCTTCGGTTTGGTCTATAATTTAACTATGAATCGTCTTACAAACGAACAACGCTTGCAAAATATTGAATTTTGTTATCAAAATGTGTGCTCTGTTAAGAAAGTTCATCGCGCGCTTCTTCCATTTTATGGTCATTTTATTCGGCTCACTGAAGGGGCTCTTCAGGTTATTGTGACTAAATTTCACACCAAAATTACATTGTTGGACATTAAATTACCAACAAGCTTGAGTAGAGTGGTCAGTGTAAGTGATGACCATCAATTATAGATTCGTCACCTTTCGAAGCAATTGGGCCTCTGTTACTCAACAACGTGGATAATTTTGCGCAAAGATTAAGGTGTGATGCCCTTCAAGATACAGCTGGTGAGAGAATTGAAGCCGAGCGACCTACCGTAACGTACAATTTTTGGTGAATGGGATCTTAGAACCTCAAGCCGACGAACGTCCAACGTCCAGGTCCAACATTGAACGTGAAGCGGTCGTTTCGACTGAAACGAGATGGCCCGTCAAGTCCTTATTTTAAAACCTTTTACATTGTGCTTTCATGCCAAACTTGGTATTAAAACTAATGTTTTTGACATCTGGTGTTGTTTATAGAAAAACCAAATTAACAGCTTTCTTATACCAAATATTATGGAAAATTGATTTTCGTCTCAAAATGTTGAGAAGAATGATATCCTACCTTAAATCTTAATAAACCGAATTAATTCAAAATAAGGTGCTTTTCTATTTCCGAAAATTACACATCCTTCTCTGTGTGAGCATTAGGATTCATTTTGAATTCCTGAATGGCAAGGTATTCCACATGCTCGTAATACGGCGAAAAAAATGAATCTCTGTACTTTATAGTACGGCCGAAGTTGTGCTTAAGGGTAAACTGATGGGCATTCCTAGAAGTGTGTGTATTACGGTTAAATTGTTTAAGGGAAGGAATGAAACTGGTTATTTCCCTAGAGCAAAGTCCGTTAAAATTACTGTAAATAAGACAAGAAACTTTACGACTATGTTCGGGTGATGTAATCGTGTTGATAGTGTTAATATCACCAATCATTTTAAAAGCTTTTCTTTGAATACTGCCGAAGAAGCTTAAATAAGTTACTGGAGCACCTGCCCAGAGATGAGAGTTATATTCAAGTTTCGGACGTATAAAGGTTTTGTAGATTGTAGCCAGATCAGAGAGATCATTTTTGGTGATCGCTCCACAAAAAGTGGTTGCTGATGGACATTCCAAGGATGTCTAGATTTTCAGTTTCGTTAATGTAAGTGCCACTCAAAGATAGTGGCAAGAAGGGTATATCTCGCTTTCACTATACAAGACAGCATTGGATTTTCGAAGCATTATATTCCACACAGTTTTTTTATTCCCAACTGTACAATGCTATGTTGGTCGGAATTTAATGAGCTAATCATATTTTCCCGTTGTAGTTCCGAAGAGGAGGATTACGTCTGGAAACGAATATGAAAAGCTAAGAGTCCTATCGTCAGTGAAACAATGTATTGGATTAGAAGCATCAGACAGGAGATCATTATTTGTAAAATGATGAATAGGGTCGGAGACAAAACGGAGCCCTGGGACACACCAGCATTTATTTTATTTGTTTCCAAATTGAATCCCTCTAAAACAACTTTAATTGAGCTGTTCGAAAGAAAATTTCTAATCCAACTAAGATGTCAGACTTTATCAAATGCCTTTGAAATATCAAGTGCAATAATCCTACTTTCTCCAAAACAATGCAAAGATTTGTTCCACTATTCGGTGAGATGAACCATGAGATCCCCAGTGAACCTATTGCTATGAAAACCGTATTGCTGGTCATTAAGAAGCTTCCGTTCCTCAAGATATTTCTTAAGCGGATAACTAATCAACGTTTTCATGATAATTTGCGGGGGAAGAAGACTTGCCTTTTTTTGGGATTGGCTGAACAAATGCAGTTTTCCAACTACTCGGAACGAACCCAAAAGGACCAGCGGATTTATGAATGTTGAGATCTTTAAGAACTTTCGCCATGAGTACAAAAATAGATTGGTCCCATAGAATCATTTACGCGTTAAAGAACTGGGGGAGCCATGACACTATCTCGTAAGGTGGAACTTTCGGCGAACTGCCTTGGAAACAAGTTAGCTTTATCAATAGAGCTAACTAAAAGAATGTCATTGATAACAAGCTTAGAAACAGAAGAATAGGAAGAATCCCTCTTGTTTTTTACAAATTATCTTATAGATTCGAAGTTTAGAGGGTATTTTAGTTTAACAATATATTTATTTAAAAATATTGGTGGAGTATTTGTAAGTCAACAACATTTTACTTCCATGCTGTTTTTTTCTTCTGTTAACGCTGCATACAATGCCTTAATTATAAACCTCTTATCTTCATCTCAACTAAAGAATTGTCAACTCTAAAGAGTCAAACAACGAAAGCAATTCATTCAGATAGCACTTAAATGGCGTCTATATTTGTCGACTTAAGTATTTATAAACTTTAAACAAACTTTGTATGAATCAGCTTCCTCTGAAGGTTTAAAAATACGTGTTTATTTGAAGGTAAACAAACTGGCAGCTGCTACTGTGTCACACTAATCCGAGAATGGAAGCTTATCGCTGACACTATCTAGACTTTTTAGATTCTTATCTCGTATATTCATAGGATTGAATGGAATAGAACTATATGTTTAATTAAAAACCAAACCTAGAATTTGCACAGGAAAAAACACTCATTACACTGCCCTGCCTCCTTCTGTATTTTTTGGTATAGTTTGAGTTTGAAGAAAATCTTAGGTTCTTGTTGACCCAAATTGTCCACACTTATTCTCGTTATGTTCTCGCAAATCATTTCGAAACCATGTAATTATTTTTATTTTATATCCAGTTTTACAAAAGTGTTTGTTCCTTCAAAGTTAACTCGCGGACGCACATAAGACACCATCGCAATATCTAACTATAAATACCTCTCCATCCCTCTCTCCAATAATACCAAACAGTCGTAGTCGTCGTCGTGGTCGTCCTAATGCCATATAAAAATGGGTTCAGGTTCAGAAATAGAATAACGTCTAACATGTGATTACCTTTGCAGTTCACAGCAGTCCGCATAAACTCGATGCTCATTCAGAATGATTAATGGGAGCAAAAAGATATAAATACATAGATAGATAGATAGATAAGCTGAAACTCAGCTCCAGCTGCCTGCACTGCTATACGCGGTTGATGCGAACCCCAATGCCAATGCGAATGTGAATGCATCCAATTTACGTATCAAATGATGTGTTATTAATATTTCTGCAGAGATATTATGTTCAAAAAGACCCATTGGACAATTGGATTGGATGGGACGTGTTGTAAGACTCTTTCCATATAACTGGACCTGATTTTCACGCTCCACCAAACGCATCAGGCAAAGTCTCTCTCTCACCACGACGCGACGGCCAACAACGCTTCAACGCTACGTGGGGCCTATATAATCAGAAAATAATAATCACCTGTGTCGGCGTGGTGCAAATTGAGATGTGAGAATTTGCTCACCCGACCCGGATAATGCGCGGCGGTAAGTTGGTTTGGTATACATTACCTCTTCATATCGAGTTATATGCGTTTCTCGCCTTCGTTTGCAATTGTAAATTCCACAAAAAGCAATCCATTTTTTTTACCACTCTAAACCATCGCCATAGCCACGCACCGGTCAGCTATCGAATCTTCTGTATTTATAAAATGCAAACAACTTTACGGGATGTAAATATTTACCCTGTTGAAAGAAACGTTCGGTCGGTCGGTGGGTTTCCAGAATACTGACTACTCAATCAGCCATTTCTTCAGGGGAATGAAACTCAAGCCCAATATCTGTATAGGTAAAAGTGATTCCCCTAGTGTCCCATAGATACTTATCACAAATCCGAAATACGTGCGTTTCTTTTCTTCTCCTCTTATCACGGCAAACAGAGGTTAAAAAAGAAATGGTAAAATATCGAATAAGACAGTAAAAAGGTATTTCATTAAATTTCTGGATCTGGATATCCCTCATCCGCCTTCAGCTCCATATTACTTCGAACAGCAAACAGGTAATACCTATTGCTTTATACCTTTGCACAGAGACCTAAAGTCAATCAAGAATATTTACCCAAAAGAGCTGTGGTGATGGAAAATCAAGAATCAAGGGAATCCATCCACAAGATAAGCAAAAGAGTCACTTCTCTGATTACGAGTGTATTAGAAAATAAAAAAAAGGGAATCCAGCAATAAAATCCGAATGATAAATAACCCATGGGATTGGTTTCCGATTTCACAGAGAGAACTTTGTTTTTTGGAAAACTGGTGGATTTTTTCTTGTTTGTAAATAACACCAACAAAAACAACAATTTTTCTATTATTGACTTGTGTTTATACAACTGTATAAAAGGTATTAAAGGTATTCTGAAAGTCCGATTAGGTTATTACTTTTTTGAGAGCCACTTCGTTTCCAGCGAGTGATAAGAGCAGTCTCCCAAATGGTCATTTAGATTGTTTTCTTTTGTTGGGTTTATTGAAATAGAAAAGTCGCTCTAAGATTATTTTTTGGGGGAAATTTAAGATTTGAAAAACGCCGCTGGCTGGTGTGAGTAAAAATTATTAGAGACACAAATTCTCAAGAAATGAAACCCTGACTAAAAAAAATAAAACATCTTCTTCCATAAGACCATCATAAGATAATTTTAATTAATTTATGTATATTTTAGAATATACAGATTCTTTCTTCTGTGTCGGCTTCTGTTGTTAATCAAATAGGACTGATGTGATTACATATTTGATTTGATGTAAAAAGCACTTTTCGCCTTCTTCCCGTCTGCTTAATTGAATATTTATGACAAACGCTTTTAAAATTTTGGTCAAAATGTGTTTAGCCTTCATTAGTGAGAGAGGTAGTCTAATGACTCAAAATTGAAGACCGTTTGTAGATAGTGTAATTTGCTTTCAGTTGAGGAGAAGAAAATCTCATAAAAATTGTAGTTTATGTGCATTTTTAGGTTATGCAAGTATCTAATAAATAAATTTCACAAAAGATCGGACTTACTCGTAGCAACATACTATAGGAGAACAAAGTGGAAAGATTTAACTCATTACAATTTCTAAGTCTACCTTGAGAAACACTTTTTCATGCTTTTGAAGATATTGTCACTTCCTTAAAAGAGAAACAAGCAATGTCCTTGAAAATAAATTGTGAACTTTTGTTAAAGCTTATTGCGCACCGAAATACCATAGACAAAGTGTAGAAGAGAATGTTTGAAAGAAGGTGTCGGTGCATATTGGTTTTGAATTTTTGGAAATTGCGACCACAATCAAAGAGAGAGTGTTCACATTCGTGTTGTACGGCTAAGGAATGAACCTCTTTACTTAAAAGTATGATCAAGATTGAAATTGAGAGTACACTGATGAGCTTTTTTGAAGGCGCTTGCTCACTGGTTGAAAACTTGAATTTAAAAAGTGTACCAACAGTTATGTTGGACATATGGTCTAAATATATACCAAAAAATGGTGACATTTTTATCTTATCTTCTTGAAGTCTCAAGGTCCATAGAGTTTAAATCAAATAGTTTTGAAGAGATTTCTCTTTTATTGTGTATACGTATGTTTAAACGTCCCTACGTTCGGGATAGCTTCGGCTGTATCTCAAGAATCCAGAAGAGATATCAACTAAATTTTGTGTTAATTATAGTAATACCAAAAGATCCAGAGAGGTATTTCAAAACCATCACCTACGATTTTTGTTTTGTTTTATATTAAAAAAAAAGACAAACAAATATAAATGTAACCTCAACTATTTTGAGGTCAAAAAGTGATATTACCTCGAAAATGCAATAAAAAACAAGGTTTTTAACATATTGTTAAAATTAAAAAAAAATCAAATTGCAGTTTGACTTAAATATCGAGAATAAATTGAAGTATTGACTCATTATTATTTTTTTATAATAAAGAGCCCTGATAAATTAAAGTAATTTTTTGTTAGAAAAATCCAACCGCCTTTTGACTAAGAATCAAGATTAAAAATGTTCTTATCTTAAAACACTAAAATGTGGGGTTTTCCGATAATTATTTTCTTTTTTTGACACACAAACCTTTATGAAAATCAAAGGAAGATTAAAAGCATCCTGAAATCTTGGAAAAAAAAGAGGTTAGTGTCTAACTGCTCTCAACCTTTCTGTGTGCTAGAAATATCAGTTACTTATCATTTAACAGTATAGATACACCCAAAAGCAATTTTCTGAACTCATAAGATTGGCTTTGACAACTCATTTCCTTCACTAAAATAAGATTCTACAATGTTCAGTCTATTTCCTTCCGTGATAATACATCAACTTGCCAACAAAAAAAATCGATTACTTCCAAAATGCGTAGGCGTTGTTCTAAACGCCTTTTGCCAAAGAACTGACAAACAGACAAAAGCATTCATATAGAACCTCGAAGAATCATCGTCAGACATCACAAAACAAGGAAGTGATTATTCTGTGCTGTACTGTACTGCGTATGAGCGTCTTTTTTTTAATTTCTCAAAACAACAGAGTTATAATTGCAAGTCATAAATCAGGATCATAATCGAATTTAATCTGTCGCTGTCACCATGTTTAAAATCCATAACATCCACCTCGTAGCAATGGCGCGAGCACTCATAACAAACACACCAGCGGGCCACAACTTATCAAAGTCAAAACTTTTTGAGAAGTTTCAATCTCGTCTCTCGATGAACGTCAAACATTTATATAAATACATAACCCCCGCACTGTTATACTGATGGGTACTGGTACTGGCACTGGCACTGACCTATCATCGCTCAGTTCAGCTCAGAGCTCGAAGGCTCACAAGTCAGGCCAACTCAACTACCACCTTTACAAGCACCTAACGTCGTCGTCGTCATCGTCGTCGCCGTCACCGTTGCTCGTCCCATCATCATCCCAATTGAACATCTTTTGGCGATCATCGGCTTCTCCGAGCAATCAATCATCATCATCATCCTGCTGATCTCAAGTCGCACAACATCGATTACTCCACTTGCTGATAGCTAAGCCATTTGTCTTGGGCCCAGTCGGCTGTCTGTCTGTCGGATTCAGGGATCCATATAGCCCATAAGCTGAGCGCGCATTCACAGACTCTTTGTCTTTGGCATATCTTCTCGTCGTAGAGTGACGACGACTACGACTAGAACTAAGGCTACGACAACGACAGCGACGACGGTTCGTGGATTAGCCAACCGACAACGTGTGGTGAAGGCGGCAATGGCAATGGCGTAGTGCTTGATGCACCTATAGCCTAGGCTCATCGAGGAGGAATGACTTTCAGACAATTATCCGTCTAGGACGGAGCATGGAATACACAATGTATGAGCAATCAGAGCGACGGGCGGCGGTGGCAAAGCCCTCACTCCTCAACCTAGCCCTCGTCCTCAGCCACAGCCTCATTCTCATCCTCGCGCTTTGACTTTGGAATGGCAAACAAAAAGAATTTATTGCACATAATGGTCCAATAAATAATACGAGTGTGTCTAGGAGTTGCCATTAAAACAATGAGAAGTGTGCAAGCCCAGGACTGTGCGAGGAACACTTTTGTTCCACTCCTTTCACCTACTTCTATAGATATGTGTTGCACGATTTTTCTGGTGTTGATGCTAGATGCATGGATATTGCATAGATGCTGATGTTGATGTCGATGCTTCTGCTGCTCCTGCATTTACCTCGCCCTCTTTGGTATCGTAGTCTGGTCTGGCCTGGTCTAAAAGATGGGTTTCCCTTTATTCCCCGATTTACACCTTCGCTTGCCATTTGGGAAATTTGTGTGAATTCGCTGCTGCAACTCCTCCAACTTTAACTCTAACTTCAAGCTGCTGTTCAACATCACTACTTCGATTTGGATTTAGATTTGGATTTCATGGTATTTTGGTATAGCGTCTCGTTCTCAGCAAGTGCGCCCAGTTGACAGGCCACAGCGGTGCGACGTTAAGGCTCGGCTGTGCAGGGAGGTAAGGTGGAGTGGAGCGTGGTGTGGTGTCAGATGTGTGGTTTTACGATTATTACGCCAAAAAAAGTTGTAAAACAAGAAAAAACTTTGGAAAAAAAAGATGGAAATATCCCAACGAAACGGAAATCTAGTTTGATATTAGTTTTGTTTTGTTTTCTAGCCCTGCCTTAAAAAAATTGATTTACAGAGACAATTATGAGGCGGTGGTGGTAAAACGATGGGATTCAAGTTATTATCCACCATCTACATGGCTGTCTTTAGGTTTTCAATTGTTAATTTTTTTTTCTTCAAATTTTTGTGGTTTGTGGTTTTCGTATACCAAAAATTTTCAATCAATTGTGGGTGAGTTCAGATTTAGACCTTGAAAGGCTATGATATAAATGGTATTTCGTTTACAGAACAAAAAAGAAAACAAACGTGTTTCTCCTCTAACTAAAATTTTGTATGTGTTTTTAATTTATTTCTAAAGGCTCTTATTGAAACCTCGTTCCGGACTTACATCCATGCCTTGTAAGTGACTGCTCCGTACAAAGACTACACAGAAATTACTGAGAGGTATTTATATCAGTTTGGCGACAAAAAGCATACTGATGTTTTATAAATACCTAATGTTGTAGGACGCTTTTTGTAAAAATATTAAAAAGTATGCTTCCAGTCAAATAAGACCCAGAGAAATTAGTCAAAAAATGTACTTAAACCAAACTTAAGAATGGGGTTTTTACACAGTGTGAGATTCCAAAAAATTGGAATAGATCAAAGAATGCACATTAGTCTAGAAAATTTTGAAAAACAAAATGGAGAGAGTAAAACTGAGTTGAGTAAAGCATTACACATTCTACATGTGCGGTTAAAAAAAGAATCTCTATACTTAAAAGTACGTTCGAAATGACGTTCAATGGTAATCTGATGAGCATTCCTGGAAATGTGAGCATTACGGCTGAATTTTTCGATATTCATAATATAGGGCTCATTTTTAAGAATTTTGAGTTCCTCCAAAAAAACTTCATTTTTAGAAGAATTCAAAAGAAAAATTACTTAAAAACCTTTCATAAAATGTTAGAAGTCGAAATTTCATCAGTTCATCAAAACTATTCATGTATATTCCCAAGTTTTTGATGATTATTTATCACAAATGCAATCATAATATTGATGAATGATTTCAACATTTATGATATTTTATGGTAATCAACATACATAGTTATAATTCCTTTCTTCACAAGCAGAAATTAATCAAATTGACATTAGTCGTATTCATGATTTTTTTAACATTCATCATATTGATATGAGTAATCGTGGTATTTATGAATTCCTCTTTGAACATTAGTTCATCACATTGCCGAAAGTATTATGAATGATTTTGTATCAATTAGTTCATCATATTGATGAATACTTTTATCATATTGGTGAATACATTCATCATATTGATAAATACATTTATCGTAATTTTGGAAAACTTCTACACTTTTGAATCATTATATTCTTGAACGTGTTCTGCACATTTATAAATGATCTTATACATTTTGTTTTCTTGTTGATGGAATTAATCATCTTATTGACAAACTAGCCTAGCAATAGGACAAAGCAAACAGTATGGTTAAGAAATTTGTCATGGTATCGATGAAATTTATTATTGTATTGATAATTCGATCATCAATATAACGAATTTGATCGTAAAATTGAAGAAGGTTTCATAGTAATGAATTAACTCGTCGCTTTTTCATAAAAAACTAAAAACAAGCACAAACGTTCATCAAAGTTAGGAACGTCTTAGTCAATATGAAGAGACACTTTATTATTTGATATATAAATTGAAGGTGACATTTTTCCATAATATTGACGAAGTAAATTGATGATGTAGAAGAATCAGTAGTTCAAAATGGCATCATATTTTCGGAAAAATCGCTCTGCTAAAATTTTCGCTTCTTACAATACCCTCCGATTTGGTTTAGTTCTCAAAATAATAATATGTCTCTTTCCAATTTTGAGTCACTAATGAAACTAACTACTCGATTAAGACCTGTCGATTTTCACGTGGTCAATGATTCATCTGCAAGCCATATCATCCAAAACAAGATTACAAATCAAAAAACAAGCTTTTCAACAATAACACAATCTTCCCACTATAAACCCGTGGATAATAATAAAAAGATTCCAAATAAAAACATGACTATTTTTGTCTTAATGTCCAAATTACCTGATTGCTGTCATTTGGATCTTTTAATGATCCTCATTTGCTTGCAATAAAAATCGTTTCGTTTCATTCCAATAACAAAGCTCGCCGTTTAATAACATGCATTTTGCATTAAGGTCACATCACATCACGACGAATTAAATTCCAATTCAATAAAATATCACTAAATAGCCTCTTACTTTGTGTCGTTGCGTTGCGTTGCTTTGCGTTACATATATCGTATCCGTCCTCGCAATAAAAATCAATAATAAACAAATTCCTTTTCTTATCCCAAAAAAATAAAGAAGAAAACAACGAACAGAAAATAACAATTAATGACTTTTGCGCTGTGATTTACAGAGTGATCCAGGAAGTTTCACTACGTTCACCACTCCCATCTCGAAAAGGTTCCTGACAAGTTCGAATGTTGGTACAGTGATGGTATATGGGAGTAGTGTGTGGGACATTTTTATTGACCATCACCAACAATCCAACAATACGGCCACCCGTCTATAATTTTATCCAAGAACCAATTAAAGGGTTGCGAACTCCGTGATGCGTACCGAATGCCAATTAAAACTCTTTTATATCCTTTACAGTTGCTTAAAGTCATAAAAAATATATTTACGAAATTTTTATTTTCCATCTGAGAAAGAGAGGCAACAAAATTATTGTCAAAAACCAACAACAACTGATAGGTACCTACGGCCTGGCCAGTTTTATTGGAAGAATTCCACAACTTCCCTTCTTCTGGGGGTCATGCTCATATACGACTACGGCAACACGGCGTTATTGCCCAGCTACCACTTTTCGATAGTAATTGGCTTTTTGAATACAACAAAAATAAATAAACAACAACTTCTGGGACTGGGCTGCTCTGTGAAGCTCTGTCATTTGGATCCGGTTAATCTGCCAACGACTTGACCCCATGCGGCTGGTAAAATGACACATTGAAATATGTCCCCAGCTCCCAACATCTGACAAAGAAACATTCTTTTCCGAAATGCAACACGATATGATCGAACGAAACAGTAAAAAAAATAACAATTTTGAAAAATGAAGTGTTACGCCGTCCGACGACATCCACAAAATCCTAAATCCAAATCCCAAAACCCAAAACCTCAGCAACAGCAGTGAGGTCCTCGAAAAAGGCCAAATAATTTGCCAAAATTCAGAGGAACCAATTTCCAGGTAAAAGTCAGTAAATTCGCAGCCTCAGAGCTATCAAGCACCAGTAACAGAAACAGAAACCAACCCAGAGAGGGACCCCCAAGGGAGATTGCACATTTTTGGGTGAAACGGGTGAAACACTCGCGCTATGTTCGTTTTTGGGGTCAATTTATTTATGTTTTTTTTTGTTTGTTGTTCGTCTTTTATTTATTTTATTTGAATTATTTTTTATTCGCTGTTGATTGCTAACCGCGCGTTATGCATCGCCACCACTGAACAGCGGCCGCGCGCGGTCCTCGTAGCGTCGTTGTCGTCATCCATCGAAAGACCAACAACGACGACGACAGATTGTTGGTGTTAGACTTTGAATTGTGAGGTGAAAAAGGTGAGTTAAGTTGGCAATTTTGATTACGAAATTGTCTTTTGAGACATTTGTATATTTAGTTACAAAATTGAAAATATCTTAATGGATTATGTAGGCCAGGTTGACTGCGGAGTTATTTTTGTTGTGTTGCTGGCGTGTTTCAGAAATGTTTGAGGCAATCGAAGAAATATTGCAGCAAAGTCTGCAAGTTCCCAAGTGGGTTCTTAAAGACCTCAAGTGCGTTTAAAAGGCGTTAAGCAATAATCTCCTGGGTCAAAAGATACAAAAGCTATTAAGAAATAACGCAAAAAAAAAACAATTTAAAAACGCAATTAATGATCAAAGATTAATTGAAATTTAATTTGAAAAAATACTGAAAACATTTAAACAGGATATTGAAAAGATGTACAAAATTAAGTATTACTTTAAAAGGAGAGATTTGAGAAAAATATAAAAAATGGTAATATGGTCTGAAGTTTTCTGAAATATTTTTAGAAGAAGTTAATTAACATATTTTAAAATGATGTAGTGACATTTAAGTGCGCTTGAACGAAATTTAATGATATAAAAACTGTTATTGAAACTCAAAAACAATGAGCATTTTTTCACAACAATTTAAAGATATTTATTTTACTGATATTTTCAATCACCAATTCGCCCTTTTTTTCTGAAAAAAGGAGGCCCTCTAAACTGCACCAACTATATAGGAATCAATCTGCTTAACATCGCCTATAAAATCTTCTCTGCCGTAATATGTAAACGTCAAAAGCCCAGCGTCAACAACCTGATAGGTCCTTATCAGTGTAGTCTTAGACCAGGAAAGGCCAATATCGATCAAATATTCACATTACGGCAGATCCTGGAAAAAACCCAAGAACACCTAATTGACACCTTCCATCTTTTAATCGATTTCAAGGCCACATATGACAGCATTTACAGAGACGAGCTATATAGAGCCATGTCTAGTTTTGACATCCCTGCCAAACTCGTCCGTTTGAGCAGGATGACCATGGAGAATTCACGCTGCTCCATCCAGCTTAACAGAACCTTTCTTGACATCGATAGGTTTTAGACAAGGTAATGCGCTGTGATGCGATTTTGTTAACATCGTACTTAAAAGAATAGTGCAGGCTTTCAAAAGCCTGTCTAATTGCTAGCATATGCTGATGACATTGACATAATCGCAAGAACTCAGCGTGATGTCAATGGGGCTGTTTTGAGTATTGAGGCAGAGGCGGAAAAAATGGGTTTAACGGATAATGAGTACATGCTGTCGTCAAAAAAGGACCTACCACACCAACTTCTTGGTCAAAACGTCACCATCGACAGACGTAACTTTGAGGTAGTCAAGGACTTCGTCTACCCTCATCTTCGCGGTCTTGCTATACGGTGAATAAGCATGGGCTGTGACAAAAGCGGATGAAGGCTTGGATCGCCTCGAGTGAAAAGTTCTTTGGGTGATCTACGGTGGAAAGTGACCTCACCCAACTTGGAGCTCGAAACAGGAGACATATAGCTGGGGACCGAGCTAGATAGAGAAGTTTGTTCTGTAAGGCACTATTCCACAAAGGACTGTAGCGCCACCTGAAGTATATAAGAAATTCAAATATTTGCAGCTTTACGTTTTCGATAATTTCACAGATTCCATCTTTAAAGCCTGCATTCAATTGTTGAGTATTTGGTGAGATAGCTTCCGAAACGTTCTTAAGAGTATGCCAAAATTGGACTTAGCTGATGGACCATTTAAAGCGCAGTCAAGGTCAACATTTGCATGAAATAATCTTTAAGCATTAAATTATATGGACCGTACTATCAATTCAAATACAAGTTTCACGCATTTTTCTGAATTTTATGTTTTTTTTTTTTGAAAAACTTTCCTATAGTGTTTAAAAAATCACCCTTTATATTTAACACAAACAGTGACACTTTAATGATGGGGGTAGGCTTTTCAACAAACATTCTTGGATTCTCCGAGCCCCAAATGCGCCGATTCTGTTAAACAAAGTTTTCTCCGTAAAATAAAAATGAGCCATATCACTGAAGACGATTTTTCAATTAAAATGCAGACAATTTTGATGCATTTCAACAGCTTCGGGTTCTCGTGTAAACTATACATTAAAAGACTTAAGACCTAAGTCTTTTTTTTTGGAAAATACTGCGTTATGTTGTTTGTAGAATGTCTGATTCCAACAATGGACGAAGAATTGCCAAGTCTAGTTTTTAGCAAACTTTCAGGATAAAGCCCGTTTCGATTGCTTACGCCATGAATTTGTCTTTACAGCACAAACCATTTTAACAATTTTTCATCGAGAAAGAAGACTTAAAAATGCTTCAATTATTAAAACTAGTAATGCAATATTTGCACTATTTCCGTAGTGAATTTTAACAGTTTCAATGCTATAATGTAATTTTTACTCATCAAATAAATATCAAAAGATCACAGGTTCAAAATAGCAGCTACGTTCCATTCAAAATGAAACCTCTTATTAGAAAGTTATTAATTTATTTAACGAATTTCACTCATGAATTTTTATTTCACCAAAGCTATATTTTGATTCTATCTTGTATTTTTTTTGACCAAAATTTGTTTCGATGAAGCACACTTTCATATCATTTGAAACATGATGTTAGAGGATTTTTCCAATACTTACTTGACAAATTGCCAAATCGAAGAATGTACGGGCTTTAAATGATCCTTCAGCTACGCCGAAAGTTTGACTAAACGCTCTTAAAGTTGCTGTAACCGACTCCAAATTTCGGTAGACATTTTAAATAATTTGTAGAAGTTGCTCGTTCTTTTACTTCACCATTATAAAAATGTTGAGTTGTCAAACTTTTTACCCTAAGCTTTTTCTAGTTTAATTAAAACATCAAAAGGGTAAACATTTTCAACCTTTCTTTATTTTTTAGCAGGGTCATTTAGTTTCCTAAAATAATAAACTTTACATTGGAATACAACACCTTAAAGGTAGTCCATCATTGGTAGCCTGTAAATCGAGAAATTTTGTTAAATTCAAATAAATCTTACATAATACTAAAATTAATTTATTGTAATATATCATAAAACTTTTGCTCTAGCCATCATGGGAACCGGTGCCAATGGTGTAAGTTTTCATTTGAATTATAATTTATGTGAGCTCATTATGTAAAGGATTTATTTTTATCACCCCACCGCGTCGCGTCGCGCCGTCGCCGTCGTCCCTCGTCAAAAGCAACTCTTAAGCATATTATTGCAGCTTAACCTCCTCGAATGACAATGGCAATTGAAACATTTTGCCAACTTATTTGCATTAAATCTGACACCCAGCTGAGAATGCAGCAGAAAAAAAAATAAAAATCTGACAACTTTATGACTCAATATTCACGAATGTCCAGACCATCTCTCAAAATGTCCCATAACAACTATAAAACAACAACAACAATAATAATAATCCCCAATTTAATTGTCTCGTATAATATTTCGACAAATACGCGTCCAATTAATTATATGACACGAAAAGAGGAATTAATGATAACGTTGGCATTGGACTGCACCGCTGCTCCGCCGGCCTCCCGGTTGAAGCTCAAACTGCGCTTTGGGGATATAGGTTCGTTATAGGCTTGAACAAAAAAAAAAAACATATCAAAAGCCACAATCAAACGAGATGACAGTGAGAAACGCCAATCTTCGGTTACAAACAAAACACGAATAATTCGAAATTATTAATTTTTGTAAAAACGCGAAGAGTTAAAATTAAAAAAAAAAATCTCCAAAGCTGAAACTCAAAATGCGGCTTAATATTTAAGATCCATAATCACCCGGTTGTAATCTGACACCTTTGCTCGCTGTGTGCCTTCTGTCTCTGTCCGAAATAAAATTCGATGAAATAATTCCTGGCGGGATTTCCTCTGCCATCATCCAGGAGAGGTAGCGTCATAAATTTGATGGAGTTTTTTAGTTTTGTTTTGTATTCATTTGTTGTTGTTTAATTTCACGTTCTGTGTTTGCGTTTCCTTGGAAATTATGAGAGATTATTAAAAAAGTCTTGAATCTGATTGGAACAAGCAACAGCATCAGCAGCAGCAGACAAAGCATCAGTGTTATTTTGAACTTCCAACACCGTAAAATTATTGTAAATTGCGAATTTCTCTCCTGCTTGGCATTCGCGTAAGGAATTTCGCCATCTTTTTTTAGTACAATCCCCATCCCAGTCCCAGTCCCAGTGAAATCCTGTTGGCGATTAATAAATTGCAGCTGAATCACACATAGCATCATCGGAGTCGAGGTATCCTTTCCACTTATGAATTCGGGTCTGGGATGCGAATACCACCTCATCACTGTGGTTCCGTTCGATGATGGTTGAGGCCCTGTTTGGCCAGTGGCAGGCGGGGCCACTTGGACCCTGTGGCGTTAGCTAATAAATTCTTGAGAAGTGTTTCTTTATTATTTCTTCCAATATTTGAATGCCGGACAGACAGTTTAATGTGTTCCTCACGAGATGGAATTATTTTCTTTTTCTTTTGGTTTATTTCGACACATGAAGTGTAAGTGGGTCAGAATTCGGAGGAAAAAATAAAAGTGGACAGAAGCAACGTGTGGAAAGGAACACATATTTATTTGTTTTCATTTTGAAATGCTGATTGGGTAAATTTATGAGCAAATTTAATTGCTACGGTATTATAAAACAAGGTGTGTAAATTTGAGAAATTTTAATTAGTTGCGTGATTTAATTAAGCTCCAGGGAGCGGCTTAAAGAGTTAAACACTTACAAAGTAGGCTGTTGGCAATAAAATAAAATTGTTTTGGTTTTTATGGAAGACCAACATGAAAAAAAAAGGTTTGTTCAAATCGAAATTTCAGTATAATAGAAAAAATAAAAAATATTACAAATTCCTGTGGAGTTCTGTAAGACTGATTTTAGCTTTTCCTATAACACCATATGCTTCACAATTTGTGAAACATTTTCGACCAACTTATTGTCAATTTTAAATTATCCGAAAATTTTACAACTGTCATTTTATGTTTTTTAATAATTTTTGAAAATGTTAAATCAAATCTCTAGCAAATCAAACTAAATTATCTACGCTAGGTGTTTCTTGAAAATTGGTGCAAAAATGTTCCTGTCAACAAATTTTAAGTTTAAAAATGTTCTTTTAAAAACTTTAATTTCTTCGTCAGAAATTTCAAAAAACTTATAGAAAAGTTAAATATATTTTAGTAAATTCCTAATTAAAAAATATAACTTTGCTCATTTCAAACGACTTTTGCATCTTAATGTCCTATTTACTAAAGTTTAAAACACAAAATCACGATAGACCCACAATTTTTGAGCACTTTTTGCAGAAATTAGAGCCATATGTCAGCAATAACGCGGTTAATATTATCTTCTAAGCCGTCAACTATCTTAAGTTTATCAACGTAGACTAGCGACTTAATACAACCTAAATAAAAAAAATAGTCAAGCGGTGTTAAATCACACGATCTTGTACGCTTGAAAAGATCCTAAAAGTTTCCTTTAATAAACCTTTTTCAAACTTTGTTCAGGGGTTAGTTTATTCATCATAAAAAGGCAAACCAAACTGAGCATAACTCAAGTGACAGCTGTCAAAAAGACCAATTCCAACAAAAAAGAATTGCCAGGCTAAAAACGCATAAGAAACACCCCTTCGTAACTTAAACTCTTAGTGATTTACCACATTTCTATGACTTTCTGATATTTCAAACTAATGGATCAATTTCCTCTTTTTTTTAGTTTGGCTTTTTCAACCGCTTGACTTTTTCAACTGTCAAACCAAAGACAATATTTCTGCAAGGAAATTTGTTCATTGGTTAAGGCTTTTATTGAACTTTTTAAAAAATTGAATGTTATTTAAATATCAAGTCCAATTTTTGTACGAATCCAACAAGTATCGACAGCTATTTCGCAAGCTTTTAAGCTATATTCTTGGAAATACAAAAAAAAACGAATAAAATCCGGGTTTCTCCACATCTCTAAACGATATCATGTTCTTCAAAATAATTTACTTGCTCACACATATTTGAGAGGCCACTTACAAGCCTTTTATCGTTACATTTGACTTTTTTCTCAAGAAACACTTAGGTGGGTTATATGCCACAAAAGTCAATCAATTCCGAGCAAAAACCAAATTAAGTTGGTACTTAAAAATTCAAAAATAAAATTTGAAGCCCAAACCCTCAGAAATCTCAAGTCATCATCATTTCCTCAAACTTCAACATAGTCTACTACAACCTAACAAGGTAATAAATAATCGCACCTCCCAATAAGCTGTCTACAATTTTATTCCATTCTACATGCGCCGCGGAATGCCTTCATAACATTCAAAACCATTGCTTGCGTCGTCGTCGTGTGTAGGTGCGTCGATCGTCGCGTCGGGTTCAAATTATTGACTATCAAAAAATATAATTTTCATAACTGTTTCTTTTTATTATTATTTTTTTTTTCGTTTTTATGAAGTGGCCACATCTCTTCCCATATTATATATAAAGATTCTGTGGGGTAATTTTCGGCTTTGTGAACAAAGTTTATGAGTTAATGGTGTCACGTTGTTAACATGGACTCATATTTAGTTAACGTAGGTAAGAAGATATATGTAGAACTTGATTCCGCAGTCTGCTGCTCTTCGTTCATAAATTTGTCCAACAAATCAAATTTTATGTTTTACGATGATCAGAGAAGTGACTCCCTGCCGAGCGAGCAAGTGTGTGCTTCAAGTCTGATTTTATTTTTAATACCTACTTTTAATGTCAATGTAGCTGCAGTCCGCCTAAGGCACGAGTAAGCTTAGGTATATTTATATGGAGGTAAGCTATAAAAATAGTTGTGGACGGTTGAAGACATGTTCACGCACAAGATTTGCTGATGGCCAGGAAACACATCCCGTAGAGCAATTTCAAACCACCCACGGTATATGAATGTTTTGACTAAATATGCAAACAAAATATAAATAGAGCCCTGTCTTATGGATCATGTGTTTGAAACAAAATTTCGTCTTTCAAAACTAACTTCTACACAAAATTAATCCGAATTAGCTCTAAGACTTGGAACTTTAAGCTGTGTTGTTAAAATGGGGCAAATTAGTTGTTTGAAAATTTGTTTAGGTTTTTAAAAGATAAAGTTAATATCAGGCTTGAATTCCCACGGGTTTTGACACAAAACCTACCATTTCTAATTAAGCAATTCTTTGCTCAAAGGGTTAAAGATCATGATGACGTTTTGATCAAGACGTCGGTGTTGTATGTCCGTTAAACGCATTTTTTGCCGTCTCTGCCTCAATACTCACAAAAGCCCCATTTATTTAACGCTGAGTTCTTACGATTATGTCAATGTCATCAGCATATGCTAGTAATTGGACAGACTTTTGAAAGATAGTGTCTCTAGTGTTGACGTGTGAGCTCTGCGCTATTCTTTTAAATACGATGTCAAAAAAATTGCATCACAGCGCATCACCTTGTCTAAAACCTTTTTTGACATCGAAAGGTTCTGTTAAGTTGTTTCCAACCTTTATGGAGCAGCTTGAATTCTCCATGGTCATCCTGTAAAAACGGATGAGTTTGGCAGGGATGCCAAAACTGTAGTTTTTTTCATATGTGGCCTTGAAATCGATGAAAAGATGGTAGGTGTCGATTTGGTGTTCTTGGGTTTTTTTCGGGATCTGCCGTAATGTGAATATTTGATCTATTGTGCACTTTCCTGGTTGAAAACCAAACTGATAAGGACCTATGAGCTGTTGACGATGGGTTTTAGACGTTCACATATTACGGCAGAAAAGATTTTGTAAGCGATGTGATGATTCCTCTATAGTTGGTGCAGTTTAAAGCGAGTTTAAGGTGGTTCTCAATGTCTTCATTAAATCTCAAGATATTCGAGTTGAAAACCAATGTTTAACACATTTTTTAGGAATAATTCATTTTCATAAAAAAATACTTCTTGTTATTACATTTTTCTTCAAATTGCAAAAAGGTGTCAATAACGATATTCTTTTAATTTGTCTACCAATTTCTTCACTTTTTTTTATTATTTAAAAAAAAACACCCTCTACATTTTTTGAAAGTCTTTTCTAAATATTTTGATTCAGTTTAATGTAAAACTAAATTTATTAGAAGTGGATTTGGAAGTTGAAAAAGGTATCGAAAACGTTGCGACAAATCAATTTCAAATTTATTAAACAAAACATTTAAATTAATCGACCTTATAACTTGATTCAATTCCTTTTTTCCAAACTTGCAACTTAACTCAAAACATAAACTCACAACATAAACAAGTATTTTGGTCTTTAATGCTAATAAACTCAGATTTAATAGCAACTATCGATCTTTTTAACCATCAGTTGTTCGCTTTAAGGTGACTGACATTCGATATTTCCAAAAGGTTAGATACAACAATGTTTTTTTTCAATTTTATTTTCTGAGAATACTCGACAAGACAAGAAATGGACGATTGGAGACTGAAGGAAGGAGAGTGTTAAAATTGCATTCATTACGTATGTAAAACTGAACATGGCCATAACGCCCATGTTTTGTGACTTTTTTGTACTTCACGTATAGCAGTTACCTGTGTTTTGCGCTAGGCTGATCATATAGCAAGTTAGATAGAAAGATAGGTGTGCCCCACTAGTTGTAGAGTTACCTGGCCTGGCCGGTGAACATGCATCAGGCACATGAGTTGCAAGCAAGCTGCAACATCAACTAGGTACATAACAATTACGATTTTTCAGGTAAATTAAGTAATTTCATCCGGGGATGACATTTTGCCTTTTCTTGTTGTCTTCTTAACGACAAGTCGACAACATAATCAACTTCTGGCCAATAGTTTGCCTACGGCCACATCTTATCAACCTCTAGGTTTAGCTATGGACCGACCAAAAGACCAAGTCACTAACCCGTAGACTCAGTCTTGAATTTTTGATGGGTGTCTCCACTGTCGCTCTGTTGTTTTACTCATTTCATTTAAAAGAGTTTTGTATCTTTTACGTCATGATGAAGCCGTGAATAAATGGCTCTAATTAAATAAATTATGACTATTTATGGCATTCGACGCAATGATTCAATGCCCAAAGGGGTGATCGTAGATTTATTGCTGCGGCTCAATGAGCACCATGGAAATTAAATTAATCTAATAACAGAAATCACTGCGCCAAACAACAATGCCTTACAGTAAAATTAATATAAGTTAGCTTCTGTGGGATTTAACTTATTTTCAAAAAATGAAATCTAATAAAGGAACAAGTTTTGGTATCTTTTTTAAAAATAAAACGCTTATGGGCATAGAATTGCTGTGTAACAGAGGTAGGCAGCTAGAAGAACTGGATTCCAGCCAAAGGCGACCTAAATGAGTGTATGTAACATGACATGCCTGCCACCGTAAGTGGACACAAAAAGGCTCGTTTTGCCGAAATGCTCAGGTGTTACCCGCTAATGACGTTGTTCAACCGCACAGTACCTCCAGTTGAGTTCTAACATTGTTTTTGTTTTTCTTTTTTTATGAACATTGTTGAACATGCTGTTTTGAAAGTGATTTTGGGACAAATTTTATTTATTTTATGTGGTAGGTTATAGATAAAAAATATTTATACAGGAATCCTTTAACAATTCTTGTTCTTACAATCTTGATACATAATTATTAAAAATATGCACTTATCGCTGACTTTATGTGCAAAAATGTGTTAATTGATTCGGGCGGAATTCAACTGAACTAATTCACAAGGTTGATATCTAATAACTTACTTATTATTGATATCTAATAATTGCGATTTGTCAAATTGGTTATTTTGAAATTTCTCTAGAATCAAGATCCATACCATACATTTCTATGTTGGTCATATCTTAAAAACCAGCCGACATATTGATTTCAAATAAATTCAGTTTTACGGATAATAACATCAAGATATGTAGAAAGGGCTTACAAAAATCGGATGGTGAAAAAGTTTAAATTTTAAGGAAAATTGTATCAGGAGTATTTTTTGCACAAAAAAAAACCCTACAAAATATTACTTAAAATTGTTTAATATTTATTTTTGACACAAATATCTTGAAAATGTGTAAAGATAATTAAGCAAAATTTTAAAAACCTATTTTTAAGGGCGTAAAATTGTACTTAGTGACAAATTTTCTAAATATTAAGAAATTTACTAGCGACTCCAAAATTTTGTATCTTACTTTTTCACTTGGCTTATTTGTAAAATGGTAATTCCCTTTAAATTAAAAACAAGAAACCGAAATGTACAGGGTTATCCATTTTGCGGTTTCAAAACTAAACGTAAATAAAAGACATATACAATATTTTTTGTTCATGTTATTTCTATTTTATTATTAATAATATAAACGTTGACATTACTGTTTTGTTTAAAAATCTATTAATAGTATAGTAGGATTTTGCACGAGTAACAAAAACAATATCCCAAGAAAACTATCGATAAAAGTTAAAGTAAAATCTTACTACGGATGGGTTTTTGACATTTATACGAGTCTCGAATGGATCTTATGTGATTTCGTTCTCAAATGTTGGTACGATTGATATTGCATTTGTATCTCGATGGCTGTGTTCGTTGAGTAGTTGTGCATTTAGAATCACGTGTTTTCCATTAGAGAAAAAAATCAATGTGTTACTGGGCTTATTTTGCAAGAGAAAACAATAGAAAAGATAATTAAGTTTTGCTATGCTTCCACCAAAGGTTTACCCCAGTCTAGATTGAATATATCTTTTTGTTGTTTCCACAGCACAAGAAGATTTAAAAATGATTAAGTTTGACAGCACTTTCTAAAATGCAAATGCAAAAAAGCAAATAAACAGACCATAATGCATTACCTCTTCCACGAAGGTTTTTCTTCGCAAATTTTGACTAGACTCCAATCCCCTACTGGAATCGAGTCGAATCGATTCAGGTATATAAAGAACTGAACACCACATGTTAATGAAGTAGTCTACGAACAAATCCCCTTCTTGAAGTTTTTATTTTATGTCAAAGCTGCAATTGCTAATTAAATTTTTTTATAGAATCTCAATTTCCAGATGTTTTCTTACCATTTCTTCTTGAAAATTGTCAATTTTATTAGTTTCAGTAAGTTTTTGTTGCTAAGTTAATTTTAACTTCTGGTTTTTACAAAACTTTCTTCTAGATGTGTGTTTTTTTACTTATTATTCTGACAGATCTTTCAGTTGTACCAATTTTGAAATACAAAAATCTGGCTACTGCCGATGCTTTTTCTTAGGAATTCTATACTTTACTATTTAAATATATAATATCAAAAAAAACATGGGTATTATGTGTGAAATACAATATCATTTAAGTGACCGCCACATGAATTGCTATACAAGCATCGATTTTTTAAGGTAATTTTGAACCACGTTTTGACACATACTGGGAGGTTTCTCAGTCATAACTTAAATAATGTAGGTTTTTAAGTGCTTAAGAGCACTTTTTCTGCATAAACACGGTCCTTTGCGTAGCCCAACAATAAAAAAAATGCAGCAGTGTTAAATCGCATGTTCTTGGTAACAATTTGAGAAATTACGCGGCCAGTAAATACTCGTATCTCTTGCAATAAAGCCAAATTCTCCCAAGTTGTGTGGCATGTGGCACTGTTTTGCTGGAACCACATATTCTCCAAGTCGTATTCTTCAATAGCAGGACGAAAAAAATCGGTTATCATGAGACCATAACGCTCCGAATTGACAGTGGCAGTTGTTTTCGAAGACTTAAGGTGCAATTACGCTCCGGGACATAGAGCGCGCCAAACGTGACTTTTTTTTGGATGTTATGGCCTTCTTCAATTACTTGACGATTCCCAGAACCCCAAATACAAAAATTTTGTTTATTAACATACAAACAGAGTAAGAAATGTTTTTCATCGCTGACGAAAATTTTGTTCGACAAATCGCTGTAAACCGAATGTTGGTCAAGCACCCATTCGACGTATCTACGACATAGTTAATGGTCAACTCGCTTCAGTTATTGAACTTTATATGGATGAAGCTGTAGATCCAAATGCAAAATACGTTATAATGTGCAAAGTTGTTGTGTAAAAAGTTGAAGTCGTTAAGAATTACCTGAGCTAAAAATAGTAGTACTCATAGATCTTGGGTTCAATCCCCGCCTATGCTATTTAAAGTTTTTTTTCACGGGTACTGCCTCTTGCGAGTAATTGACAAATCCTCCAAAAGTAATTAATGTCATGCAAAGTGCTTTCTTAAATTAGCCGTTCGGATTCGGCTTTAAACTGTAGGTCCCCTCCATCTCTGACAATAGTACTCGCACACAGGAATGGTTGAAAGTTGTAAGTCACTAGGCCCTATTTCTCAGCTGATTGTTACACGACCCAATTTATTTATTTAATTGCTAAAAATGGCTGAAATATTCAATTCAAATTTGATTCCAATAATCGTTTTCGAAAATTTAGAAAAACTTATAAATAAACATTCTATTGACAGTTTTTTTTTTTTGTAAAAAATAAAATCCTTCCAAAAATATCACAAACTTAACTTAACGTCTTTGAATGTCTCGAAAGAAAACAGCTTAAACTTCAATTATTTTTTGGAGTTATTTAAATGACAATTTTGGCTATCACTATGGTTTGAATCCCAACCTCACCTCTTAAATATTTAAAAACTACTATCTCCTCATCTCATAAATCATAAGACCATAGTAATGTTTATGATTCCACTTTGTAAAAAGTTCATAAAGTCCACTTCCACATTGGCCATGACACGAGTGCTGATATCCATGAAAAAGCGAAGAGGAACACCCTGAAAGTGGGCGGTGAACTGTCTCTTTGGCTGTTATAATCAATTTAGTATTATAACAAAAACTGCGCTCATAAAATGTAAATCCCATAAAAATCATTGTATTTAAAGTACCAACTTTTATGAAATCATCACAACCATGCGACACGACAAAGTTGTTTGAATTCCCAAACAATCGCCTTTAATCTGCCGAAGTTGTACGATTTTATTACCACCACAACCATTAAATCTTAATTAGTCATTCCATTGTAACTTGAAAACCTATCATCCTCGAGAAGAGCAACCAATATTGTTCGGTCGGTCTTCATAGTCTTCGGTCTTCGGTTATGATTTTGTGTCACAAATCTTCTCCCATCAAAATAGGATTTAGTATTTTGACATATTTTGGCTTCTTTGTTGCCGTCCATAAACTATATACCCTTAGAGAATGAAAATGTTTAACAAAAGGCGTAGGTATAATGTATCGACATTTTTATACCACCGAGATGTTTTCCATTTGTTGTCTAACTTAAGAAAAAGAATAAAATTGTTTTAATTGCATAAATAAAATATGCCGGCAGGTGGTTTTATTTCAAAAGTGAGTTATAAAAATCGATTCAACCCGTTTTTTTGATTTCCATTCAAACATAAAGAAATTGAAAAAAAAATAGGGTCAGTCGTATTTTAATAAAAATCCCTTGGGCCTTGATGCATTCATGAATATTCAAAAAGAAATCATATGTCTCTTGTTTTTGTCTTAGAGCATATCACATTTCTTTTAAAATTGAAAATAAAATTTAAATGAAATAAATATTTCAACATCATGCAACAAATTTGTTTTAAGATCATTATCGTTTTTAGTTTTAGTTATTTTATTCTGCTCCTCATCAAATGACTCATATTCATAAATAACAATTTAATTTGAATAATATTTCCTTTAGTATTCGCACCTCGTTCGAATAAAATACCGAAATAGACAGACACTAATGGGCTTCTAAATGACCTAATCAAATCTAAACTAAACTAAAGGCTTTAGATTTGTTTTTATTTTATTGTTTTTTAGTCTTTTTTTGAGGTCTAATAAAAATTGAAAAAAGTAAACCAACTCCTTCCAAAAGTTATGGACGTTGATGGTGCTGCAGACCCCCGAATTTAAATTATGCAAATTACCTTAATAATTGTACATTTATAGGTATGTTGTAGAATAATAGAATAATTATGTAAAGTTAGATTTTTGTAAGCGAAAAGAAATATGAATTTGCATATAAATACAATGGAATTATATGATGTTATAAATTACTTAGATTGTTTCCACGTAATAATTTGAAAAATTAAAGCTTTCGAAAGAAATGTTTTCGGTTCGAGTATGCTCATTATCGGTAGGGTCGGTCTTATTGCGGGTTTGTTTTAAGGTCACTAAGTCAAAAGGTGTTGAAAAAATAATAAGTGGGTGAGCTTTATATCAGAGAACCATAGAAAATTGCTAGTTATTAATTTTTGTTACCCTTAATTAGCGAGTTATAATGAGGGAAGCCATGCGCAAATAATGAGTACTTAACTTTGAATTTGACCATAGATTTAATCTATTGTTGTTCATCTATGTGCAAATATTGTTTTGTTTGAAACTATGAGAAAATAAAAGTAGGACTAAGAAGTTCTTAAAAAGTTCTTCTATTGTATTCTTAATTAGCAATTCTATGGAATTGTCTATGGAGGTGTATAGGCCTAGTTTAATAGCCAAACTTAGTTACCTAGTTAGTTTTTTTTAATTTTATAGTAGAACTAATTACTTTTTTTTCAGATTGTATCCATTAGATTTATAGGTTTGAAATAGGTTTTTAAGTAAATCTTTACATCGGATCTGTTTTTATTGAAATTGTTTGACTTATGGTTTTTGACTTCATACTTGATTTTGTCTATCTACAGGGTGCGTCAGAAAAATATAAAGGATTTAAAAAAAAATCGTGGGGTCATCTCTATTTAAGTAGGGGAAAACGAAATGCGTGCTTTTGATATTGATGAATCTTTTCTTCTGTTGGGTTTGAAATGACCTTTCAGACCGTTAATTTCAAGTATTATTGGTATGATATCCACAAAATAAACGCTGATGAGCTCCAGCACTCTGTTTTGTCTTTGACGCTATTTCTCATTTTTATAAATGAAACTTTACACTCAGCTTTTCATATTCGTGACAACATTGTCCAATGGGGAATAGGAAATTGTGTGAATTTTTGTATAATAAGCGCACACTCAAGGGGATATTACTACTTTTTATGTGAATGATGTCGGTGCACATTGGTCTCAAATTCCTCAATATTGCAATGGCTGGGAAAGACAGAGTGTGGTAAGACATTCCACATTCGCGTAGTACGGCTAAAGAACGAATCTCTGTTCTTGTCAGTACGACCAAAGTTGGGCTCGAGGGTATATTGATGTGCATTCCTAGAAGCTCGAATATTACAGTTGAACTGTTTAAGAGGAGGAATGCAATTGGCTATTTCTCTAGAGCATAAATCATTACAACAACGATAAAAGAGGGTGAGACAAGAAATATTTCGACGATGTTCAAGCGGCATAAATGATCTTATGATGGTTATATCACCAATCAATCTAAATGCTCTACGTTCAATACTATCCAAGAGGGTTAAGTAAGCTGCAGGAGCACCAGCCCAGATATGGGAGTTATACTCAAGCTATGGACGTATATAAGTCTTGTAGATAACAGCCAGATCAAAGTGGGAGAAAATCTTCTTGCATCGCCTTAGAAAACCCAAACATCTTGCGGCATTTTTGGCGACATCGCGTATGTGATCGTTCCACAAAAGGTGGTTGGTGACACACATACCACGAATATCGAGATGTTTAGTCTCCTCGATGCAAGTGTCATTTATGGAAAATGGCAATGAGGGTATATCTCGCTTTAAAGATACAAGATAGCATTGGGTTTTCAAAGCATTAAGAAAGAAGTTGCAGACAGTAGATCATTAATACAAATGAGAAAGAGTGCTGGAGATAGAACAGAGCCCTGGGGCACACCAGCATCCAATACTACTTGAATTGAATGATCTGAAAGGTAATTACAAATCCAATGAAGCAGGGATTCATGAAAACCGAACGCACGCATTTTCGATAAGAAAGCCTGATGCCAAACCCTATCAAATGCTTTTGAAATATCTAGTGCAATAATCTTACTTTCTTCAAAGCCATATAAAGATTTGCTCCACTGTTCGGTGAGATGAACCATGAGATCACCAGTGGACGTATTTCTTGAGCTGATAATTAATCAGCGTTGCCATGACCCTGGAAAGAAGGATATAAGCGCAATCGGTAGTAAATTAGACAGATTCGCCTTTTTTGGGAATAGGATACACAAATGCAGTTTTCCATCCGTTTGGAACGAGACCTGAGGAGTAGGACAGATGAAAAAGCTTTCGCAGTGGTTTTGCCAGCGTTGAAGATCACTTTTCAGGACAATAGCGGGGGGACCAGCGTATTTGTGAATGTTGAGATCTTTAAGTACTCTTGCCCCAGTGCGAGTGCGAAAAAAGATTGGTCCCATAGAATCATTAACTCGTTTAAATACAGGCAGAGTCATAACACTCCCTGCAAGCGTTGAATTGGCTGCGAACTGCCTAGCAAGGAGATTAGCTTTCTCTAAAGAGCTAGCAAAAAGAGTTTCATTGACAAGGAGCGTAGGAACCGGTGTTTTTTACAAATGACCAACAATTTTGACTGCCTTGGGGGTCATGTAAAAATTTGTCCGTCGAATATGGACGTTGCAGGCCTTCCTGGCTTGCTTGAACTTATTTCGATTTTTTTTAGTTGGATTGGCTTCAACACAACGGAAACATACTTTTTGACTGTAATATCCTCTTTTCAGCTCGCACCGAACCATGCATTTTCCTTAGGTCTTATACTTTTAACCCTATTCGGGATAAAAGTTCTCATTACCAGTTGAATCAAACTTGTGATCATATCAGCGCTGGTGTCAACGTCACCAGTTAAAGATCCTAAAATAATTATTGGGACCGCCCGAGTTGGTTTTCTCGTGTTGCCAAACGGTTCTCTTAAGGGCTCTTTCTTTACTGTACAATTTTTACCTGAGAAATTTGCTGATATGACACAATGGTCTGATGTGCCTAGAGGAGATAATACACTAATAGTGTACTTACCAGGGTCAATTCTAATAAACAAGTCAAAAGTGGTTTCCGCTCGAAGTCGGGAGCTCGGTAACCATCTGGGGGTTCAACTCAGCGAAGATCTCAGCACACACTCTTTCTGGTGTCGTTTTTCCCGAATGTTGAAGCCAAGAAGAATTGAATCTAGGTTTACTTTTGTCTTCAGTAAAGTTTGATTCTAATTCATAAGTAATTTCTGTCAGAAAAAAACAATCATTTTTTATTGAAAAAATTTGATTAAATGTTAATTTAGTTTTAGATTGATTTGATTTTTAAAGTTTTTTTTTAAGTAGTCCTTTTAAAAATTAAATATGCACATATCTTGATTTTTTTAATTAATATTTTTGGAGGCTACTTTATAAAAAATAAACTAACTACTTATCTAATTTTTTATCTTCAAAGAATTTAGTTTGAACAAGGAATAATAGTTTTTCAATTTGAACACCATTATTTATAGAACTGAGATTATCTTAAAGTTAGAGGAGGGTATTATTTGCTTATTAATTTATTTTATTTTGAGTCCAACTTCCCTTAAATGAAGATCGTGAGATTGTGAACTGCGTTTTGTTTTCCTTTAGACACGTTGGAAAAACTATGAGTTTCATGACAAAAATGTTGATGAAATTAAGTTTTGCACACAATTTCGAAATTCATTAATAAATATAACAATCTTCCACCATCTTATCAATATTTTTTGTTTTGTTCTTGTTCAACAAATCACACCCCTAAACCAACAAAATAAAAGACTGAATCCCAATTCCATCTTCTTCTTCTTATTTTCTGTTAAGTCACACCCTTATCAAAGACAAAACATTGGTTGCATACAGTTTTATTTACTCACTTCAAACAACGTCCCAATCCTCTTCACATGCCTCCAGCCGTCCTTCCGAAGCCTGTGGAACGGAACACACAATGCTGGTGTCACAAAACCATTAAATCCAAACAACCTGTACCAACAAAAGACAATTATTCTGTCGGAAAGAATAACAACATTGCGCTGTGTCATTATATTTTGTTTTATTACCTTCAAGCATGGCACGTCACACACCGCAGTCAATTGCAGTCACAGCACAACATAAATTGTCCGCCCTTCCTGAAGCCGCAACTTCCTCAACCGTCGCGTTGTCGTTGGTCGTTTCGGTCGCGTCGGGCTTATAGCATAGCGTAAACCTAAACGATTTCTACAAGATCCCTTATTTACCTTTATTACCAAGTTGTATAATTTGTATAGACGTTATACTGCAGCAAATTAATTGTTCTATTCTACAATTCACACTTCTTAGTCTTCGTCTTCATAATACTTATTATACTCATAATACTCGTACTCGTATTTATATTTATTTCATATTTTAGTGAGTCATGATGTTCATTCATTTTGTATTCTTGTCTTCTTTTTTTCAGATCCCGCAGGCGAACTGGGATGGGCGTTTACCTTAATCATAGTTTCAATCATATCAGCTCTTATAGGTGCTATAGTAATGGTGGTAGTCCTTAGATGTAGAAGGTAAGTAAACCCTAGACAAAAGAGTTTTAAATTTACTATACGACTGAAGACTTAACTCAACTGGGACTGTGACTTTGACTGCGACTGGGTTTGGGATTCAGCACGATGCGAAACGACGTTGTGTAAAAAGTAATGTCTTGATTATGCATTTAAAGGCTTCACTTTCAATTAAAACTGATGATGATGAGCTTTAGAATTTAGAACCTGGCAATGCTATATTTATTCCGAGAAAGGTTTAACTATGATTGCTTATTTATTGTGCAGTGCTTTGAAGCTATATACATATGAGAGCAACAAAACGCAACGTGCGTTGAATCAAACGCGGAAGCAATAATATTCTTTAGAAACCATTCATCTGGATGCCTTTTATTTGCATCCATCATAATTACTGAGAAATGTTTCGACAGCATTTTATTGGTTTCCTATATACGACTCTATACTCGTGCATTGGACTTGGACGTAGAGAGCTACCTAATTAATAATCAACGCAGGTATTTACGCACGAGTTTAGTTGTGTTTTCTTATGAAAAGGACTCAGTTGAAAGGAGGAAAAAGGATTCATTGAAAATTGCTACTCCGATAGGTGGTGGCTTGACATGCTTTAAACGACTTACACTTTTTGTCGATGAGTGTGAGTTCAATATTAAAAATTGGAGTATTGAACAAAAACCGATTTTACAGCTCTGACGAAATTTGGAACTCTGAAATTTTTTTGATAAGTTTTTAAAATCCCGTTTTTTTAAATCGTGCTTTTTATAAATCCGATTTTTTATAATCCCACTTTTTGTAATCCCGTTTGTTACAATACCGTCCTTATAATCCCGTTTTTGAATATCCCGATTTTGCAATTAAGACTAGTTGTTTAATTTTTAAAAATCGAGTGGTTTTTGTATTGTATTGATTGCAAAATCGAAATTATAAAAATATTTTTTATTAATATTAATAAAATGTTTTAAATTTATTTTCTTGTAACCTTCAAAGAATAATATAAATGAAAGTAGTATTCTTTTAAAACGAAACAAAAAACAAACTAAAATCAATTTCATGATTATTTTAGTTGAACTGTATTTAATTATTTATAAATATTAAGAATAAATTAAAATCTATTGTTAACAATTTTTTTAAGAACGCTAGCATCAAACTACTTTCGGTTCTAATAAAAAGGGTAAAAACCAATAAGTTATGATAGATAAAAGAAGGATTCCAAAATGCTTCTTAATTTAACATTCAAACCTTTGACTTTTATTGTTATTAAGTTTAATGCACGTATTACGTAAATAAAAAACGGGATTGTCTGTATTTTTCGGGATTTTAAGTATCGGGATTCTAATTGATCGGGATTTTGAATAAGCGGGATTTTAATAGACGGGATTTTAAAAAATCGGCATTTTAAAAAACAGGATGTTTTGAAAGTGGGATGCCGATACGCTCCCAAATGAACAATATAAAAGTTTAATAACTTGTTTTGCTTTAGTAAATTGGTGCTTCAATTTATTAAGCTTTTGGTGATACTAGTAAAAATATGAAATTAAGTATTGGGTGCATGCATTTAAAATGCAAAAATTTAAATCGAACGACGAATTTTTGGTATTTTGTGAAAAGTTGGTGGAAGATCTACTTTTTTTTATCGGCATGTTGTGTTCTGTGACAAAGCTCATTTCTGTTTGAATGGATATTTGGAGAACCAAAACCTTCGTGTTTAGAGATAAAAAAAACTGCGTACAAGAGCTAGTTATCTTTCTAGGAAAAATCACTGGTTGGTCTGGATTAAGGTCTGGCGGAAGAAGAAAACTTTCACCTTTAATAATGACCAATTAAGAAGCGAGTTTGGTAGACAGTTTATTTGGGAAGTGGCAGCTTCGATCGTGCAATTTAACGCATGTAAACTATTGTGTGTTTTCGTTTCGACTGACGCACTGAAAGCCAACATTGAACCATTTATGAACAATTCTTGCCATTTAATTTTCGACATCTCTATAAAGATCACTCGTTAAAATTTGATAAATAATCGTATGGCATTTATTTTTTAAAAACGATTTGCGATTTTGAATATTGGCTTTGAATGCTTTAAGAATTGCTGCTTTGTTAGAAAGAGCAAATGTCAACTTTCCTAATTGACAAGGTAATCAACCAGAACCTCGCGAATAGGTTTATTTTTTTTTTTTCTAAGCGAATTTCCACAATAATGAGGAATTTTCCAAACCTTATTAGCAAAGGAATATCAAACAAATTTGACATTCTCAACTATCAAACCATAGACAACAACCATTGAAACTTCTCAGGTATCTTAAAATAAAGTACCTAAAGTTTTGAACTTAAGTTTATAAGGCTTTTGTTTAAGTATTTTGTTAAATTTTTAAGTACTTAACAAAACATTTGATTTACGTCGGGATGTTGAAAAGCTTACACTAAATTTATTTGTGTAACAATTTATTGTTATTTAACAGACGTGTGCTACGTAAAAATAACTATTTTCTTTTAAGAACTGACTTTATTCTAAATCTAGCTATTGATCAAGATAATCGGCTTCCCCAATAACAAAACCAAAATAAAAATTTATGCCGCATTTAAAAAATTGTTTTTAATTAATATTGCAGCAACCCAAAGGTATGAATAAAACTATGGACAATTTTAAGGATCTGTTAAATTCACCCCTGTCAAAATGTAATGATTGATGTTGAACAAAAGTGATAAGAGATGTCTTTTTCATAATGAAGTGTCACATTGCTCCCCGAAGTTCATAATTTTTTCCCCATAAGTATTGGAAATATAATTAGATTCGATTGGATTATTTTTAATTTCAACACATATTATTTTATATTTTCCAAGTAGGTTAACCACAAATTCACTTTTTTTTGTTTATATTTCAAGTACTTTAGTGGGAAAAGTGAAAAAATAAAATAATAAAAATGTCCATCAGTTTGACCTATTAATTTATAATTAATAGCTCAAAATTGGATTAAAAACCGTTTATTCAGGAAATTAATTGCTTCATAATGATATCGCTTTAAATAATGAGGTTTGATTATCGGTTTTAATTTGTCTTTTTTTTCGTTGAATTTATATCTTTTTGTATCTTCTTTGTTGATATGCATACGAAGTATAGATACCTACAATCTACATACCTCTAGGCATTGTTATTCCTTTTTATTTTATTTTTTAATTTGAGGTATCACGAAATTGCTACTATACTTCCCATCCATTTATTATGCATATATCATATACCTATGCTTCATTTTGACCCAAAAAGAGACATTCCCATATCTATCTATACAACATTCCGATGCACTTAAGTAACAAAATATTTAAACAAAAAAAAAACTAGAGCCGCATAAATTCAGATTGAAATTGTATTTTAAATTTTAAATAAATAAATGGGTTAAAAAAATATAACATGCATACTAAAATAATATTTAGTCCCCATAGAGATGATGCATGCAGCATACTACATGGTTGGGATGGTATTGGTCGGGTCTACGGTTTCGGGTTGGGTACACCACATTTTTCATGCACAATTTAAAGGACTTTTGGAACCTATAAATGAAGTTATGTTAAATAATAGATATAGACATACATAAAATTGACTCGCTGGAACGTTTTCGTCCTCATACTCATACATACTTGTATCCTTGACTATATTCATACGTGCATACATACTACATAAGTTCGTTCGTACATATTTGGTTTTCATTTTAATTGTGTTAAATAAGCTGTTAAGGACATACTAACCAACTAAAAGTCATGTACATTATTAATATCAACATGTGGTATACATTTTATAAAAGAACTTGTTCGTTTAGCAACATTTTATATTTTTAATTTTTTTTTATCTTTTCGTTATTTTAATTTTGTTGAGTTTTTGAGTTGAATATTAAACAGTTCAATTTGTGTTGAAATTTATTCAATTACCCAGGCAGCAGCATTTTGCAAGCGATGCTCAGGCACACTGAAAACTGCACAGCGATGCATAAGAATAACAATCGATAAATTTTCGTTTATATGAGCCTGTTATTTTATAATTAGTTTACTTTTCAGATGGTAATCAAATAAGGTTTTAAAAAACAAGTTCTGTTTTTTTATAAAACTATGTTGGAATAACTTGCATAGTTTATCTATTCACATAAAGATGTATGTTTAGTTAAGATTACCCACGCCTTTAAAGTAGGAATACAATATTTTTAAGTGGAAATTAAATGATATGTTAATAAATTTAAAACTAATATTGAAGAAGAAATTAAAAATAGAACTTAAAAATGAAATGAAATGACAACAGGATATCGAAACATAGATTTTTAAAAGAGGACATTTCTGCTGTATGCAACATACTCGAGTAATTAGCCTGCTGTGAAAAAAGTGAGGTCTCAAATGTGTGATGTTTTAATTTAAAAAGATAAAACATCAATTTTTGGCAGCGTTATATCGGAGTAATTTTTAATATTAGCAGATATCTGTGGCATGATGATTAGTGCGTTGGATGCCATCTAAAGTTTTTTTCACGGGAACTGCCTCTTGCGAGGAATTGACAAATTCTCCAAGAGTCAAGAGTTCTTGTCATGAAAAGTGCTGTCTCTAATCATCCGTTCGAATTCGGCTTGAAACTGTATGTCCCCTCCATCCCTGGCTTCAGTTTTCGCACACGTGAAGTCGTAAGTCACTAGGCCCTAGTTCTCAATGGACTGTTGCGCCACCCAATTTATTAGATATCGGGTATTAAATGATATTTTGTCTAAATCACTTAATACTCTGCTTGTAGTTCAAATTGTATCACCCTTCATGATTCAAGATTGCAATATATGGTAGTGGGTGGATACCACTCCCCTTGTATATTTCCAGACTACCAATTCTTACTTGGGACATTAAGGAAAAATATGGTAAGTTTTGTATTCGAAAAAATTCGAATTCAAAATTTTCATCAAACATAACGCAGCTGTAGAAAGTGGGTTTCTTTTTTAAGACTAGAAATTACAGTACTCCTCATTTTTTTGTCAAAAATTGAAATTCTTAAAAAGGACCCAATAGATTTTTATTAAATTTTCACTGAAATGTTTTCTTTTTAACATGGCTTCTTTAAAGAAAAACATAATTTTTGTTTTGCTTCAGAATGGTATCCTTCATCGGATCATCAGTTATTTTTTTTATTTTGTCCGGAACTAATGATCCGCTTTATATGTTTTTTTTAAATAAGTGTATTTCTTAAATAAATGTGTTTTTTTTTCAAAATTATGTATCGCAAAATCGGTATTTTTATTTATTATAATTCTGTTCTTATACAATTTTTTAAAAACAAATCTGTATTTCAGAATATTATTTTTCAAAATCCTGTATTTCGAAATTTTGTAAATACTTCAATTTTCAAATTCAAATTCAAATTTTCATTTATTGCAAGTAATCATTATACATTTTAAAAAAGCTTTTATGAATTTTTAAATTTTTGGATGATTTCGTAGAACTTCGTTTTCATTGAGCAATATTGTTGAGATTGATCTGGACAACTTCTCTACAGGAAGCAGCAATGTTTTCCCATGTCCTCATCCACCAGTCCTTATTCCGAATTCCGTAGACATCACCAAAGTAAAAAGTTTTTTTCAGGCCTGTTTCCAAATAAATTGAATAGTTTGGTGCTGTCAATATTGAATATTTTCTTTACGAAATTTCTTTGAAATCTTTCAATTTCTTTGTATTCTTGCATACCCCATATTTGTGCTGCATAAAAAAGCGAAGATTTCACGACTGCATTGAAAATAATATATTTTGTTGAAAGGTTTATGTGATCGTTAGAGAAAATCTTCTTCCAAGTAACATTAATGAAGATTTGTGAAGTTTTTGCTTTTTTTACAAGATACTTGCTATAATCCAGGGTTGGATTTAGTAAAACTCCCAAATACTTGTATTCTTGCGATATTTCTAAACGACTTCCATTAAGTATCCAGATGTTCCTAACTTCACTCCGATTGGAAGGCGAAAAGGCCATTACTTTCTTTTGTTTGTGATGATGACTGGACCCCACTTGACACAATAGTCCGGAAGACGGTTTACCATCAATTGCAGGCCTTCTGCTGATTCGGATAACAAAAGAAAGTCATCAGCGTAGAGTAATACATTTCTTACGATTCCTGCAATTTGAATACCTCCTGGAATGTGCTTAACTATATCATTAATAAAAAGAGCAAGTAGAAGAGTACTGAGTAGACATCCTTGCTTTACTCCAGTAAGTGATTTAAATGGTTTTGAATATGTTTTGCAATCCCAAACTGCACCTTAAGTATCCGTGTACAAACAACGGATTATTTGGATGAATTTTGTTGACACTCCAAGTTGGAAAAGTTGAAAAAATAAAGCATTTCGATTCAACAAATCAAATGCAGTTTTAAAATCGACAAACAATGTGTATACTTTTTTGTTTCTGGCTTAAAATGCTTTTACTATTGATGTTAAAGTAAATATGTGGTAAACCTTCGAATAGTTCTTTTAAAAGCCTGTTTGAACCTCTTTCAAGCCTGTTTATGAGAACACCACAAAATATCTTCGCAATGACATTCATGAAGGATGTGCCTCAGTAGTTTGTAAATGATTTTAAATAATTTTAACAAAATAACATTTCCTAATGTGGATTGGATTCATATGTAATATTCATGACAAGTGGGCTATCGCTATGGACTTGAGACAAGAATAGTCTAGAGGCATTAAATCATAAAATTGAGGGCGGTCAATTGACCGGCCCAAGCATGAAATATACTGTTCAACAAACTCGCCTTTAAAACCAGTCTTGCCAAGAAGAAAATACGAAAAAATCACCATTTTATTCGAAAGTTAAGTTAACAGACTTTTTATTATTATACGATTTTCTTACTATTTAAATGATTTTTGTTTAATTTTTTGTTAATGTCCAAAACTTATAGTCTTGAAAGTTTTAATTATTTTCATTCTAAAAAAAGTTCACATAGAGCCTTAGGTATAATTTAGAAATTTCAAATGCTATAAATTCTTGAAGTTTTTTCAATCTCCATTAACAAGAGATACTTATCAAACTTTAAGTTATTCTCAAGATAATACACAATTCTCAAAAACTATTGTCTTCATTATAAATTCAAAATACATCTCATAATTCGTACAAAATTATATATATCTTTACTTTTACATCTTTAAGTTGTGTATAGTTTTGTTTAACCAAAGAATCCAATAATTCTGTTAAAATTCAAAAGAAAATAATTACACCGCGGAGCGTCGGCGTTGTTATTTATTACTGCCTGTTTTTGAAATTATCATTTTCGCGAGCATCCTTATACTCGTACCTCATCATAGAAATTAATTACCTTGCAATAGAGAAGCCAACTCTAAATCATTACGATTTAATTTATAAAATCGCACAAACCTTTGACATTAATAAGCAATAGAATATTCATAATGACTTCATAATACAACATTAAAGGCGTATCTTATCCACGGATTTATCTAAATCGTTTCCGAAACAAAAAAGAAAACATGTTTAGCGCATAGTAATGGAGTTTCTGTCAAGTCTTAGTAAATATTTTCGTTTCTATCTTAAAAGACAATCGGAATTTTTAATTTAACCCCAGAGTAAAAAATATAAATATACTAGCAACAGAAATTTTAATTAAAACAATTTTAGTGGAGATATTAATGGGGGGAGAAAAAATTGGTATTTGAAAACAATTTGTTAGATTAATGCCATTCCCAAGATTCCAAGATATGGTTGGCTATAGCTCGATGGTTTTTTAGAGTCTTTGTGAAAAAGTCAACACTTAATCTAACACTTGATTTTTTTCTTGGTGCATATGAACGACCGACAACAACGACGTGCATAACAATTAAGACTTCAAGCCTAATAATTAGACGTAGAGTATATGTTTTTTCCGACGCGCTGGTCGTCTAGGCGAGTAAAAACTTGGCTTTTAACATGACAGGCTAAAGGAAAGCAACAAAAAACTAGTTAGCATAAATTTCAATAATCGATCTAGTTATCTACACACTTTTTTTCCTTCTCGCGTTGACGTCGACTTCGACTTGGAAGTCGGTCGGTCGGTGGCTCAAAACAATCAGCCTTCCGCATAAAATGTATCTCCACAATAACAATAACATCCAGGGCATTCTGTAGGTTGGTCCATATACTCTTATAGGAACATAGTTGAATGATAAAGATCAGCAACGACTACTGGGAACATCATCACACAAGCCACAGAAGCTCCAGAGACCGCACAGAGCATCACTATTTGAAGTGCGGGCCCGGCCTTACATATTATGTGGATCGTATGGAAAAGTTTCAATCTTATTTTTTTTTTCCATTTTTGCGGTACATTTAGGTTTTGAAGATAGGATCTTAAGTATCCATAAAGTTGTATAGTTATCGGCTGAAGAAGAATTTATTTATTTGCATTGAACTTGAAAAGGTATAAAAAAAATGCAGGGCGTATCTTAATACATCAATGTTTGTTTTAGGATGAAATTTATGACACTGAGTATTTTTTTACCTTTAATCTCAGCCTAATGGAAATTCCATTCAAAATTTTGAAGTGAGAGGCTTGAATCATAAATTCTCTGTGATCATAAAATAGAAACTAAGATTGTTAGTTAGAAAGCAAAGCTTTGAGTTTTATTATTGATCTAGTTTTGAATATATGATATATTGAAATATGTTTACTTCTTTGAAGAGATTAAAAGTTCGAGATCTGGTGAAAAAGGCCTTTAAAAATTTCACCATTACTATAAAGCCTTTCTCTTTTGAAGCAACGATTTTTGATAGGCAGAGAAAAACTAATTTTGATCGATACGTTCAACGATTTGTTGAAACTCCTTTGTCATTCAAGACGTTAGGTGGGAAGAAAGTACGAGGAAGTCACGAACTTTTTCCGACTTATCTGAACTTCCCGTAGAATAAGCCCTAACTCAATGCAGTTCTAGTGAAAATGAAAATTATTTATAGAAAGTTATTAGCATATGTTTTCTTAGTTTAACATCCAATGTTTACGATTTCTTTTATCATGATTTTACTTTCCCAGAACTTCTTCATTTAAAGTCTTTGGGCGTTCCATGATTAGTCCCAGAATATCAGTATATTTAATTAGTAATAGTTAAAAAAGAATTTCTCTGAAGTTGATAATTTCTGTTTAATATACGAGCAAAGTTTTAAAAATAAAAATTTTGCAGCTAATAGAAATGTCATAAATGTCACAACTCATGTTTGATGCATAAATCCCCACACAAAAGTGACTATCGATCATTTTAACATCTGCATGCACCGTGTATAATAAGGCTTCAAAAAGTCACCATCGTGAAGCGTATAGTAATAATTGTGTCTGACACTGTACCTAGCTAGGTATGCCTTAGCCTTTATAGAAGCCTTATAGCAAAAAGCGTGTCAAACGCGTGGGCTGATCTGCATATTCCGCGTCTATTTTACTAAAGTGTCACTTCGTCTCAAGCCAGGCAGTAAATTAATCCCGGTATTACCACGTCGACGTTGTCGCTTGGTCGTCGTCGTTGTCATCGTCATCGATAGTTTGCGCTAACAACGAGAAATTAGCAAACGCGCCACATTGGCATGTGAATTATTGAATACTTGGGCCCGATTAGCGCGATTAGGCGTCTACAATGTACCATGGATCTTATACAGGGGCACAAGTTGATTTTGGCAAAGGGTGAGAGGTAAGCGGTTTTACGTTGACAACGACGACGACGACGACGGGGGCATTGGGTTTTGATTTTAATTTTGATTCGAACCTCTATAAGAGAGCTAGCGCCTTCTAAAGGTGCAATTATGGCTTAACCGTGGCGCGCACACTGGTTGTCACACTATCCTTTTAGTGAAGCGGTACGGTGCGGTGGTATTTTGAAGCTGAAGTGTTGTAAATGAATTTGTTTAAAAATAAAAAACAAAATAGAAAAATCTGCATTTTCGCAATAAATAGCAACAACGAGTAGAATGCTAATGATATGCCACGAAAATCTTGTAATGGGGTAATGGCTTATTGTTAAGGATTGCAAACAACATTTTCTGTCAGTGTTTATTTTTCGCTTTAACCCTGTTGTATAGCTTTAACCCGCCTCCGACTCCGTCTCCACGTCCGATCTGTTATTTAGCTATTAAAGTGCAAATTAAGCATTGTCCTACAGGGTGTGTTGTTCTGGTTAAGAATTATGTTTACTTGCATTAAGTTTATTGCGTAAATTAAAGCCGCACTGCTGCTGAGATTGGCTGATGGGCATGATGATGGTGAGGGCTCTGATGATGGCTGAGGGCTTACATAAGACTGATGGGTGGTTATTTTTATTCTGAACGCGAACATTTATAGATAGCGTCAGTAAAATTAAAATACTAGGCACATCAATCACTCTGATGAGCCAGGATGTTTCACTTTGATTTGTTTATATGGAACAGGATGAAGATGTAAATATACAAAGAAAAACAGACAACTGTGTCAAGCGTAAAACATTAACATTTTGAGTATACGATAGCACTCTTGAAAACAAATAAAAATTGTGTTTAATTGTTCTAGAACGCAAATGAATGATGTTTATTGTTACTCTATTCTTCTACAATATAAAAAGAAAGAGTTGACAATGACTACGAAGGAGATGAATTGAATGAATTGTCATTTTGAGCACAATACGAAAAGCGTTCATTAAGTTTATGGGTTTAGTTCATTAGATAAGTAATTTTTGTTTACATTTTAAGAATTTTTAGGTTCGCATATTTCTTTTCTTGCCAGAATGACACATTAATCTGACCTGTTCAGAATTTTGAACATGTAATAAAGGACCATAATGCTATTTTAAATATACAAACTTGAAATAATTTAATCCACAAATTATACAAAAATATGTTATGTGACAGTCAAAAAAAGGTTACGTGTACGCTCTAGTGAACCATACGTTTTATCAAAGAAAAAAAGAAACGCAAGAACAAGTATCTCGTTTTCTGTTCTTTTGTTCTTCGTGTAATCAACAGTAAGGTAAAAATGTCCTTCTTTTTAGAAGTCTTGACGAATTTTAACCAATTTATTCCACAAACTAAAGAAAAAAAAATTCTGAGAAACGAAAAAAAATACGCATACGCCTAAGTGAACCATATATTTTATCGAAGAGACATTAAGGGGAAATTAATCGTTTTCTGTTGTGTTGTTCTTCATTTGATACAAACGTACTTATTTATTTATTTCCTTTTGTTTAAGGGTCTTGTACAATATTTTAGCTAAGACACGCCCTTGAAACACAAGACCTGACTTGCGTGACCCAGTGGTGCATTTCATTGCAATTAGTTGAAAATAATTTACTAGAAAAACTTGTCACATTAAATCTATTACCAAATTCAAATGCAAATCCATCAATAATTTACCAATTATTATTCATCAAATTTGAATAATCAAAAACCACTTAAATTATAGCTTTTCAAAGAAAATAATATGCATCATGCATCCACTCAAATAGCTTTTATGCAATCGGAAATAAACTAATAATCGTGACATTCCCCACAAGCGCACTGCCATTAATTTAACACAAGATCATTAATTTGCCACAATTAATAAAAAATGAAAAGCTCATTCATTCATGCTATTAGTTCAGGCCAAACGATTAGTCAATGTTAATATGGGCTTGCGCATACCCTCGACTTGGCTTAGCAACCAATTCAAGACAGTGCCTTCAGCATTTGTGTCAGCCAAACTTCTTTCATCTGTCCGATCAAAGTAAAAAAAAATAAAAACAAATTTAAAAGATGAATGAGGGGAATCATTTTTGACGACGAAAATGTTTTCTCCTTATTTTTGGTCACCGAACTGCATTGGGCTTCAATGACTTACCTGTCTCAATTATTTTAGTTTGATCTTGAGACACATGAAACATGCCTAAATGATTGGATCGTTTAGCTCTAATGGAATTTGCATACACAAGTGAACTCCATTTAATCTCTTAAAACCGTGTTATACGCTAAGAGGTGATCAGATTTAATTGAGATCCTTAACTGTTGTTATCTTACAGAACAAAAATCTTCGCACAAACAAATTTGGACTTTTGCAATGATTTAGTTTTATACATTTTTTAACATTAACAAAGTTGAACGATCTGCAACAGATTTGTTCTTCATTTAATCGACTTTTTGACCCTTGGATTAATCATTTTTCCTTTTACCTTCTCTTTTCAGAATAAAATCGGCAAATGGCAATGGTAAGTTTTGGAAATGCTCATTTATTTTTTTTAATGGTATTGAAATCATCTCATTTTATAAAATGGTTTTCTTGATTTGACAAAATAAGGACAAAGTGAAAATTTGTGTTCTTTTAAGAATATGTAAAGAAAGACCATTTTTTAATTATTGTCAAATATAGTCCAGCCATAAGTTCTGTTACATATGAAGAGCGCAATAAAAAAAATTAGTACATTTTATATCATCAAATTTATTTTTGTAATTAGTTTTAAGAAAAAAAAGTTGTACTCAAAATGGCTGCCTTTAGCCTTATGCAGGCTTTCAAACGCAGGGACATTGGTCTATACAGGCACGCACTGTGTCGATGGGAATCGATGAAGCTGCTGTTAACAAAGCTTACCGGCCATGTTCGGACCACAAACTGTAATCCAAAGGATTCAAATCTTGACTATCCGACGGCGAATCTGCAGCTGGAATAAAATCCGAAATATTTGGTCTAAGCCACTCTTGTGTGGTTTTGGGCTTGTGTGCTGGAGCAGAGTCTTGTTGGAAGACTGATCTTTCCTCGTTGAAGAGAGTATTTGTTAATCTCCTAACAACACCCTCTAAAACATTCTCCGGATACAATTTTGCACCGGTTTTCATGCCTTTTTCACAAAAGTGCAGTGATGCGACCTCTTAATGGAAACCCCCCACCAAAACATTAGTGTTGTTGTTTATTATAAACTACTTCTATTTTGAAGATTTTTTCATCCGTAAACAAGATATTTGTATGTCCACTCACCGCGTGCCACTGCAAAAGCTTTGTGCTTTTTTCAAGTCTTATTTTTAAAACTTGGGGTTAAAAGATGTCCTGTTGCTCGACGAAAGGCTTTCATGTGAAGATCATTTCGGATCAGCTTGGATCTGGCTGATATATCCAATTCTCTAAACATGATCTTCCGCTTCCGAAAGGATTCCTACGAATTCGTTCACGCACAGCTTTTACTTTTGCGCTCAATCGAGCGACGCGTGAACGACCACTTCTTGGCCTGTCCTCTTTTCTTGACAGTTCATCAAAACGTTTTATGGTACGATACACACACATTCGCCATAAACCAAGTGGTTTTATATGTTCAAACATTTGATTTGAATTTTGTCTACACTTATGTAATGCGATTATCGCGATTCGATTTTCTTTAACGCCCAACTCCATGATTTCCGATCAAAAGCTGAAATTAAACAAGCTTCCATTCTTTAATTAAAAGATCAAGTGCTTCGAAAAAATAGTTAGCGTTTTATTCCTAGTGGAATTTATGAGCAATGCACTCTAATAATCGTGAAAAAGAACATATGGCTAGACAGTTATATCCTAGCTTAGGGCCGAGTCAGTTTTGAAGTATTTTAATGATATTTGTTCAACTTCAGTCTAATTGATTAATCAACAGTTTAATTATAAATTACCTTTGAAAAGACGATAAAACATCAAAAAAATCTTCTCTCAGTTTAAAATTATAAGAAACTGTTGGGAATTTATTGCTTCGAAAACACTTGTTGTCTAGTATCGGTAAAACCAAACAAATCCCCTTTGCCATTATCTGTAAATGACACTGATGACAATGACATTAAAGATCTTGATACTATCGGTATTAATCTCATCAATTTCGATTCAATATCTAGCTCCACGGGTCCAGAACTCTCACCTCTGCAGTGCTTCAGCTTAAGCCTTTTGGACAGTTTTCAAAAAACATGAATAATTCGAATATCGTCGAAACGTCTCTTCAGTTTTTTCGAGGCTCAACTTTACTTATACTGTGAAGGAAAAACCTTCGTCCTTTAACCGTACTAAAAGAATGTTGAAAGTGGAAGTATTAAAATTTCTTAAAAATTCTTTGAAAGCTTTCTTAAACAAATCCTATACAAAACACTTTCCCTGCAACCAAAACATATAACACCACATAAATAAACGGTACTTTCCTCCATTTAATCTCTTTTAATAAAAATAACTTTAAATTAATACCTCAACTTCAAATGCGAACATTCCATATTTTCAAATTACTTTTACGCTCTAAGACAAGCGCCATGACAAAGACCACGACCGAGAAACGCATGGTAAACATTCTTTAATGCCATATAGTTTCCATGAAATTACTTACCTTCCGGAACTAATTTCACACCCAATGCTAGCGGGTGGAGGTCGATCACCATTTAGGAATATCAAAAACTCTAACATATTCCATGCCCTCCTTAACCTAGAAAAACAAAAACATACTATAGTCGTACACAGGCACTAAACCAACCAACTGAGGCAGAGAATCAAACGACCATAGTTAATTTAGGAGGCTGAGGCGTGTAGGAATCGTGTGCAAAACTTTATAAAAAGAATGTGCACTCCATTTTTGGAACAGAAAACAAAATTTAAAAAAAGAAACACTGCAAAGTCATAATTTAGTGAAAGTAGCTGAGCTGACTTCCTTCTGGAAAGCCGAATGACTGAGCGACCAACCGACCGAACTACAAAACTATGAGTCTTTTAGCCAGAAGTATGGGTATAAGCCCCACAAACTACAACCGTATGGTCTTGATGGCTGTTCTTCGTTTGCTTTGGTGCATCATGACGACGACGACGACGACATGCAGCCATCCACATCTGGCTGGGGTTCTGTTTTTGGGCGAAGGAATAAATTTCATCCACGACTGCGAAGCCAACTGCGAAAACGAACAGATATCCAAATTGCCTCAGCCTCTCAGGGACGATTCTCCAACTCTGGGGTCTGTGTACGAACAATTTAATTAAATGGCCCGTAGAATGAAGAGTATTTGCAGAACATGAGTTTGAGATTGGAGTTGATGTTGATGCACCGCATTGAACATCGTGGATCTGATGCTAGAAGATTGAAAGAAATTGTGGCTGTGTTGATGTTTGCTTTTTTGTATTGTTGTCTAAAAAAAAGACTTTTTTAAAACTTTCTGGTGAGGAACTCGTAAATAAGAAAAAGAATTTAATTTATTTTCACGTTTCAAGATCTTTAATTATATTTTTGTCATCAAAGAAACATTAAGAAAGACAAAATTTGAAGAAGTACCCCTTCAGAATTTGACACTGTCAAGTAACTTTCCAAAAAAAAAAATGCTGAAGTACTCCGTATGAATCAATTCAAAAACATTAAAAAAAAAAAACTGAAAAGTTTTTAAAACATTTGTAAATATTTTGTTTAATGTTTCTTGAAAATTAAAAAAACCTTTCAGCGGTGCTCGAGAGGCACAAATATTTTATTTATAGAGCTTTCTTTTTTAGACAAATGTAGGCTCATAGGCAAATACGAACGGGTAAAAAACTTCTTGCATCGGTGGAGAAAACTCCACTAAATCTACAAGAGATTGTTAGCGAACCTAGAACAAAAAGCTGCGTAGCCTTTTCGATTAAATTACCATCCATTGATATATTGGCCCTTATAGTACCCGTAGTGCGTTAAACTGTCAGGCCAGAGGTCTTGGGTTCGATTACTGCCTCTTGCGAGGAATTGACAAATTATCCAAGATTAATTCTTGTCATGAAAAGTGCTTTCTCAAATTGGCCGTTCGGACTCGGCTTAAAACTGTAGGTCCACTCCATCCCTGACAACAGTACTCGCACACAGGAATGGTTGAGATTTCTAATGCACTAGGCTTCAGATCTCAATGGACTGTTGCGCTACCCAATTTATTTATTTATGGATATATTGGCATTGGAGGTTGCTAATCTTTTGCCACTGTAGACGACATTGAGTTTTCGAAGCACTTAGTTTTAGAATGTTTTTGATGCCTTATTGCAGAATGCTGTCCAGATCAGAATTTCATAAGATCTCGGTGGTAGTCCTCCGAAGAACAAAGATATAAATATCAAAATTAGTATACCAATCTGTGAATACACTGTCGTCAGCGAAACAATTGAGTTGATTAGAAGTGTTGGATAAGAGATATCTCGTAAAAATGAAGAAGAGTGTGGGAGACAAAACGGAGCCCTGGGGAACACCAGCGTTTATTTTGTGGTTATTACATTTAAACGCCAATTTCAAGTGCAATAATTTTATTTTCCAATCAATCTATCAAACGCCTTTGAAATGTCAAATGCAATATTCTTATTTTCCAAAACGATGCGATTTAAAAAGTTGTTCGGTGGGGTTAACCATTTGATTGCTAGTGATCCTATTGTTAAGAAAGCAATACTGCCGGTCATTGAGAAGCTGCTTTCTTTCGTAGCTGAAAATTAATCAGTTATTCCACAACCTTTAAAAGAATCTTTTAAGACTCATATGAATTTAAAAAAGATTCTTAGATCCATGTATAACAATTGCTATGGAAAACCGTCACGAAAAATAACAGCATCACTATTTTTTAAAAGGTCACTAATGTCTTCCTTACAAGTTCCTGTTTAAAGTTCTATTGTCATTTAAATGGTGTTCGAACAAGGAAAAGATTTAATTTCAGCTTTATACAAAATATGCCTTCCATCTATTTTATTCCCGCGATTCGAATGACCACCATTGAGAATTGACCCAAGTCCTCAAGGGACACGTTAACTGTTGTGTAGCCATTAAATGACAACAAAAGTTCAGAGACTTTCGATTGTTTGACCTCGTCAATACAAAGCTCAAATCTCTTTTCGCTGTTTTCAACAATGCGCAAAACAATTGGACACGTGATAGAAAGTCTGCGACAACTCTCTATCGTCGTCGATGCGCCGCCGTTGCAGCTCTGGTCGTCACCGCCCGCTAGCTATTGTAATAATAAAGACTCCAATAATAGTGGAAAAAAAGTTCCCGCGCGACAAAGCAAGAAATTAAAAAAAATAATTAAAAAAAAACAATTCTGTTACGACATTTCCTTGATTCTCTGCGTGTTTCCGTGATGTCAAGCCGATAGAGTCAACCTTACCTAGGCAGCCTCCCAGAAAACCACATTTTGTTTATATACGAATAGCGGCAGTTATCTGGCCTGGCCAGTTAAAGTTAAACGCACATACACTCCATCTACACGCCATCATTATAACCAATTGGCCGTGCGCGCGCTCAGCATCAGCGCTCAGCGCTCATGTCTTCGTTCATCGTCGCGTCGCTCGTCGATCCAAGGATGGATGAACTATTATCGCCCTCTCGAATGACCATTGAACCAGTGAACAACATAGATAGGTATACTACTTGGCGTCTCCTTCAAGCAGCTTTTAATGCTTTTTAATTGCCGGGCCTAAACGCTCTGTTGTTTAGGCCACAGTTAGGCAAAGGCACAGGCACATTTGCTGGGCTGGGTATTGAACACGCTTTTGTGTAAATTGGAATTTTCTTTTCGTGTTCGCACCGGGCACTCACCACAGCTCCATCTATTGCAAAAAAAAGCAGCAAAGAAAAACAAACGAACGAAAAACTTTTACCACGAACTTTCGATAGTGGGTTGAAGAGTTTTGTTTCGTATTTGTTTTTTCTCTTTATTGTGGTCATGTCGTCGATTTGTTGTGACTTGAGTAGGAAAACCAAGTAGCTGTAGCTGTAGCAGCAGCTTGAAGAGATGTTGTGCCTCCTTGACGTTGCAATCACCTCAACTACCCACCAAGCGGTGTGTCCCTTGTTTGTCCTCGTTCACATGAGGAATGTGTTCCTACGTAGATTTACCAAGGAACAAAAAAAAAAACGAACAAAAATCACTGGCTAATAGGATTAGTATAGGAAAAGAGAATTATACTTTCGACATTGTAGCCGATTGTTTGGTGACCTTTGATGACGCGCTAACTGCCAGCAGTTTGTTCGGCTGTCTGTCCCCCTGTCTGTGTCAATGGCTTCCGTGATGGCTAAGTACAGATTGAAGGTTTGCTCACGCCGCCGTCGCGCCGACCGCTGGTTGGGAGGCTTCTGCATACCATACTGCCACTTCGCCCCCAACCTATCTCAAAGAAGTAACAAAAACTATACTCCAATTAGACCAAAGCTTAGAGCCACAGCTATACTAGTACAAGTACAAGTATAGCAGCTCTTTCCAGAGGGATGATGAATGACTGCGACTTTGTGATTCTGACTCAGAAGAGCGCGCCTAATTAATGACTAGTGAGAGCTTGTGACGATGACGATGACGACTACCTTCTTTACCTACTCAACTCAAGCCAGCCATCATCAGGAGTGTCATTGTTCTATGCAATTAGTGGATGAGTGTTGAGTGTGGGCGTCAGCCAGATTCACGCATGCACGACTTTGCCATATGGTAATTTGTTTTTTCCTTTGCAAAAATAGTCAACTATAAGGCTATACGGCCATGCGGCCAAGCTAGCAAGGGATTATCCACCAATTAGTCTCGGGTAACAATCTTCTTTGCATAAATCAAATTGAGGACAAATTAAAATGTCTTCCATCTGGAGGCGAAGAGAGCTCAGAGCTGTTGTTAGCTGTATTCGCCAAGATAGACCAAGTCATCATCAAGCGCTGCTCTGGCTGGCACAAAATCAAACCCGAACCCGGATACTAGGAAAAGTCAGTGATTAGGTGGAATTCTCTAAGCAGATGCACGAAATGCATCATGGAACCAAAACAACGGATTTGTTTGTTGCTTTCATCCATCTACAATTCTAGTCATATACATAGGTAGTATATTTAGGTGCCTACTCCGCATTGAACATGAGCACGCCATGTGTTTAGGAGATACATGTTGTATTCTCCTCCTTTAAACGTGGTCTCTACTACACGATTATGTGTATTTTCTGCTGCTACTTCGAAACTTCTTCGAATGCTTCCCAAAGCAATGAGCTTGGTTAATGCTGATGATGGCTGATGGTTGCGCTTTGGAGTGCTGGAGCTGGTGTAGGAGGATTTGTGTGGATGTTGGATGATGGCTTCTGGTCTCAGGTGCGCGCTACTATAGAGTGAGATGATTTCTAATTGCTGGCCTACAAAACTATAAAACCATCGTCTAAGCTCTCAATAAGCCAATAAACAGTAGGACAAATGTACAGCCTGACTGGTTATGGTTATGGCTACATGGCTATGTCTTAGCTTGTGTAGTCGAGAGGAGAATGCCATATTAGTTTTCACATTACAAGAGAGTAGAATACGAGTATAGCAAAGACCTCTGGGTGGCTTTTCGTTCCACTTGGCACGCCGGCCGTGTCGACTTGTCTGACGGTCGGTCGGTCTGTCTATCAGGCGATTAGCTTTTTCTTCGATGCCAATTGTCCTGATTTTAAGCACAGATTAGGTTCGAGTTAAATTACATTACGGAAAAAACTACTAACAATCAGTATTTTGCATACCTATTACACACTTATATAGCCAAACAAAAGGCCAATGGCTTCTTGAAGTATATAAAAGGCTAGAAGCATTTACGTCTACAACAGCTTTTGCATAGAAATGTAAGTTCACTTCTTGACCTGATTGAAAACATATGCACACTTAACTAGCTACTGAAATATAGATACTCTAAAAGATTGCAAAGATTAATATTGAAAAGTTGAATTTTATAAACAATTTTTTAAAGTTGATACAAAAAACGACTTAAATGAAACTTGGATGACATTTATAGACTTATAAGAACTACAAATAATGTAACCCCAACATAAATGTATGTAACAAAGAACAAAGGTTTTGATATAAACCTAAATATTATATAAACACAAAAATATTAATAGAAATAACAAAACAAACAAATAATGTTAATTCGTCTGATTTTCTTACAAAAAAAACATGAATTATGAGTTTTTAAAAAATGATTGCAAAAAATTACGTAAAAATTACTTGAAACTGAGATCTCCATGTACTCTCACATTTTTTTAAAAATGTAGTTAAAGAATTTCTATTCGTACTTTTACTTTAGTTGGCGCTACAGCGCATTGTGCTCCTGGGCCTCAAGTAATAACTTTCGCCAGCTTACTCGATCTCTAGTTTGCTGCCTGCAGTTTCGAATACCAAGTTGACGTGCATCGGCCTCAACTTGAATACTCCACCGGAGATGAGGCCTGCTTCTGCTTCTCATTCCCTTAGGCTTGACGTTGAATATCTTACGGGCTCGAGCATCGATGTTCGTTCGCTCGACATGCCCCAGTGGCAAGTCGCTGTACAGCTCGTATAACTCTTTGTCGACATAAACCGGATCATAGATCATACGTAGAACCTTCCTCTCGAAGATACCAAGAGATCCTTAATCCGCCTGGGAGAGGGTCCATGCTACTGCACCATACAGCAAGACTGGCATGATTAAAGTTTTGTACAGTGTCTGTTTGGTACTTCGCGATAGGGCCTTATTCCTTAACTGCTTGCTTAGGCCAAAGAAACAGTGATTAGCAAGTATAATTCCACGATTGATCTCCGCGCTGACGTTATTTGCAGAATTAACAGCAGTGTCCATATAAGAAAATTCGTTTACCACCGCTAAGTTATACCTGTCTATTGTCACGTTTTGACCAAGTTTACGGTGTGAATTGACTCTATTTGACGACAGTAAATACATCGTTTTATCGTCGTTAATTTCAAGACCCATTTTCTTTGCCTCGGACTCGATATTAGAGAAGTCACCCGTCACTACTCGTTTGGTTCTTCCCATAATGTCGATGTCATCTGCATATCCAAGATATTGTGTGGATTTTTGAAAGATGGTTCTAACGTTGGTGTTGCACACCACTCTTTCAAGAACAATATTAAAGCAGTTTCATGACAGCGCATCGCCTTGTCGAAGTCCTCTGGTGGTTTCAAGGTTTCGGTTGAGTCTCTTCCAATTTTGACAGAGCAACGAGCATTTTCCAACGCCATTCTGATAAGTCGTATCAGTTTGGTATGGGTACTAAAACTCAACATGGCACGGTATAGTTCGTTCCTGCCTATACTGTCATAAGCTGCTTTTCTAGGATTTGGCGCAGAGTGAAAATTTGGTCAAGAAGAAAATTTTCCAGGCCTGAAGCCACATTGGTAAGGGGCAATCAGTTCGTCAGGCGTTCAAATAATACGCTTGACAAGATCTTGTATGAGATGTTTAAAAGGCTAATACTAGCTAGCTGGTGCATACTCCTTACTAGATCTGCTCCAGCATACTTAAAAGGCTCCGCCTGCAGACAGTCATCACCGTCTGCTTTGTTCGACTACAGTCCCATGATGGCTAGTTTGATCTCACTCTGGTCGGGTGGGTGGAACTCTAGATCGCCAACCAAATGGATTTGGCGTGGCTGCTCGCTGGTGGAATCGTTGACTTCATCGCCATTAAGCAGCAGGTTGAAATGATCTCTTCAATTTTCATTCCTAGTTACATGTAATTGAAAAGAGTTAATTCATAATTACACAATAATAATTAATTAATAATTACACAAAGATGTAATTAAATATTATTTTCGTCAATTTCGTTTAAGTAAATTATTTTTGTATGTGTGTTGGTTTAATTTTATAAATCAATAATAAAATCAATTACCTTGAATGAAATTTCAAAAAACTTGAATAAACTTATTTCACTTTTCAATTACATGTAATTAGTAAGAGCATTTTTCAATTACAATTACATGTCATTCAAATATTTATTCTTTTAATTACAATTACGTTTATTTGTAATGAAATAAAGGTTAATTACTAATTACTTGTAATTTAAAGAAATAACGAAAAGAATTCAATATTTCATAATTATTCAAAAGTTGTAAATGTAGATGGCATTGCATGCTCTTTTTTATTTTTCAGTCGAAGAGACTTTTAAAGAGTGTGACTTTACTGACTGCAATCACTTATTAAAAAGTCCTTGCAGCGGACTTTTTTTTATATGAAGTTTTCTACTTGCTAAAATGATCACACTCTTATTTGCTAAAACTGAAGAAAATTAATCGAAATATTGGTATTTGCGATTTTTCAACTGCACTTCGTCGTTTAAAGTGACTCACCTACTAGCCTTCTTTTTGCTTCACCCTCAGCAATTTATTGCTATAAGTTAAAAATTTTAGGTCAACTATGAATCAGCTTTCTGAAAACCTCCAATTATAACAATTAATAGTGTGTATATCTACTTTGTATAAGGAAACACTGAGAACAATACCTTGTGAGTAACTCTCTCAAAAAAACTCAAACCGTTTATCCTATTTCGAAAAAGTAACACAATTTGACATTGTTTCCCGTGAAACCTGTCAAAAACTTACAAATCAGTAGAAAAACTATCCTAAACAAACAGTTTCACAGCCTTTTTATATACATATTCCCTAAAAGGGGAACAAAGTTGTTTTTTTTGCTTTGGTGTCTAGCATTCAAATGCCCTTTACTTTCAATCAAAATAAAACAAAACAAAACCCATGTTTAACTTCTCGGTAACAAACAGCGTCAGCCGTGTCCCGTCAGCACATTCCCATTATTAGCAATAAATAAAATATGCAACACAGTGTTATTAGTAGCTGTTACCTATATCTACTTCTCAAGACTTCAATCTGCCATTCCAACTCTCTATATATCTCTGGGTATATCTATTCGATATACGTATAGACGTCATTCCATATTTGGGACAGTAATAAAACCTGCAACATCACACAGCTCTCAAAGTCCCAGAGTGTGTCCGAGTCTGAGTCTCCGCGCTAAGAAAAAAAATAGAACCTGGAAAGCGTTAGTAGTAACGAAAATTTACGAGCATTGAAAATGGCCAATTCGTAGCAATGTGTCAAAAACAAGATAAGCTTTTCTGTTTCTTTTTTTTAGTTTTGATATTTTTGTTTTTTTATATTATTGCGGTGCGGGACGAAACCTTTTTGTCCATTTTCTATTTTCTAAAAGAGATACATTAATGCGATACATTTCCTCAACCATACTCATGCTTTGAGTCCTAATGAATGCAAAGTGTGGCTGAGTTTGTAGAGATACTTAGAGCCTTACACATTACACCATGGCTGACGGTGTTTTTCGGATTAAAGTGGCAGCTGTTGATATACATTTTTCTGAACGCAAGGTAAAGTTACATGCGAAAATGATAGCGCGGCTGTTCAAGACGTGTACATATATATTCGTAATAAAATAGGCTAAAAGTGTGGATAAGATTTTATCTATGTGACTTAGAGGTGGTGTTATTGCCGAGATTAAACATTTACCACTGTACTTATATGAATTGCACGTGAGTAGGTTAGGTACGGGTATAATGTAAAATTCTTGACTTAATTCTTTTTCATGTTGTTGTTGTTGTGGATTGGTTAAAATTTAAATATAGAAACACGATTTGGATACCAAAGCTTCTCAATCACCAACAAGTGAGATATTGCACAATTTTATTGGAGATTTTCATTTGACTAATTAGAAAATCTTGTTTGGCAAAGTTTTTATAGTCTATCTACCTATGGTAGATCAATCTATACATAAAGGTGTTACATTTATTTAGAGTTAAGCGAAATGAGACATTAAACGAGATTTGCATTTTAGTTGGTGTAATTATTATAATGCCAAAAGTTGTTAGTTAAGTAACTAAGTCTTTAAGATTAGATTGCAGAGCTTGAGGGAGAAATGTCAATGGCTTTGACATGAATATAGCCTTGAGATGTGAACATTGATATGTGTTAGATATTTTTTATTTTATTTACTTTTCGATAGAAAAACTAGATTGATTTTTAATACAATGAAAAAATGGAAATCAGTGACTGATGACAGTGAATGGACTGACTGAAAATCATCATTTAAGGAAACGTAAGTAAAGCAGGAGAGGTTTTTTGTAATGGGTGTTAGTGAATGTTTGAATAAGAACTTAAAAGTTGGTTAAAACACACCCTTTCTGATATTTTTCTACACTTTATACTGATTGAAAACATTGAAAATATTTTTCTTTAATAGACAGTCCTCCAGAAATATACGAAACATGATTAAATAAATTAGGTGGGGAACAGTCCGTAGAGAACCAGGGCCTAGTGACTTACAACTCTCAACCATTCCTGTGTGCGAGTAATTGCAAGGATGGAGAGGACCTACAGTTTATATGCCGAATCCGAACGGATAATTTCAGAAAACACTTTTTCATGACAAGAATTATTTTTGGAGAATTTGTCAATTCCTCGCAATAAGCATTACCCGGGAATACAAACTTTAGGTGGCATAGGCAGGGATCGAACCCAAGACCTCTGGCATGAAGCATGACGCAGCATAATGCCACGGGTACTACCGATCCACGATTACATCCATTTACATTGATTTATGTACTCCTTACGTAAATCTGTTTTACTCATCACATAAATATTGGAATAATATGTAGATGTATGTACTGATTTCATAACCAACAACTTGACCACAGGTTGCTGGTTTTTTTACCTTGAATTATATAATTTATTGACTCATTACATTTCGCTTGTACTGATCACTAGTGAGCTGCGTTAAATAGTTTTTTTTTATTTTGATTGATTGTGTATTTCAAAAACAGTAGTTTTTTGTTAAGTTAGATTTTGATTCAAGATTTTGTGTAGTGAATACATATCTCACTGTTGTCAGTGCATACTTACATACTTATTAAAATTATGTCATCTATATGGAGTTAAGGTTAAAAACTTTGCATAAACTGACTCCATAGATTTTGTTTTAATTTGCTTTTATTGCTGACAGTTTAATTTTGGTGCATACATTAAATTGTAAACATTGAATGCAAACTTTAATCTTTACAGGGAAGTTTTATAAAAATTCCATACAAAATTCAGTAACAACGTTTTACTTAAAAGTGTATGTACTCAGTGCAAAACTATGATTTTGAATGATGCTCTTCAATTTTGATTTTACCAAATCGAATTCACTGCGAATAAACAATATTCATTCAATGTAGCATTTCAATTCTACTACTTTTGGTGAAAGCCATTCCCCATTCTTAATTTCATCCTTTTGCCGTGATTGTATCGTTTTTTTAAAAACCTCCATTATACCGAAACAAATTTCTATACCTCATTGACATAATGTTCATTAACTAATGACCGACGATTAAACAAATTAATAATCGTCTACAAAAAGCCTTACAAGATATTCAATGTAAAATATATAATATAATAATCCATGCAGACTGATACTACTCCACCATAGCGCAGCAGCAGTCTAGCCTACCAAACCAAATCTATAAACAAATCCGAACAAAAAAAATTAATTATATTAAAACTGACACAATCAACAACATAATCGGCGTCTAATGAATGTTCCACTTAAAAACACTGCGCACAGACACAAAGCCATCCTAAGACGGCTTTTCGCAGATAAATATTAGTAGGTAAGTTAGCCTGGGCAACAAGCTCGATTATCATAGGCATGGCACACAGGCCAGAGACACAGTCGCAAGAGACTAGCGACTAGACAGTGTTGTGGAGGCTGCACACAAGACCTATTAATGTACATAATGAACCTGCATCTGCGCGCAGTCGCACATAAGATACCCAACAACCATAGATTAATGGCCAAAAGGTCGTTCCAATTTCGCACGAACAAGTATTTCATAGCGTTAGCCCGGTTTGGTTTTAAAGTTGCTCGGAGTCGGTGTATAGCTCCTGGCCGATTGGGCCTACTTGCTTTTGACAGCAAAACTCAGCTATTAGTTTGCGTGATAAGAGACATTTGATAAGACGAAGAGCTTGCAGCTACTTCCATGTCGTGACATGGTGTATAGCTTTGGACTAGTTGCCTGTCCGTCTGAGATAAAAAACAGTCTTCTGTCGTCTGGTATTTCCTTCTTAATCCTGTTGGCCAACATATACTCGTATTTACACTCTTTTCACCAACAAAAAAAAAAAGAAAACAAAAATCATAAAATAACTTACACTTTGAACACTCAGATTAGTCATACATAATTTAGTTTGGCGAAAAGTTTATGGCTGTGGCCCGGTTGTAGTCTGCTTTATGTTGACAACTTTTTTATGATAGATACCTACTTTTTGCTAAGGCATATATGCATGTTATTTGTCGCGGTCCGATACGTTTGTTGGTCGGTTGTTGGTGAAGCACAAGAACCGCCAATTCTGTGACATTGTTTTGCTTTATATTTATGTATTTGCATGTCAAATTTATGACCACTTTGGTGGTCTATTATTCATTCCATTCAAAACATGGGTATGTAGGTATACACAAGCGGACTGACTGTTAAAAAAACAAAAAAAAACTGTTGTTCCATACCGTGGAGCAGGGTGAAAGGTGATATGTAAAATATTGAACTGGGTGGAATGTGTCCGCCTTAAGGACAACTTAAACTAATGGAGAAAATTTTTGAGAATTGTTGGGGGCAGAGATCGAAATATGAGAACAAAAAAGTTAAATAAGCACTTATTGCAAAACAATTTGAAAAAAGATATTTTTGCTTTGAAAACGTTGAGCTGGACGGTTCTTTGTACTTGGTGAGAGCATTTATTGTTCAAAATTTGAAACAAGTTGCTCCATAAAATATAAAAAGAGGTAATTAATTCCGAGGCCTTGTTACATCATTTAATTGATTTCCAATAGCTTTGCGTTTAATGCTATATAAACTCAGTTAAGAGGATAAACAGGATTTTATAGTTCGAAGTATCCCAAGAAAACCATTTTATAAAACAAAAACATGACATAAGCAAAAATAAAGTTTTAACCTCAACTCTTTTGTTTGAGAATAGTTACATAATTTTATTTTGGTTAAATTATTTGTTGTTTCCTTTTAGGAGGCCGCCCACTTCCCTGGTGGTGTAGGAACAGTAGAGCTGGCACAAATGGACGTGCCTCGATGTCAGCCAAACACCCCGCAGACAGTATACGTAGGCCCACCAGCAATTCCGGTGTATGGACTTGGCTCAGCAATCGAAGATCATCAGCTGGTCCTGATCAAATTGGACCACCTTCATCGTCACCTGCAGAAAATCACTACACCCACATGGATGATGCGTATAGTCCGGTCGGCGTCGGTGAAGCTCTTTACGCTGAATTGGACCGTGAATCAGTACGATCAGCTAACCCATCGTATCAGAACACCGCTTACAGTCAGTGCGGTGAGGTAGGTTCATTAAAGAAAATACCTTTTCTCACAAAAACTAACATATTCCTTTCAACTAGAAGTATAACTTCCAAGCACACGATCAGGACATTCCAATGGTTGTGTCATCAGCACCAAGCAGTGCCTATTACTCGGATCTTTCTGTGACAGCAGTTCCCGGTTCCAACGATCGGGCCTATGAAGTAGTTGGACTCACGGTAATGTCACAACCACTGCCAAATTGGGATGCGACGGGAGATTCTAGTGGTGGCAGTAGTGGAGGACTGGCCTCTGCGCGACGTATACCCCGCCTAGCGGCCATCAACGAAAGTACGACCACAGTGCCCTCGGATTATGTTTAATTTTTGAGTTAACAAACAAATGGGTTCTTTGCTTTTTGCTCCTCTCCTGCCACACATCCTCCTAATTGATATACTAAGTTATTTTGTACAATTTTGTTGTAAAAAAATATATACATACACGAGCTTAAGAAAATTTAGTATTAGTTTAAACATATGTAGTTTTGTTTAATCAATTATTTTCCTTTATTCTTCTAATAAATAAAGTATAATAAGCGATGAAATCGTTGGTGATATTTATATAAATTATAATTAATAAAAAAAAAAGTTAAAACAAATAACCAATTCTGTACTGATGTTAAGTAAAACGAAATACAATTTAATATAAAAATAAAAACAACAAATATAAAGAGCTTCTTTTAAAAAGAAACAGCGAATCATAAAAATAAAAAATAGAAATAGAAATAGAAACAAAATTAGTGGACATTTTTATTGTTAAGAAAGTAATTTTTATATATACACAACAAACACACACGAAATATAAATTCTATATGTATACAACAATAATTAATTATTTTAAATCGAAGAATTAAAAATATATTGTATAAAGATATATTTACAAAAAAAAGAACATAAAATGCGGTTAAAACTAAAACATAATAAAACAAAACGTTTTTTGCTCATAAAGCAGTAGTAATTCTTTAGTGACATGTTGAAAATGCAATTAATGCTGCCAATACAGGAATAACCAATTTAAAAAAATATATAAAATTTTGGTTTCATACATTTTAAGATCTTAATTTAAATTATTGAAAATAAAAATTAAAATAAACTTTTTAGTTTTGTTCAAAAATTGTGATTGTTTTCTTTTGTATTTTAAGTTGAACGTAATCGTTTTGTCAATATTTTAAAAATATTGTTAATTTAAAATTACAATTACTTTCTGTTTAGTTGTATGATGGTCTTGTATATAGTAATTTTAATAAACATGAAAAATCTTTTAAAACTAATATCATAAGATTAATTTGTAGTTGGTTTTATTTTGAAAGAGTAACATTCTCAACAAGCTTGGTTTGTGTTACCAATCCCAATGTTTTCAAAAAACGATCGGTTGAAAATCTTTCCATAACTATAATTCTCTTACCAATCTTTTAATTTGCAGTTGTGGATGGAGATTACCTTTCTCTTGATGCGCATCTCGACGGGGTCGGGAACAATGTTGAAAAAAATGTTTTTTTTAGCCAAGGGTTTTTCGAAAAAAACTAAATGTAATAATTTCAAGAGATATATACATCGTTGGAAAGGTGTGTTTATGCTCTTCAAGGCAGTGAAAGCGGCATCCTGTTTCAAGGCTTGGTTGCGGAATTTTCGCAATCAACACAAAAAATCTGCTGTGGGTTGCGTGAAACTTCCGTAACTTTGCATAATCCTCATTATCTCGGAAAGTAGAACTCGTAAAAACTTTTGGTTTGCAGTTGTGGGTAGAGCATGACAATACCTTTCTCTTGATGTGCATCTCGACGCGATCGGGAACAATGTTGAAAAAAATGTTTTTTTTGCGTGAAACTTCCGTAACTTTGCATAATCCTCATTATCTCGGCAGCTAGAGCTCGCAGAAACTTTTGGTTTGCAGTTTTGGGTAGAACATGACAATACCTTTCTCTTGATGTGCATCTCGACGCGATCGGGAACAATGTTGAAAAAAATGTTTTTTTTAGCCAAGGGGTTAGCCCACGATTTTGTCGAAAAAAACTAAATGTAATATTTTCTCGTGATATATACATCGTTGGAAAGGTGTGTTCATGCTCTATAAGGCAGCGAAAGCCGCATCCTGTTTCAAGGCTTAGTTGTGGAATTTTCGCAAACAACGCAAAAAATCTGCTGTGGGTTGCGTGAAACTTCCGTAACTTTGCATAATCCTCATTATCTCGGAAAGTAGAACTCGTAAAAACTTTTGGTTTGCAGTTGTGGGTAGAGCATGACAATACCTTTCTCTTGATGCGCATCTCGACGGGGTCGGGAACAATGTTGAAAAAAATGTTTTTTTTAGCCAAGGGGTTAGCCCACGATTTTTTCGAAAAAAACTAAATGTAATAATTTCAAGAGATATATACATCGTTGGAAAGGTGTGTTTATGCTCTTCAAGGCAGTGAAAGTTGCATTTTATTTCAAGGCTTAGTTGCGGAATTTTCGCAATCAACACAAAAAAACTGCTGTGGGTTGCGTGAAACTTCCGTAACTTTGCACATTCCTCATTATCTCTGCAGCTAGAGCTCGCAGAAACTTTTGGTTTGCAGTTTTGGGTAGAACATGACAATACCTTTCTCTTGATGTGCATCTCGACGGGATCGGGAACAATGTTGAAAAAAATGTTTTTTTTAGCCAAGGGTAGCCCACGATTTTTTCGAAAAAAAACTAAATGTAATAATTTCTCGAGATATATACATCGTTGGAAAGGTGTGTTCATGCTCTTTAAGGCAGTGAAAGCCGCATCCCGTTTCAAGGCTTAGTTGCGGAATTTTCGCAATCAACACAAAAAATCTGATGTGGGTTGCGTGAAACTTCCGTAAATTTGCATAATCCTCATTATCTCGGCAGCTAGAGCTCGCAGAAACTTGTGGTTTGCAGTTTTGGGTAGAACATGACAATACCTTTCTCTTGATGTGCATCTCGACGGGATCGCGAACAATGTTGAAAAAAATGTTTTTTTTAGCCAAGGGGTTAGCCCACGATTTTTTCGAAAAAAACTGAATGTAATAATTTCTCGAGATATATACATCGTTGGAAAGGTGTGTTCATGCTCTATAAGGCAGTGAAAGCCGCATCCTGTTTCAAGACTTGGTTGCGAAATTTTCGCAATCAACACAAAAAATCTGCTGTGGGTTGCGTGAAACTTCCGTAACTTTGCACATTCCTCATTATCTCTGCAGCTAGAGCTCGCAGAAACTTTTGGTTTGCAGTTTTGGGTAGAACATGACAATACCTTTCTCTTGATGTGCATCTCGACGGGATCGGGAACAATGTTGAAAAAAATGTTTTTTTTAGCCAAGGGGTTAGCCCACGATTTTTTCGAAAAAAACTAAATGTAATAATTTCTCGAGATATATACATCGTTGGAAAGGTGTGTTCATGCTCTATAAGGCAGTGAAAGCCGCATCCTGTTTCAAGGCTTAGTTGCGGAATTTTCGCAATCAACACAAAAAATCTGCTGTGGGTTGCGTGAAACTTCCGTAACTTTGCATAATCCTCATTATCTCGGCAGCTAGAGCTCGCAGAAACTTGTGGTTTGCAGTTTTGGGTAGAACATGACAATACCTTTCTCTTGATGTGCATCTCGACGGGATCGCGAACAATGTTGAAAAAATGTTTTTTTTAGCCAAGAGGTGTTAGCCCACGATTTTTTCGAAAAAAAACTAAATGTAATAATTTCTCGAGATATATACATCGTTGGAAAGGTGTGTTTATGCTCTTCAAGGTAGCGAAAGTTGCATCCTATTTCAAGGCTTGGTTGCGGAATTTTCGCAATCAACACAAAAAATCTGCTGTGGGTTGCGTGAAACTTCCGTAACTTTGCATAATCCTCATTATCTCGGAAAGTAGAACTCGTAAAAACTTTTGGTTTGCAGTTGTGGGTAGAGGATGACAATACCTTTCTTTTGATGTGCATCTCGATGGGAACAATGTTGCAAAAAATGTTTTTTTTAGCCAAGGGGTTAGCCCACGATTTTTTCGAAAAAAACTAAATGTAATAATTTCAAGAGATATATACATCGTTGGAAAGGTGTGTTTATGCTCTTCAAGGCAGTGAAAGCCGCATCCTGTTTCAAGGCTTGGTTGCGGAATTTTCGCAATCAACACAAAAAATCTGCTGTGGGTTGCGTGAAACTTCCGTAACTTTGCATAATCCTCATTATCTCGGAAAGTAGAACTCGTAAAAACATTTGGTTTGCAGTTGTGGGTAGAGGATGACAATACCTTTCTCTTGATGTGCATCTCGACGCGATCGGGAACAATGTTGAAAAAAATGTTTTTTTTAGCCAAGGGGTTAGCCCACGATTTTGTCGATAAAAACTAAATGTAATATTTTCTCGTGATATATACATCGTTGGAAAGGTGTGTTCATGCTCTTTAAGGCAGTGAAAGTCGCATTCTATTGCAAGGCTTGGTTGCGAAATTTTCGCAATCAACACAAAATATCTGCTGTGGGTTGCGTGAAACTTCCGTAACTTTGCATAATCCTCATTATCTCGGAAAGTAGAACTCGTAAAAACATTTGGTTTGCAGTTGTGGGTAGAGGATGACAATACCTTTCTCTTGATGTGCATCTCGACGGGATCGCGAACAATGTTGAAAAAAATGTTTTTTTTAGCCAAGGGGTTAGCCCACGATTTTTTCGAAAAAAACTAAATGTAATAATTTCTCGAGATATATACATCGTTGGAAAGGTGTGTTCATGCTCTTTAAGGCAGTGAAAGCCACATCCTGTTTCAAGGCTTGGTTGCGGAATTTTCGCAATCAACACAAAAAATCTGCTGTGGGTTGCGTGAAACTTCCGTAACTTTGCATAATCCTCATTATCTCGGAAAGTAGAACTCGTAAAAACATTTGGTTTGCAGTTGTGGGTAGAGGATGACAATACCTTTCTATTGATGTGCATCTCGACGCGATCGGGAACAATGTTGAAAAAAATGTTTTTTTTAGCCAAGGGGTTAGCCCACGATTTTTTCGAAAAAAACTAAATGTAATAATTTCTCGAGATATATACATCGTTGGAAAGGTGTGTTCATGCTCTTTAAGGCAGTGAAAGCCACATCCTGTTTCAAGGCTTGGTTGCGGAATTTTCGCAATCAACACAAAAAATCTGCTGTGGGTTGCGTGAAACTTCCGTAACTTTGCATAATCCTCATTATCTCGGAAAGTAGAACTCGTAAAAACATTTGGTTTGCAGTTGTGGGTAGAGGATGACAATACCTTTCTCTTGATGTGCATCTCGACGCGATCGGGAACAATGTTGAAAAAAATGTTTTTTTTTAGCCAAGGGGTTAGCCCACGATTTTGTCGAAAAAAACTAAATGTAATATTTTCTCGTGATATATACATCGTTGGAAAGGTGTGTTCATGCTCTTTAAGGCAGTGAAAGTCGCATTCTATTGCAAGGCTTGGTTGCGAAATTTTCGCAATCAACACAAAATATCTGCTGTGGGTTTCGTGAAACTTCCGTAACTTTGCATAATCCTCATTATCTCGGAAAGTAGAACTCGTAAAAACATTTGGTTTGCAGTTGTGGGTAGAGGATGACAATACCTTTCTCTTGATGTGCATCTCGACGGGATCGCGAACAATGTTGAAAAAAATGTTTTTTTTAGCCAAGGGGTTAGCCCACGATTTTGTCGAAAAAAACTAAATGTAATATTTTCTCGTGATATATACATCGTTGGAAAGGTGTGTTCATGCTCTTTAAGGCAGTGAAAGTCGCATTCTATTGCAAGGCTTGGTTGCGAAATTTTCGCAATCAACACAAAAAATCTGCTGTGGGTTGCGTGAAACTTCCGTAACTTTGCATAATCCTCATTATCTCGGAAAGTAGAACTCGTAAAAACATTTGGTTTGCAGTTGTGGGTAGAGGATGACAATACCTTTCTCTTGATGTGCATCTCGACGCGATCGGGAACAATGTTGAAAAAAATGTTTTTTTTAGCCAAGGGGTTAGCCCACGATTTTTTCGAAAAAAACTAAATGTAATAATTTCTCGAGATATATACATCGTTGGAAAGGTGTGTTCATGCTCTTTAAGGCAGTGAAAGCCACATCCTGTTTCAAGGCTTGGTTGCGGAATTTTCGCAATCAACACAAAAAATCTGCTGTGGGTTGCGTGAAACTTCCGTAACTTTGCATAATCCTCATTATCTCGGAAAGTAGAACTCGTAAAAACATTTGGTTTGCAGTTGTGGGTAGAGGATGACAATACCTTTCTCTTGATGTGCATCTCGACGCGATCGGGAACAATGTTGAAAAAAATGTTTTTTTTAGCCAAGGGGTTAGCCCACGATTTTGTCGAAAAAAACTAAATGTAATATTTTCTCGTGATATATACATCGTTGGAAAGGTGTGTTCATGCTCTTTAAGGCAGTGAAAGTCGCATTCTATTGCAAGGCTTGGTTGCGAAATTTTCGCAATCAACACAAAATATCTGCTGTGGGTTGCGTGAAACTTCCGTAACTTTGCATAATCCTCATTATCTCGGAAAGTAGAACTCGTAAAAACATTTGGTTTGCAGTTGTGGGTAGAGGATGACAATACCTTTCTCTTGATGTGCATCTCGACGGGATCGCGAACAATGTTGAAAAAAATGTTTTTTTTAGCCAAGGGGTTAGCCCACGATTTTGTCGAAAAAAACTAAATGTAATATTTTCTCGTGATATATACATCGTTGGAAAGGTGTGTTCATGCTCTTTAAGGCAGTGAAAGTCGCATTCTATTGCAAGGCTTGGTTGCGAAATTTTCGCAATCAACACAAAATATCTGCTGTGGGTTGCGTGAAACTTCCGTAACTTTGCATAATCCTCATTGTCTCGGAAAGTAGAACTCGTAAAAACATTTGGTTTGCAGTTGTGGGTAGAGGATGACAATACCTTTCTCTTGATGTGCATCTCGACGGGATCGCGAACAATGTTGAAAAAAATGTTTTTTTTAGCCAAGGGGTTAGCCCACGATTTTGTCGAAAAAAACTAAATGTAATATTTTCTCGTGATATATACATCGTTGGAAAGGTGTGTTCATGCTCTTTAAGGCACTGAAAGTCGCATCCTATTGCAAGGCTTGGTTGGGAAATTTTCGCAATCAACACAAAAAATCTGCTGTGGGTTGCGTGAAACTTCCGTAAATTTGCATAATCCTCATTATCTCGGCAGCTAGAGCTCGCAGAAACTTTTGGTTTGCAGTTTTGGGTAGAACATGACAATACCTTTCTTTTGATATGCATTTCGGCTGGATCGGAAACACGATTTTTTTTTTTTGAAAAATTAAGAAAAAATATTTTTCGAAATATGTAGATCGTTGGAGAGGTTTGTTTAGGGCATAAAAATACGTTTCTTTTATGGTGTGATCTTTCTTTGGCAATCGTTTTTCTCAATAGGAAATGAATCCCTTATAAAAATAAAACAATTTATTTTATTGATTGGTACAGATTTTCTTCTTTTTTAATAACTTATTTACAAATATATTTTTAAAAGTAAAATGTAAAGATAAACTAACAAAAAAAATATAATAAACGACGAAACATAAAACCTTACATCAATCATTTGCAGCCGGTTGGTGAAACGAGACTTAATCATTTAAGTTCAACTTAATCGCCGTCATTATTCTTTTTCTCCAGAGTTAACTGTCTAGCTAGCTCCTAGGTTGAAATTTTAATTAAGTATCGTTCCAGAGAATGGGGGCGCCTTGTGTTTTTGTAATTTTTAAATCTTTGTTTAAATATTATTACCGTTAAACTGAAAACTTAATTTAAACTCAACAAAGAAAAATAATGAATAGAGGCCGTAAGGAAAACGCAATATAAAAGAGAGTTCAAAAATGCGTAAGTTCCATGCGGTGTTTCTTATTTTTACCATAAATATTTTAAGTAATTTTTAGTTCTTATTTCGTTAAGCATTAATCTTTTCGTTATTCAATATTTGTTAAGAGTGTATATTGTTCAAAGGCCAAAATGCGTACCTATTCTAACAAAGAAAAAAAAACGAAATAAAAACATAGACGGACATGTTTTGTTCTTGCAAAAGAACTTAATTTTGTTTGTTTTTGTTTAAGGAAAAAGAGAATAATAATTTGTTTAATAATAACTTTAACAGTCTCATTATTTAAGCTAAGAGTTGTTTTTTTATGAATTTTACATCTAACCACAGACTCTGCTTGGGTCGCTCGAACGCTCTTTAACAAACATTGAGCGTTTTAGTAACTAATGCCCTAAATTTGAGTGGTGCGCGTTTTTATTTGGTGATGATGGTTTCATGCATGCGTGGTGCTGTTTTGTTTGTGGTTAATATTTTTGGTAACTAACGTCCAGCAATGTGATGAGTAAAAAACCAAGTTTATTTGCAATACTCCTGGCAGCAACAGCAACTTGTTTTATTGTTGTTCAAGTTCATGTTCATGTTGGAGCTTTATTCGTCTGCTAGCTTACTCGATGCGCCTTCAGCCGTCTTCAAGGCTACACTACTACTGCTTGGGTTTTTTGGGGACAAATCTAAGTGAATCTTAAGTGCACGTTCTCTGCGTGGTGAATACAATGTCGTTGACGGACACCCCAGACGGTCCAACCTGTTCTTTTCTTTCAAGTTGAATTCTCGTCGTTCTTCCATGGTCAGTACTTTGAGTTGCACAGAATCATCCCTGAGGTTAGGATTGTGTTTAATAACCAAATTCAAATGCAAGGTTGATAAATAGTAAACTTACTTGTAGAAAAAAACATTTCCACTAACTGTCGTTGAGAGTGGTTCTTTGTCCATGGTCGTTGGGTTAGTGTACCATCTCATTGTGGTGTTGATACTAACCATGGAGATATTTGTACATGGGAAGGAAGAGTTTACCTTAAAAAAACAAGGAATGTTTTATGCAATTTTTGATTTTAATCAAACTACAGGTTTGCTTACTTTGCCAAACGCTATGTTCTCCTCCGGAATATCAGATATTGAAGCTAGTTTTTGCTTGATATCAGTGTGTTCTGTAAAATAAGTATAGTTTTAGATCTGTGTACGCATAAACAGGAGAAATACTCACTTTCTAGTGTGATTTCTTGGAATTTATCCAACTCTAATACGTCAGGATACCAGCGTCTGACAAATATTGTCAAGCTACTATCACTTGTCGCTGGAGGAATACCGTCTTCGCATTCTTGTATTAAAAACTAAAGAAGAATTGATTTATTAAAAGAAATCTTGTTTCACGTCAACAAAGCCTTCATTCGTACCTCTGATGATATTGCGGAACTTCCTTCAGTTCCCAGCAGCTCGTCGTCGTTCAAGAAATACACGGGGTTCCTGCCCCCTTTGATCCACAATCGGCAATTATCCACAGTCAAAGTCTTGTATTTAGCAGCATCGATCCGATGCAATTGAGCAACCAGTTGCTTCTTCGCATCCCTTACTGTCATCCCATGCTTGAAAATCCACTCGCAAACGCATGGCAACTTCCCTGTGTTGTTGTTGAGCTCACTCAATCTCATGAAGTACACCTTAGCCTTATGCTCGTCATTTTGCAGGATTTTTCCCAACTCAGCAATCAACATCTCTCCCTCGTTCAGGAAAAGTAATGTATGCGATGGGTAAATGGGGGCTGTGGTGTCGTATTTTCTAGTGACTTTGAAGTAATTTCCTGGGACGCGGATCAGAGCCTCCAGATGCCTTTTCAACTGAGCCATTTTCATGCCCGAGTCTACAATCACCTTGTACATCACCGCAGGTTTGCGATTGCAGTCTTCCGAGTCCTCCTGATTTCCATTCAAGGCAGAAGGGGGAGGATCGGCATCGATTTTGTCTGCGAAGAAGTACAAGTTTTGTGCTGCTGTTTCATCCGCCGTCGATATCCGAGGTCCATCTACAAGAATGGAGTTAATTTTGTGGAACATTTCCGGAGATTCGGATTCATCGGGACTGGATAGCTGGGGAGAGTGGCTTGTACTGGACATTGCACCGTTTGTGTCTACCAAAGTACGATCACCATCGCTTAGACTGCTGTCTTCGCTGTTGCTCTCTGTCGTTGTGGGTGGCAGGGGTGATTCGCGACGGTGGTATTCGGACGAAGCGTCTCCATTCATGAGAACAGCATCCACAACATCGACCCCATTCTGGGCATCGTATTGAGGAATACTCATGATTTCCAAACTGTCAGGGTCTGTGTTGGGCACCGTGAGGAAAAAGTATGTCAACTTTGAGAACATTTTCTTCACTATGTTCCTGAAGTTATCTTGAGCTTCCGGCGATGCATTGGGGTCTGTTGCTACATAGACTTTGTGGCCAGGTGTGGTGGCTAAGAGCACCTCATTCTCCTTCAGACCCAACCGAATTGCTACCGATTTTTTCAAAGCATCACTAGCCTCAAAAGTCGAACAATACACCAAATGTGGCCCATCTACTTCCATTGAATCTAGATTAACTTTGAAAGCTTGCAGAGTTACGCCGCCAGGTTCGTACGTCTCGAACTCATCGTTTTCACCTTTCCACTCAAGTAAATAGTCCGACGAGGGATACAGTTGATGGTCGCCATCCTTTTCGTAACTACGAATGATTTTTTCGTCATAAGCCACCAATCTGCAGCGAGATACGGGTGCGAACTGCTCAACCATCAAACTCTGGTAGGCCGACTCGAGGATGAATTTCAAATCAAATGAACGAGAAACATACACTCGAGTTACTTTCAACTTCTTCAGTTTAGGATTGTAGAAGTAGACGCGTGGTTTTATTCTGCTTTCAAGAGCCAGTTCGGTGTGGCGAGAATGACGTGCTTCTTCTTCACAATTTAGCTTTGGCAATAGTGCATTTAAGTACTCGGGGAAATCTTCTGTTTTGGTAGCACGCTCATTACGCTTTGGGTCAATCTGGCGGTACATAAGCATGTAGGCGTTTGTACTTGAGCTGTACATACTCGTGTAGTATGCTTTGGTTGCGCTTCCACCGAACGATTTTTGTATATCTTCTTGGGTTACCTGCAAAACACGTAAAATAATATTAAAGGATGATGTAGAGGCTTTTCTTGTCAGCCACACTTACAGGCGACACTGTCTGGTCATTGAAGCAGAACCACTCATTGTTCTCAAACTCTTTGATGTAAGCGTAGTAATGACCTCCAGATGCACTTCCTGAGTGAATCATAATTGCAAACAATTCATACAAATAAGGACCACTGTCGTTCTTCGAGGCCAGCGATACTGAAGCGTTAGTTCGATTATCCGTGCTCGTACTCATATCAATGCCTTCATCGTCCTCCTGCATATCGTTCTCGTGCTGACTAGAATTGGCAGTGGTTGCTATTCCACTGCAGCTATCATCCTCCATCGCTGAACCGCTGTCTGTTGTGCTGCAGTCATCGTTATTTGATGTCGAAGCGAAGCCATTCATGTGGACGTTGTTCAAGTTGCTGAATGTCTGAGCATCAGTGGCATTTATAAACGTGTTCAAATTCAGGGTTTGTGGGAAGGTAACTCTGTAAGATTGAACAAAAAAAAAAAAAAAAAACAGTTTAAAATAAATGTGTGTGTTTTAAAAATATTAAAACCTTACTTATCATTTAATTTGATACGATGCATTGTTTGATAGTCAAAGTCAAAACGCTTCAAATGCAACGTCAAGATGTATGGGAAGTTCTTGAACTTAAGGCCTTTGTGGGCGTCGCACTCCTTGTTGCACTTCTCACAGAAATATTGATTATTTCCGTTGAGTGTTTCTGGTTGAACAAAAGCTCGAAGGGCTTCTTCAATGCTGCCATAAGCAACTGAGCTTCCGAACGGCCGGACCGGCAGGGGGATATCAAGGAAAGTGTCAGCACGTGTCTTCTCGGTGTTACATTCCAGACACTTGACATAGTCTATCATTTTTCCCTCGTACAGATTGCTTATCAAGTGTGCTTGTTTTGTATTTTTGAACTTGTGTTCCAAGGCGTCGAACATGACACGACACATCTCCTGAATGTCGTGTTGTTCCCAGGCCTCTCGAGAATCCCAACCAAAGCTTCGAGTGAGATCTGTCGTTTCTACAGCTGCTTTCTTTGATGTCTAAGTCCAAAAGAATATTAAAAGATTGAACCAAACTTTTGGGTTTTTCTTTTACTTACTTGCAAATTTAGAAACAGTTTCTGTAACTGATACGGAATACTCTTCGCCTCATTGTCGTTGTCGAATTCCCAACGATAAAGCGCGTTGCGGAACTCAGGAGTCATGTACAGAGCTTGCAATAAACTATTTAAATAGCACGTCATCGCCTGATTGACAAGTCCTACATAAGCCGCTGCCGGTGGTTGATGTTGGCTGACTAGACTTCCATATTCCATATCTGAAGGACGCGAATAGGACTTCAAGCGGTTACTCTCATTTGCCTCGAAACTCTCTTGAGTAATAGGACCAATTTGCGTGTGATTGTTCGGACTAGATATTGGCAGAAGCATCATAGATGTACCGTTTATGGGATCTGATTCCGTGGGACTAGCTGAGGCGCCCAGAGCCAAATCGTCATCCGAAACAGGGTCCGGTGTCATGGGGCTTAGATTCAACGAATCGGTCATCGTAACCATCGAAAATTTACGCTGTTGTTGATGAACAGGACCTAAGGAGATCTCGAAACGTTCTTTCGAACTCTTCTCCCACTCACCAGGTGGCAGAATAATTAGAAAATTCTTAGCTTGTGGTACAAAGCCGGGTATTTCTTCCACTTTATTTGATTTGATGTCGTTTAAATAGATCTTAAATTTAAATAAAGGTGTTGTCTTAGTTTTTCTTTAAAAAAAAGTGATTTTTTTTTACCATAGAATCCTTCTCATCGATAGGTTGCATGATCAGGTCATATGAATCATATGGAAACTGTATCGATACATCGCGGAAGACCTTCTCAACTGTGTAGTTTGGACGAATGACAAGGTTGTATTTATTTTGTGTTGAATTTGGTGTTTTGTCGTAAACAGCAAAATTTGAGCATTCTTCCGATGGGGTATCCATTTCTGAAATATAAAGATTTTCTAATCAAATTTTTAAATAGTCATTAGATAAAATATAAAATATTATATTTAAAACAAATAAAAACATAACTTGCGTAAAAAAAAGTAGCAAAACAGGCGACATTTAGGATTTTGTATTTTTGATTTCGAGAAGCAATCCGAGCTTAGCTCTACAAGACATTGAAGATTAAAAAATGCCTGACGATTATGCTGGTTAACAAAATTAAGTTTGTTGACTGATGCAAATGAACAAAAATGTCTTGAATTTGAGTTTACAACAACCTAATAGGGTTATATAATCCACAATTGACTAAATATTCATATAACGGTATATATTGCAAACAACTCAGGAATTTCAAATCGTTTCCACCATCTCTTCATCGATTTCGAGGATTTAATTTTATCATCGATTTTCGATTTACAGAGTATTGTCTAGTTCTAGCATTCCTGTCAAAGTTTTAGGTTTGTACATTATGACCATGGAAATGCAAGCTGCTTTATCAAGTTTGGAAAAGATTGCATCGATGCTTTTGATATAAAAGAAGGTTTTATTCAAGGCAATCAAGATTAATGATCTTTCTGGAAAGAATTATTCAAAACTTAATCGCCAACACTAGAGGCACAATCTTCCAAAGGCATGTCCAATTACTGGGAGACGCCGATGATATTGACATAATTGGAAGATCAAAGGGTGGTATCAGTGGCTCGTTTTTGAGCATTGCGATGGAAGCGAAGAAAAATGGCTTAGTAGTCAATTAGGCCTAGGCCAAGTATATGCTGTCATCAAGAAAGGACATTGAATAACGTCGTCTTGGACCAAATGTGTAAACGCACAGCAATAACTTTGAGGTAGTTGAGGAATAAATAATAGACGTCGCTATAAATTCAGACAACGACACCATTCCTGAAATCAATAACTACGGCAAATCAGTGCTTCTTTGGACTTGAAAGGTTTTTGAGTAATAAAATCAAGTCTTGAGCAACTAGTCAACCTTTATAAGACACTCATCATCCCGGTTCTTATTTATTGCACTAAGGCTTGGACCTTGTAAAAGCAAGCTGAAAACATCTTAGAATGCTCTGAGAGAAAAATTCTTGGGCTTATGTAAAACAAGACAGATAACGTTGCATAGTAAAAATATACTAGATACATTTTTTGAAAACTTTCTTTTCGTAAATTCTCATTTTAATCTTTACAGGTTTTCAAAAATACGTTTAATTGTTAATTTTCGGAGTCAATTTAAAAACACCCAATTCTAAACGTTACATTTATATTTTTTGAATAAGTAATAAACTAATTTGTTATAAGAACAACAATTACTTTGAAGCCTTTGTTGATTTTTTTTTGGTCAAACTGTGGGTGGAGCCTAGCAACTAATGAGTATTTTTTAAAAAGTGTTTTAAATACTGAAAATCGCATTCGAAATATATTGCATTTCCTGGACTAACCGTATATCAAATGAGGTCCTTCATAGAAGGACAGGCCAGGAATCTATAGACGCTATAATACGAAGGATTAAGTAGCAATGGATTGGACATACGCTACGAAAAGGTAACGACTGGATTGCAGGCCAAGCAATGTAGTGGAAGAGCTGGACGACCGAGAAGCACATGGCACAGGACAGTCGAGTCGGACTAGGCAAAAGTTGGAGGGAGCTGAAACACATCTCCGCAAACCGTACACGATGGCACGTAGGCGTAGTAGAGACCCTATGCCCCTTAAGAGGTTCCCAACGAACCTAACAGGTCTGAGGACTTAAGTAAGTAAGTATTCGAACTAAGTCCGTCAAAACCCCTAGGAAAAGTATAATTCGATTGCAGGTTTTATAAAACTTTATTAATCAGGGTTAACAATCAAGTTTGTGTTGAAATAATTGATGGATTAAGAAAATGGCAAGTCAAGAAAATGTGCCACTGAAATTTAATACAACCAAAAAATAAATCAAAGCTTTCAGACGAACTGTATTTCTGTTTTTCTCACTTCAAATTTATTAATAACGCCTACAAGTGTCAAAAACGCTGCAATAAAAAATAAAATGCATGGAAATATTTATTTCAACTCATAGCACACACATTCGAGTGTTTACGATGTGCTATATAAATATTTACCCTAAACGGAGGTAAGTACAATGAAGATGTTTTTCAATTTTGACGCATATTTTCTGATTAGTCATTATTTTCACATGTAATTGATCCCGATTTAATGTAAAATAAGTAAAATACTAACATTTTGAGACCAGAACTAATATTGAGTCCGTGGGAAATGTGTTTCTGCTGTTTATGAGTTTTATAGCAGTTTTTATTAATAACTTGGAATTTTTGTTTCTTGTTTTTGGAAAAAAAAAATTCAAATAATAAACTTTGGCTGCTTGCCAAGACATTTGGGGAATCTATAAAACAAATATATTCCTTCCTGCGTTGAATTGAAGAGCAGAGTTGGGGCAAAAACGCCAAAAAAGAACTCTCCTGTTATCGTTGGTTTATTTCTTTTTGTATTTTTAATTCACATTATGCATTCAAAAAGTAGGTGTGTGTTGAGATTTATATTTTTGTAGAAGATTCTCTTTGTCATTGAGGAAGTTTTCAGTGACAAAAACCACACAAAAAAAAATAGAACTACCTCTTAATTAAGTACGAGAACACATTTTCTAAATTAAAGTTAAAAACAAAATAAAACTAACATGATGGACACTGGAACATGCAATCACGCATTATTTATAGACTCCCAGGCATCACCAGTTTTAAGACAGTTCATGAATTTCTTCTTCTTTGGTTGAAAACGGACTTAAAGAGTTGTATGTTTACGAATAGAATATTTTATTGTACAAACATTTTTAAAAATATTAAGATTTACTTAAGCGTGTTTCCTATAAAAAAAAATTCAATATTTTAAACAAAATCAAGAATACACTTTCCAGACATCCATTGAAAAAAGAACTGATAATTTGCCAGGGGTTAGTAAAATATTAAAGTTTTGAAATACGTTCCACATATTCAATAAATAAAAATGCCTTTCAATGCAGATCTTTAATCTTTTTACAATAAATCAATACCTAAACATATAAATGTTCACACATAGTTATAGGAAGTAGTAAGAAAAAATAAAATTGGCATTATACTTCATGCACCACTTATTCTAGTTATCCTTTTCCGTGCAGTGTTTCAAGGTCGATTGATTGCTTTTGTTGTCATCTTTCACTTTTTCTTACTGAAAGTAAGTCAATGTCATTTTTTTGAAAATAGTGTACAGTGCAAAGCACGGTGATTATCCTTCGGTTTTTTGTTTGATTGGTTCAAGTATCTGACTGCCAAAAACATTGTGAAGATTGAACCTTGGAGTTTAATATATTTTTTATCAGTTTGATGAAGATTGCAAAATTGAATTTTCGTTGAACAGTCGATCTTTTTCAACTCAGTTCTTACTATTGCCATTTGTGTAAGATACAAATCCCTAACAGACAAAATCAAAACAAATTATTTCTAATTTAAATTTTAATCATTGTGCGGTATGCTTTTCAATCTTTGTTTAACGGTGCTGTAAATAGCTTTGCTTGTTTAAATAAAATAATTGTTTTGAAATATTTAGGCTAAAAATCCATTGCAGAATCAGGTGTTTATAGAAAGGGTGATTTTTTAAAAGCTATAAGAAAGTTTTTCAAACAAAAAAACACATCAAATTCAGAAAAATGCATGAAATCTTGATTTGAACCGATAGTATTGTCCATATAATTTAATGTTTGAAGATTATTTCATGTTGACTTTGACTGCGCCTCAAACGAATAAATGCTTCAATGTTGTCTTCGAATGCGTCAAATGAAGCGGACTGGACATGAGCTTTAACATGGCCCCACAAAAAATAGTCTAAAGACGTTAAATCGCACGATCTAGGCGGCCAATTGACCAATCCCGAACGTGAAATAAAATGTTCACCGAACTCGCCATTGTTGCATTGGTAGATCTTGTAAAGCTTCTAGCTTATATTTACTCCAAAATCGACAATTCTGCTTAATCAGCTTCGTCGCTCAACACCATTTTACGGTAAAAGATGGATCTTCGGCCAACTTCTAAGAGCCCATTCACCAAAAATGTACGTTGCAGTAGGCTTCAGTTCTTGCACCAGCTGTATTTTGAAAGGCATCACACCTAAAACCTTCAGCAAAATTTTCCACGTTGTTGAGTAACAGAGGTTATTGATGGTCATCATTAACACTGGCCGATACAGTGCGATATTTTCTTCAGTTCGCACTCTACGTAAGCTTGTTGGTGGTTTAATGTCCAACAATAGCCGCTTCAGTGCTTCGATTAAACTGACCATAAAATGGAAGAAGCGCGCTATGAACTTTCTTAACAGAGCACACATTTTGATAACAAAATTCAATATTTTGCAAGCGTTGTTCGTTTGTAAGACGATTCATGGTTAAATTATAGACCAAACCGAAGCTGTTTCACAGTGAAACAAAGCACGAAACGTGCGTCAGCTGTTTATACCAGTGCAGTGTTGCCAAAAAGATAATAGCTGCATAATCACACTTAAGAAATGAATAAGACGTTAGGGCAAATGTTGATATATGGATAGACAAAAACTTACTCCAAAGAAAGAATTGAAAAACTTAAAACAAAAATTACATTCAAATTAAATTTACTGGGTGCAGTAGATCTAAATGATTTTAAAAAAAATAGAAATTTAAGGAACAAGAACAAGATCATAAGATGCACAACAATCAGCTTTCCGATTCATTCCAATAATACAAAAAAGATCGTCCTCATCAATATTTTGATTGGCAATCGATGATCTACTGGCTGTTTCCGTTGGTTCGAATGAAATTTAGAATTAAAATATTGTTCATTGGATTTGTATTCATTCGAATACTGTACATGATTTAAGTGTGGTACACTTTTCAAAATTTCTTTTTTTACTGAATTATCAAAGTAGACAACTAGTTGTGAAGAATATCGTCATTTTATTAAGTGAAAACTGTCAGTGTTAGAAAAAGTTGTGTGTCGAAGTGTTTAACTTCAAGTACACCAAAGTCGATGATTATTATTATTGAATCGAAAACTACACTAGTCAACAAGTTTTTCATAACTGGCAATCAACCTTCAAAGACTTTAGATATCCTCACGTCGAATCCGAATTTAAAACCATTTTAACACTACAGATTTTTGAGATATCATCTATTAAGATTAAATAAGGCTTATAAGCTTAAGCTTTTCAAAGCTATATACATACGTTAATGAGTAGATAGTTTTCAATATTTTCTCTAATACGTATTTTTCAAAACTATTATTGACAATAACATTTGTTGGTTCTGTTTTACAAAATTAATTTAGTTTTTTAAGGCTTGTAAAAAATTTCCCTAAAAAACAACCTCATTAACCTACAATTTTTTTGGTTATTAGTTCTGGTGAGTAATTCAAAAAATGTACGCAACTTTCATAGACACATCACTTTTGTAAGAGATTTTTTGTTGAAGTTTAACAGATTTCTGCCTTCTACTCTAAATGCGGGTTGACCAAGAGATAGTTCGGGTTAACAATTATAAAATTTCATGAAATAATTATTTGGACCTTAGACTCTACCTTTTTGGGAGTCAAACTGACTTCCGTGTAGATGCAGGGATGCTATATGCTTGTCTGTAATCTGGAAGAAAGAAGTGCTTACTTGCAGCTCCACGTGGGGGCTCCTGTGGAGCAAGTTAGAGAAATCAGTGAAGCTCGATGATGAATGATACTGATCAATTCATGATTATTGAAAAAGGCATAGCTTAGAACTGCACTCAGAAAATTCTCAACTTGTGAGCTAACGCAAGAAGCTACGGTTTACTTCCTTCCTATAATTAAATTTTACGATCGATGGTAAACACAGGACTGTCGTTCTTCCCCAGGGGCCTGAGTTGACTTACTGATAAAAATTATACAAACCCAATAAGTATAAGTAAATTTACAAATCGAAAAAAAAAAAAGTCTGAAGTGGAATTAAAAATCATTTTTAAGAATGATGTACATTGTAGATAAAGCTTTGCTGATTGCATCTACAAGAATGAACTCACTCGAAGCATTTCCCCAAATAAGAGATAGTAAATCTTTGCGTAAATCTTTTTGGTTCGTTTCAAAAACTAAGCGAATATAAAATGCAAGGGGCAGCAAGTCTAAAAACTTAAGATAGGTGTTGACGTTGTAAGCAATTATTCTCTACCTTTTGCAGCCTAATAGAAATTTTCCAATTTGTTTATACATAGCTTTTCGAGAAATGTTTATGTTTAAAAGATTAGCTGTGATTGAATGCAAGAATGTGTAACGTCTAAAAGTATAACGCATTTTTTCGCACTATTAATTCACCTATTTTATTGAATACAATTTTCCAGTTGCGTCTTTTGTTTACACATATTCTGACAAAACTATAAAAAACCGTGTATAGAAATGACTACCTAAATTCAAAACATTTTGAAAAGTTTTTATTTAGATTGTTTAAGGTTTTGATTAATAAACACATTTATCGATATCGATCTGATAACAATCATTGATTAGTTAGTTAGATAAGTTGAAACTATTTTGTAACATTTTCAATGTTTATGGGTTTATAAAAATAAACTAAGTCTTGTGCATAAATATTTTCTATTTACGTACAACTTCTAAATTTAACAAATTTATTTGTAGCTTTTTCTTTTCTAATTTTAACAAATTTATTTGCAGTTTTTTTTGTTATTTTTATACAAAAATATTTGTAATTAAAAAAAAGAATGATTCATGTTTTATTTTTCGATCACCCTATGTATTGCAATTTGTCCAAATTAATTAACCGGCAAATTAATTCCGTGATTTTTGGCTCCGCCGTCAACTTAATGTAAGAGACTGCGGGTACAATCATAAGTAGACAAATTGTATTATTTTGTTTACAAAATTGAAACGCGAATTCCATTTGCAGGAAATGCTTCGTAATCATATAACATCCCTTTCGCAGTAACTAGGCCACCCAGACAGATGACCGTTTTCGGTCAGGAATGATTGAAAAACAAGCAGTCTCAATAAATAGGACAAAAAGAGCAGTTTTTTGAGAACAATATAAAGAAATAAAAATCCTTGACGTTTAGAAAAAAGATCTGATTTAAAGACGAGACCATCACGACAAAAACGACTTCCCTACTTTTTTATCTATTTGCTATTTTTAAGTATTTTTAGATTCCTTTCGAATATCATAGAAAAATAGTTTGCACATTGTGAAACACACGCTTAATACTCAATAGAATAGCTACGCCGCGCCGCTAACAAAAACACAAAACTTAAAAAATATACTATATTCATACAATACTCATGTAGTTTTTGGTCTAAAAATATCAACGCGCACTCACTTTCTGGCTCCTTCAGTATTCTCTTCTCTATCTCTCTGATCAATGTCGATGAAATAAATATTTTTAATTAGAGAGAACAAAAATAATTTCGTATTTTTTCAAATCCGTGTTAATTATGTCGATGAAGAAAAGAAAAAAAATTGAAAAAGTGAGTAATTATTGAAAAATTCACTGAATATTATCTAATAATATTTCTAAACGAAGAACTTTAATTCACTGAAATTATACGTTCATGTTGAAAACGTACATTTTTGAAAATTTGTATCGATAAACACTTTCTCCTCGTGCGATGCGTAATTGAAAAATTTACATATTTTTTTAGTGCGGAAAATAGAATAGAAAATACAAAATAAATTAAATGATATTAAGTGGAAATAGTGCGGCAACGACGTCGGCTCTGTTGGTGCACGGCGGCGGCGTAATCGATTCGCTGGTATCGCTTATAGCATACTGATCGCACTTTGGTGCTGTGAAAAAGCTCTTGGCATGATCGAGATATACGTTTTCTTCTTTTTCTGTTTTTGAATTATTTTTTGAGCACATTAGATATTTTCGGAATCTTAGACCGACATCGAAGGCGACAATTGCTCCTCCCTGATAGCCCGACGAAGAAGCAGATGAAGGCGACGACAACGAAGACGGCGACGACCAAACCAACGCCAACGTTGTTGAGAGTAAATTAGGATGTGTGAGGAGAAGCATTTGGGATGACTCGCACTCGATACGAATGCCAGAATCAAGAGAGGAGCAGATACCAGACAAAAATACGGAATAAAGCTTTTAGTTTATAGTTTTCTTATTTGAATGATTCAGTTTATTTTAAGACTCACTCACATGTTATGCACTTTGAATAAATAATAAGGTTCCATTCCCAATCCAATCGGGAAGACAAAATATTTCCGCCTGAATCCTAAACCAACTTCCTCTGCACTTCACATCTTGAAAATAGGAGAATTTAAAAACATATAAAGACCAAAACAGATAAAAAAAGAGAGAGAGTAATAGAAAACGATGGCAATCGCATGCAATTAGTTTTTAGGAGAATTTTCCTATTTTGGATAAAGCATTTCTGTAGAAGCTCAGAACCTAGATGAATGTGTGTACGCAGATTTTTGACCCTCAACGTTTCTGGAAAATCATCAATTTGTTTCATTGTTTTCTTCGTCCGAAAATATTCGAATTAATAATCCAATTATTGACGTTCTTGAAGAAGGAGCTTTTTCCTACAATGTGGGAAAATCAGTTGAGTATAAATTTTCTTGTTGTTGTTGGTTTATTATTATTTAAGGAAAAACAGACATTCCGCATTTTTCTTGACGTGATACAGATCGAAACAAGCGGAAATCGTGTTGGCCTAGCGATGACAAAATAAAACATCGTATTTCGAAAAAAAAAAGTACGTTCAAGTTGAGTGCAGGTACTTAAATGTTTTGCATTTCTGTGATGTCTTGAGCGACCATTAAAAAAATTATGAAATCTTAGACAAACGATGGCGACGTCGCGGGGAATGGGGGGGTTTGTTTCTTGGCAATACCACAAGGCAAGTTAAATAAGTGGGAGGATTTGTATATTGCATATAAGTATATTTGAACGTGGTGGCTGGCGTCTAGCATTAGCTGCTTTAGCACAACTAACGCCAGTCTATGTCTGTCAATTGTAATTGTAATTGGGTGCATTTAGCTTTGAGTTAAAAAACCTTAACGTTTTCTTTGGCCACTTGCAACAAATTAATTTTATTTATTGCATTTTATGTTTTCTTGTTTGTCCGTATGTCTATCAAATGAACTACTGCTATTAGTCAAGCTGGCTTTTATTTAAACTTTTAAGGGAAACATTCAGCTTTTTGTTTATTCTTATTAAAAATAATATTAATGAATAAATTAAGAATTTGAGTGTGTGTTGGTTGTTTGCCCGTAGGTGGTACATATTTTTAAAGCAGATGTAAATTACAAAAAAAAGGAATGTGAAAGTTCAATGCACATTAGGAAATGTTTTGATTTTGCTACAGATACTCGAACATTGTATTTCTGTTGAGATTTTGAATGAATACGATAATTTGTGAAAAATTGAAGAATATCATCACGTAGGCCTTAAATTATTCAGGTTTAGAAATAGAAAAAATGATAAATAATTGAGAAACTTGTAAAAGCTTTTCTTTTTAGTTTTACCATAAAGAAAAGACTGAATGTTCCGAAGGGGTATGTTGATCTATATTTGAAGAAAAATAAACTTTTTCTAAATGTTTTTTTTTTTTGTAGAGTTAGTTTTCATTGATGGATTTGTAGTTTCCAGAAAACATTGACCTGATATTTTCTAGCTATTTTTATTTGTTCAATTATTTGGCTAATTTTGAATAACAATTCAATGAGAAATATATTCAATATGTCAATTTACTCATTCGCTGCACTTTAAATTTAGGAAAGATAAGTGAATAAGTAATTTATTGTCATTTTATCAACACACCCTTATTAGGAATTTTGGGAAATTTAATGTTTTTGTTGAGAAATCTTTAACAAGAATATAAATATCGGGAAAATGGAGAGCAGGATTGCTCACCAAACTTTATTTAGAAACAAAAACATATTCGCTTTTGAAAATGATGGATTTGTAGGTGTTTTAATTATATATTTATACAACTTTTGAGATGTTAATATCCAAAAGCATTTAAGCTACGTGGGCTGCTTTTATTTCGTTTAAGATACATAAATATCCCAACTTATATACCAGTTCCTTTGTTTTTTTTTTTAAACAACTACTTAATTTTTTAAAGAACAAAAACAATTAAAGCAAAAAACAGTAAATACAAGATAATTTTAGTACAGACATCTCTTAATGTTAAATACTCATTTTTATATTTACTAAAAAAGCTGGATCTATTAAAATATTATAGAATTGACAGTTTAACATGCATATGTCGCCTGCCAACTCTAGATATGTATTTTTTAAACAATTTCTTGACCATTTGGAACAGTGCCAAAAGTGAAACAATAAATATACACAGAAATGATTGAATAATGTGTTTCTTCCTGAAGTGTTCTTTTTCTCTTAAAGATATTATAAGCCTAGGTTGGTATTTATGCAATTTACTTATTTATTATTCAATATTCAAAAAATATTCAATTTATATTTATCAAAAATATTTGCCCAAAATAAAATAGTAATCTTTCAAAATTTAGATTGTTGAAGTAACCATAAATTGGATATATTTTAAATTATTTGATATTTGATTATATTGATAAAATTGGAAGTGTATTTGTTTTTTTTTTTGTTGTGCTTTAAATTCAGTTTATTTTAAATAATAAAAAATCGAAGCACTGTTATATGTTCAACTAAAATATTTTATTTATATTAGTACCATTTTGTCACTTGGTAAAATTTGACTATTTAGAAATTCGAAGATAAGTTAGGAGAAAAACTAAGAAAGTTTTAAGATTCAAGGCACTGTACTAAACTTGATTTCGAGCTTCTTTATGTTAATAGAAAGAGTTTTATCATCGGGCTCTCTGGTCGAAATGCCCGCTTTCGGTTTTGAAGGACTTGGTTAGATTACAAATTAAATTTGAGAAGGGTCAATATAATTAGTATTGGGTGGATTTAAATTGGAAAACCACAAAATAAATCCTGGTATGCCCCGCAGCTCCGTTCTGTCTCCGACACTCTTTCTAATTTGTATTAATGATCTCCTGTCTTCAACTTCTAATCCGCTTACCTGATTTTTTGATGATAGCAGATTAAAGTTTTCATTTTTGTTTTTAGATTCACAACGCTGCTACTTGCATGTGGATCTTCAAAGGCAATATACGAAGAGCTCATTAAATCCGACATTATTTAATAGGGAATCAAAAATCGAATACAATTAAATGCGTCGAAAACTTATTGCTGCCTACGATCAATAAAACGTAATTTACCATCTTTTTACTGTCATTTGGCATTTACATCAATAAAACTGAACAATTCCACTTTCTGTGTGTGTACCACCAACCTCTTTCTATTGAATGATCACATACGCGACATCGCCAAAAACGCCGCAAGATGTTTTGGGGTTCCTGAGAAGATGCAAGAATGTTGTCTCCCGATCTGATCATGCTGTTAACTATAAGACTTAAATGCGTTCAGAGCTTGAACATAGCTTATATCTCTAGGCTGGTGCTTTAGCAACTTAATTAAGTTGCATTGAACAATATTGAACGAAGAGTGTTCATATTGATTGGTAATAATATTATCGTTAAATTATTCACTTCGCTTCAACACATTTGTGTATCTCGACCCGATTTACCGTCATTTTAACCATTTATGCGAGCCTGGTGCATTTCTCCCTTTAAACAGTTCAACAACAATAACTGCACTTCTAGGAATTCACATCAGTCCAAATTCGGTAGAACTGTCCTAATCTGTTTTAATCAGTAATAGTACTACGCGAATGTGGAAAGCTTTATCACGCCCTGTCTTTTCAAGTCATTACGATATTCATGAATTCACAGACGGGTTGGGGTCGAAATAGTGTATGGGTCAAAATACTGTATTTATACTGCGTCTCAAAATTCTGTATTTCAAAATTCAAAAATACAATAAAATACAAATACAAATGTGGACTTCTACCAGGAAGACTTGCTTCTATAAGTTGATTTCTTATTTTCTAGCTATCATTGGTCAGTTTTTGAGTTTCTTTAGGAAAGAAATGGTTTCTTCTTACATATTCTTACCAATAGTGTATCAAAAGGCGAAGAAGTTTATCTTTTTTTCATCTTGTTTCTTCTTTAGGCGTGAATGTAAAGTTTCAAATACTTTTTTCTTTAAAAAGTTTAGAGTTTTTTCAATTTTAACCATCATTTTTCCAGCTTGTCCTAGTTTTTTCAACACTTCGCGTTCAAAATGAGTACAATGTATTTCGCGATCCATACTTATTAAAATTATAGACGACTTTTAAAGAATTTAGTTAGAATCTAAAATAAAATATCTGACAAACTAATAAACAAACTGAAAAAGCCTATTTGCATAAACTTAAACCTGACTTAAGTTAGAATAACAGTTCAATTGTTTCTAATATTTTTTCCAGGCGAAATTATCAGTGGCCTCAAAACAAAAGAATTTAGCACACTTGTTAAAGAAAATAAAAAACATTTAATTTTGAATTTGTTTTCTTAGTATGAAATTATTTATATTTTATTTACATTACATATACATAGCATTATGTTTTCATAGTACTTCATCAAATATGTTTAACATTTGTAAGAAGAAAAAAGTATGGAATGTAGAAATGTCGATTTTTCGCCTGGACATGAATTTAGCACAATCAACAGTTTCTTGATAAAATTATACTTACCATTATCAATTCCAAGTTTTTCTTAGTATTTGGTAGGGAACCTTTTATTTTGCAGTACAGAGGCAATTCTTCTTGGCAAGCTTTCAATCAAAGCCTCACATCGTGACTTTGAAATTGCATACCAAGCATTTTGAATCTCCTGTCACAAGTGTGTTAAGTTGTTTGGTTTTTTTTTGTTCAATGTGATCTTCAACATCATTCTACAAATTCTCGATCGGGTTAAGATCGGGTGATTGTGCTGGCCACTTCAAAACGTCGATTTTATTCACCTCTAAGGCACACTTCACTAACTTTGAAGTGAGTTTAAGGTCGTTGTCGTGCATGAAGCGCCATAATAACGGCAAACTGTCTTCTGCGTAGTTTGTCATATGATCCCACAGGATATCTCTGTACACGTTCTGGTCCATTTTGGTGTCTATTTTTACGATGGGTCCCAAGCCGTGCTATGAAAAAGCAGCCCAGAACACCGAACCGGCATAATTTGGATTTATTTCTTCAAAACACGTTTTTCCAAAAACTAATTGGTTTGTCTAGGTAAGCTTTGGCAAACTAACCTGAAATTCAGATTCTTTGATACAAGCATTTTTATCAAAGCAACGCACCCACGTAGATTGTTTTTATTTAATCGGTGTCTTATGGTCCTTGAGGAAACATTTACTCCATAGTTCGTTGAAAGTTAGCTTCGAATGGCACTGGAGGTCTTAAACGGATCCTTGGTCAATAACCTATAAATAATTCTATCTTCATTTGTAGTTGTGTTTCTGACCCGGGGGTTTTGTTTAACGTTTTCAATAACTCCATACTTTTTGAAATGACGAAGGGCATTATAAACCAGGTTCCAGCATTCTAAAAACGTATAAATGTCTGTTACCGTCCGCCCTTTTGACTTCAATTTCAAGATCAGATTTCTTTTTTTCTTTGAGCACCATTTTCCTTTTGTCATGAATAATTAATATTTTGTTTGTATTTTTTAATATAGATCATTAAAGAAATATTTAATTACCTCAAAAATTTTTATTTTCTTTGAAAAAAAACAAAAAACTTAAAAATACACTCTTTGATTGCAAAACGGGCTAAAAACAACGCAAATCACAAACAATCTTCATTTTTCGCAAAACGTTATTTTACTTTTCGATCATTTACACATTTTTATTACCATATTAGGTAGTCATAGTAACAACATAAAAATGAACCGTTAATTGCAAGTAATAAAGGATCGAAAGTAGAAAAATACTTATACTCTTTTCAATGTGCTAAATTCGTGTCCACCACTGTAGGTGTTTCTCCAATTGGATGGCTGGGTCGGGTATACAAACAAATTTGAGGTTAGTTTGATAGCCTAACGCGATCAATGACTATTTTAAGTCAACTTTCTTCATTCTAAACTTTTTTTATAAACTTGAAAATACTTAAAAACGTGAGTCAGAAACTTCTCCAATAACTGTAAGTAGTGAGTCCTAATGCAGGTATAAATATTAATTCGATTCAAAATGCAGAAAACACGAAACAATCAATCCAAACCAAAACAAGTGCACAAATTAAGCTTAAACCTAACCGACCATAATTTGGTCTCTAAATTGCTGCAACTATAAGTGTCATACTGCTGCCACTGCCGTCCGTCACCTTGTCGCTTACACACACCCGCAGTAAAAACAAAACAACAACAAACAGCCCACAATAAATTAAATCACCAAGACCAAACAGCAAAGACAGAACCAGAACCTTTTCCTACATATAACGATACTTATGCTATTGACAGAAGAATACAGAACAAAAATAAAAAACCACCCATTCATCGTCGTCGATGACCTCAAACGAACGAACGCTCCGAAGGGATGCAATTTGCAAGCAATTTATTGAAGCCCTTGCTGAATCTATAGTCCGATTCCGGATTGCGTTGGTAGGTACTACGGTTACGGCTATGGCTAAGGCTACGGCTACGGCTATTGACACATTTTTAGATCATTACAAAAGTTTTTTATGGCACTTTACCAACCAAGCAAAAGCAAACCGGCTGACTCTGGCTCTGGCTACGTTTTTTCTTTTTTTTTTTGTATTTGACCACCAATAAAAGCAAACCCATACATATTTTGTTGTTTTTGGAAATGATTAATCGATGTGGGAAATAAATACTTCATGTTTTTTTCTCTATATTTTATGGAACTTCACTTACCCATTGGTTCATTAACAATCGAAACAAGCATTTGAAAAATTCATCAATAGCACGAAAAACAAAAAAAGACGACGACGTAAAAGAAAGTTCAGTTTTTCGAGTTTTTGATTAGGTATTTTTTGGGACTCGGGAACTTTTGGGCTTCTTCAGTTCAGAATTCCAATTTGAGATGGGGGCACTTTCACAGTCCACGCACGAAATGCGAAGGCGAATGCGACTGCGAAGGCAAAAATGCAAAGACGAGAAAACGAAGACGAACTACGAATCGGATAAACGGAAACACTTTATACTCTGGTGCTGCTGCAAAATGAAATTGCATCTGCGGCGGCGACGGCGGAACAGATGGACGAATATACGAATACGAATTACGAATAAGTCTTATGCAATATCCGCCTAATTGCAATTAAATATTGGGATTTACTTTTAAGCACATACACTACTTGGGTTTTCTTTGAAGGTTTTTTCTTTCAATTTCAATTCATCAACAAAATTTATTTACAGAATAAAGAAATCGAACTCCTTGCGGTTGTTTTCCGCCATAGAGGCCATAGTGAAAAATCATCGAATTTTGTGTGCGACTGTGGTAAATGGTCAAGTGTGGTGGTGGTGAGTTGCGATTTTTAGTTGAAATTAGATTTTTTTCTTATTTGACATATCAGAAAGTTTTCAGGGTTGTTAAATTGTTTGAGGAATTTCGTTTTTGAAGGTTGCTTACATATTGAGACTAGAGATGGCGCTAACAAGGCACCATTTATTATTTGTAAAAACACTGCTTTCTCTTTTCGATTTAGATTTTATTTTACCGAAAATATGAAGCATACAATTATTAACATGTTTTTATGAACGTTCTTTTGAAATAAAATAAGTTTGTTGGAAATAACAGACTGCAAAATTCGATCCACACAAGTTTCACTCCTTTCCAATATTTTGAATGCAATTGTATTCTAAAAGTTACAAATAAAATAATACATCGGTAGACCTAAATACTTGAAGAGGAATCGCATAAGGCGATAGTTGATTGTTGATCATCAAAACTAATAATATTGTTTGCTTTGGTTCGTAGGTGGCAGCTTTTTAGCTGTCACTTTCACAATTTGTTTTAATTAATTGAGAAAGATAGGTGTGCGATTCTTCTTTAGCTAAAAAATGTGAAAAGATATCAAAGTTAAGATTAAAATAAGTGAAAGTAAAGTACAATTTAATGCTGAGTATAAACTTAAGAAATAAAAAAATACACAATATAAAAACAACAGCTGATCGAAATGACATTTATGCCTGTTGCAATGCTGCCAGCTAATGGTACATTTTTAGCGATCACTTTACAAAGAACAAAGAAAAGTTGATAATCAAAATGGACTATCAAAACAGTGACAATCAACTATCGCCTTACGCTGTTTCACCCCTGGTTAAAAATCTAATTTTGTTCGAGGACATCTATGGACATACATACATAAGATCTTGAAACACATTGATTACAGTCACAAAATCTGATGAATGTGTTGATTTTTTGTCAGTTTTAAAATGGTTAAATAAAATAAATAAATTGTATGGGGCAACAGTCCATGAAGAACCAGGTCCTAGTGACTTACAACTCTCAACCATTGCTGCGTGTGAGTTATGTTGTCAGAAATGGAAGGGACCTACAGTTTATATGCCGAATCCAAACGGCTAATTTGAGAAAGCACTTTTCATGACAAGAATATATTCTTGGAGGTTTTTGTGAATTCCTCGCAAGTGGCAGTACCCGTGAAAAAAGTTAGGTGGCACAGACAGGGATTGAACCCAAGACCCCTTGCATGACAGTCCAACGCACTAACCATCACGCTACGGGTACTACTTTTAAAATGGTTTATATGTTATAATTGAAATTTTATTACTTCCGAAAGGAAGTATCAATTTTTTATGAAAGTAAATAAAGTTTTTGAGTAATTGTTTCAAAAGCATGTAAAAATGCACGTTTTAACATTTCATTTTTATTTTATAGAGATAAGAAATACATTCCCAGCGTATTGGTCCGACCCAAAGAAGTTGAATGTAGTTAAGCATTAAGCATTCCACTTTTCTTACCCTGGGGCTCAACAAGAGTAAAATCCAATCCAGCTTCTCTTCTGCAATCTTATCTGAAATCCATTGTTTTTTTTTTTTGACTGGGCATATTATATCTTGCCATGAGTAGCCTCAAATGTCACCTTTGACATTAGAAATGGTTAATCTCTTGTTTAATTTTTTGTTGATTAGTGTTGGTAGTTATTGTTTTTTACAAAATTAAATTTCAAACAAATTATATAAAAAAATGCCTTTGAATAAACAAAAATTAGCCCTTTAAAAAAATAAATGCTAGTTAAGAAGCTGGAGGATCTACAACAGTTAACTATTCAAGAGAATAAAATATAAAACAGGTTTTGGGTGAATCCATTTCTCGAAGTAAGAGAACTTCATGATTTAAAGGTGCACCTACTCAAGGACTTACTATGGGAGGATGGTGCAGACTATAAGAATTTTCGTAGGATGTCAGTCGACAGCTTTGAAGCTGTTCTGTGTCTAGTAACGATAACTTTAATTAAGTGAAATTAGGTACTCGACGATAATTTAAACGAAATGAAATTTTAATTTCAAAAAGACTGTGGAAAATGGACGCTCACCACTACATACAACCAGTGACGTGCGGCAGTCCATTTGACTGGGTAGACACAAATTTTGATTCATTATTTCGCATTGTAATAATGAATTAATAGTTATCTTATCTTCTATAGGTAGCATTGAAAACTTTACATTTGTATCATTTGAGAAATACTCAAAAATATCACCATTTCCTGAAAAATCCATTTTACAAATATGTACTGATTTACACAATACAGGTTGGCAATCTCAAAAATTTACAACCTTAACTTGTCCTGTCAGAGTTCAATATCAAAATGAAATGAAAATAATTTAATTCACATGTAAGACGCAACGTCTTCCGACAGAGCTCAATATCGATAATTCGATTTTTTTTTTCAAAAACAAACCGATAGATTTTTTTAAATTCTTGCTAAAATTTGTGTTCTTAGTTAAGCTTCTTTCAATATAAAAATATATAAAGGCTATCCCATCCCAGCTAAAAGCGTTATTTTGTTTTTAAGTTTTCTCAAGAACTAAACTTTTTTTTTCTGCCAAAAATATCATTGGTTTGTATTTTTAATTTAAAAAACAAATATTATTTTTTCAAAATTTGATTTCTTGAAAATGGGTTATCATTTTTTACAAAATTGAAATGCCAGTCGTCTAATAATAAGTTCAAAATTATATTCCAAAAATATTTTTAAACTAAAATTCAATAACTATTTTCAAACGCAAGTTTAAAAAAATTGTATTTTTTCTTGAGAAATCAAATGGCATTTACATTTTTGAAAACAAATTTTTTTGCAGGTACATTTTAATTTAATACAGGAAATAGTTTTAGACAGACATTTTTGAATACATGAGCGAGTTCATGCGAACTAGTCATGCATTTTATTTTTTTCTGTTTGTTAATGTTTTAAGTTGTGCCCTAGTCTTATTTTGGATTTGATTGTCTGTTTTCAATACGAAAAGATATTTTCAAGTTGTCCAAAAACAAAGATAAAAGGTTTGTTGATGTACTAAAATTGTATTACGATTACAATAACTATTTCTTGAAGAACTCGTCCTTTGCAATAAAAACATCCTAAAGTCATTTGATATTACCAACACTATCCCAATCTTTGCTTTTTCGTTGCTAACAAGCAAGATTTAATTTAAGAAATGTTACATTAACATCTTGAAGTATATGATATGAAGCCTTAAATAATTAATTTTTTTTTTCTATTTTTTATTGAAATAATATAATTTAAAAATATGTAGAATAATTAAGAAAAAGTTAATTTTTGAAATCTACTTCCATTTTTCTCAATCTACTTCACTTTTTTCCTAAAATCTACTTCCACTTTTTTTGAGAAGTGGTAACACTTGCCTGCTGCCGCTGCCGCTGCGTGCTGCGTTGATCACATTCACTGTGCTACTTACTCCTCCTGACTGACACTCGTTCTCTTCATGAAAAATTCGAATTAAGAATTTACTTTCAAAACAAACAAGCGATTAGACAGATTCACTTATGTCTACTAGCTTCCATACAAAATCAGTTTTTGGGAATGATAAGCTAACCCTTTTCCCTTCATATAACTTTAAAGGGAAACAAAGACACTGTCTTCGTCTTTACTCGTGTCGTGCCATTCGTACTTTCGGTATTCGGTGTTCGTTCGGGAGGTTCGTTAATAGAAGTCAGTCATGTAGAGCCAAGCTATCCATCATAGCATAGCATGATGTTGGTATATGTGAGGTAGTGATAAATAAAAGTAGAAATAGGTGTGAATGTAGATTGTAGATACACATATAAATGGGTTAGACAAAAAATGACAAGAAGTAGGTACTATGGGATAGGAAATATTATTCTTAATGAAATCAAAATAGGAATTAGTATAATTAGGTACAAATTTTTGTTTTTTTTCCACGCATATCATTTTTAAAGTTATGTATTTAGGTATTGTAGAGAGTAAAGTATTGTTTCAAATCTGAAGGGTAGACACTGTCTAAAACGTCTTATTGACGCACCGTCACTGCATACAACACAAACTTAAAATTTGATGACAGGATTTTGATCCGCTCGAAAATTCCAAACTGCTACTGCGATGACCGGATCATGGACTCATTGTTGGATTGTTGGTCTCTATTCAATGGAGACCCCTAGCTAACAAATTCATGAGATTAATTTATCTCCTTGGATGAAAAAATTCCCAAACAAATATTTTCAATTAGTTTTTTGCGGAAAAAACATTGATCTGGTTTATCCAGTTTATCTAGATAATCCGTAGTCGTTATAACACTAATTATGTTTTATGTTATTTTATCGCCGTGACGTAAAATAATGAAAATATTTACTAAAAATGTTCATATTTAAATCAATCTCAAAATATCTATCAGTAAATTTTCTTATTCATTCTACCATTTTCTGCCAAAAACTGGACCCCTTTTACCTTGAACTTGGAGTACGTACGAGTAAATTTTATTTTAATAGATGATCCTATAATTTCCAGTTTAATTATTTACATAATAATACGTGCTTTTCTTAATTTTTAAATATTTTCCAAATTTGACAAAACTATTAGTGACCGCCATATAATACCGAAATTTTAATTTACCACAAGTTATACAAAATCGTTTTTTATTCCAAATATTATGGCTGCGTAGACCTGTCAAAATCGAATCGATGGGCGCAATTCTACATCTCTATTCTGAACTATTAATTTTTAAATGTTTTAATAATATTTTACAATTTAACAATATTAAAAAATGGTTTTATTATACAAAAGTATTCAAAATATTAACAAAATTACCGAAATTTGTTCTATAAAAAGGCACGACTACATCAAAGTCATGCACTGAACCCGTTCATAAAAGAAGTGTTTAGAAATTCCATAGCTCTACGCTCTGAATGCAATCGACAATCTCAACAATTCCATCAGCTGTTATCTGTCACTCAGCTAACGCACGTTAAATTAATTCATCAAAGAAACTCCTGGAATAATCTAGAACAAAAAGTGCATTTATAAATAGCAGTGCCCAACCCCGGAGTTAAAACATTTTAAAGAGAACACTGTGAAACGAAACAACAATTTAATTTGTTGAGAAATTTTTGTGAAAAACAAGAAAATTTTAACTTTTGTAAGAAAAAAAAACTCAAATAAGATCCTGAATAATAAAAACAAAATATCAAAGAAATTCTAAATCAAATCAGTGAAATATCAAATAAAACTTTAAAAAACATCGTAACAAGAAGAAAATCAAAATCGTAAATTCAATTTATTTGGATTTAAACCAAAAGAGTATCCTGAAACCATCTGCATTCCGTTTAAAAAGTAAGTTTATCAAATTCTAAGTGAAAACGACGTAATTTTGTCAATTTGCTCTGAAAAGTTCTTGAATTATCGATGAAATCACCTTCCATGTCGCCCTTTCTTGTTTTTCTTTTTATTTTTTTGCAATTGTTCATAACAAGTGAAACAAATGCTGTACTTGCATCCATAGAAAAGCCACAAGTCCGAGGGAGACAACAAGTTGATTTCTTCTAGAAAATTCGCTTGAAAAAAAAACGCCAACGTAGAAAATTCAATTTTACTAAATTTCCGTGTTTTTTTTCTAATTGCAGCAAATCCAACAAAACAGTAAAATGGGAAAAGACTTCTACAAGATTCTGGGCATCTCCAAAGGCGCGTCAGACGATGAGATCAAAAAGGCCTACCGCAAGCTGGCCTTGAAGTACCATCCGGACAAAAACAAGACCACAGGGGCTGAGGACCGCTTCAAGGAGATAGCAGAGGCGTACGAGGTGCTTTCGGACAAGAAGAAGCGCGACATCTACGACAATGCAGGCGAAGAAGGTCTGAAAGGCGGAATTCCCGGAAATGGCGGTGAATACTTCCACGGCGACCCCAGAGCCACGTTCGCTCAGTTCTTCGGCTCGTCAGACCCATTCGGGGCATTCTTTGGCACAGATCCCAGCCGCATCTTCGAGCAGACGATGTTTATGGGCGCCGGCGACGACGACATGTACCAACAGATGGGTTACGGTGGCAACGGAGGTGCCTTCCGTTCACAGTCCTTCAACGCGGCGCCCAACAGGAAGCGACAGATGCAAGACCCGCCAATCGAACATGACTTGTATGTGGCACTCGAGGAAGTCGACCGAGGTTGTGTGAAGAAGATGAAGATCTCCCGCATGTCCATGGCCACAGGAATGCCCACAAAGGAGGAGAAAGTGCTCAACATCACAGTGAAGCCCGGTTGGAAGGCCGGCACCAAGATAACATTCCAGAAGGAGGGAGACCAGGCGCCCGGAAAGATTCCAGCCGACATCATCTTCATTATCAGGGACAAGCCACACAGCCAGTTCAAGCGTGAGGGCAGTGACATCAAGTACGCGGCAAAGATCTCACTGAAGCAGGCCCTGTGCGGCACAGTGGTGCAGGTGCCGACGCTGTCGGGCGAAAAGATAACCGTCAACACCACAGGCGAGATTGTCAAGCCAAACACAGTGAAGCGGATAAGTGGCAAGGGACTGCCGTTCCCCAAGGAGCCCTCCCGCCGCGGTGACTTGCTGGTGGCGTTCGACATCAAGTTCCCAGATTCTCTGATGAGCGGGACGAAGGACTTGCTCTCCGAGATCTTGCCCAACTAGACTGAGTTAGCGCGAGGAGGAATCTAGGCTAATAAATTCGAGACTTGATATGCCAAGAGGAAGGGAAGAAGGAGTGGAGTCTTCTAGAACGTTCTGACTGACAAAGTGGATGATCTCAACGACTCAAGCCGCTTTTTAGATATTAACCAGAAAGGAATGATTGATCGATCACTCTACTCGTCTACACAGACACCTAAAAATTTAATTTTAAGGTCAAGTTTGAAAGTTGCCTGTTAAGATTTTTGTTTGTAAGATATTAGATGTCGTCTTCCATTGGCATTGTAGATTGATTAGTTTCTCTTTTTCTTTTCCTTTTCCTTTAACAAACAAATGACTTATCTTGTTTTTGTTTTGAGGCTAACAATGAATGATGATAAAAGAGGAGAAACTATTTTTGTTTTTGAAAAACAAATTAAATATGGCGACTTAGAGAATGAGAAGTAATATGAAATGATGTACGTTTTAGTACTCGCTTGTGTATTTATATAACAACCAAATTGTATAATTTATAATTTAAGAATTAATTTAAAATGGAAGATTAACTGTACTCTACCAGAATCGACCTTGAAATATTTGTATAGGAAATTAAATTAAAACAAATACTAAGTACTGTAAAATAATAAAGCAATAACCATAGTTTGGCTAAGAAAATTTAAATGACTTGTTTTTTTTCCTTTGGAGTGTTTTTGGAAGTTTCCAGAATTTTACATGGTCCTCGTTTTGAAGGAAGTTTCCAGAGATTAGTGTATGGTTCTTTAACTTTCTGCCGAAGGCTAATGATTGAAAGATTAAAGATTGTGTCATGGGATAGCAAATATCAAGCACCAAATTCGGAATAAAATGAAAAAGATATTTGGATTAAATTAAGTTTAAATTCGTAAGTCATTATAACGGCTTTATTGGAAGTTTTAAGTTTAAGTGGTGGAATCAGCAATCAGCAATGGTCGTAGGGAAAAATCACAATGATTTCGACACTGAACAGACAGATTATTTTTATCAAGGCCTGCATTATCGTTTCGTTGCCATTATGTTTTTTATCTCAGAACAAAACTGAAATAGGTACGTACATGTGTACATAATTATGTTGATGCTCATTTATTAAATTGTTTTTATTTGCTTTTGCGTTTTTTTTTTTGGCATGGCAGAAAGCAAGAAACTTATTAGCAATTCGTTATTTCAATTAGACGGAAAATGTATGTTATGTAGGGAAAAGTTTCAATGATTGTTGCATATGGTTTGACAATTGAGAATTTCAAACTGTTGAATGGGTCGTTTACCGACAAAACAATGCTTTGAAGTTGTAGTAACTTACGGCTGGATTCCCGAAATCAAGTAAAATGAAATCAAAATCTACATTAAAAATCGAGTAAATTATTTTTTCATGGTTCTATCTTCTTTTGATTGATTTTATAAATTCGAACACTTTCAAAATCACTTCTAGCGTACTGTAAAAACTCCTCGAAATTTCGGAAAGGAATACAAAACATTATAAAAGGAAGACCTTTTGTAACAAAATCACTACAGCCTGCAAAAACACTACGACATCATTTTGAAGGACAGTTGAACCCACAACTTTTTGCTCCTTCAATACAATACGCTAGACCAAATGTCGAAAATCAAATTCTAGATAGAGAAATAGAGATCTCTGAAGACTAAGCAGTTGTAGCCAAAATTAAAGACAACAAAGCTCCCAGGATTGACCGGATCCCAAATGAATTCTGGAAATACGCAACATTGGAGTTTCTTACTCTTCGCACAAAAGTGTACAATGATATTTTCACTACAGGCAAAACAAAGGATGTTTTTAGAAAATCAATACTTTTTTCCATATTCAAAAAAGGAGATAAGAATAACTATCGAGGTATTGCTTTTCTCAACTCATCGCTCAAAATCTTCATGGAAATTTTAAGAAGCCGACTCACAGCATGGATTGAAAGTAACCATATTCTGAGTGAATTCCAAATTGGATTTAGAAAGGGATACTCCACAGTGGATCAGATATTTAGCCTGACCAACATTGCAGAGGTATATATCCGTAGACAAAAAAAAAACTATACTCATGTTTCATCGACTTCCGTGCCAAATTCGATTCCATTGACAGAAAGGCTCTGATGTTCAAATTGGTTAGGGATGGGATGTCTCTAAAATTTCGAAAAATTATTGAGGACATCTATAAAGAAACAACGTATGCAGTATGGGATGTGCAAAATCTATCTGATTGGTTTCTTGCCTTAGTAGGATTGAAACAAGGTTGCAATCCCAGCCCTTCAGCTTTCTGCCTTTATATCGAAGATCTTATAAAAGACATGCCGTGTGGCATAAAAATTGATGGGTTCTGGATTAAAGTTCTGATGTACGCAGACGATCTTGTCATGTTAGCCGAATCTCCTGAATTTCTTCAGTTAATGATCAACAAATTACGGAGTTACTGTTTGAAGTACTTCAACTACATTACCAAGTTAATGTATAGCCATGTGGATAAAGTTGCAAGAAAGATTGCTGTTTCGATTATAAAGTCGCAAAGCTCATGGTTTCAGGAATGGAAAAACTTATCGGACTCTTGTGAACTCTCAACCTAACATTAGATAATTTACAAGAATGGAAGCCATATCTTAACAGTCTATTCGAAAAGCTCCACTCCAAATGTAGAGAGAAAAGTATAGAGGAAGCTACTAGTTCACTACATACGGAATTGTACCCCTTACTTCAGCACAACTAAGGAGAATTCAACTACTTCAAGGACACCCATATCATTGAAATAATATTATTGATTTTAAGGGCTAGAGGTGAACTTTTGCCTCTCAATTTCATTCCACATCGCAATGACCTATTACTAAGCTGCTCCTTATGCAACACCAACGAAAGAGAAAACGTACTGCATTTCATCGCAAGGTGCCCGATTCTAGCAGAAATTCGGCGACAAATATGGCAGAAAAGTTATATGGAACAAGCGCAACTTATTGAAATTCTAAATGGAATAGATTGGAAAAAACTATCTCAATATTTAAAAATAGTACTTAACTATAGCAGACAGATAATAAGAGAAGACTTTTAATATAAAATTGTATATAAAACACCATAAAACAACAAAAAATTGGAAATTTTATTAATTAAGGCTATCTTCTGGCTGACGGCCCTTCCGGCCATGCAACTAAGGATTGAAATTTAAATTTAAATATAAACTCAAATGTTTTTGTAAATATTATTATGAATAAATAAATCTTATAATCTATCTATCTATCTACATATGTATAATGTTTCTAAGATCTCAGAGATTTCCATATTTTTAATATTATAACAAAATTTCTCATACAGATTTCTCACATTTGCTGTCAGAAATCTGAAAAGATAATGTTCACGATTCGATTTCTCAAGAATTAGCTGTCCCACAATTTAAAAAGGATGATCAGAAATTCAAAAGTTAAATAAAAGTGAATTGTGAATATATTTCATTTGAGAAAATAGTCAGAAATCGTTAAAATATAAATTGGCAAAATTTCTTATTTTCATTTGTGCTGTGCTTTTCAATAAATTAAATATAAAATGTGTTTTTTATTTCGATTGTGTTGATGTATTTTACTGCATATTTAACTTTCTGTACAGAACGCAATTTACAGCAAAAAAATGCAGTGAACGTTTTTAAGGAACATTGTTTTACTCGAAATGTTATAGGTAAGCCATTTGTCATAAATCAATAAATTGGGTGGCGCAACAGTCCGTTGAGTCCAACTCTCAACCATTCCTGTGTGCGAGTAATGTTGTCAGAAATGGAGGGGACCTACAATTCATATGCCAAATCCGAACGGCTAATGAAAAAGCACTTTTTCCTGACAAGAGTTACTCTTAGAGAATTTGTCAATTATTCGTAAGAGGCAGTTCACCTGAAAAGACTTTAGATAGCATAGGAAGGGATCGAACCAAAGACCTCTGGCATGACGGTCCAACGCACTAACCATCATGCCACGGGTACTAGCCATTCCATTTGTCATGGTAAACAATTTTTTTAAATGAAAAAAGAGCTGCAGCTTAAATGAATGGCAAGCGCTATCGAGAAATGAATCGAAGACAACACCATCAAACCATTGCGAAATTAATTTGTTGACAATTTTATTTCCATGTTTGTGCAACTAAGCGCCTCACTATTAATTTTGATGAGGATATGTTAGGTCAAAGATTTATGGCGACAAATAAGAAACTCTTGACCCATTGAAAACCAATATTTACGCCACCACTGACGCCATATAAGGTACGACCAAATTTATTGTACCTCAAAAGTATTTAATAATTGGCATTATAGAATAATCTATGCAATTCATGGCTAAAAAATTGCTTAGTAAATTATTTAAATAAAATACTAATTCTTACAAATTATATTGTTTTGTGTCATTACTTTAATTTCTCAAGCTCTTAAAAATTCACCCGATAAAATAAAAACTTGTTATTATTATTTTCCAATTTGCTTTTGATTATATTCTTAAAAAAATAAATATTTTATTCATATTATATATAAAATATTACCTTATCAAGTTTTCTTTTTCAAGGAAGTTAAAATCAGCAATTTGTCCTTCTTTATTCACTATGCGTTTTAAAGTTATGAATGTTAGATTTTTGAGACTGGTAGTTTGCCATATCAACAATTTAAAACAATGACACTGAACCATTTTTGTTAATATAAGAACAATAAGTTATCTATAGTTAAAAAAAGGACAGAGCACTGTGAAAAAAAAACAAAAACAAACCACAGCTCAACAAATATTGACAGATCTTGAAAGGCGTGAAGTTGGATGCGCTTTGAAAATAATCCAATGTTTTTTTTACGATTCCTTTTTTTGTAATTTATAATCAGAATAAGATATTTTTGTAATTTTAAAAGTTTGTGATAATTTCGATATTGAAATTATGAACTTTATTGATTATTACTTACACAGGTCAACAGTAGATTCGAGCCTGACTTATAACTATGCAATTTTTATAGGTCTATTAATATATTTTAAATGAAGGAATATTTGTTTTTCCTAAAGAGTTTTGTATAGGACATTTTGAAAAAATACTTTAACAAATCAGAAAAATAAAATCTTTTTGAATATCCTACCAAAACTGATATCATAGATATTACACTCCGTAGATGTTTACTTTAGTCTATTTTTCTCCTTTCCATAAAAATGTATTATAAAATTTCAGAAAACGAAATTGTATTCAAATACTATCCCTACATTTTTTCACTTATTGCTATAGTCAAAAAGGTACCGTACATTTTGGTTTGAAATGGTTACTTGATTATGTATACGTGACATATCTTTTTTTCTTGTTGCACAATTCCTCACATTATTTTAAAAAAAACTTGTAGAATTCAAAATCTCTTATCATTTCTATCTTTACAGCTTTTTTGTAAATAATTATCTTCGTTCTAAAGCGCCTTTAAGTACAAAATCATCATCATTCAAGCTCCGAAAATATTATAACCGCTATCAATCAGTTTTGTAAAAGAGTACAGTCTTTCGGGAATGCAATCTTTATGACTTCAATATAAAGATTGTATTGATTGAATTCACCTAAGGATTCACATTTTGCAATCACCAATCATTTGACCTTAAAACGAATGGAACTAATTTTTTTTCAATCATTTCACTGCAATCAATTGATTGCTAATATTTAAGACTTCATGTACATATTCTTTGCATTCACTTGAAGTATTCTTTTCAAGTCTTTGAATTCACTTGAAGATTTTGCATTCACTTAAAGTCTTAACATTTGTTTGGATTTTTTATTGAAATTTCACTAAACAATGTATTATAAGCTGGCAAAGACTTCAAGTGAATGAATGATGTCTCAAATGATTGCAATTAATTGATTGCAATCAAATGATTGAAGAAATAGAAAATCGTAAAATTAAAGTATGTAAGTAAAAGTAAGTTTTGGTAGCTTGTGTAATCGGTCTTACCTTTTTTTTTAATTTTAAAAGTTTCTGATGAGTTCCTGAACTGTTTATCATTCAATTATGAAATGTTGAAAGGTACCTACAAACCGCATTAAAAGGATATGTTCGATAAGAGGACTTTTAGTGCTTTGGATAGTATCACCAATCCATCAACTTATTTATTCATATTCCATTTTTAAGGGCTTCTTATTCTTCAAATCACCCTAAGATACTCACTCTTTTGGCTGATTCTTCTATAGATTCATTTGTTAGGAAACATCACGAAATTCTTTTTCCATCTAAATAAATAAAAACAACAGTCTTTCAGTCTATTTGTCTATTTCTTTTATTTTATAATTTCATTTTCATTTCTTTGACAATAAAAAATATTTCAATAAATTGATCGTAAAGTATTTGCAAAGAACTGTCTTTAATATTTAAACAAAACACAAAACAAAAGAAACAAAAACAATAATAATAACTTTAAAGTGCTCAAATTTGAATTTATATATTATGCCTTGAAGATAAAAACACTGTTAAATAATTACTAAATAAAAATCAATAAACTGCAGAATTTAAACTTTGAACACTTAAATATTTTTTTTATTAAAAGTTTATTTTTTCTTATTTCTTTTGCATTGTTTTGTGGGTTTTGTTATATTTAAAAATTGTCTTTGAATATTTTTGTTTTTTCTTTACATATAACATTTAACATCGTATTTTTTTAAGTTTTCTTTTTATCTTTTATTTGTTTTACCATTCAATTGGAATCATGCTTTTTTAATATAATATCTTGTTTTTTGTTTTTTTATTTTTATTTAATTTATTTCGGTTAAAATCGCTGTTTACTGATTTAATGAATTCAAATTAAAAATATTATACTCAAATAAAATCGTGAAATAGTTTCTAATAAATAAAATTGATGTAAATAAATTAATATACAATGTAAATATATAATTTGTTAATAATTATAAAAATTCTCTTAAAGTGTAATAATTCATTCTTAAACTTACTTCATAAATTTAATATTTAATTTACTTACTCATTTTATTTAGGTTTTTCTTTTATTTTTTTAGTTTTATATTTTTTTCTTCATTTGTTTTAATAATAAATAACATTTTCATTTTTTTTGCTTTTTTGGTTTTTGGTTTGTTTAAATTTAATTAACTTTGTTTTTTTTTTTTGCTTGTTTGATACAAAAGAAACGTTTCTCTTTTGTTCATCTATTAAATATTCACTTCATTGGGGTTTAATCAATTTTTATTCTTTTAATATTTTATTTTGTTATAATTTTTTGTTTCTTATTTCATTTATTTATTTTTTGTTTCTATATTAATTTTAAAGTTTTTTGTTATTTTTTTAATTCGTGTGTGATCTTTTTTTGAATTATTTTCATTTGCATTTGTGTGTTTTTTCTTTTATTGTGTGATTTATGTGAAATTAACTTATGTATTGTAAATAATTATATTTTGTTTAGTTGTTGTTTTGCTTTTATTAAATACTGATCAATTGCTATAATAAATTGTTCTAAAATTTTTCCTAGCGCAGGTTTTATTTTTATTTAAATTGTTGTTGTTGTTGGTTTTTCTTTGTTCGTTTATTGTTTAGTGTTGTAATTAATTTTAATAGTTAATAAGTTAAGTTTTGACAAGTGGAGTGGATTTTTCTTAAGGCTTATTGTAAGAAAACAATATAATTTATGGTGAGAAAAATGAAAATAATTTAGCTATATAATATAAATTTTGGTATAATTAAAGATGGGATATATTTTTTTTATTAACTTTTCTTTATTTAGTGTTGTGCTAATGAGTTTTTGAGTCAGATAAAACTAAAGTCATTAGGGTAACAAATTTAAATGTAGTAAAGCTTTTAAAGAATTATAAATTAATATTGTTTTTGAAATATGACATTTTTAAGAAACTAAGTTTGAAAAATCTATACTTTTAAAATAATTGCGATGTATCCACGATTTAGAGCAAATCAAGTTAATCGCTTATCAAATCATCAAAAGACTTTACTAAATTATGCACGAATTGATATAATAACCACAAACTTTCTAAGATATGAGAATGTTTATGGGTATTTATTAAATAATAAGTTAATAAAGTAGATATTTAGTTTCAAATAGATGTATTTTAAAATCAAATTTAAGAAAAATTTGAGTCCTAAGACTTAACTTTCACTTCAGTTGTTTTGCACATATCCAATAAAAACTTTCAATAACTTGAAGTCAAAATAATTCAGTATTGCAATCAACAAAGCCAGAACGTTTTTCACAAACTAAAAGTATTGCTACTTAATAAAAAATAATCTTGTGATAGAGGTTAAAAACAGAAATAAAGGTGGGTTGGAAAACTTGGACAGATTCGACTTAAAATTTCGAGTAATATTCGAAATGCCGAACGAACTTTTTTTAATCCTTTGTTAACTAAGTCCTGGTAACTTTTGGAGTATAATTATCACACGTCATAAACACAAAGTTTATTGACTTGAATAACTTCCGTTTTAGTTAAAACAGTATTCTTGACTTTAAGACTTGATTTTTTTAGGGATATACAATTTAAGATATTTGATTTAGATGTTATCTAAAAACATTTATTTAATAAAAAGATGGTAGGTTATTAAATAATTCACTTCTAAACATTCCTTTTTTCCCTTTTTTATGAAACCATTTTAAATATTCAAGATAATAATAAATATAATGTGAAAAGGGGTATCTTAAAAATTGAAATTGGAAATGGATAATAATTAAAAACATTAAAAATGTGAATAGCACAATAATAAAAAAATAAGTTTTCTGACTCAAAAACAAAATGCGATTTTTGAAAACTTAAATTTTTACTTCAGCATGAAGAATCTCTAAAGTTTTTCTTTCCTTTGAAACATTGTTTTAATAATAATGAATTTCTGTAGTATAGTATTTTATGTTGTTTGAGTTTCCATTGTTTATAAATAAGTTATACTTTTAACACTATTTTTTTCGGGATACATTTTTGTTTTGTTAATTGTATTTATATTTTAATATTCTATAAGTTCTGATGTTTTGTTTTAGGTTTTTGTTTGTTTTATTTTTTTAAATTTATTTTTAATAGAGAAACGTTTAATTGTGATGAAATTAAAAATTAATTTGCTATTTCATTTATTATTTTGTTGTTTTGTTTTTTGTTTAAAAAATACAATAAGTAATTGTCTTGTGTTTTTTGAGTTGTTTTTTGTTTTCCTTTTTTTTTGTTTATAAATTTTATTTACGTAAATTAATTTATATCATTTTGAAATGAATTAATTCATTTAATATCATCATCAAGAATTGTTTCTTTCTATTTTCGGAGAAACAATATTATTTAATTTAATTTTCATCCAGTTTTTTTTTTTAATTTTTCGAATATGATAATTTTCTTATATATTTTTTTGTTCGATTTATAAATATATAGACAATTTTTGTGTGTTTAAATTTTGTTTGTTTTTTATTAATTTATTATTAAAATTAGTTTTTCGAGTCATCTTTGCGTGATGTTGGCTGTGCATCGCCTAAACTAATCATGTCTCGTGGTTTCCACACCGGGGACCCTACAATTAAAAAAACAGGTAAAACATATAAAATAAATGTATATTCTCCTGTTGGCCAAATTAGTTTTGTTTTTTCTTTCATAAATATGACATAAATAAAAAGGAAAGTTTCAAAGACAAACGAAAATAGAAAACTAATGTAAATAAAATAAGTTAAGAAGACAATCGATAGCATTCCCTAATATAAAACAAATGTATCTTTTTCTAATATGAGAAATTTTTGTTTGGTTAAAATGTTGACATCGCTTGTTCTTTTTTATCATAATTTAATTGCACATTTTTATGATTTAAATTTGTTTTAATTTTGAAAAAATTTATGCCAACATTTTCCTTTTGCCAATTTAAAAAAAACATAAAATAAAATTAGTTACGTTACAGTGCCTAAATATAGTGATTATAGAAAATATATGTTTATGAAAAGAATAAAAATAAAATGCATTTCCGTGAATATATGTATGTTGTTTTTTTTTACTAAATTTTAAAGAAAACATAAAAAGAAGAACCTTCTACGAATATTTAAAATGAATTTGTTAGCATAAAAATTATGTTTCATTTTGGATCAAAACAAAATAGGGTGTGTTAACCATAAGACATATCAACCGGTAGTGCATAGCGGCCCAGACAATACTAAATTAGTAAATTATTTGTATTGTTTTTTTTTTTAATAAAACTAATTCTTTTTTTTACTCAATTTAATTAAACTCGTGCACGATTATATATTCCTTCGTGCAAAAATTACAATAAAATAAACTAAACAAAAAAATTAAATATTCATTTAATTATATATAATTTTTGTTTATATATAAAACTACAATCTACATTTGATTTTCTATAGATCTTGGTTAAGTGCGGGCGGTCACACTATGCACTTTGCTGTTGTTGTTGTAATATATTAGTTAAAAATTTTATATTCAAGCGATGCCAAGCATTTATATTATATATAATTTATATATTAAATAAAATATTATTTGCTATAGTTATACAAATATATTTATTAAAACTAAAATAAAAATATTATTAAGTAAAATTAACTTTCTTAAAATAAAAGTTAATACTTTGCTTATAAATATATTTACTTTTATATTTTATATGTACATATACATAAGTTATGTGCTTAAGTATAACTTTAAAATAAATATCACAAAAATGTTATACAATTACATCTATTTCTAAAATGTAATTTTTGAATAACAATACATAATGATTTTTATTTTATATATTTATCTTTGTTTTTGTTTTTTTCTTTGCATTTTATATTCAACAATGATTGCTTTTAATTTGCATTATTTATTTTATTTTTAAGGAACTATATAATTAATATTTATTTATATTTTTTGATCTGTTGTTTTATTTAAATACGCTCTATTGTAAGTAAATATAAATATTTTGTTTTTTGGGATGAAACAAGAACACATTTTTGGGGAATTTATTTTATTTTTGTTTTTCATTTGTTTAAATATTTAATTTTAAACGACGACGCAATAGTATAAAAAATCGGTAAAATTAGAGTTTATCGTGTTTTGTGTTTCTTTGTTTAAGAGCGAATTCCTTGTATGCTTTTGAGTTAGACATATAAATAATTCGTATTCGTCGCTTTTATCATCTTTTCCAAATTATATGTACTTTTTTATAGTTAAATTATGTAAATAGCTATCACTGTGCTAATTTAAGATAACATTTTCAGGTTCTAAGGAATTTGAACTAAGGCTTTTGTGCTATAATTAATTATATAGGTAGTTACTGAAGTGTACTTTTGTTTAACTATCAATATATGCAGCTGACGTTTTGCTTTTTATAAGAAAATATTTGTAACAACAAAATTCTAACAGTGAGACATTCTAGTTCTATAGTTTGACAAGTTGTATTGTCGTTTTAAAAATTGTTCTAATAGTCAATTATTTTCAACAAAATATATCAAAAAAGGTTGTTTTTTCGAATTTTCTAGATATAATAATATAATAGTTTTTAACTTAAGTCTACATCAGCTGAATATTTTATAAATAAAATTGTGATATCTTGCACAAAAAACTTTAAAAAATAAAGTTTATTTTTAAAGCTAAATATTCTTAAATATAACAATAATTATTTATAACTAAACAATATTCAAAACAAGCAACGAATTTGTATCCTTTAAAATTGTTTCATTATTTTATAAATCTATCTATACATTCGATACATCGACTATATACAAAATTTAAACAAATAAATACAAAAAAAAACTTACCTTTACTTTGGGATAACACAAAAATTGTAATATTATTATTAATTCTATTGAAATTATTTTAAGGGGATGCAACTTTTTGGTACATAAACATTAATATATTTTGTTGCTGATGGCTGTTGTTTTTTTTTTGAAAATTCAGAGCGAACGATCGAAAAACGAAGTCATGGATAAACATATTTTTAGAGCATGAATTACGAAAATATTTCGTTTTTAACTGACTGCGATTTGTGTTTATTTTAATTTATGTTTATTTTGGAGAATTTAAGTTATTTTATTTATTTATATAGACTGTTTTTGTGTTTTTGTTATTTAATTTTTATAACATCTACGCAGAAAACTATTTTCATTCTTTTTGTATTATTAATTTTTTGGATTCTTTTGATTTGATTTAAGATTACTAAAATTGTAGTTAGTTTTCTGTTTTTATTGTGGATATATTTTTGATTTTAGTTATTATACTGTTTTTGTTTTAGTTTTAGTTGTATATATATATTTTTTGATTTTTAAATTGATTTTTGTTTGTGTTGTTTTGTTTAATTAATTTTGATTTTACTGCTATGAAGCCCATCTAACTGTGTTGAGAGGATGAATAACATGTATTTAAGAATATATGTTTTTAAAATTTAAAATTTTTTAAAACACATAAGAATATTGTTTATTTAGTAGTATAGGTATAATGATACTATATGTAGGTATGTTTTCTAGCTAAAGTAGGTTAGTTTTTTTTTTTATTTAATTTAGTTTAATTTCACTATTTTTTGGTTTATTTTTTTTAAAGATACATTTAACAAGAAAGTTTTACTTTTATTTTTAAATATATTTATGTGTTTTTCTTCTTTTTGTTTAATTGTAGGGTGCATTATGTTTTGATTTTAGTATTTTTTGAAATTCCAATGTTTTAGAATTGAAGTTCTCCAAATGTCACTGTTGATTTTATTGATTTGATTATAGATCGTATAATTTTTTTTAATACTTTAAATTCTTTGATTAGGATGCAGCTTTTATCTTTAATATTTAAATTTATTTTGATTATTTTTATTTCTTTTGATTAGTTTTTGTAATTGTGGTATTAAAGAAATACAGAATGAAACTAAAATTTCTAATAGTGTGAATGTGCAGGTCAGACTGGTCACTTAAATTTGAATATATTTTGACTTTCCTAACTATCTTAAGCTTTGTCCGTACTTTTTAATTTGTATGTTCATATTCAGCAGAAAAGAAGTTAAATACTTTTTAAAATGGTTGGCTAGGTTATTGTATCAGCCCTACACTTAGAAGTTTAGGAACATACGTTAACGCCTCAATGATTTGTTGATTTAAATATCAATATTTCAGTTTAAAACCAAAACCCTTAAATAAATGTTTGATTAAATGTTGCCATTTTCTCAAAAAGTATTCAACCGAAGTCAAACTAAGATACTCTGTACTTTTAATTGTAATATTAACTTATTTTGTCGATAATCTTAGTAAGTCTCTTCGACTTTAATCACAATAAGCCCGTATATCTAATAGATAAGATGTCGCTTGAAAAATAAACAGGGCCCCTGATTTCTATGTTCTATGAAACGCCCAAGAAACTGATGTTTCAGATACTTTTTGAAATTAAAAAGATTCAATAATGCATATTTTTTCGTGCATACTTCAAGAAATCTATATAACCACTTAAGTTAATTCCTTTCACTCAAATGGAAACGAACCCTAAAAATGCTGATTGACAAGTTCAAAAAATGTGCTTCAGTATTTTTCTATTTACTTTTTCAAACAAGTATTGGATTTTTATGCCACACTTTTGACCTTTTTAAGGCAAAGTTAGATGTTTTAAGAGTATATTTCTGCTCCATTCGATTTCAAGTCAAGTCAAAAATGAAGTAACCTAGGCAAGAATCTTCTTTGATTTCAAAATCAAATTTGATTCGATTTAGCATCTTATTTCTTCATTCTTAATTTTTGTCCACTTTCGGTAAATTTTTCGGGAAATACTTTACACTTCAGAGCTCATTAAATTTTATGTGAGCTAAGAAACATTTCCTTAAAGAAAATTTAAATCTTAAAATGTTTTAAGTAAATTTTAATAGGATGGATTTTACTAAACAAAAGTGATTCTTCTCAATTTAATACCACATATTAAAGCGTTTATTATAAATGTACTTTGTTTATTTTGCATTTGTTTTGTTTTTTATCGCATTATCAGCTATCTACTATTTTTAAAAGTTAACTCCTACATTTTGCTAGCCTATAAACTGGTGGTTAAGATAACTTTAATATATGGTTGATTTATGTTTTTTTTTTTAATTTATTTAGGGGCTGTTTTGGGGGGTATTTTATTATTATTTCTATTATTCTTTTGCAATTGAAAGCTATCTATAGTATACATTCTTTTTGTTTTAAATTCTGTTCTTAACTTGGATTAAGTTAAATTTTTTTGATTTATTGACTATTTTTAAATTCTACAGTGTTTAGGTTGTCTTACTTGTTTTTCTTGTTTTTGTTTTTTAAGTTAGTAGTTATTTTCTTGAGCAATTCGTTTCAAGATTGATTTTAGTTTTATGTAGTTTTGTGTTAATTGATTTATTTGGTGTGTTTTGTTTTTGATTTTGTCTTTGTTTTCCTCTGTTTTGCTTCGTTTGATTTTGTCGTCTGAAAAGTTCATTTTAGTGTCTCATGCAACTAGATTTTTGTTTGTTTTTGATTTTGTTTTAATAAATTTGTTGTGCTTTAAATTTAATTACTTAGCTCAATTTAGTTGAATTATGCTACGTTTTTGATTTTGTTTTGTTTTATTTGTATACCTACATGTGTTTATGTTTTCGTTATAATTGTTTTATTTGTAATATTTGTTACTAGGTTCGTAAGGCCGTTTCATTTGTATCGCAATTTTTTACCATCGATTTTTGTTTTCTATGCTTCACACCTTAAATATTTTTCTACTGTTTTGTTTATTTTGCGTCGACATTCAATCCCAGTTTTACTTGTTTTATCTAATAGTTTTTTGTTTTTTTTTTTTGATTTTTGTAATGTTTTCATTTGTATTTTTTAAATGGTGTTATATTTAAATATGAAATTCCTGATTGTAGACTTTTTTCCTTAAATGTTTTATTCTTAAAATGTTAAATTTTTTAATCTTACTTATAAACGAAGTCAAGTGAATTCTAAAATATCTACTTATCTACACTTACGTAAATGTTAAACATTCATAAAAACTCAGTGCAATTTCATATACGGTCATACATATACTCGTATGTAATTATATGCATTTTTGTTTGATTCGTTCAGTTTTTGGTTTTGTTTTTATTTATAAAGGTCCTAAATTTACGTTAATAATATCGAATAAAATTTGTAAGTTTACGTATTTATTTTGTTGTTCTATTTACAAGATCAAATTTTAATTTGTTTTTATAAAATTTGGATTTTTATAGTATTTTAAGATGAAAAATGTGTCTATTTAAAAAACGGTTTTCAAAAATAAATTGAAAGCATTGAGAAGGACTTTTTTGTTGAAAAAAAAAAGAAGAAACTCGAACAAAAACTTCTTCTAGAAAAAATATCGTATTCGAAATTAGTCTGCAAATATTGTAAGTCTGATGATATTCATGTAACTTAATTAATCTTAAGATTTATATTCTCAAGTATAATGACTACGAAATACCTTGATTTTTCAAAAATAATTTAAAATTTAGTTCAAACTTCATTTTTACTATTTTTAAATGAAACACTTTAAAAAGGGCGTCATTAAGCCGGAACTTGACAAGTCTTAAGAAGAAGAATAATAATTAAGACAAAATATAAGTATTTTTTCAGAATTGAATGCGTTTTCTAAAAATAAAACAGATTTTGCCCGCAATTTATAGGTGAATTTAAAAGAACAATTTAAAAATCAAGACATTCTGACTTAAGTTGACAATAAAAAACGTGTGTTTGAAATTTCAGGAAACTTATTTTTGGCACACAGCTCAGACCTCAGGCCAAGGATTGAGTTTTCGTCTTGAGAGTATTGAAAACTTAATCTTAAACTTAACGAAAAATAACTTCTAATAATGATTTCAATGACATGATTGATTTTACAAATTTTATTTTTAAAGACGTTAAATTGTTTTAAAATCCCTGTTTGATTTGCTATTAGTTTTATTTTTACAATATAATTTATTTTAATAATCTGCACTGTTGTTTTAATTATATGGATGGAAATGTGTGTGGAAAACGGAGATAGTTTTGAGTTGTCTGTCGTATAATATTTTGTTTTAAATTTGTTCAGTTTGGCAAGAAGTTCCAATTTTTTGTTGTTTTGCTGTTGGTAGTTTTTGTTGTTTTTTGTTAAGTTTTCTTTAAATGCTGAATGCGTTTTTGATACATATAATAGAAACCTGCACTCAACTCGAGTGGAAAATTATAAATATTTATAATTATAAATTATAAATTTATAAATATTCAATAAAATAACACCCGTATTTTTATTATAATTAAAAATATCTATCAATATTTTCTACAACATTTATTCGCAATGTTATTGTTTTTATTTTTATTTCTAAAATAATATTTTTATACAAAACTTCCTCAGAGGAAGCCACATTGGATTGGTTATTATTATTATTAATATTAAAAAGAGATACTTTGCCTTTTAAATGCATATCTCATAGAGTTTTGTTTGTTTTATAATTGTATCTACAAAAATTCTATCTACAGTTCTATCTCACTCACGGTTTTGTTTTTTCTTTTTTTAATTTAAATCGTTTTCGTCCTTGTGCTTATATTTTAAACGTGAATTTCGTAATAGTCATGACAGTCGACACAACCACTAGCGTCAGCACTGTGCACTTCGTGTGCTTCAAAACTTCCACCTGATGAGCTAGACATGCCGCGTGGCATCTTTTTCCGCGTACGACTTTGTCGCACGCGGGCTTTTTGCTAGGAGGGTTTCTTTTGGTACATGCAATCAACGCATGTGGGGTGCTCGAGGGCCCGGTTGATGACTTCACTGGGATGCATTTGTGGAGGCATCATGCCATAGTGACCGTGTTGTGATGAGGAAGACGACTGCTCGTATATTCCCATGTCGTTCATGCCGTAGCGGGCAAAGGCGTTTTCAGCCGATTGCGATCGGACCGGGCCTGTAGTGTTGATGGTGTAGATCCTTTCGGGAGAGACACCGTATCGATAGGAGTTGCTTGTGCTGCTCTCACGGGATGTTGAGCGCTCTAAGGACTTGCTTATCCGGCGGTGTCCTGTGGAGGTTGGCCCACTGTCTCTGCGCATGGTCGAAGCTGTGACATAGTGATCGCTACAGGTCTGATTGTCATAAATAGGATAATAGTGGTAGTAGGGATCTTGTGCTTTCTGTGTCGCTTCGAAACTACCATGGGCACTCATGCTGCGCTTGCGACCACTGCGTTCGGGTGATCTCGAATCGAAACTGCCACGGGGGCTCTTAAGAACACCTCTTGGGATGTCGAGATTTGGTTCCGAGCAACGGCTGTCGAAGCTGCTTCTGGGTGAATGTCTGTGGTAGCTACCACGGTCTGGGGACAAATGTTCAATGCTACTTCGGGGAGAAAGATGTGGGGATAATGACTCGATGCTACAATTTTGAGAGGGAGCTAGTTTTTTCAAGCAACTTCGATCAGGGGACTTCGCCTTGCAGGGCGAAGAAGACGAGGGTTTTAAAATACCGCCTCCATTGCAAGGGCTAACCGATCGTTTAAGAATTCCTCCACCACCCTCCGAGCTTCGACGTGGGCTTGGAGTCCTTCGTCCAACCGAGAGCCTGTCCTGAGAACTGTCACGGCTCAAACTAACACTCAATCGCTTGTTGCCTTGGTCACTTATACTTTGCCTTGGTGACTTTACCTTGATAATTCGCACTGGACTGCTGCCTTGAGACTTGGACCGATCTGGCGAAATATAAATACTTTGACGAGGAGACTTGATAGTCTTGGTTTGTTTACCACAAATACTACTTGATGTACTGCTCGTACTTCCACTGCTGCTCTTCGACTTTGACTTGAAAATCTTGTCAACTTTCTTATCGATTACAATTACATTCGATGCATCTTCGGAGTCATCTTCTGCTTCGGAACGTTCAGAAGTCGTAGCTGTCCCCGCTCCACTATCGCTCTCGCGGTCATTTCGCGGTGGCATAGCTATTTCTGCCACAACAATTGTGGTATTGTCGATAACAGTCTGCGGTTCGGGGGACAAGCTCGAGTCGGGTCCTTGTTGTTGTTGTTGGTTATTTTCAGTCTGCGATTCGAGAGTTTTCTCCTTTAAATTAGCCATGTAAGTGGCGATGTCACAAGTATCAGTCAGATTTTCATGCTCTAAATCACTTAAATGTTTATCCATAAAACGTATATTCGATTGTTCGTCCTCTCGTTGCTGATTATTGTTATTAATTGAAGCCGACTTGGCCAATTCATTGGAAAATATTTCAATGACTTGGATGTCCTGCTTTGGGGATTGTTTGGGAGAGGTTCGATGACTATAGCTAGAACTAATACTTAAACTACTACTTGTCCCTGGGAAGGCGTTCTTCTCACTTGTGGGTGATATTATTTCACTTATGCTTTTAGTCTTACCTAGATCTTTCATTAGGACTGGCTGATAGCTGGATGGGGGATGGGATGATTGTATCAATCGGGCTTGACTACCTGTGCTTCCGACCGATAGGGTTGATGTAGTGCTGTGCATTTTTGGTTTTGGTTTGATGTTAAAATTGGAAAAAAGAGGTTAAAGTTAGCTTTTAAAAAATTACTAAATTAAGGGTTTTTTTTTTTAATACTTTAACGATTTAAAGCTTCAATTTCTTGAAACTGTCTCGTCAACTATAATTTTAAAGGGTTTTATGATTTCTATAAATCTATGTTAAAGCTAGGTTGTTAAAAGACTCACCTTAAAGTAAGATGGTTGGGTGTCCTACCCAGTGTTGCTTTGGGTTTTATTGTGCCCTGTTGGGAATCTTCTTCACCTTCAGATTTGGTGCCAGGGTCTGTGCTTGGATCACTTGGAATTTGCTGTTGTTGTTGATGATGTGGTGGCTTTGGTGGTGGATCTAAATGAAGTGACACCAAATTTTATATAGTATTGGAGAATTGGAGACATTTTGTATTAACATACCAGCAGCATCACCAACTGTCTTACTACGACTTCTGAAACCAGTTGGATGCAATTGTTGGTGCGATTGCATGGGGACATCATCAGCCTCTTGGCTACCCGATAGATTATCATAATCAATATTGCCAGCTGAATGACGTTGTGCACCCGATTTTTTCTTGGGCTTGCCAAGAGTTTGAGATCCTTGAATGATTGTTATCTAAAAATTAAAATTGTTGTCAGATTATTTGTTACAGAACTGTAATCGAAGTTTATAGAAATACCTGTTGCTTAGGCCTTTCTAAAGTCTGTGAACTACCCGAACCACCTTGAGATGATATACCCGATACTGAGCTAGCACTACCACCAAATCCCTTCATCGGAATTGACATGTTGCGTACGCTCTCACGTATTATCTGTCTGATGGTTTTCAGGAACGCATTACGAAAGTCTGCTGTACTATTCGACAGTACGTAGACTTTCTCCGAACGTCGTTGCAATTGTGAGCGTAAGTGTATCAATTCCCATAGGAAATGTGAGTCCATATCCTTAGCTGACGAGGCACGAACTTGTACCTCCGTAACTGGTATGAGAACTTGATAGCGAATGATTTCGACTTCGTTTGGAGCATTTTTATTAGAAACGCCCTAAAATTCAATTTCAATTTTTATCTTACCGTAATATTCAAAAACATGTAGGTTAAAAAAAACTCACCATTAGTTTTTTCTTTTGTCGCAAACGCTCTTTGCAAAGGAACACAACCGCTGATTTAAATACAAAGCACATAGCATGTAGCTCAAGACCTTTTTTAATTTTTCCTAAGAAATCCGAAATATTTAGCCATTCAACGCCGCCATAGTATAAAAGATCGCCTGGAATATTTTAAAAAGAAAACTTTGTTTGTAAAAGAATATTCGTTAACAGGAAAATATAATTGTCTCTTAGAAACCTGGACTAAGGTCTATTGGCTGTTTACAGGATTTCTGATGCTGTCGAAAAAGATGATCAAATATAGCACCATATTCTTCGTGGATTCGTTGCATTTCGTTAATATGTTCGGCGACCTTCTCCATGCCCTTGAGTGCCTCTGTTAAAATAGAAAATGTAGTAAATTTTAAATCAAGACCTTTGTTAGATATAGATAAGTGAGCCAAAGCAAAATATACATACCAACTAAATGAAGATGCTCATCTGCACGTGAATCGGTCAAGTTTCTCAATTGTTGCAAAAGCAAGGGATACTTCAGGATACGTTGAATTGGCTTTATCAAATATGATTCCAAAGTGCTGCTGTGCTGTTGTTTAGGATTTCTAGCCGCTAGGAATTCCTGTAAAGCGTTATTACCTTCATCTGAAAAAAGAAAAAAAAGAAAAATTATACACATTTAATTTGTAAATAGGTCCACTTGAAAAATTGAGTTCAATGCATTTTTAAGCGAGTGTAAATAAGTTATACGAGGAGTATGGTTGCCCTAAAAGAAGATATAGAAATCACGTTACAACCTATATGAAATTCATTCAAGTCAAGACTGTAGAACTAAAATTCCCAGTTCTTAAAAGAATTTAATTTATACTATATTGAAGTTGGCACAATTTGATTTCATATCTACCCCATCATTATTAGTCCTTCAGACATTCTAGGGCTCCCTTCTAATTAAATTGGTACTCTCCAGTTTCATTCAGGTTTGAATGAAATCGTATCCTAATTATGGATGGTAATTTCAATTTAAAAAAAACAACAACAACCACAAAAACAACTTTTCAATTCTGGTCTTCGTTGCTTTCTAAAGAATATTTGACTCTAATTAAATACCTTGTGTATGTGAAACAAAAAATCCCCAACCCCATCACCCACCGCACTACTTTTTATGCAAAAACATATAAAGTATGTATATAATATTCAATGATGTTGAAAACCATTGAATTATATTTCATTTATATATTTGCATTTAATTATGTAGTGGAAAAAAGTATACAAAATGTAATGAGAGACAAAAATTGGGACATTTTTAAAGCGTAAGTGGTTTTGAAAATTTTCTGAAAGAGTTAAAAAAGATTGAAAGAAATTTAGATAAGACTTTTGGGAGGTGAATTTCGATGAATTTAAATTTGATTTTATGAGAAATTTTAAGGATGGGGACTATGTACTTTTTCACTAGCCTCATATTATGTACTTTTTCCTTAGCCTTATAAATCTCGTGGAAATTGATTGCAGTTTCCTCTAAGTTTGTCATGATTTGAAATTTATTTTTATTTTGTAATGTATGGTCAGCAAAATTGTGTAACCCCCTGTAAATGATATTCCCACGGGACTTGAAAAGGTGAAGACGCAGCGAATAAAAATGCGCAGAATACAAATAAAATGAACACAAAAAAAATTAATTACTCTAACAAGTGCTCTTAACTACCCAAAGGTAGATACTTAGTTTTTTTCTTGCATACAGCTATCCGTTTTATGCCACTGATGGAGCTCCACCGCCAGTCCCCTGCATCCCCCTAACGAGAAGAATATGAATAATTTGCTCTACATGCCAAGTTCTACTCCACCATTTCTTTAGATACAATACGCAGAATAAAATTAAAGTGAGCTCTTAACTCGTGTAATAGGTATACCATCACAGCCTTTCTCTATTAAGAGCACTTTCATGAATCAGAAAACTAACTGAAGGAATGAATAATATTACCAGGACCATTTGATATAATTTCAATTCTATGTAAATCGTTCTTCTCTTCTCTTCCCTTTTTTTTTCTATCCCGAGAAACCCATCTTATCACAATCGCTCTCTGTCACGCAATAGATTCTAGAATGCACGGGGTTAGAGAAAGGACCTCCATCATAATAACACATATACAGTTGTGGTCAAAATATTAGCACTAGACAGATGAAAAAAAAATCTGTTTAATGGTGAAAGAGGTTCCTAGGCTTAGGAGACTTTAAAAATATGAACTCCACCCGACAAAAATATGCTCCAAATGTTTGATAAATTGAGAATTAATATCCAATATTGCTTTAGAAAGGTGTTGTTTTAGAGTTGTATTTGTTTTCTTTTTTAAAAATTTGACATATCTTAAGAAATGGATTATATTTGAACAACGTTTTCTTGTATAATTATTTAAGTCCTTAAAAGCTTAATAACTACACAGGAGGCAACTGCATTTTAAGTACCAATTTGAGGTTCTATTTTTTTGACCACAGCTGTATACCTATCCACATATAAATACACCCATCCATCCACGTTGCAATTACGTGAGTTGTTTTTGTGGTTGTGATGGGATTTGCAAAAAGGATAGAAAAACAAAACCTAACAAGGATAAGACGACCATACAAAAAACGATTTTTGACGTGTGTCGAGAAAAAGAGATTTTCATATGAATGCGATGTAACGCATGAGAGTGCTTTTAAAGTTATTCCTAAGTTAAGTTCAGAGCATCAGTCGTATGTATAGTTGCTGCTAGTGCTGCAAAAAAGCTTATAATAAAATACATTAATGATATGCGTTCCATTTTCACATCCTTTAAGATATGTACACATATCATAATAGAAGAACATTGGAGGATTCGTTTTTGTTGAGAAAGGCAGGGGTTCGAGGGAGTGGGAACGTGGGGTGACCATGCATATATTACGTAATGCATATAACTTAATTATGGCCAAGGTAAAAAGAAAGTCTATTTTTAGTTTAGTTAGAGGAAGAGAGAGCAAAGCAGACAGTTTTAGTCCTTGGAGGTTATACGAATAAGTTTTAATAGTCTAATGGTTTGATATCATTATTAATGAAATTCTTAATTGTAAAATAAGGTCTTACAATTGGTATTGCGTTTTTTAAGATATTTTATTGAACCAAGAGCTTGAAAACCATTTTTTCTCTTTTTTTAAAGACCCTAGGGAAAAAGGAAGCAATAACACTTGGCTTTCAAAAAAATCTTGGGCTCGAATTACTGCTTCACAAGAGGAAGTAAGAAATGAGCTAGAGTCCTCGTATCGCATTAAAAAAAAGAGGTTCACCGCAGTGTGCGCCGCGAAAAACGTAACGACATCAACGCATTAACGCAAGGACCGGTTACAGAATAACTCAAAGCAACACCTAGTGAAAGAAGTAGACGGTACTGTGATAAGTTCGGTGGATGAGCAAGTCAGAAGGTGGAAAGAACACTTTTCCTCGGTTTTAAACTGAGTGTTTACAAACAAAGTGCAGCCGATACATTCTGAAGAGCCTGAAAAAACTAATCCCCGAATCCGTACTGCACCTCTCATTGATGGAATTCCCGCAGAGCTTTTACAAGCAGTGCCAACGTAATCAAGCGAACTACTTATAAAAGACCCTGGACCAGCGAACATTTCCCCCATGAGTGGAAGAAGGGAATTATCGTCAAGCTCTCTAAAACAGGAGATCTTACAAACTGCGAATTGGCGTTCCACTGCTGTTGCCAAAATAGTAGCAAAAGTTATACTGGAACGCATCAAAGAACACCTTGAGGACACACTTAATGTCGAACAAGCAGGATTCCGCGCTGGATCCTCCTGTATTGATCATATTAACACCCTGCGGATCATTATTGAACAGTGCTTTTAATATCGATCACCACTACACCTGCTGTTTACGACTTCGAGAAGGCCTTTGCTAGCGTGAACAGGGAGTGTATCTGGTTAGCTTTACAAAGAAGAGGCATCCCAGAAAAACTAATAGCTATTATTAAAGCAACATATGCAGCCTTATTGCGAGTTTCGCCCGAACAACATTCCACCCGAAAAATTTGACTTTTCACTTTTCGCCTATTGTGAGTTTCACCCGAAAATTATTCATGTTCGAAGAATTCCCCTTATTGTGAACGATCATTTCGGGCGGAATGATATGCCGTTAACAGTGATAATTTTCACTTATTTTTATGAGGCGAACAAGAGCACAATAAGGCGGAAAATGTAAGTTGTTTGTTTATTTTTTTAAGATAAGAAAAGTTTAAATTCAAGTTTTTTGTTATAATGCAGGAGCAAAACAATAAAAAAAGACCAAAGTGATATGCTGCTTAGTAAAATGCAGGAGAATCCAGAAATTCAAAAACCTCCAGGACTTGAGCGAGTACCAGGCTAAATGAGGATTGTGCCAAACCAACATCGTGGTCCTTGCCAACTCCTTTTTGGTACCCACCCTCTGCAAAGAAACGTAAACATGCAGCGAGTTTCACAATTAGTGGTATAGCAAATTTTTGTTTCGCGGAGTGTAAGGAGCTGGTAAGCACATCCAACAAATACTTAAATGCTGGTTTGTTAAGCCTGTAGTAATGATGAAATCTGACAAAAATAAAGATTAATTCCTTTTCACATACATTAAAAGAATTTTCATTCATACAAGGACTCACGCATCTCTAAAGGATTAGAGTGATCCCTCAAATTCCTTCGAAGTGCTCGCTCCTCACTTATTTGGTCTTCCTCAGATAAGATGCGCAGAGCTATGCTATGCATACTTACAAAATAGTAATGACAATTATCCTTTCTTTATTAAAAAATAACAATTTAATTTTCTATCCTGAAATTCTTATTTAACAATTGTCAAAACAAACATATATTTGTCCCAGCTTACAATAAGGCCTGTTCATTTTCTGAACGCAATAAATCCGCTGTCTAAAAAAAGGTGTGCAAATTATTCGTTTTAGATAATCCAATTAAGAATTGGTAGTCACAATGAGTGGAATTACTAGCGTAGCCACAATTTTATTTCTATTGTAAGTATTTTCGACAAATAACTGATGCACTAAATTCAATTATAGTATTATTTAAGTTAACAGAGAACTTGCACGTTGCATTTCATTCTCCGTTTCCATCGTAGTGGAGGGAGAATTTATTGCGCTCCTCACTTTTCAGAACGTGCCTATTTTTCGAACTGTCACTTCTGATTCGAAGTGAAATTTTCATTCGGGCGAAACTCACAATAGCTTTTAAAATTTCGGGGGAACAAACATTTTTCGGGGGAAATGTTTTCCGGGCGAAACTCACAATAAGGCTGATGGTGTATCCAAGTGTCAGGTCCTTCAAGATGGTAGGTTGTCAGATGATTTTGAAATCCGTCGCGGAGTCACACAGGGCTCTATAGTGTCGCCAATATTGTTTTTGTTGGTGATAAGCGATGTACTGCGCACAGCTTTGTTAGGTAGCGGAGGGATGCAATGGAATTTGACATTATATTTAAAGCCCTTGCATTATGCCAACCATGTTTGTTTACTCTCTCATAGGATCATAGATCTCCATCAAATGACAACAAGTGTGGAGAGAGAGGTAGAAGTTGTGGTACTGGAAATAAATTCCGGCAAAACAAAAATGATCAGCATTGAAACCCGACCATCCTCTCAAATAAATATTTTCTCGCAACTGGTGGAAAAAGTGGATTGCTTTTAATACCTTGGAAGTATCGTTTCATCGAAGGCGGAACCGAACAAGACGTCATCTGCCGCATCGGCAAAGCAAAAGGGGCGTTCAGTATGGTGTCGAAAATTTGGAGGAAGAACTATATCAGCCTAATAACAAAGCTACGACTGTTCCGCACAAATGTCAAATCTGTGCTTCTTTATGAGTGCAGCACTTGGAAGGTTACTTCAGCTATAACAACAAAGCTGCAAACCTTCGTGAATAGATGTCTTCGTAACATCCTAAGGATTGCCCGGCCAAACCGTATTTTAAATGAGGTCCTTTATAGAAGGACAGGTCAGGAACCTATAGAATCTATAATACGAAGACGTAAGTGGCAATGGATTGGACAAACGCTTCGAATAGGTAACGACTGCATTGAAGGCCAAGCAATGCAATTGGATTCCACTGCTCACAACTTAATTTTGAATTTTGAAACAAAATTTGGAGTTCTTCCACGAGTAAGCTAGTTTCTATTTCATCGAATTCGAATAAAACATAGCAGGAATAGTTTTAAACGGGCCTTGTATTGAAGTAGATAGTATGCACAATAATATGTGTAATATGTTCAGAGGAAATAAGTATGCAGATGACTAGCAAACCTTTCAGTTCTTGTTTAACTTCTTGTCAATAAGCAAATCCCTATAATTTTTTTTTATTAAGACATACATATGTCAGCAATACATTTTTTTTTTAATTTTTGACACTGACGAAGTTTCATAATTAACATAACTTTCCAATGTTTCTTCAAGGCCTTCATTGTAAAAATGTTTAAATGAAAGCAAAGGTCTTCTAGAAACTAATACTTTCAGCATTATTCACGTTTCCAATTTTTTGAAGATGAGAAGCATTTATGTGGGAATTTTAATCACCATAACTCCTTATTTTGATTCTGTGTGAGTAGATATATTGGTAAAGAAAGCAAAAGGATTTTATGATAGAATTTTGTAAAAAAAAAACTTTAAGATATCATCATCCATCATATTTGAAGTGAAGATCTTAAATTTGATCAAAATATTTTATTGCTTAAAGGTTTTTTAAAGTATTTTTAAAAAAAAGTACTCTTGCCTCATCACAATTCAATAGTTGCAGGATGAATAAATATTTCCTTCACCGGAGAAAGTTCATGTGATTTTTCTGATGTACATTTTTTTCTGTTTCAATAATTTATCTCTCTCGAATTAAACCGAGGTGTGTAGTATAGTTTCAGTTAAGAACATATCATTGTCATTCTGACGCTTACGCCTTATTCTTTATATATTCCTCAACCCTCCGTCTATTCATAATAACCAACTCAATGGTTTCGTCCTTGAGCAAACAGCACACAAACAACCATTATAATTCATGTTGCGCTCAAATCTTAGCATAACTTTCAGTTATTGCCTTTGCTTGCCTGATACTTTAGCTTGCTACCTATATCTGCCACTTCATCCATTAGCTTGGCATTAACACTCAACAAAAACACGTAACACTTCGGGGTGTCTTTCAGATCGCCTTATTAATCCCGAAAATCAGAAATTTCAATTTGTATAAAAGCATTTCAACTTTTCCAGATATCTTGATATCTTCTCTTTTTCAATCTTACAGGCCTTGGCGGACGGGCGTCGGTAGCGTTGGAAGGTGAAGTCCTCTGCCTCTAGGTGTAAGAGAATGTGCATGGGTAGGTATAGCAATCAAAGCAAAGCACCATATACACGTGATGCACATCAATTTTTAGCGGATCCGAATATGAAAGTCCTTGATTACGAGCAATTTCAATCGCCAACATTGATGTTGGCTTGATGCAGCAGCAGAGTCGAGCACTGCGATGTTGATGGGTTTAGGTTAGGGTTAGGGTTTCAGGCTTGGTTTATTGGTATGTTGGTGGTGGATGTGATTACGAGCAAAAGCTTGATGATGGCTACACGTATTCTGTAGGTACTATGACGTATTATGGTGAGCAGTAAGCACAAACAAACTCTTACCCAAAACCAAACCAAACCGAACCCAAGTCCCTAAGTTGAATGCTTGTCCCATCAGCAAGCGCCAATAGTTTTCAATTAAATTAATTGCTCTCTTTTACCTGACTAATACAGAAAACCATCATTGCAAGGACAAAGTTGCATCATGTTTGTTCCCATATAGAATGGGATATTGTAGGTTTTAATAGCAAAGAACACGAAGTAGGAGGACGGATGGGCCCGTCTATATACCTTTACCTATAAGGTTATACCAATGTCGACGACGACTACGACGATGTGTAAACTTTAGAAAAAGAATTAGAAAGACACATGTCATTCCAGAACAAGTACACAGCACGTGCATCAGCAAAAGCAGCAATACAGGAGTAAAACATTTTACTATATTACAGAACTCGTATACTAGACGTAGCGAAAATAATTTAGAATAAATTGAATCCCTTTCGCAACATTGAAAAACTATTTTGTACTTGAACATGTCTGACATAAAGGATTTATGTGTTATTTTCTTTCGTATTTGTCTTGTTTTTCGAACGTATTTCATTTTGTGACGGTTGCCAAGTTATTAAGATTTAAAATACACATTTTGTAATCAAAAATGTATACTCCTGTGTATAGATTTCTAAGAATTGCAGTTCCTTTGAAAAATAAACATAATTTTAATTCTAAAATAACTTTAATGATGGTTTTACTAAAATTCGAATTTCATTATTGAAAAGTATTGAGAACTGAAAATTTGGAATTCATATTTGTTGGTAAAGACACAAGATGATTAAAATACTGAAGAACTTCATAAAGTTAGAAGTTTCATAACTTTTAACATATTCAGTACTTTTCCTCACAATTGAAGACAATGATTCACGTATTCTAGACTTATAAAAGAGATTTTTTTTTAAAGTCAACTAACATAACAATTGGAAGTTACGAAGTCTCCTCATTACTATTTTTCTTGTCACAATCTTTTGCTTTTGGAAATAATTAGTGTTTAACACTTTTTAAAGTGCTTGATCAAAGATATTCAATGCGGTGAAAGATATCCAAATTTCCTTCGATGGAAGAAGTTATCAATCCAAAAATAAATAATTTCTTTTTATTTTGGTTTGCATTCGACAAACAACACTTTGAGAAACAGTTACGAATGGTCATATGTCTTCTGGAATATACACGATAGTATGTGCAATGCGGCCGAAACGATACTCTAATGAAAAATCCCTTAAGAAGTCATTGGTGCAATTTTTACCACTATGGATTTTTTTTTCTAATCTCGATCCATTTTCAAGTAAAGAAATGACAATAAATGGCTACGGGATCTGGTAATAAAAATTTGTAAAGCAATTTATTTCAAAATATTGGTTGTACAGCGTTTTTGCGATAAAATCTTCTTTTTTCCCAGTAGGACCACTGGGCTTAACGATTTTGATGATTTCTTTGTTTTCAAAAAATAACTGCTTTAAAAAGTACCTAGGTTTTTTGTGGTACGTATATTTTAACGAAATATTGTAATTCTAAAGCGTCAATGAAAAATTGGCCTACAAAATAGTCAGATGATTATTAATAACAAAATAAACTGTTTTTCCCTCCCATTTTGATGTTCAGAACTTTAAGACTAACAACACCTTGAGTGTTAGGTACTTACAATGGTAATGCATTTTATAAGTTATGATTGTCTGAGTTAAGTCCGGTCAGCTAAGAAAATGTTTTATTGTGATAAACGGATTAGAAGTTTTAAAGTTGTAGCAAATCAGGAATATTATCGCAATACCCTTAATATTTAAATGCCGAAAACCGAGTACTTAAAGACTTTTCCGTGTTATTATATTTTGGTAAAACATTTTTAAGGTCCTAGGGGACCATTTAAAAGAATCTAGGGTGGCCTAACCTCTTAAGAGAGGATCAAAATCAATCCTGAGCCATCATATGAGTGGTTTGGGTTAAGTCCTTTATATGCTGGCCATATTTTTTTTTTGTTGAAAAGTTTACACATCAATCAATCATGTTCGTCTGTTTATTTATCTTTTCTATTTAAATCTAAATTTAAAATCATATCCTTCAAAGACCTTAATCTGGCAACAGTAAGTTCTATTCCATTTCCAATAATACATATTACTAAAATAGGTTTTCTATCCTGAAAAAAAAGAAAAAGGTTACAAAGAAAAAAAAATTCTAGACAGAAACACAGAAGGAAAAGTGATTTGAAAGTTGTGCCAAAAAAGGATTTCCTTAAATCAGAAGAAAACCTCTACAAAATAAGTTATCTACATCCTTTTTCTAGTTTCTTTACTTTTTGTTTTTGTTGTTGTTTTTGAAATGTGGTGTTCAAAGGCTAAAAGGACGAGTTAAAGGTGGAAGACCTTGTATACATATCATTTTCGAAACGAAGAGAAACTGCATCCGTCTTGCAAATTAAATCGAATCTTTCGTTTAGGGATTTGTCGTAGAGTCGTTTTGTTATTTGTTTTATATCCATTTTGGTTGTTTTATCCTTTTTCCCTGTTTTTGTAAATACAAACAAGTAGTGAGAGTATTTTACTATAACAGTTTTAGTTCTGTCTGAATAGTGGAAGTCTCGTTCTTTTTGTCCATTTTTCTCACCGTAGATTGGATATGTGTGCACCACCGAAACAGAAGGATGTACTTTTTCAAAAAGGATTTCGATTTTATTTCACTCCTTTATCCTTTAAAATTACAGAACCGTTGTAGACGTTGCTCTTCGTAGTCGTTGCATATATGTTCATTTCGTATAAAGGAAAGAGATTTGTTGCATATGAATGTTTGTACTTACTTGGATGTAAAACTTTTTGGGCCTTGCTATGACTGGCACAAAACGATGAATATAACTTGAAGTGATTAACATAGTACAGGAAAGCTGAACCGATTGAAAACAGGACATTCTGAAAATAAAGAAATAAACGAGAAAATTTTAAATCAAAGAAAAGTCTTAGTTTATAGTTTGAGTCTTTGTGTTTGTTTGTGTCTGAAATGAATTTATATAATTTTCTTTTAATCCTTAAATTTGTTTTTGTTTGGTCATATTTTCAATATTTTTCAAAGTTCTCGTCATTTGGCAGCATTCTAATTGCAATTAAGTAATGGAACTTAAATCTAAAGAAGATGATGGATAAAAATTGAAAGGCCGAGTGGGAGGAAAAAAAAATCCCTTAAAAACTAAAAAGGGATCGTCGAACTTTTTATATTTTTATTTCATTTTATTTGTAAATAAAAGTTGGTCAAAGAGTGGAAAGGACTACTTGTGGAAAGGTTTTTTTATTTTTAAAGTAACATAAATACTTCATCCAAGAGAGGATTTAAAATTGTATGAAAGGCGTGACTGAGATGGGGTCAAATAAATAGAACTCTTAAGGCAAATAAATTCAAATAAACTGATTTTGAGTTGAATGTATAGATTTTGTTGTAAATACATAAAGGTATACTTTTACGAGTATATTGTTTTATAAAGCTTGTCTGGGATTTTGAAGTTGATTCAGTTGAATTGAATGAAAAAGAAAATGATTTTGGTGAATTCTAGAATCAGAGATTTACTTGAAAGTTTTATAAAAGTGATTGACGTTGCAATTACAGTAAAGACCTTTGATAAAGTGTGTTCTTAAGGCAGTTTTTTTGTGTTGCTAAATAAGTTCTGAAAAAAAAACCATTTGTTTTGGGGAAAAATGTTCATCTTTTTCAGGTCAGGAGGACTTCAATTAAGATGTCATTTTAAAAATTTTAAAATTTACTGTGTCAATAGTACCAGAAAATACAGTATATGAGTATGGATGTACTGAGTTTTCCAATCCAAGCTATTATCTTTTGTCCTGAATTGACAAGTATTGAAATAGTTGAAATTCACAACAAATAAGCTGAAAATGTGTTGCAGCAAAAGTTCGTAAAATCAAAATACATTTGAGACAACGTAAAGCAACGTATTGAAATCGGTGAGAAAAATTGAGCTCTTGTTAAAAGTTAGTGTCCATTGCTGCTGTAGTCCAAAGTACTAGTGAAAACCTGATGGGTTTGGCCGATCTTTGAAATAAGGTATATTAAAAATGAAATCATACCTTATTTTGCATAGGACTTTGGTTTTACAACTTAAGCCAATTGATCACTAGCAAGGACGTTAATTCACCTTGAAATACATTTAAATAATCCAGGTTCTTATCGCAAAATTGTCTTCAGTGATGTCTACGATTTTAACTTTGGACGTTACGTAAATGAGCTGAATTTTTTGCATTTAGGGATCGGAAAATCATTATAACATCACTGTTTTTTCTTACGATAGTTGACAATATTAATTTAATGACTGCATTATTTCTGAAATCTCACATACGGCTTTCGAGATTTTTTCATAATTTTATTTGGCAGGCAATTGAAATATAAGTTCTAAGCCAATGGTCCACAATGGATTCAATACCTTTAAAAAGGGAATACTTGAAGTTATCAAAGACATACATAAATTGTAGTATTAAGTGCCATTTTGAATATAGTGTTCTGCAATGAAATAAACATCACTTCACTTAAAACTGATTTCTCCTAAAAAATAACAAAACGAAACCTCTTATTACAAAACCTTGTTAAATACTTCTATTATTCCAGATTAACTTAATTTTTGAAGAATATATAAACAAAATCCATCCCATCTTTTACAATAAGTTCATAAGGAGTAGAAAATACATGGTAACATATACTTCTGCAGTGGGTTATGATTAGAATTTTTGAACATGCTGTACTTATAGAACAACTGCTTCTATTTGAAACTCCCATACACTCCCAAAAATATTCCCCACTAGAGTATCTATAGTGCAATAATTTTTCTCACTATAAAGTTGAAAATTGGGAATTCATTTTATAACTATAGGTACCACGGAAGTATAGCAAACCACACGATGATGCTTATATTGTTCTTCCGTGACCAAAAAACCCAATAACCATGATTGTAGTCTATTTTGTGTTCCTTCTTTTTCTTTATATTATATTTCAATAGGATATCCTGCGATACTTACAACTTCCTGTATAGATATAGTTTTGTGCAGTATTTCATTGTTCTTGCAATTTTATTGCACCCAGGGTGCCAAATTGGTAGTAAATTTTCGATTTCAAAGAAAATCGAACTGGTTACTATGCCATAAATTTTAACTCAGCTTACACAATTACAATGTTCTGGTTCTTCTTTTTTGGAGGTATTTTTCATAATTCAAAAGGATTCAGAGATTTATGTTATGATTAAAAAATAAAATAAAAGGAAGATTTCAAAGGAAATGACTCAAGAACACTTACAATAAACTTCAAAATGGTGTAAAATATTAATTACTTACCCGAAACTGACTTGGATGCTCAAATTTATGAAAGTCTGGCTCCAATTCTAAAGCTTCCTCGAGATTTTGCAAAAATTGACGCTGGAAGGCAACAATTTCATGAATATTACCGAATAAAGCATTGATTTCTGCATTTGAGAGGAACGTTTCACGTTTCATTGGTTCCAGATAGTGCTCTAGGAGATTATTGAGATGCTGTAAAAAAGAATTGTTAAATTTATTAAAAAGATACAAATCAAAAGAGTTAGTAAAATATTAAAAAGTATTATCAAGCATTACACACACAAACAAAAAATTAGAAACACTTTGAATTGGTCCAGTCAATTGCCTTTTAGATTGACCAGTAACATTGTTTTAATGCCCTTCGTTTTGTATTGATATTTTTATAAGCAATCTTGCATTTCACCCCTTAACCAGTTTTGTCGTAATACTCAGACTAAGCCATAAGAATGTAGAGATTATTTTTCAAACGGCACACCAAGAATGTGGAGCGCTTTACCCAGCTCTGTTTTTCCCTCTCATTTTCATATTTATGTAAAGCCCAATGTGAGCCGGTATCTTCTCTTATATCCTTCTCTAACGTTGTGCGCTTTAATTGCTCACTTTCCTATTCCTTAAAGTAAAGCTCTGACAACTTTTTCTTAGGTAACGTGGCTTTTAGTATTATTGACAGGATTGAGATAAGTTTAAACAAAACCGTTTAAGAGCAAAGAGCATCAGTGAAGCCAAGGTAACTTGGCTTTTAACTTCTTAACTTCTAGTTTTTTAAACTTTTTTTCGAGACACGTGTCACTTGAATCACCCTTATACTCCGTATAGGCCCCTATGTGAGCATACCGCCTGAAAATTTTCTTTTTCTAAGTTTTAAATTAGCATTTTAATTAAGTCACCAACAAGAAGGCATCAAGAATATCAATTGACACTTGAAATCAAAAAAAAAAAACTTCCTTTTTGCGTGCTTTCTTTTTGAAGCATAATATTATGTATTTGAAATGTCTTATTTTTTGCATGAATGTGATTAATGTAACTTAAGTCCCTATTAAGTACTTCTTATAAAAGAGAAAAAAAGAAATAATAAGAAGAAAATAAAAATGGAAAGGAATATTGACAACTGGAAAAATAAAAATAAAAAGTATATCAAAAAAAAAAGTAAACCAAAGTCTTCTGCAATTAATTACACACCCTTAGCTAGCTTAAGCTTTTTGGTTGTGGTTTCTTCTTATATTCACTTCACTCTTGGTAGATGTAATTAATTTTAAGACGATTATCCTTCTCTTTTGTAATAGGACGACGACGACGACGACAACAACGATGACTACGAGGACGATGAAGGCACAGACAAAGTTTTTGCAGCATTGTACTTTATACACTTGCCACCTGAACGGTGAAATGCAAAGCGTATTTTAAACGTCACCGCAGCACGTTGCCATGTCGCCATGTCTCCATATATATATATATTCTATATTCCCTTATTAAGGGATGAGAATATTTAAAGAGGGGATTTTTATAAAATCCTATTTAAGCATAGAAAATAATACAAGACTGACTGAGTGAAAGAAGAGAAAACGTTTTTGTTTTATTTTATTTTGTATTTAATTTTTTTGTTTTTGCTTTAATGAATTTTACAAATTGGTTACGTAAGCAGTAAATAATATTTTAATACTATACAAAAAACAAAACAAACTGGAAACGACTTTTGGTCCTTTTTTTAGAATCCTTTAATTTATTTTTTAACTTAAAACAAGAGAGGATACAAAATATTATCACCTTTAAAGTGGTTTCGTATATTTATTGGTATTATGAATTTTGATTTTCTGCCAAGAAGTTTTATATTAGGAAATACTTTAGGTACCCTTTTTTATCAAAAAAAGGCTTCTTAAAATATAAAATACTGTAAAAAGTTCGAGGCTTTGAACAATTTTAATTAAAATATAAAGAATTTCTACAGAAAGTCATATTTTCTTCTTTAAGGTAAATTCCTATTAGAGTTAAAAAATGTTGTGATGTAACATAACATAACACTAAAAATATCCTTTTTCCTTAAAGTTGATGGTACAAAATAATTCAATGTGTATGCATCCACATATGTACTTTAGTTCAAAGTAAGAAAAATAACCATTTGAAGCCTTAATTGCACCGCAAGGTATACCTACCTACACTTTTCGTATTTTTCATTTTCCTCAATTGAAAAAATCCTCAACTAAAATAAAAATAAAAGGAAAGTAACTTTGAATAATTTACTGGAAAACTTTTTCTAGTAGTTTCTTAAATTAAAACTAGAAAACCCTTGGGGCAAGATTTTTCCTTTCTATATATATACTTGTCATATGTTATGTAGGATAGTCGTCGTCGTAGGTAGTAGGTAGGGTAAAGGACTCGTAACTAAAAACACTTGTAAAGTAAGATCCCAATATGAGGACATCAAATAAAAATGAAAAAATTCTACCTGAGTCACTTAAGTTGACATTGCATTTGTGTGAAATGTCAACAACAAGTACTCTTCAAGGAAAAATAAATACAAACAGAAAAAAACCACACCACACCACAGGATATTCCTAACCCAAGGAGTAGAATCCTCCATATCCATCTCCTCAAGTGATGACAGATAGCTACGTCTCCTAACGTTACGTGTGTTATACGTAGCTCTAGCTACGAAGCAACGCGAATCTCAAAAGTTCTTCTTCTTCACTCTAAATATAAATAAAATTATTCTCTTCGCATTTTTATATGACTTCTGTACACACACATATCCTTGTGATCCTCTCCCAAGGATAATTTCAAAACAAAAACAAATAAAATGAAAAAAAGAAAAACAAAACAAAACAAAGAAAGAAAACATATTTTAAAACAACATCACTACTTATAGGTTAGGTTAGGTATAGTAGGAGTATAGGTACTCACCCTGACATAAGCGCGTTCAGTGTCAACCAGCTCGAGAATAGCTTTCCGCAACTTCTCAGCATCTGTCAGCTGTCGTGAAGGTGTTAGCATTGCATTCGAAACCGATGATGTAACCGAACCGGTCGGACTTGATTTCCGTGTTTCCTGTGGGGATCTACAGAATCCAGTTACCTGCAATGGGGTGGTTATGGGTAAATTTACATATCTTCACATTCCAACACTCCCCGAGCTATGGGCTACTCGTGTTTGGGAATAGAAACGGGAACGGGAACGGTATCGGGACTAAAAGCCATTATCTTAAGTATGTATGTTCACACATGGAGCACACAGGTGAGTGCTAAAGGTTGGTTTTGGGTTTGGTTTTCGGTTAAAGGTGAGGTTGGGAGTTAGGAGGTTTTGAGGGTCTTTTACCTGTTCGGCTGTCTTGAGAAGATTCTCAATTTCAAAGCTACTGGTCCTCGAAGTTTGTTTGGTGCCTGGCACAGCCGTCACCTGCGGTTCTAATGATGATGGTGCTGGTGAGCTCTCCGCTTCTGGTGAGTACAAATCCTTGCCGCCTGTACCGTCAGTTGTTGTGGAAACAAAAAGAGGTTTGGAAAAACGATTAAAACGTATGTATTGCTGTTAAGGGGGAGAGGGGGGCGTTGTGTTGTTGCAAGGCACCTTTGAGAAAAGGTCTTGATTTATTGGCTGCTGGATAGGGAGGTGGGACGGGTGTTTTTGGTGTTTACATTATGCTTCCACCTTTCTGCACTTATGGCAAAGTGGTATAGTATAGTGATGGTTACATGTTGTGCTGTACTTCACTATAAGAGTGGTCGTTGGTTCCTTTTTTTTTAGGAGTTTAGGGGTTTATGAGGGAACCTTACTATTGTCTTCGAAGACGTTAAGTTATAGATGACTGAGTAGTAAGGTATAAGTAACCATTTGTCTAGGCTAACTATACTCTACACTCTCTACACTTTCCCTATCGGAAGAGCTACTTTACAGTTCAGTGTAAGGTAAATGCATTGTTTGAGTCTCATAAAACTGTAGGTGGTCTACTTAAACGAGACGATGCGATGCTATACGATACGATACGATACGATGCGATGCGACATGGTGCGGAATGGATATTTTAAGGTATATGCCTCTTTTTCTCTATACATATACCTTTCTGTTCTCTGTTCAGGTTTCAAAGTGGATTTACACATAAATTTCGAGCAACTTAAGTGCACTACAGCGTAATTAGTGTAGTTATGTAGTGAAAAAGAAAAAAACGATAAAAATGGAAAAACAAGGAAACCTGGCAACTCTCTTTCCCTCTTCCACTGTTATGAAGGATATTATATAGCACGACCACCGTACAAAAGCTTGACTGCTTGAAATAAGGACTACAGGGTGCTATGATGTGGTGATATGGTGATAGGGTGGTGGTCGACACACTTAAGAGACTGCATTAAGTTTAAAAACGAACGCGCACTGATGAATGTTGTGTTCGAAACATACTTAAGCAGATGAATGGACGGGTATTATAGTTGTGACATTAAAAATAATGACGATTGCATCAAATGTGCTGCACGTAAAAAAGAAAGGATATGGAAGGAAGTGGTCTATTCATGAGTGAAAGAGAGTATAGGAACATGCATACATATATGGATGTACTATGCTTTACTATGATGTCCTAGGGCTCTGATAGGGCTGTGAAGCTATGCAGTGGTGTCTGTGCATACGGCGCGAAGTAGAAAGGAGTGCGTTTTACATGCGGTGTCGTGGAAATATTATGTGGAGCATTGGGGAATTTCGGTGGCATCATTACGATGTCACATATAAAATTGTAATAGCCTCATACATGGCTGATCCTTGTGCTTAAAGGTTTAAATCAATGTTCGTTAACTTCTTTTTTATGCATAATTATAAATTTTGTAGCTGCATTACAGTTTTCTACAATCGATTGAGGTCTTTTTGGCTGATACTGAAAGTCATCTAAATATTGAGTGTTATTTTAAGGGCTTGAAAATGTTAAATTATAACACAAGTCAATGGTGCATTTGCCTCTGAGATGCAACTATCTAATTTTGATAGAAATTTATTTTTTCTCTAAAAATGTTGCTTTTGAGAGAGTTTTTCAATATATTTTGAAATGAATAAAAAAAAATCAATAACCGTTCGTTAATTTTGTAATGACTCAAGATTGTATCGACCATTTCATATGATTCAATTCATTAGAATAAAATTTAACAAAATTGTAAGACAATTTCCGAAATTCAGACCAACATTTATTTCAGCTTAATAAAATGAACGACTTTGGTTTCATGCTTCCCATTATGTAAATTGGAGCTGAATGAAATAAGAACTGAAGGAAAGGGCTTCGTTCGTAGATTATTGTTTAACTGCTTGTAGATTTTCGTGGGTAACAGATATCGCTATATTTGTAAAACTAAATCTTTGCAAAATATCAACCAAATATTACAGCTATGTAGAGTGAGGTTACTAAAATAAAACCATATTTTAATTTGGTTTAACAATAACATCAATACAATGTGGAATGTTGTTTTTGTTCTTCAATAAAGTTTTACACTTCTAACTCATAGTTAGAAAATCGGTGGTTTTGTAGAAGAAAATTTGTATTAAAAAATCAAGAAACAAAGAAAATTTGTATTAAAAAATCAATAAAACTCTTACAACATCTCACTTCTTTGAAGATCATGTCAAAACCTATATTTTAGATAATGTCAAGAACTGCACTCAATTCGTTGTTTTTTGTTTTTAACTTTAAGTAACAAATAATCAATTTGTCTATGCAACGTCTTTTAAGGGTTTTACTGCTTTAAACAAAACATGAGCAACAATTATGTGACTTTTTCGGAATTTGTCTCTCATTTAAGGGTGTATCCACTTTTTTTTAATTTGTTTGATTCGTGTAATACAAGTCAGAAATATTCAATACATTTTGTATCCTTTTTCTAAAATAGGCAGTGATGCGAACAACACTGATTACTTCCCACACTGTCTGTCGATTTGTTTTGCTTAAAAGTTTGAAGGTTTTCGTGTAGGGTTAAAAAAGTTGTTAGTTTAATTATTCTTAAAAAAATTAAAATTACCAACAATATTTTTCATAGAAATAAAAAGTTTAGTTTGAAAATAGGTTTTTAGTCGAAAACAAATGTTTACCAATTTTAGTAGAATTTCTCAAATTTTTACAAATTGGATCAATGAAATTAATTTGAGAGATATCAAGAACCGAACATTAATTTTTACCAAATTTGCGTACCATTTTTTGTAGATTTTATTTTCCGAATGTGGAAACAATATCTCCTATAAGTTAAAATTAGCTGAAAGCCATAGTTTAAAATTTTTGAAAAGATATTTGAGCCAAAAGTCAATTTTTACCACTTTTTATTAATTTTTTTGTTTAGGTTTTTATTTTTTGTAAAACAAAACTGTTCATTCGATTTTCCCCAACATTTCTCAGAATGTTGAAAACAATATTATATTATATATAAGTAAAATAAGTTGGAAGCCATAATCTCAAATTTTTGAAAAGATATTTAAGTCGAAATTCAATTTTTACTAACTTTGAGTAATGTTATTTTTTGGGCTTTTATTATTCTCAAAATTTTACCAGATGTTAAAAACGTTATTTTTCGTTGCACAAAATTGTAAAATTTTCGAGGTGACAAATTTTTTTGATTTATAAAAACCGTTAATTGGACTTGTTTGGTATCACGTTACTATAATATACAATTTAATTCAAGTCTCTAGTGTTTTTCATTCGTAAGATATTCATGGTTAACCAAAATTTTCACCTTTTGTTAAACTGCTAAGGCAAAAAAACCACCCACACAATTTTCTGCAGAGCCCTTTCTTCATCTCTTTGCCTTATTGTTTGTATGGTTATGGATATCTCTTCTGGTTCTTGACCTATGGACGACGAAAAAAAACGTCGCGAACGAACGGACGTATGGACTTACGAATGCACGTACAGTCGTACACACGCACGCACAGACATCTTTCTAAAAATCTTTTATTTCTACTCTAGGGGCCTTAAAACGTCGAGAAATATCAAAAAGTTACATCACAATAACTTCCTGTGGGAATTTAAAAAGGATCGAAGATGAAGCCACAGTGAGAACCACACCAAACCGTCAATTTTTAAATGGTGATTCGTTAATAGCCTGCGAATTGTCTTAGCTCCATATTCGAAAATTTTTCTTATTGAAGCGAAGCAATTCAACTAGAAATGGGCAAACAATTCGAATTGCTTATGAATTTCGAAAACGAATTCATTTTATTTTAGTTAAATTTATAAATTTCGAAGAGATGTTCTCGAGTTAATTGGTATTTAAAAAACGTCAAAATAGTTAGACATTCTTAACTGCCACACTAAACAAGAATAGAAACTTCTCTGAAAAAAAAACCTCTAAAAATAATTTAAAATTAAGTTAAGTTAAGCCACCAGGCTAAACTATTTTTGATTAAATTTTTCTTGAAAGACTTAATGATCAAAATATTGTGGAAAAAACCCTATCAAATGCATACAACGTTGATATTTATTTTGAATTCTTTTTAGAAGCTAATAAATATGGCTAAGATAGAAATTGATGAATTGAACTTTTACTAAAGCTCCATTTTTTAAAAATTGTTTTTCAAATCTTAATTTGTGGGAACAATAAGCTAATTTTTCTTAAAAAAAGACAATTCCTCTTAGAAAAAAAAATAAAACTCTCATCCTCTCCACCCACGCATGTAAATTACATTTTCCATTTTAAAATGCCAAAAGTCTTTATGACTAAGTGCATGCATCATTAAGTTTTGGCTTAAAAAATTACTTTCTAATAGTCTTTAGGTATGAAATAAATTATTCAGTCTCTTTTAATCCTTCTGCATTTGTTCCACAAAACTCTACCACTGCATGCGTCGTCCTTGATGCGGTAGGGTATAGGTATACGATAGGTGATGCTCTATACAGGACTATAGGAATATACGAGTGGCATGAAATATTGTGCCATGTAAAATTGGACTATTTACACTTCAAATAGTGCAAATTTTGAAGGGCCATTCTTTACTCTGGTCGACCACATTTGCAAATCCACACCATGGTACATACATACATATATGATATTCATGTATACGTATATACATTATCCTTGCAACATGCTGCACACTGCATACATATCTATAAGAGTGTACATAGTCTATGAAAACCACGCTAGCATCACCATCGCCACTATATGCAGATTATTTGATTTGGGTTTTCTAGTGCACATTAAATAATACTTACTCCATCCTGGAGCTGGAACAATGAGGCCAGAAATCATTTCCTCACTCATTACCGGTGGATCCGATGGTGGCGGTGGGCAAACCAATGAATCAATCATGTCGTCGGTCACTCGCATTATTCCAACTAGATCTGGTGGTTCCGTGCGGGATGACCTGTTTGTTTGAAAAATAATAGTAAATTACAGATTAATTGGTCATGGGGGACAAATTAAACAAATTAAATGTATAGTAGTTAATATAGTTTTATTATTAGAAATATAAATAAATTGTGTTTCTAACAACAATAACAGCAACAGCAAAAACGAAATAATGTTTGACTTGATTATTTCAACAACAGAAAAAAAACTTTTTAATTTCATTTGAATATTTTTGGGTGAAGTGAAAAATATTATAGGAACCACAATCAACTCGTCTAACCTGATTTGCTCCTGAATGTGAAATTTTAGAGGTTGACAAAACACACCAAAATATTTGACCAAAAACGGATGCTGAAATATGTGATTTTATGGTGCACACTTATATGTGCTGGTCATAGTTTTCTATTTCAGGACTCGAGCCTATTTGCAAAATCTTAAATGTTAAAGTCAAATTATGAGGGAATGCATATTTTTAAGCCTGGCGTTGTGACAAATTTGACACCAAACTCGTCTGAATACAATGTATTTTAACTTTAAAGTGAAAACAAACATACCCAACACAACACAAAACTTTATGACTTGAAGCAATTTACAAAAAAAGGAAGCATATGAACTGCAAGCTACACACAAGTATCAACTTCTATAGAGAAGTAAAAGGATGTGAAGTTCAATTTTTTGTACGAGTTAATCTGCCTCTGAATTTCCCATCAAACAAAACTAAAGAAAAACACACCAGATGGGAATGTTGAAAGCTCTTTGCTGAAACCGAAACAGGAACCCATCAACGCAATCACAGAGGCTTAAAAGTTCCCATCGTGATGATGAATGTATTATATAAAAGTGACATGGAGGCAACCTTTGGTAGAAGGATCTCACTTCACAAAAAACCTGCTCCAGGTAGAAACTCTAGGATATTCATAGAAAACATCGATATTTTTTCATTTAGGGTTGCCAACTCATACAAACGTTGTTAAATGGAATGTGGACTTTTTGATACAAAAATTGAACATCGAACAATTATTGTTATGTGGTTGATACCAATTAGTTTCATTTGGCCTTTTCAATTTTCTTCTAATTTAAATGCCTTAAGTGTTAAGTAAAGTGAGACACTTTTTGGCCAAAGTTAGTGCTACTGCAAGAATTTCTCCCTAGAAGACTTTCAAAACTCAGTTGGCAACCATAACAGTTCCAGATTAAACCACAAAACTGCATTCGCGTTCTATATGCGTACAGAATAAGCCATTGATTTTTGATTTATCCAGAGATATGACCTTTAGGCCACCAACCAACGGTGATGTTGCCTGGTTAAGATGATGATGGTGTCCATCATATGCTTTCTGGCCGCGTGTCCTTTCCAGTCTCCCTACCAGTATATGCAAACATATAGGTTCTACTTGTAGGTATATTTATGTATCGCTCTAGAAGATCCACTTTGCACACAAAACAATGTTCATCACCATATCCTTTGGGGATATGCTGGGGATATAAAATCTGCATGTTGAGCATATGCGTTACTTTTGCGACATCACAACTTGTAGTGGATTGTGATATGAGTAACTACCGCTATATATATATATGTTGCAGACTCACCATCATCAGGCATCATCAGACGACCGGGGATGAGGATTCGATATCCTCTTGTATCGATAAGACCCTTTGTGTCAGTCCCATGGTATCTGACGTAAGGGTTCGTTTGAACGTAGAGTTTGATTCGGCTTTTAATCAAGTTGCCCCACTCCTTTCCTCTCATACATAGTACATACATATATATGAATATATGGTATGTACATTTATGCAGGTTTGGTCCCTGAAGTGTTTGGCAATTCAATATTTTCGATGAATATATAACGGGAATGGAGATGGTGATGGCGATGGTGAATATGTACGAAAACTTGTCACCGCAGGAGACAATCGAACATAAAATGGTGAATCTTTAGGGTGCTGCGCTCCAGGAGGTAACACGAGGTGTGTTAAAATTACAATTTTGGACATTGAGGCCGAAAAAAAAAACAACAAAATATAACGGAAAAAGAAAAGGTGTTCGTCCTTTGCTCTCTTTTTTTTTAATTTTTCATCACCAAATTTTCGAGCTGGAGCAGAAAGGCTTGCCACGGATAAATTACGTTAGTTTTGAGGCTAAAGGACAAAAGTAAGACTCTTTGGTTTTAAAGAATATCAAGAACGCATTCAAAAGAAATGGAAGCAGGACTTTACATTGCGGTTTATTTTTGCGAAAGACACGAGCAGTCCTTATGAGTTTCCATTCAAGACATTTTTTTTGTGAAAAAGTATAAATTCAATGCAAATCCTTGAGGGAAGATGATTTTTTGAAAAAAAGAAAAATAATTATAGCTCAAAAACTCTTGTTAATCAAAATTTTTTAACGTGAACTGTTGCCGAAAATTTGGAGGAATAACTCTATTAGCTTAAGGACAAAGCTACGACTGTTTCGCGCTAATGTTGAATCTGTGCTTCTTTATGGGTGCAGCACTTGGAAGGTTACTTCAGCCATTACAAGAAAGATGCAAACCTTCGTGAATAGATGTATTCGTAACATCTGGCCAAACCGTATATCAAATGAGGTCCTTCATAGAAGGACAGGACAGGAATCTATAGACGCTATAATACGAAGGCGTAATGGCAATGGATTGGACATACGCTCCGAAAAGGTAACGACTGCAGTGCAGGCCAAGTAATGCAGTGGAATCCACTCACACAATAAGGCAGAAGAGCTGGACGACCGAGAAGCACATGGCGCAGAACAGTCGTGGGGGAATCAGCGTCATTAGGCAAAAGGTGGAAGGAGCTGAAACACATCTCCGTAAACCGTACACGATGGCGCGTAGGCGTAGTAGAGGCCCTATGCCACTTAATAGGTTCCCAACGGACTTAACAGGTCTGAGGACCTAAGTAAGTAAGTATATTTAGTAACCAATTTATCGCAATCGAGCAAAAAATGGAATTTTTGAAAATGTTTTATAAAAAAAAAAAATGCGTATGCGCCTGAGTGCATCATTATTAGTCAAAGTTTCTTAAGAAGTAACTTCATGTATAGAATATGGAACTAGAGGCAGTTTTGAAAGTATGCTTAAAGAAGGGACCACACAGCTCTCCTGTAAAGATGAATGACTAAAATAAGGCGCAGGAAAATACAAGACATTAAAATATCATCTTTAGAATTATTTTTAAAACAACAAGTTTTATTGAAAAATGTCATATTTCCAAATTAGATCGAAATTGGCTAGTACAGCTTAAAAAAAAGTACGTTTACGCCAGGGTGTACCACAATTAATAAAAGTTTTCAAAAGTAACTTGAGGTTTAAAAAAAATGAATTAGAGAGAACACAATTACGAGTTTCAAACCCCTTTTTTCTAAAGATGGAACAGTAGTTTAACTAAGCCAAAGAAACTACAAAGGACATTCAAATCTGAAGTTTGAAATCATTTTGCAACTATAAATTAATAACTTGATTCAAAAATGTCATATTTCGAAATTAAATTATTGAAGCTGGCTATTTATAGCTTTAAGTTTCAATCCTTTCACGTAAGATTTTGTTCAACCAGAAAAACAGAACAAGTATTGTGTTTTTACATTCATTTATCACTTAATAAATTCAATTGTGTGTTGAACTATTACACCCGCCCCCCTTCCTACCATCAGAAATAAGTTCTAATTACAACAATACTTTGCTCACTCTGGTTAAGAATTCTATATCGTATTAGTTATCCCTATAAAATGTATATCTTAAAAAGCCTTGTGTTGTTTTTTGGTTGCCATAAAAACAACAACATCTTGAAACCTAAGAACTCACCAATAACAACGGCATCAGTCTTCAAATTTCAAAAACAAGCTAAACATGGTACTTGAAAACATTCTGACTATAGGTATACATATTTATAGATACCTTTTGCAATCACAGACAAAAGCAATCCAAAGATTTATGAGCTAAACGAAAGGATCAGCTATAAACATCAATTTGCAGTGTGCCGAATTGAATGGTCGTTTATTTTTATTTTAAGAGCTCCTCCTCTAGCCTCTTTCTCCGTTCCCCTTTTAGAAAGTATTTAACGTACTCTACACAATTCTCGTTCTCGACTGGGCTATAAAATACCGAATATCTTGCATTTGTATCTGTAGAAATTTTGTGTCAATATCTTTCAGTGCATGAAGAGGGGCTTGGAGATCTAGGGGCTCCAGGCTCCAAGCTCTGGCAGACCATTATCACAACCACTACACAGCGTCATCACCCTTTTCCACTCCATAAAGTATCCGGTAGAGATATGGGGTTGGTCGGTCGGTCGGTTGGTAATTTTTCCTTTAAGGATATAAACTTTCATTTGGAATGGCTATGTGGCAAGGGAATGGGGAATTAATGAAAACCCTACATACTCTTTTGAAATAATCCGGAACTCGGACTCAGACCCGGTGCCGGTGCTGGTGCGGTGTGTCATGTGTTGAGGCGTCAACAAGGAATGTGCCACTTTACTGTTCAACAATAATAATTACCCTGGACTAAGTACAAGAGGTCGCTGGCTGAGTGACTGGCTCAGAGGGTGTGACAGGATATGGGGTTAAGAATGTTTGTATTTCCCTCTACCTTGTGTATATGCAACATATACATGAACCTACAGTTGTGGTCACAAAACAAGCACTGATGGGTGATTCAAAATATTTTCAATGTTTAAAATATTTTCGGGACAAATATTTTGTAGACAGATGAAAGAGTTTTGTTTCATGATGGGGTAGATTCGTGGATATACTTTGAAAATTCTGAATTCCGAACCCAACCTCAAACATTTATTGAACAAGAGGTTCTTGATTGCAACCATTCTAAAACTGCATTTGAAATTTAAGAAATACGAGTAGATTAAATTTGAAATCTATGTCTATTTCCACGACTGCAGCTGTACTTCTAATGTTAATCACTGATAAATCTTTGTTTCTTGGGAAATTAATTCGATTCAAAATGGATGTTTTGCCTCGTTAAAAGTCTTGTGTGTGTTTGTGTTTGTTTAAGTTTATGTGAGTGTAAAAATAATTGTGGTTTTTCTTTGAGCAACCAAGTAAGTAAAAGGAGCTACCAAGCCGAACGACCTAAAGGGCCCCAAGTTATGTGACATGTAACACTTTTTGTGCCTAATATAGCATATTACGTAGGTAGCTAAAGGTTATTTACATATGTATATGTACTGGTTACATATATTAAAAAGAAAGATGATCTCTGTCTAATTGTGGGTGATGAACGTTTTAATAAAGCTCACATCTACAATGAAAACATATAAAGAAAACCTCAAAGCATCACACAATGGATTGCATTAAGTTTTGCGTCGTTAAACATAAAGACGACAACGAGTGTAATATTATGTAATAGGTACATTGTACGTATATAGGATGAGTGCGAGCAAATATGTCACAAGTGAGTTTTTATGAAGTGATTGTGGTAAGGAGTTGTTTTTGTTGATTTTGTTGTGGTTTACTTTGTCAAGGATCTTCCTACTTGCTGATGAAAGATTTCTGCGTTTTCCTTGTGTCAGAATTGAAGGGTAATTTATGCTGCTATTCAATTAGGATGACAAATGTGACGGGTAATCTAAGAAATATTTGTATTAAAGGTCTTTTAAAGCTTTGAGTATGCTCATATTAGAATGGACTTTAAATAATTGAAAAAATTAGGTGGCGCAACAACTGGTATAGAACCAGGGCCGAGTGACTTACAACTTCCATGTGTTTGAGTAATGTCATTAATGGAGAGGACCTCGGTATTTATGCAGAATCTAAAAAAAAACTTAAGGTGGCACAGACAAGTCTACAGTCTATACACTAACCATCAAGCCACGGAGACTACATGGATAGACTTACGTCCTTTTTGTAAGAAGGTGATGGAGAGAATTTGATTTGTTCACTAATACTTTATAAGTTTGTTGGATAAAGTTCAAGTTTTTGTTTGCTTTCTTCTTAAAAAAGCCTTACTTCTTACATATCAAAAAAGCAGGAGAAAAAAAAATAAAGTTTTCATATTTGGCGAAAAGTCATTTATGTAAGGACAGTATAATAAAGTTTAAAAATAAATTAGGTGGCGCAACAGTCCGTTGAGAACTAGGGCCTAGTGACTTACAACTCTTAACCATTTCTGCGTGCGAGTACTGTTGTCAGGAATGAAGGTACCTAAAGTTGATAGAGAGAATTGGATTTTTTCTCTAATACTTTTGAATTTTTTTGGATAAAGTTCAAGATTTGTTTTTGCTTTTTTCTTAAAAAAAGAGCCTGTAACACGCCGCCGCCGCACTACAGCGCTAATTGGATCTCAGGCTAGGTTGCCTGGAGATCGCCATTTCTACCTACGCCAACATGATAACCACACACTATGTATACCAATGTAATGTTCTTCACTTCACAACAACCCACCATCACAAGCCTTATTTCTTAAATATCAAAAAAGCAGGAGAGAAGGGTTTTCACATTTGGCGAAAAGCCATTTTTGTAAGGACAGTATAATATAATGAAGGTTACTTACGCTAAGTTTCAATTTGATATTTGAATATTAGGTGACGTTTTTGAAATATACCTCTCTAATACACTATTTTTAAGCCTACCATAAAACAAAACGAGATGAATTATGAGTTTTGAATTGAAGCCAACTAAAGTTTTAAAATCTTGAATATAATTTCCGTACGGTCTTGAATAAGTTGTCTAAGTGTTAATAAAACCCGTTTTAAATTTAATTTTTACATATTTTTCAATATGTTTCAAATGAATACTTTAGTGCTCTTTTAAGGTTTGTGTAAGTCAGGTGTAGACTTAGTTGAAATGATTTTTTGAAAATAAATAAGACTTTAAAAAGAATATTAAAGTAGAGAAAACCATCACGAATTATATAGACAAAAAAAACTACTTCATGAATTAACATATGGTCCAAATGGACTAATATAAGGAATTTTCGAATTAAAAGATGTGGTAGATTGATTTTGAAGTCGGATTTGAACTAAGGTCATCAAAAATATAATTTTATTGCCGGCTAAAAAGCCTTGTTAGAAATTTTCCTGAATTAATTTGTTATTAGACAATTTTTAAGAACGTAAAGCCTATAATACTTTCAGTTCCTAAAGTGTAAGTTTTTCTTTATTAAAAATAGTTCTATCTTTATTATGTTCAGACATGCTTTTTGTTTTTCTTATAGCTCCAGGATTTTTAAGAATATTACTTTATCTCAAATTTAAGCCAATTTATTGAACGTGATGCACATCTCCTATATATACCACACAAAAATTTATGAAATAAAATTTATTATTTTATGTGAACAGAATTTATTTCTTCTTAAGAAATAAGACTTTCTGGATTTTGGCCATTATTTAAATTAAATCCTTTTCCTTTTCTGCAGATTGAATGCAATTTTTATATTTTCTTATTTCCCAAAATACTATTCGATTATATTTTCAATCTTTTATATGAGTCAGGATATGGTAAAACCTAAACATGCTTAGTTTATTAAATTCAGGTCTTCACTGATGTGTACCAAGTATATCCTTGCATTTTTGGCTTTGTATATAAATATATTTAGAAATTTTCAACTGGAAAATACCTTCAAAGCATAGAAATTGATGTTTTCAACATGTGAATTGTTCTATTTTTATCCTCCAAAGTATAAAGATTTTGAAACAAAGCCATCAACGAGGATTTTAAACAAGAAACATGAATACATACACATACTTATATTGTATAACAGAGAAGAATAACTTAAATTCTTTTGAGCGTGAATGCGCACTTACCTCATCATCATGCACAGCGACTGTTCCTCTTGAAGCACGCTCTCGAGATACATCATATCCAGGTCGGATACAATTGCTCCATTGATAACAATTATTTCGTCCCCCTTGATGATGCCTAAAAAAATAAAATATAAAAAAGAAAAGTTAAGAAGAGAAACATTTTAGAGTACTTGCATGGTGTTCAGTTTATATAACTTCTATACTGCTTATACATTTACACATATAGAAAATGACAGGACGAAATGAACACAAAAGATAGTAGATACACTGTCTCTGTGGATTAAACAAACTATCTATGTACTTCTCGGAAGGTATAGAAAGTGTATACACGAAACTGTAAAGAGCTCACAGATGAATGGATAGATGTGTCAGTTTAAGTGGTCAACCTGAAGGAGCTGCAATCTGAAAGCAAGGACTTTCTCAAGGAGAATATAGATAACATGCTACAGACACAATAAAATTGATTCCACATAGGTGGGTTGGTATACCCCTGGCACTAACATCAGCACCATGCACCCACAATGACGACAATGATGTGGTCGGATGCACATTGTGTATCCTTTTCATATGCATGTGTATGTTCCTATGGCGAGGTAGAAAGATATAATGTATAGTATATAACATTCAATGCAATTGTAACCTTAAGATGTATCCTTTTTTCGTCCTGTCTTATATCCACATGAGTGACAAAATAATAGATAGATCACCCTTAGATCGTGAAGAGTATTGTTTGAGATCCTTGTGCTAGTATCCTATTCCTTATTCATAATTCTTCACAAAGTGAACACACACCCATACGTCCATAAACACAGGTTCGCAAAAAGGATATTCACGTTTAAGAGTTTGTCTAAAGTGCCAGATGCTCTAATGTGCTTAAAGTGCAATTGATAAGGCTTACCTACCTTAAAAAACGACAACGACAACGAGAACGACGGCAACGAATCGTAAGGTGAATAAAATCTTCTTCTTTTTTGGTTGTTGTTTTTGTAAAAAAAGGGAGCTTTTATACGTAAATTGAAGACTGGCCTCGTTTCTGACATGGCACACACCGGCTTCTATTGTGTCTCCATCATCAGACTCGACTTGGCTCGGTTAGGTTCGGTGTATCTTTCATATTATCTCTCATCTCATGTGATGTCCTTTTTGAGTGAAAAAGATTTTCGTCTATTGAAAATCAGGCTCTTGGGATAAATCTCCACCGAAAGGATAAGTAGGAATGCAGGTTAACATAAAGTTCTTCTTTTTTTTTATTTTCGTGGAAGTGTAAGTGGATTTTTCACAGGACGGGACGACCTTTCTCTACTTCGTATACTACGTACCTACCTACCTACTGAAGGGTTACTTACTCAATCTTAAGGTTGCATGCAAATGTCAACTTAAGTTTGTTCTTTCTTTCCTCATGAAAGAGCTTCTTGAAAGCAGCAAGAGTGTGGATGGATGGGAATATCCTTCGGAAAGAAAAATGTAAATTATTCTTCAACATCTTTGGAGATAACATGATGGATGGAAAATTTGTTCAGGGCTCGACGCAGACACATTCCACACATGAGACCTGGATCCTGAGACCACCTAGTGGAAGAAAAAGACGGATACGACGAACGATGAAGACGAAGATGAAGATGAAGACGAAGACAGGCGAATCACTTGTATCCGCTTGCCTTAAGATGTTTGCACATCATCGAGTGAAACAAAAGTATCTAAGCCTCTCCGGCTGGCTGGTTTGATATTCATAGCTACATCAGCATCAGCACTACCAACTTGCTGCTCAATGGTGACATAGCATGAGTTAAACAAATGTTTCATCTTATAGTTAGGAGCAAAGAATACAAAAATAAAACACCACCATACACAAAAAATGTATATTTATCAAGACGCATAAGGAGAATCCTTATTTAGTTTGGTGTTATGATAATGACAGCCAGGTAAGTCCTAGAAGGATGTCCTTGCATGTGTCAACATATACATATCCTTACAGAAGTACTGGAAGAATGCGGCTCAGAGGGAAGGATTTTTAAACTTTTTACTTTTTCTCTTCCTTTTGCTGAAGCTGCGGTTCGCCTTTCTGAAGATCTGTTCGGTTCGGTAAGTTGGGATATTTATAAATCGAAAAGGTAGGGGATTTTTTGTGTTTGCTTCTAATAGCTTTGTAAGTACATTGAGGATTCTTTCGCAGTTTTATCTTCGTTTTTTTGCGTGTGTCTTTAAGTGTCGCAAATAAAATGTCTTTTTAATGGAATGTATATCTTTTATGTTATTTTCAATTTTAGTCATTCACATGTGGTTAAATTTAATGCTGATGTATTTTTGAATAAAAACGAATTTTCATTGCAAACAAAGGAGATAAGTAGTTGTATGGCAGAGTAAAAAAGCAGGACAAAAGACAATAGAGCGTCATTATTTGGAATGATAGTACAATTTTGAAAGTAAGATGAGTTCCTTTTTTGTGTGTGAATGGACATTATTTTTTAATCCAATGTAGACAAGAATTTAAACTGTGATAAAATTTTATCGGTGTTGTGTGTCGCACACTGGAAGATCCGTTCTAAATGACCTTGAGTCTAGTTTTTCAAGAAGATTTTGAAAATCTTTCAAGTTTAGTTTGTTGTGCCTGTCTGGCTTTATGTTCTGAAGATACATATTTGAGTGGAAAACTCTTTTTTTATCAGCTCTTTTTAGTTTTCAAAAAATCGTTTTTTTTGTAAAAAAAAGTTGTCATTTCCTTTTTTGCAAACTACGTTTTAGCAGACAAAAATTTGTCATTTAAATTTTTCACCAGAGAATTTTTATTTTGAAACATTGCACTCTTTTTTTGCAAATTACGTTTCAGCAAACAAAAATTTGCAAATTAGGAAATTATTGAATTGCAAAGTTTTACTCTTTGCAAAATACGTTTAACCAAACTGAAATTTGCAAAGTGCAAAGTCTTTTCCGAAATGAACAAATTTTTACTATGTTGCAAAGTATTTGCTAATTTTGTTTCACCAAAGATCACATTTTTTAAATTGTATTTCAAGTTTTTGAAAAACTTTTCAGTAATATGCAAAGAGAAATTTTCATTTGCAAATAAGAGTCTGTTTCGAAAAGTTGTCGAAAGCTTATTAAAAAAGAATATGAATTTGTAATCTTAGGTCTGTTTTTATAGGAGTTTTTCAAATTTATTAACATCGTAGCCATCCTGCAGAGGAATTTGTAAGTTTGTAGCAAAAAAGAACGTTTCTTTTGAAAAGCTGTTGTATGAAAAAACTAATCGTTTTAAAGAATATTTTGGAAACGTAGAAGTTCATAATAGTGACCGACAAGCAGTAAAACTTAGAATTTACTTCGATATCGGAAATGATTGTTCGACAAAAGAGAGTTTTCGATTAACGAGAAGTACCATCGAATTTATGTTGTCTAAGATTGGAAATAAACTACAATGCAATTGCCAAAGGAATACGAGTTTAAGTTTCTTGCAACTTTTGTGCAAATTACATATCACGATGTTGCATCTTTGCAGGGAATAAGAAAATCATAACCTTTTGCAGAGTACTTTATTGAGTGAATACGTTCATTGTCGCAGAACCTTTTTATTCTTTAGAACCTCCAAGACGAAACATACAAATGTCAATGTTTAATTTTGAATTGGTGATACACTTTTACTTTTCACTTTTCAAATTCAGTCTGAAACATTGAAACACTTTGTATTTTTTTGCAAAGTTGCAAAGTGAAAAGTGTTTGGAGAACTAGGCCCCTGGTCTGAAATTTCGCTAAATGTTTGACAATCTTGTATTGAATTTCACCATTTACGTAGTATCCCAAAAAACACGGCTATTAAATTCGAATCCCAAAAAAAACATAGTTATTGATTTTCGATTTTAATACGATGAAAGTAATTAAAGGATCCTCCATCTAATGAAAATTTATTGTATACTTTTGATAAAATTTTAACAAATTAATGTTTTAGACAAATTAAGGAAATCCTACCAAAAATACTACTAAATTTTGTAACATCCCAATCGTATCAACAACAAGCTTCATTATTGGATTGCTACCTTTTTAAATTTTTTTAAATTACAATTTGACTTACAACAAGAAAATAATTATTTTAAATTACATAAATGGAAGGTCATCAAATTGTATCACACACACCCTTTTTTATTAATTAAGCGCCTATAAAATTTATTTTCTTAGGTTAAGTATGAGCCTGCTGAACTCAAACGAACATTCAATTGGGACACTTTCTTAAACCAAAAAGTATCTTTAGAAATTGTACTCGTTAAACATAATTTCAAATATGTTTTGTAATTCAATAAAAAGAATAAATAATATTAAAAAAAATATTTTAAACAAATTTAAATGAAAACCAATCTGCTGCATAAACTTATAAAAATATTAAAATAACCACCATCCCTTACGCTTTAAAGAACACGTATTATTATTTTGTTTTTAAAGGATAACTTTTCAACGGAAATGCACATATATTAAATACAATGTTCTTGTTACGGAGGCAGCTAATAAAATGTAATAAAAGCAACAAATAAAATTAATTTAACATTAAAAAGAACGCGATGTTTAATATAATGCTCGCATTTATATAAAGGCATGTAATTTTCAATTTCACCCATTTTAATTATTATTTTAAATATCGAAGCCACCACATGGAAAGGCAAACATTTAATTATAATTAAAAATTAAATACTATTTCAAAATAGACCAAAAGAAAAAACCCTTCCTCTCTCTTATAATTACGAGCATGAAATACAGATTATAAATCCAGAATCAAATGAAAACGTAATTAATAGCATTTAATAAAATTTCCAATGCAACAAAACAAAATTTAAAATGACTTTAATAAAAATAAAACCTATCCAGTAAATAAATCTACTTTAAAATGTATAATATTTAAAAAACAAAAAAATACAAAATAAAAAACTTCTCTGGAATCAAATAAGTAGCAATTTTCCGAAAATCAAATTAAAACAACAAAAATTCAATACAAATTACAACACATAGGGATGGGACGAAAATAAAATAAACGTCGCGTCGCCTTCAACGCCATCAACCACACTATGTTCTCATACTCCTACACCTACATACATATACATATATCTCATGCCTGGCTCATTTGCATGTCATCCTTGTCCATTTTATGAAAATCAATACTAATTTGATTTTGCAACTGAAAATTAATAAAGAAAAAAACTTGGAATCGCTTAAAAAATCGACATCATCGCTCCCTCTGCATAAAATGTCATCTCTCCGAAAATCACATTATCCCTCGGCCGACCCATTTATCTTTTGCCCCGGGTTCCAGGTTCTACAATTCCCAATTCTGAGGGATGGCCATTCGTTCAAACTGAAATTTAACACAATTACCTTACACTCCGCTAACTATGTAGATAGAAAATGTTATATAGGGTCAACATCAACATCCCTTCGTCATCGTTGTGAAATCGTCGTCGTCGTCGTGGCACGGTTTTACCCTACCTGATAGTGGTTTGGTGGCTTGATAGCTTGATGGCTTGGAATAAGGCTGCTGCTGATGAGGACGACAACGAGGATGATAACCTCATAAAAGTCGAACATTTCGCTTTCGCGGGTAAGGGTCCTTGTCTCTAGTGATACTGTTGATATATAAATGCTCTCGCAATACACCGACTCAAAGTTTCCTTTAAAACGCTTGCTCCCTTCATCAACATCTCCATATCGCCAACCAAGCCAAGCCCAGCCCTAACCAAAGGATCTAGCGCACATAATTAAAATCTCTTTGAGGTACTCTTACTGCCAAACAAAATAATAAAAAAGAAACAAAATAGGAAAAAAAACTAGCAACAAATTAACGTCGAATGTCCTGGAAATCCAATTAAATTTAGTAGTCAACGGGAATTAATGCGAGCAGACGCCTCGCCTCGTCTCGCCTCGCGTCTCTCTCTGTTTCACGCTCTCTGTGAGACAGGACAAGGTGCAGAAAAGAAACATCCAAGTTCCAAGCCATCCCGCCAAGCCAAGGTGTTTTAATGCTTCGAAAAGGAATTGCACTTTAACCACTCGCTTGCTCTCCCTTAGCTTGAGATTCGATGGCATCGTTGTCGTCGTCGGTCGCTCACTGTGGTTGAATGTAGGAGTTGGTAAGATAGTTGTGCTGAAGTTGCAAGGATAATTAGAAAATATTATAGTATTAGAGCACCGCGGCGTAATGATGGTCAAAATGCGCACACCGCAAAAGTGCAATAAGCCATGTCTTATACGAGTGGGGGCCTCGCTGTGTTCGGGTGGATGCAGTGATGCAGAATGAGTGATGAACATTCCTGGCCAATAAATCGCTTTCTATTGTTTCTTCTTCTTTAGGAACATGACAGAATAATAAATCAGTGGAATTATGCTCTTTGGGGTTCCCTTCCAAAAACTTTGTATCGAATACTAACACCTTAGCTGTAAGGAATTTGTTAAAGAAGGGGAGGAGGGAGAAGGCAAAACAGCCGTAAAAATAAAAGTTGCATCTTTAATTAAGGGCTTTCCAATAAGTGGTTTCATTTTAAGATTGGTAAAAATCAGTACGGTTTAAGGATTCTTTAACGAAAATAAAAAAAGATATCAGCTAGTTACAGTACCATACCTAGCGGCTGCCTGTCCTCTATAACTTCGCGAATTGTATGTTGAAGGTGATAAACCGATTAAGTTCTGTGGGCATAGACCAAGTCAATTTCATATCGACCTAAACATCGTTATGCACGAGGTAAAGAGAAAGTGGATTACTCTAGTCTATATACGATGCAGTGAAGGATCTATCACGAAGATTAAGGATTAAACTATCCTGATTTCTGGAGAAATTTCAAAATAAATATAATACATCAACTTTATCATCAGTCGTCGAAGTCGAACAAATAATTTACTAATATTGTCACGAGGCAAGCAATTGACTAAGATCTTTTTATTTAAGTTGGCAGAAGCCTTGCTGGGCGCAGAACAGAGAAGAAATCACAGAAGCTTGTATGAAGTTGGCGAGAACTCGGACGAGTTAGCGTATAGGTACCCCCCTCCCTCTCCCCTTTACTTTTCATAAGAAGAAGTGAAACACTAAAGATAAAATCCTTAAGGTATTAAACTAGACAAGCTCGTTGGCCCATTTTAAATTTGGTTAGCATGAACAGACTGACGGCTGAACAAGGCCTTTGTTGAAAGGAGTCATCAAAAAGTCGGGCCTCTAGATGAGACCACATGTGAGCCAGCCAAGAACGGCATGTGACAGAACTCATATTTAAATTATAAATCCTGGAAATTATCTTACGAATCATGTAATTTGTTCGTCAGTTTAAAAAATTATTTTTCTTTTAAAGTTCTTAACCTCTAATTTAACATTTTTAACTTGGGAAATGTCAACAGATGACAGCAACAAATAAAGCGTCCTATTCCCAGAAGTAACCTCTTATCAGAAATCCTTTACTTAGAACTGTTTAAATAAAAAATGAAAAAAGTTGTGAAAATACAAAGGTCATAGGCGGAGCACAGCTGTTAAGCAATATTTCATCTAAATTACGAAAATGTGTATTTCGTCCTGCATCTTGCTTCGTTAAAAATTAAGATTCAATATTCTGTTTCAAAAATACAAACAAAAAATATAAGAATGCAAACCCTTGAAGATTTTCTGAAGAATTTCCTTTTAATATTTTGTCAAGGAAGATTGAAGATACCAAAATAGGGACAAACTAAATGAAGCCCTATTTGTTACTTCTTTTTGTTTACTCACCATTGTGCATTGCAACGCTTTTGTCTTCAACCCGACTAACATAGCAACAGAGTTCGTCTTGGCGTTCAGCATTTTCAATTAGCTCAGCCTCCACAGAGAAACCCCACATCTGTTCCAGAGTTGTCCGCTGCAGTTCGACTTGATAAAGGATCTTCATGCAGACTTCAATGAATTCATGATTATGCAACTGAAATTAAATTAAACAAATTGTTTGCAAATTTTAAGTTAGTCAATAAGTTAAAGAATATAAAAATATATATTTTTCAAGCTCCCATCAGAAAATGAAAATGTTTTTTTATTTTTGTTGTTTCTTAAGTTTTTGTATAATTTTATGCAACTTTAAATAAACTTAGTTTGAGGTGAAAAGTTTTTAGTTTTCTTTTGTTGTATTTTGCATTTTTATTCTTTAAATTGGTTTAAATTAAAAAAGTACCTATATAAAGGGGAGTTTCCTTTTTATTTTAAGGAATGTTTACATATATGGTAATTGTTAGGAAATTTTTCAACTTAAAAGTTGGGTCATGCATACCAAGGAGACGGTTTTGTTTTAAATGAATGCCAATGCAATATAAGTGAGTTGAAAAAGTTTTCAATTACAAAAACAGGTATAGTTCCTTTCCTATAGGTGGCTGTTTGGAAATTAAATTGAGGAAGTTGTAATGAGAAAACAATTTTGTATTTAAAATTTAAAACACTAGCTAACAATTTCTGTAATGCATTAATAAGTTAGTTATAATAACAATGATACAACTTCAGTATTAGTTTTGAGTTTTTTTTTAGTTTTAGACAAATAGTCTCAAAACTATAAGTTAGAAAAGTTTTTAATGTCATAACTTACATACGTCGACGTCGCTTTAAAAAAGGTTAGAGGTAATTTAGAAATGAAAGACATAGAAAATAATTAATTTGTAAAAATTATTAAATAGAATTACTTTTGATAGGCTGATCGTATGGAAATTGTAGTTTTTGTAGGAAATTCTGAGACTAGACTTTTAAAAAAGCTTAAAACTGTGAAAATTTTTTAAAGTAAATCAAATTAAAAAAATTAAAATAAATATTTGTCATCTCGAGTATTTTACCTAATTGAAAATAGTATTGACACAAATTTAAGAATAAATGTTGATTTTAAGCTAATTTTAACTTATACCAACAATTGTTATAAAATGTTGGTGCAATTAAAACAGATTTGAAACACCTTGCGGCATTTTTGGCGACATCGCGTATGTGATCATTCCACAAGAGGTGGTTGGTGACACACATACCGAGAATATCGAGGTGTTCAGTCTCATTTATGCAAGTGACATAAATGGATAATGGCAAGGGGGGTGGCGAGGTTAACGATACAAGACAGCATTGGGTTTTCGAAGCATTCAATTCCACGCGGTTTTTTAATACCCATTGTACAATGCTGTTTGAGTCGGAATTCAATGAGCTTATCATATTTTGTCATTGAAGTTAAACATCCGAAGTGGAGGGTTGTGTGCCTGAAAACGAATATGAAAAGCTAAGAGTACTATCGTCAGCGAAACAATGTATTGGATTAGAAGTTGCAGACAGGAGATCAATTATATAAATAAGAAAGAGTGTTGGAGATAGAACAGAGCCTTGGGGCATACCAGAATTTATTTTGTGGTTTTCAGACTTGAACCCATTCAATACTACTTGTATTGAACGATCCGAAAGGTATTTACTAATCCAATGAAGCATGGATTCGTGAAGAAAACCGAAAGCACGAATTTTCGATAAAAGTCTCTGATGCCAAACCCTATCAAATGCTTTTGAAATATCAAGTGCAATAATCTTACTTTCTTCAAAACGATGTAAAGATTTGCTCCACTGTTCGGTGAGATGAACGATGAGATCACCAGTGTACCTATTGCTGGGAAAGCTGTACTGCCGGCCATTTAGAAGCTTTCGGTCTTCGAGATTTTTCTTAGGCTGATAATTTATCAGCGTTTCCATGACTTTAAAAAGAAGGGGCGTAAGTGCAATCGGTCGATAATTAGAGGATGAGGAAAATTAGCCTTTTTTGGAATAGCCTGGACAAATGCAGTTTTCCATCCACTCATAATGAGACCTGAGGAGTAGGTTTTGCCAGCGTTGAAGAACACCTCTTCAGAACAATAGCGGGGATACCATCCGGACCAAGATCTTTTAGGGCTCTCATTACAGTACGAGTGCGAAAAAAGATTGGCCCCATAGAAACACTAACGCGCTCAATTGAAGAGCAAAGAAACATGAAACAAGGGTTTAGACAAGGAGATGAGCTAGTGTGTTGTTACTTCAACATAGTCCTGCAACAGATAGTGTGAAAGAATAGAGCTAACTTGGAAGGCATTATCTTTAACGTATTTTCATAATAGCTTGGCTATGCGAACCACATCGACGGCAGCTAAAAACTAGGTGTTTAAGAAGCTAAGAAGAGGACGCATTGATCTGGAAGTGAATGAGGACAAAACAAAGTACATGCCATTAACATACAAAAACTTATCTGTCCACCGTCTTGGACAAAACGTCACTGTTGGTAAAGAAGTAATTTCGAGGCTGTCAAAGAGTTCACCTACCTTGGAAGAGTTAAACTGTTACATCCGTTTGGCCAAACAAAGGAGTTCAAAACTCCTTTCTCGAAAGACAAAATGCATGTTATACAAAACTCTAGTTTAACCAAGAGACTCTGATTTTTGTTTCCCAAATGCGAAGAGGGTGGATGGAGTTAAAGTTTCAAGTCAAATAACTAAAACACGCCGACTGAGTCGGTCACATCGAGGTAACCTTTGAATCCCAGCAGCCACGTGCGAGAAAACGAGTAAGAATAAACCTCCTCTTCGTTTTAGACGAAAGAGGGCTTGGTCCTATCAACTGAAGGGAGCTTGCAATAGAGTCTAAACGAAAGAAGACCGCAATATCTCACTCTGAGATCCGGCTCCATGGATCTGGAGCCAGATAAGTAAGTAAACTAAGTAAATTGGTTTAACGTTCCGAATATCTAGCTTAAACTTCAAGTTTACTGGTTTCCTTACTAATAATCTAATTAAACTATTTCAATTCCAATAGTATTTGATGGCCTTGATTCAAAACTGACTAAAAAATTAAAAAATTAAGTTATTACATGTATCAGTCTATCAAAATTCATGAAGTTGTTTTTCTGAGATGAATTTGTGATGATTTTCCAAACCTATAATTAATATCTTCAATATTTACTTAAAATATTTATAATGGTTCATAAAATTTAGGAAAATAATCATAAATTGTTAGATTTCTCGTGTCAAACATAAATTGCTAAAATGGTTTTCAACTCAAAAATGCAAAACGGTTTGAAAGTAATATTTGTTTCTGTAACAAATCCATCCTCCTAATAGTACATCAATATCAAGTTTTCAAAATATATTGTAAACATATTAAAATAATGTTGAAAACAGGTGCAGATAGTAAAAATTCAAAATCAACACCAAAAATTAACTTCAAAACAAGAAGACAAGGATTAGTACCATTTAAAATGTTCACAATGTTATATACTGCGTTTTGCCTCAGCCTTAAAAAAACCGTTTTTGGTTGCCTTTGACAGTTTTAAAAGTGCATACTTTTAAAACTTTGTTTGAAGTTTAAAGGTGAGATTCAAATTCAAGACAACTGTATCCTTTGAAAAAATAGTGAAAAATACTTCGTTCTTTATGATAAATTTTGAACTTAACTACATATGTTTTTATTTTTCCTAACATTTCACTTTGGCAAAGAAATTTAAGATTTCTTCTTTTTCTTGTTAAAAAAAAGTTTTGTGATTTACAAGAAACTTTCAAAACTTTGTTTTTTTTTGTAACAAGAAAAAAATAAAATTGATATTTTTCCAATTTTATATCACAAAGAAAAATCTCAAAAAGTTGCAGTGGAAAATTAAAGTTTTTCGTTTCGAAAGGACCAGATGCAAGAAAAGAAGTAATGGATAGATGATAAATATTTTCTTTCTGTAAAAACATTGGTTTAAGGACGATTAACACACAAGTATACAAGTTTGTAAAAGTTGAAGACTGCTGAAAAAGAAGTTAAGTTAAGTTGAGTTTTGAAATTCACAATATAATTAACGGATGTAGACGGATGTTTTTCCTTCGAGTTTTTAAGGACATTTAAATATTTTTCGAAAATCGATTTATGATTTTAATTTTGTTTTGTTTCGAAGTAAAGTGAAAATTTCTATACAATTTATATTATGGATAGTTAAAAATAAATTGTACTGTGAAACTTTGGAGCTACGCATTGGAAGGATCCGGGATAGTCCTGACTTAAAATAAATCTCTTAAAAAGTCAATTAAATAGCAACTTTTCTATATGAAGACAATGAACATATTTACTCAAAATATGTTATTCATTAAAGGAATCCTTGATAGTATTTATTATTTGAGGGGAAATTCAGTATATTTTTGTATCTTTTGAGCATTTTGAACAATGAGGTTTTTGTAATTTGGACAATACAATAAAGGATTATATAAATAATATCTAACAACATTCAACTAAACAAAAAGTTTTAAAAAATAAAGACAACAAGAAATAAAGAATAACAATAACACACATTTTGCACATATGACATAGTCATCTCATCAAAGTCTTCATTTTTCTTTCTATGTATGTTTGACACACAAATATATTCATTTATGTAGGTTCTAGCCATTCATATTCAAATTTGTTCTTTATGCAAATATTAAAATAGAAAAAAAAACACTTAAGGTCCTTGCATGGGTTGTTAATGATTGGAGAGAACTGAAAGGATACAACAGCATTGCCTTTCAAAGCAAATGATTGTTTTCTGCAATTTTGAAGGACATCCAGGATTGAAGGCAAAGTGCCTACTTTATACTCGTATATTAAGTATACAAGACTTTGTGGGAATTTTATTTTGTATCACTTGTTATTGTTATCCCAAAAGATGAGAAGACAACAAAGGTCCTTTTGTTGATTTTCTGAGGTGAAAAGAAACCTTTCTTTCTTTTCTTTTAATTTTTATTTTTATGTACATATATGTACATCAAAGTATACTTTTTTTACAATTTAGTTATGAAAATAAGGATCAAAAAGTAGAAACACCAAAAACATGATTTTTGCAAATAATTATCTTGTTTGGTGTAGCAATAAAGTTCATTATAAAATTGTTACGAGGTAAGTGTGGGGGAGGGTTGATGATGTTAATAACGTGAGGATAACGATTTCGGAAGAATATAATGAAAAATAAGGTTATATTCGTACATCTACTATGGAAGTGGATAACAGAGATGAATCCAGTCCAGTATAAAGTAAAAGTTTAATTCGATTTTACAGTGAATTCATGTGAAAATCAATTAAACAAAGAGAAATAGATTTCCCTGTTGCTCCTTCTACCCTACCGACAATCGAATCACCATCGTTGTCTGTTGTCCTTTTTGTTCGTCTTCGATGTCCTTTTTGTTTATTGAATTTATAACATTGCTGGATTTGTGTAGGATTTTGATATTGAAGGGCGCCTTGAAATTTGACAAAAAAAAATAAATCTTCATTTGCGAGCTTATTTGGATTTGATTAAGATCTGACTTTGGTAAGTTTCAACATTTTTAAATATTTCAATTTCAATTAAAACTCAGTAAGAAGTGTTTCTAATCCATTGTTACTTTTAGAAAATGAATCCATCCCTGTAACTGTTTCGTCTGTTCGTGAAATAGGTGTATTTGGTATTTGACATAGATATTTTAGATTCCATGGTTACATTAAGAAGTTTTAGACTTTCAGAGATAACTAATTGGAATTTTATTGATTTTGTTATACAAAATAAAACAGACATATAGAGTTTTACATGTAACATTTCCTCTAGGAAATTCTTCTTCGTCCTTTTGATCATATTTTATACATATATATATATATTATTAGAAAACTATAAAGATACACATACATCTTGATAGCTGCACAAAATAATTGATACACCTAATTTGAAGGAGAACTTCGGTTGAGCAAAAACTCTGTTTTATTTCTAAAAGAGAAAGCTCATTATAAAAGTCGAGTGAACTTGATGTTCGATTTTGTTTTAGATTCAAAATACTTTTTGTTAACAATTGAATTCCCATGTTCACAAGAATGATTTTAAGAAAGGTTTTCGTTTTTGTTTCTGTTTTTGTAGTGTGTATTGTGTTTCTAGCTATTGAAAGGTATTTAAAAAGGATGCCCTTTTTATGTGTATTATTTGGAAATACCTAACTCTTACCTTTTTGATCAAAGAGACAAAACAACAACAAAGAAATATAAACCTTCGTCTTATTTGGAATCGGATAATCCTTAAGGCATTTAAGCTGCTCGTCTTTAAATAACCCCATTATACAATATCCTGATGGCGGAAGGATTTCTTCCTTCTTTCGCTATGTATCTTTGTATATCTACTACCCTACTTCCATCGCGTCGTCATCGTCATAGTCATAGTCGTCGTTGTCGTTTTCCTGACCAAAGTTAAATCTTCGTTTGAAAGATAAGAAATAGTTTCCATAGCATTTGCATGTCAACCAAATAAATTAGCTTAGAGGATAAGACGATAAGAAAATAGAGTGTTGGTCCTCCAACCTCCAACTATTTCTCCTTTGGTTTCTGTTGACTGTTTCTGTATTTCACGTGAAATTGAATTTTATCCTGTCGTTTTGTGTGTTTGTTCTGTTTCTATATTATAATTTTGTCGTTCTTTCGTTGTTGCTGCTATATTGCATAATGCTTCCTGCAGGATTAAAGCAAACAAAAAATTAAAAAAAAAAAACTAACTTAAGTGGACAAAATGCTCCTAAACAATTTACCCAAAAGAGAATGAGGTAAATAAAAAAAAACTATTTTGGAATCTTTCAACTAAATCTTGGTCTTGTGTTTTTAATTAAATTTGTCTAAATTAAAATGAGTCAAAAAGGACGTGCAATTAATTACAAGGACCAACTTCAGATTGTTGACTTCTTAAGAAAATTAAAACTTGAGTAACAATTTAATTATATTGTGTTTATTGTACACTGTGTGTGATTGCTACGATGTCCTGCAGGAAATTCTTGTTGTGTTTTGAATTGTTGGCTTTGTGTTTTTAATGTTTATTATTCATACATTATACACGAAGATGTTATGAAATGCAGTTAAAATAATCAGTTACTCGTAAGAGAAATTAAAAATGTTGTGTGGTTTGGCAATTTATGTTTTATTATTTGGGTAATTGATGCTATGATTTTTTGTGTTCTAGTTCCATACCATATATTTAGAACAATTTTAGGGGCTCAGCCCGGATTAGAGGGAATGAACTACTATTTTATTTCAAAGTAGTGAAATGTTTTCAATTAAAGATTTTAAAATTGAATAAAACAAGTTCTATGTGAGATATGAGATATCAATAAGATTTCATCTTTAATTGAGAGCCTTATCAAAGACACAATGTGTTAAATATAACATAGTTTAAATGACCGAACGTTCCAGTTTTCGATGACTTTGGAGCGTAAATCAGACGGAATTTGCCCGATGGAATCGATTATGTTGTCTTTTTGAGAAATGTAGTGACTTATGGCTTAATCTTACATACCCGCGACTTAAGAAAGACTCACAAAAAAAGTCAATAATGGTCAAATAACCAAATAACTGTTGACACCATATTACTTTTGTGTCTATAATATCCAATTCAGGTAGCAAGAAGTTGGTGGTCATAACTCTCGGCAATGGTTTTTTCAAAGAAATAGGAACTGATGATGGTACCTTCAGCCAAAAATCCACACCAAACAGTTAATTTGTTTAGATACATTGAAACCTTGTGAATCTTGTACGGATAGGTGTCACACCAAATACGATAATTTGGCTTATTAAAGTACCCATTTATTATTAAAGATGATTTTTCGACCAAAATTGGGATGAACCTGCTCCAAACTCTTATTAACGAACACACCAAGATGGGTATGGTAGTCAGTTGAGTTTTGTATGGACGCAGATATGGATTCAAATTTATCCACCAAACGTTGAATAGTCGCTTGGAAGGACATACCCCATAGAAAGAGCGGAACGCGTGAATCGTTGCGACTACAGAACAAAACACCCATTTTGATAATAAAGTTGTATCATTTGCATTTGTTGCTCGACGTTGTAAGTTGATTTGTCCTTAGTGACTGATTGCAAGAAAAAATTGTTTTACATAAAGAAAAAAAAAAAAAACAATATGCCACCACGGTTTGTCAAAAACAATCCGTCCCTGTTGAAACCTCCTTTTATTGAAAATAATTTTGGGGGCTCAACCCGGATAATTTAATTTTAAAGAAGTATATGAATATGAAAAAGCGTTTAAACTTTGATGACTTAATGAATACAGAATATGTGTTCTAATTTATTAAGTTAAATTCAATCCCTCAATCTTTTTTGAAATCCTCGGTTTATAAACTCGAAAAAAAAACAAAACAATAAATTTCACTTCATTTCAATTATCACTTGTCATTTAAAATATTTTTACTGCGATAGATCACATCCATTTGCAAATGGAAATCCATAAAAAGGATTAATTTTTTGTTTAGGGAGGTAAAACATTAGTGAATTCAAAAAAATAAAAGTAATTTTTTAATACACTTTGGAATGTTCTGTTTTTTTTTTCTTGTTATGTGTAAAATCTTTTCAAAGTGAAATATATACAAAATATCGATTAAAATCCATTGAATTTGTTTTCAATTTGATAGATATCACTTTAGACAATATAAAAATGAAATTAAAAGAAATCCATAGACGGATTAATGGAACTGAAACCCACTGCAGACTTATTTTATACTCGTATATATTTTTTTTTTTAATTTCGTTAAGCTATAGACATCGATAAAAACACGAGTACGTGAAAAACATAAGGGAATCATGGTTCTACTTTTCAACAATGTAAAGTCTTATAGAAAAGTTATATGCGGTGTAAAAGTCTGTGCCTTTGGTTTCAATCTCAAAATTAAATTTTGCCATCGTTTAACATTATGTAACGTGACGGGAGGAAGAAGAAAAATAAGTAAACCAAGAAAGTGGGAACATCAAAAAGAGTTCACAAACAAAATAAAATAAAAATATTATAAACCGTGCTCCTGTTGTCTTCATTCATTAGTTGTTCCTTTTTTTGAATTTCATTTTCTGGCTGATCCTGGGAATTAATTTTCGGTCACTTTACAAGTCTAGAACATGGCAAGTGCAGCTGTTGAGTGCGGTGTGAAATGTATGGAAAATGTGGAACTGCCTGCCTGGCTTGAGTTTTATTTTAGCCTTTCCTTCCTCGTACCCCTTCCCATTGAAACCTGCTCCATCTCTAATGCTCATAAAGTTCACGCTCCAATTCACTATGATGCATCACTCATTTAGAATTCTCCACTGACAACTGCTAGGGTTGCTCTTCAACCCCACAAGAGCACAAGAGCCCAAGAGGGGTTGAAGTGTAAAAGTTTTTTTTTGTGTTGTATTTTAAAAGAACACGCTGACTATCATTTGCAAAATGAAAAACTTTTAACTTGGCCGCAGAATTAAGCTGGAAAAACTCTCTCGGATGTAAGTTGATAGCTAAGGATACCATCATTTTCAGTTATGTATTTTCTTTTTTCCTCATTTACTTTGTTGGCATCAAGTAGGAGAATAAGAAGATGAAGGGTGGTTTTGTTTTGCTTTTTTATTTTAAGCTAGAAAGTGTTTTATATCACAACGGAACATGTATTTTCACACCATATTGCGGAAATGGAAATGGGTGTTGAAGGTAGTCGTCGTCGTACTGTATAAACTGTTAGTATGGACGGACTGTGCAGAAGGATTTTGGGCTCAATCGGCGGCGCAGCGGTGAAACAATTTTAATTTTCTAAAGTTTTCAGGAGGGAAATTTAAGACGAGAGCGCATACCGGAAAAGTTTAGTTGGACATGGACAGTGTAAAAAAAATGTAAACTTTTAAGAAGTTTTTCTCGTTTTTCTGCTTTTTTGTTTTTTAATTTTTCCCCCTTTAGCAGAAGTGTCTGGAAGATGTAAGGGTCTTAAAGAAGCTTGTTGAGAAGCTAAATTTATTTGTTACTTCCAGTTTATAAGGAAATCTTATCGAATTTCATCTTCTTCGTTGTTTTTCTTAAGTTTTCTCTGTGTTGGAACTCATTTAATTTTAAAGTGCAGGGCAAAGATATAAACCTGTTTAGGAAGTTAATGTTAAATGGAGACTTTATATTTTTATGAACTTGGTGAGAAAAAAATCTTAAGTAAAGTTATTTTTCTGTAAAAAAAACGAGGGAATGATAGGGAATAAATTTTGGATAAAAGGTTAAGTTAAATAAAATAAAAAAAATTCATGTCGTTTCCAAACTTTTTGATATTTTGTTCAAAAGTTTTTTCATGGTTTGTTAAATTCGTTTAGAGTAAACATTATTTTAATGCCTTCACCAAATAATGAGTTGTAATGAGAAATTTAAAATGTATATAGATAAGTGTTAGGTTTTTGGGGGTTGTAGTTTTCATCACAATTTTTACTGGTAATATAATCTTTAGGACTTATCGAGGATCCTAATTTTGATATGAGATAAGTCATATTTAATTTTTATAAAGAGGTAAGAACATAAGTTAAGATGCAACTCACACCATAACTTTTCATTGACGTCATAAAAAATAACTTTTTACTTGAAATATGAGCTAAAATGAAAGGGAATTTGAAAATTATGTAAAACTTCGAAAGTAGAAAACACCTGATTTTTTTTTTTTATTTATCGAAGTTAAGAGCAATTTTTTATATTAATTGTTTTCTAAGGATATAGAGTTTTAATTTGGTAATACTTTTTTAAGTCAAGGTTTATGGCATTCCAACTTTAGAAGAATTTTCAAAAATTATGGTTTTTATTTTGAAAATCTTCAAAATACGTATCGGTTTATAATAATAATAAATTGGGTGGCGCAACAGTCCATTGAAAACTAGGGCCTAGGGACAACTCTCAACCATTCATGTGTGCGAGTACCTACTGTTGCTGGAGGTCCTCATAATAGCCAATTTTAATAATGATGGATGATAATGAAAATGGAGTGATTGTAATTTTAAGGTGGTTTCTCGAGACATCCTTACATCCACAAAAACTAACTGTTTGGTGTGCCTTGTTGGTTGCAATATTGACCGCTGTAGAACCATGATTACTGACTTTTTTCGTCCATCATTTGGACGACCATAATATGCCGGAGCTGTGATTTCAACAAGAAAGCGGAACATATCATACAGCTTGTTACACTTAGTTTAACTTTACAGAACCGTTAATTTGTCTCCAAACTAACTCAACGCCGGTTGACTATGTTCTGTGGGTTCTGAGGACCGATTGAAACGATTGACCACTTGAGGGACAACAATTGCCGAAGTACAGCCCCAAATGTTAGAAAAAGTCATAGAGAATTGAATTGCAGTTGAAAGTCTGACATGTCAATTGTGTTAAAGCCACATTTCGTGCTTTAAGAGGAGATTATGAACGTCCAATTACGCAAGCAATTGGCACAATTGTGATAAAATTTGAAGAGACTGGAGCGGCTCACAGATATTGTAAGGCCTGTGCATCATCCTTTCGCTCATATTGTAAGGGAAAGTGTTGCCTAAGACTCGTTTTGCAATTGGATCTACACCCATAAAAGTCCAGCTCACATAACAACTGAAGTCAGTTGACGATTCACAACTTCTTAGATACGTTAAATGGGTGCTTGAGCAACAGGTGGTGGACGGCGATTTTTCGAACAAAATTTTCTGAAGCAACGAAGGACATTTCTCAATAGGTGGTTATGTTAATAAACAATATTTTCGTATAAGGGGTTTTGAGAATACTCAAGTAATTGAAGTGAGTCCATTACATTCACAAAAAGTCACTGTTTGGTGCGCTCTTTTTTTTCGGAGTTATGATTGGACCGTACTTCTTTGAAAACGACGATAGGACGATGATGGTCACAGTCAATTCGAAGCGTAATGGTCATATGATAACAGACTTTTGTTTGCCTGCTATTGAAGCAACTTGAAGAATATGTGGTTTCAACATGAAGGTTCCAAATGCCACACAACTCGAGCGAATATGGCTTTTTTGAAAGAGACATTTTGTGGCCTCGTAATTTATCTCTCTATCGTATAGATATCAACTGGCCTCCAAGATCATGTGATTGGACACGGCTAGACTTTTTTTTCTTTAGCTATGCAAGAGGCCGTGTTTATGCAGATAAACCTTTAACTCCTGAGCACTTAAAAACCAAAATTCACCAAGTTATGGCTGAAATACCGCAAATCGAAAACTACCTCAAAAGAATCGATGCTTGCAATAATTTAAATGATGTTGTGTTTCACATATAATGTCATTATTCAAAACGTACGATAAAATGAAACATTATGACAAACAAATATTTTATTTGTGTTTTATTTACGCTTCCTTTTGAAACCACAAAATTGATAATCCTGTATTTTAAACATCACATGTCTTTTTCCATTTTCAAGATCTTAATGTCTTAAAAAATAAGCCTTTATAATGAGAAATAAGTTTAAAGTGCATATATAACTTTATTTGTTCTCAAGACATTTGAGTTGAAAATCATTTCCTACCAATTTTAATTTTATTTTTGTTTTAAACGATTTATACAAATAAAGTGTTCGTTGATTTTTTTAAGGTCATACTAATTGGATAAGACTTCAAAATCGATGACATAAAATTAAACTGCAGTTGAATGATTCTCATTGTTTCTTTAAATATTTTTGGGGTCAAACAAATATTGAATTCTTTTTCAAAAATGCTATAGTGAAAAATTTGTATTTATTTCGAAGGTTCAACAAAATTTATTTGAAGTCAATATCTCCGCTGATTCTTGAAATATTATTCACGGAAAAGTATTTAAAGTCAATATCTCCGCTAATTCTTGAAATATTATTTACGGAAAAAGGTATTGCGAACAACATCTTTCTTTATAGCATGGAATATGTATTTTAAGGACTTTAAAACCTCGAAAAGTGACAAAATCTTCAATTTGGCTATAATCAGACCAATTATTATAGTTTACAATTTTAAATTAAAAATCACAGAAATGTCAAAATTTTCATGCCATTTTCATATTGAAGCCCTAAAATTTTTCTTTTTTTTAAAGTGTTTTATGTTCTGAAATTATTAAACCTATTGAATCATTTGTTTAGATTAAATTGCCAAGATATTTATTTATTTTTACTTGACGGCATTTTTTTATTCCTATATCAAAAAATTATAAAAAAAGCAATAGAAAAGTTACGCTTGAGAAAGAAATGTACTCCTCTGTAATAAGCCAGTTTTGTTTTTTCCATCCACAAATTATTCCCCTGCTATGCTGTAAAAATAAGCAATAACAATTTATTGTCCAGAAATAACATCAAAAACAATTCACGTACTTCAAATCACACATAATCTAGCGGTTTATTTTAACTCTCCTTAATCATACCTCACTTATAAACCATATCTCACTCGCATATATTCAAACAATTATTAACCCATCATTTATTTGAAATCAGCCATTAAATTTACCCGAGGGAAGCAACTGTGGCATTGTTATTTTTGTTGTTCCTCTTTTTTGGTGTCAAATTCATTGCTCCCCAGACAGATTAAATAAAATACGATATAAATATATGCACACTTACTTATAGCCCCAAGGACGACAAATGACGGCAGCTACCAAACTCCTCCTAGCCTCCATTTCAAAAAAAAAAAATACGAAAAATAAAAATAAAAGCCAGATGGCAAGGATGAAGAAGAATAATAATAAAGAAAAAAAAAAAGAAAACTCCATCCAAAAATTATGATCATTGAGTAGCTGTTCACGACAATGCATAATAATGGCGCCTTATCTGATTTATCGTCCAAACACCAAGCTTTGTAATAAAAATAGAAATTTATTAGAATTTAACATCCACAAAAAGCACTGTGATGTTTTGCTCCTTCCAGTTTTGCTTTTTATTTATAAGGACGGAGTCTTTAGGAGCAGACGAATCTCTTACAGTCGCAGTCAAAAAAATACGAGTGTAATATGTACAAGGAGTAAAGAGGAACAGCAACAGAAACAGGAAAAGGAAACCCACCTGGAAATATCATAAAATCAAAAACACAACATCGAGCATAACTTTTTCAATAAACATCCGGTGGTGTGTGACACATTCCACAATTGAAGATATATTGCTCCTGCTTCAAGGATACGCCTCAATGCTGCTATTTTATGCAACTTGTACTTGTTTTTTATTTGTGTACTTTGTTTTTTTAATAAAAGATTTCAGTGGTATTTTTTCGAAGCGGAACGTTGGCAGAAGTAACAATAAATAGCTCCCATTTTGCGAGTGGAAAAACGTTACCGTTACTGTTACCGTTAATGAAAAAAAAAAAAACAAACGACAGTTCATGTCGATATATAAGACAGGCACATAATCAATGCACGCGATTGGCTGAATAAAGTGAACGAAAATATATCTAAATTCTAGAAAAATGGTCATACAAAATGGAGGAGAACAAAAAATGGAAGGTTTCCGGTCTGAAGAGTCAGTTTGTTGGGTGGTTTTGTTATACGTGTTAGGTGAGTAAGGATGAGCAAGAAGTATAGAAATATCGTGTGTAGAAAGCAGTTACCGTTAGATATTTGTTTGTGAGATGCAGCAGCAGGAAGATGAGTTAGTAGCACGAATGTTAGACGCTTCAAAAGTAGCACGGATGAAAAATAGAAAACAGGAATTGAGGTGTCATGGAAAACAATCTAGAACTACAAAAGCGTCACAATTGAGAATCAGTGCTGTGGCAATACTGCAGCTGCAGTAGCTTTTCCTATAACCGTCCACCTGCCGCCACTGCCATGCCATTGATGCCAGATACCAGGGACGGGAATCGTAGTTTATTGAAAAGATTCTTGTGTCCTTGTTTACCCTTGCAAGTCGCAATGAAAGGCAAATGGGAGATTAAGAATCAGTATTGTTAAGGGATGGGGGATGGTGGTGGTATGAGTTTAAGTAAATGAAAATGATTTAGAGAAATTTCTCCTTAAGAACATTAAGTAAATTAACTTAAAAGTGTCATCAGTGTTGTTTTCATCTTCTTCTCAACGTTAAAAGTTTCCACTTTGTTGTAAATGTTTTTTTTTCCTCTAATGAAACTGTCCTTGTTTAGAGGTTGTTTTGTAAGTCTTTTGCCTTAAGCTTTGATATCAATGTGCTTGAACTCAATGGGTATTTATATCTCATTAGGTTAATTTAGAATTTAATTTTTAATCAATCATGGAAATTCATTTAAAATTCAACTAAGGTAAATCACATAGATGAGAAAGTATATTTCTTGTAGTTTTAATGAATGTTTTGTTAAAGACCTTAAGTTGTATGTAATATTGATGTTGTAACTTGTTTTTAAAGTCTGCATCTAGTTAATGTTCAAAGGTGCGATTGTTTAAACAATTTACTTAGGGGGGTCACTGTGGCGTATGCGTCACTTTATTTTATACGAAAGTACCATTTTCTATTACTCTCTACTTACGTAGGGATTTTTGTTTATATAGTCAATAAGTCTTGAGGTAAAAGTTATTTTTTTTGCCTATTCACAGCGCCATCAATAATTCTGAATTATTCATTAAATCATAAAATTTTGTTTCTTTATCCGAAGAATTTTATCAAGTCCCAGAGGATAAAAGTTGTCATTTCCATGAAATTAAATTGAAGCTTACCAGAAACGTCAACTCTCTGGAAATACTTGAAAACTCTAGAAGATGTCTATAACAATTATTATAATCATCTCATAAAGCCTTGACATGGCGATATAATTGTATCGAAGAATCAAAAGCATATGTATATGTAGTGTCGATATTATTCAATATTTCAAAGAGTCTCGTCGCTCTCCTAAAGCATAATTTATTATATCCATCTTGCTTGAAAGACAGAAACATCCACTGTCATTACCACAAATCGTGTAACCAAAATGTCAACATTAAATCATTTAAGGCTCAGCCTCAGAAGAGATTAGCTTCAAATCACACTGATGCCACCCAACTTTCCAACTCTGAATGCTCTGCCATGATTCACTTGACTCTAACACCCATTTCCTTTTGCCTATGTATGTACCTACTATAAGATTAAGGACCTTCCCACAAGAATCGGAAATTACCTGATGCAAATGACAGTCAACTTAATAGCTTAGATATTATGGTAGGTACATAAATATAATATATAATATAAAGAGTTAAAGGTATTATACAATGCACTTGAATATCTATATATCTAGTAAAAGAGATCCTTGCCAGCGAAATCCTTTAAATTTAATAAAAAATTTTAATTAAATTAATGCAAGCCACGCAAAGTAAGCCCTCGGCAGCAAATCAAAACTTTTCTCTGGAAACACGAACTTTGTCTTTTTGTTTCCTGGCATTCACCTTTTCAGGAGTAGTGGCTTCCCTCATTGACTCTCTAACTCTAACTCCAACTCTATAGCGGAAGACTAATAATGCAATTGCCTCCGTAGACTACAACGACATCGCCCTTGCCCTCCCCCATGTTGAAACCACAATATTCTTCCATCTATAACATGCTTAAGCCGAAAGAAGAGTTAAGCAGAATAGAGGGCATCCGCCTTCCGTCTTATCCACCTTTACCACCGCCGCCGTTGCCAAAGCCGCAGTCGTCGCGTCGTTTTTGTCGATTTACTTCTATAAACTCTCTCACGGATATGTCATGTGGCGAACAAGGTAAAATAAATGTGCAGGGTTCATCCGACCGAGATAAAGACGGGTCCTTGGAACTAAAGCGATGGAAAAACTGTCGACATAGCTCCCATAGGGCGACTTAATTTACCCAAAAAACAAAAAAAAACATCCACCCACAGAGTTTATTAAGTTCCACAAACATACAAACCATAGGACTCGTGTATGTGCTCTTTGCACAGCATATAAGGACTCATTGAAAAACTTCAAAAGTTTACCTTTTATCCTTCCGCTCGTCGTCCAATCCTGTTACCGTTACCGACCTATAGCCGACAGCTTTTGGTGGTTGATTGCACATGGTAGATATATCAGCAATGCAATGGTTAGTGGTGGAATTTATGTGACCAAAGATATTGTTCTATCTAACTATTACAACCGCAAATGACCAAACTCCATCATATCAACCCAGATTCCAAAAACTTAAAACCCAAAACCCAAAACCTAGACCCTTCCCGTTTTAGTCTACTTTTATAAATAAATTTGTACTTACATAATTTTCAATCAAATCATTACGATGTGGCACAAAATAATTGTGGTCCTCCATGTCACGTCGCTTTTTCACTCGAACAAAATGCTCCATCGGATTGAGATTCCTCCGGGCACATGCATTGGCTAGGAATTCTTCAAAGGACATCGCCTCACGTAGATAAACTGTCGAATAAGCATTGTCGGGCATTGGTACTTTGAAGGTCTTCTCTGGCTCGTCACGTGAGTTCATCTGCAACAAAAAAAAAAAAACAAAAATTAATCTTCTTTCTTAAAACAAAAACAAAAATCCTAAGTATAGTAAAAAAGATGTGGAACAAAGAAGAAGAATCCTTGTGCGGTAATTATAGTGTACATTTTTGGTTCATTATCAAAAGATAGATATTATTGGGGTATTTCTGTGTCATTAGATAGATTTTGTTGATAGGAATTTCAATTTTTCTCTTATTTTTATGTTCAATAGATGTTCGTCCTTTGGCTTGGTTTAAGCTTTAAATAAAGAGAACTAATGAATTATGTAAGATCTAAGAACCCTTAAGAATGATAGAAATATTATAATTCAAATTAAAGATAATGGACTGTGAATGATACAGAGGCTCGTATTGATGTTGATGGAAATGATGGTCAATATATAATAGATACATTTATCTGTAGATTAAGTTCTCCAAGGAGTATATAACATTATTAATATTTTGTTAGGAAATTAATTTGAAATCCTAGAAAGGACTTTATTCAAATGATATTTTATAGTGTAGACGAGTATTGTGTTTGTTCTTTAAGTAACTTGGATTTGATTTACTTTCCTATTCATTACTTTCATTAAAATTGAAATTATCAGGAATCGTATATATTTTTAAACAAGGATAGTAAAATGAGCAATAATATCAGCATAAAGACGATAAATTAGTTATCGAAATAATTAAAGGAATTATTTTGCATTGTCTTATGAAACAAATTGAAGTAATTTAAATACTTTCATACAAACGAAATATATAAATTATCTAAAAAGGAAAAATTAATAAATAAAATTAATTAATTTTTTGTTAGAGTCACATTGCCTTGGGCATCGTGTTCCAGCATAGTTTCGTGCCTTAAAGTCATTGTTAGAAGCTCCTTATGATAGGCAATGATGATAGAACGAAAATAAGGCAGCACCTAATGACATGCTTATAATTAACGTTCAAGTTTAACAGGTAAACCTGCTCGTATGAGCGATAAATGTGATATGTAACCGCTGGCGCTGCAAAAAGTAACTTGAAACACTCTCCAGCCTTCTAACTACTTGCAGACAAAAATTCGTAGCATAATATTGCTCCGTTGCTAAGTGAAAGACGGGCAAACAAACAAACAATCAAGCAGAAAATTGACAGATATAATTTCTGGCTACATATTACATTGTCCATTTAATCAGTCTAATTTTGTTCTACTCTTTCCAATAAATCTAGTTGCATGATGGCTTAAATGTTGGCTCAAACTGCGTTCTTTGAAATAGAATTGTAAATATCGAACAACTAGATATTTAATCCTATAGTCCGAATGAGGATTTCCAGATTTCAGGGCTCGGAATTTATGAACATGCCTAATGATGAGAAGGACTTGAATTTTGTATTGATAAGCTTAAAAATAAACTATTTCGACAGCTAAATTATGAAAAAATGGTTTATTCTGCACCACAAGAGATCAATAAGCCTAAAACCAATGAAATATTTGATTATTCATTATTCTATTACTAATTTTAGTAGAAAGATGATCAAATCTACATAGCTTCAAACCAAAAAAGGATTGCTTGATGGAATCTTTTCTAAATACAACAAAATATTATTATAAATTGTTACGTTAGTCAATCGGGGTTTATTAAAATAAAACAATTTATGCAGTATTACGTCATGTTATTTTTTTGATAAATTAATTAAAATCCAACTAAAAACTTAACTCCAAACAACAACAAAAACAATTCGATACTCCCCAGGAATAAAGATCGATAATATAGAATTTTAATGCAAATGGAATACAACCATTTCGTAAAATATATCTACAAAAGTATATCTATGCGATATTATAGAACCCAAAACCGATGGTTATTATTTATTTGCGACTTTTTAATAAAAATGCAAAACTTTACGCTCTATTAACCATCATCGCTTCGCCCATCAGCAATATATACCATACATACCGTATACCGTGTACCGTAAATACGACTCGACTCGAATATCAAAAAGCTAGAATGCAAAATTAACTATCTCTATGTTCATTTCCTGTTTTCATTAGTTTTGCCAAACCATTCGAATGCACTTTTCAGCCTACCCAAAACTGTAATTCATAAATTTATATATGAGATTTTGTGTTGGCCAACAAAAAAAAATGGTTTTCATGCATAAATTGGTCCAAGTGGAAATTTTATGGTAGTCGAATAAATTTTTAGATACTCATACTCGAATTTGTTTATTTTTGCAATCGGGGGTATAATGTGTGAGAGTTCTTTTTTGGGGGAGGTATTTGTATTCATTTAATGGTAAATAATTTTATCAAATAATTTATAAGGTACCCAATCAAAAATTTGGAATTTAAAAAATCTTTAAACACTCTCATGCTCATGGTAATTATTGACACATTTAGCTCTCAAATTGGCTCTCATGCCTTTTTTAATTAAATTTGAAAATTATAATCACCTTAATATGCTTTTAAAAATCACTCTTGCCTTTAGCAAGAACTTCAAAATGAGCTTCAAAATTAAATTCACATTCAAAAGTTATGAACCCTTATTGCCGCACTGCTGAGTGACGTTAATTTTAATTCCCAACTGAAATCACATCTTATAACATAATGAAACTCTTAACGAAGATAATATTTATCAATAGTAAGTCATTAGTCGAGATCCTTTACATTTGGGAAGTTGACATCATCACTTCTATGAACGTATATGGCTCCATCTTCATCCTAATTAAAGCAAATATTTTGAAATTATAAATGACCTATCATGCGTATGTATATCTGTATACATTAATCAATAGGCTCTCTTCGGTTCTTTTGAGTATCAATTAAATTTATTGACATAAATAATGAACATAATATCTACTCTAGACGAGATTCAAAAAACGTCCCTTCTCTTCCCATCTCAACTTATATAGGAGCGAATCTCCTTGACAAACTTAACAAAAGGAACTCACATAACCTTTTCACGAAGCTTGAGCTTTTTGCATAAAATACTATTCAAAAAATGTTGCATTCAATATTTTATACTACATTTTTATTTAATGTAAGTTTTTTTGTTTAAAAAAATAGAATACATTAAATAATGTATTTTTATTTAAATGAACATGTGAGTTTTTTGTTAACAACAAAACAAAAAAAGGAGTGAATAATTTAAATTGAATATTACATAAAATATATCAAAAAAAGGAAGGCATTTTATACTTTTTCTATTTGTATAAAGATTTTTATCGGAGCGATGGAAACGGTGGTAAATAATTTACATAAATATTCAACATTATAAAATGTTAGCAAATTGCATATAAATTTAATAGTTTCTGTTTCGTGTTTTATGCAATAAATTAAGATTTAAATCAAATTAGTTTGGTATAATTAATTGAGTTAAATATTATTTATTACATTTTTTACTTTTTTTCATGTTTATTTAAATTTAATCAAATATTTGAATTCTGAAATTTAAAGGGCTATCTGTATTTAATAATTGACATCTTTAATGGAAAATGGAATGAAAAATAGAATGTTCTCAAATAATATTAAAAATTTGAAAATTTACTTTTTTGATTGGTGTGTTTTCTGTGTAGTAATTTAATTTATGTTTCAAAGATTTTGAAGATGTCTGAGATATCTTTCTCACAAAAAAATTATTTTCTAGTCTTCGAATTTATGCATCTTAAGAGGATATCACTTGATTTTAGTATTTTTAGTACAGGAATTTCAAATTCTAAAAATACCATGTACAGAAATAGTGTTCTTTAAAAATGAACAAAAAACGTGATATACTTATGCATTCTATCTCACTACACGTTCCAGAATATCTCTTTGTCTATTAGATTGAGCCTCAATCGGCTCTTAATGTATCTTTGAAGAACGATAAATGTTATGCTTTCATGGTTGTGAAAAATGTGTTTTTGAGTTAACTTTTGTTGTTCAGGTTTATTCCGAATCTTAAATTCGATCTTAGCTATATTCTCATTACTTAGATTCAAAAATCGTTTTCAATATTATTTTATTTTTTTGAGTACATTTAAAAAAAAACTTGAAGTGAAAACCTTGTTTGGAAGACAAATTCTTAATAAGAACTAAGGCGTAAAGTTTCCTTAAAGATTAAAATTTATAAGGCTTACAACTTATGAGCATTTTTTGAAAGGAGCAGTATGGATTTAGAAACCATTACGATTTTTTAAAAGTGTTTTACTTTGGGCGAGCATTTTTTCCGGTTTCATGGAGAAAATATATTGGTTCTTGGTATTGGTTATAAATAAAAAAGTCGTTTTGTTGTGTTTGTTTGTTTGTTCCTTCTTCACGTTGCAACGGAGCTATATTTTAACAAATTTGTTTGTATGGAGTTAGTTCCACGGCTGAAGAATGTTTTAAGTTAATTTTTAACGCGGTAAAATATCTCAATTGCAGATTATTTGAACAGATCCACCGGTACGACTTTTAATTAGATATTCGATATTTTCGTTTTTAGAACACTAATAACTAGCATATTATCAGGTACTTCCTACTTTTAGACCTTCCATCGATGCCCATCTTTAGGTGTTTCTTTAATCTTTCTTTCTTTTCTCGAAACCTTAAATATGGGGTGATTTTTTAGCTCTTATCTTTTTGGCAACACTGGTTTAAAAAGCTGCCGCACGTACCGTGTTTTGTTCACTTTCAAACATCTTCAGTTTGGTCTATAATTTAACCATGAATTGTCTAGATTATTTGATTTTATTATCAATAGGCGCGATCTGTTAAGAAAGTTCATTGTGAGCTTCTTCCATTTTATGATCAGTTTAATCGAACCACTGAAGCGGCTATTTGGGCTATTGTGACTAAATTTCGCACCAAATTTACATTGTTGGACATTAAACCACCAACACGCTTACGTAGAGTGCAAACTGAAGAAAATATCGGAGCTGTATCAGCCAGTGTTAATGATGACCATCAATTATCGATTCGTCGCCGTTCGCAGCAATTGCGCCTCTGTTACTTAACAACGTGGAAGGATTTAGGTGTGATGCCTTTCAAACTACAGCTGGTGTAAGAATTGAAGCCGAACAACCTACTGCAACGTACAATTTTTGGTTAATGGGCTCTTGGAAAGTTGGACGAAGATCCACTTTTTTACCGAAAAATTTTGTTCAGTGACGAAGCACATTTTTGGCTCAATGTGTACGGAAATAAGCAGAATTGTCGATTTTGGAGAGAATATCAGCCAGAAACATTGCAAGAGCTACCAATGCATCCAGAAAAAGTCAGAGTTTGGTTCGATTTATGTATTGGTGGCATCATTGGACCCTACTTTTTCAGATATGATGCGAATCGTGACGCAACTGTGAATAATGAGCGCTACCGTGAGATGATATCCAAATTTTGTTTGCCCCAAAATGCAAGAGCTTGACTTAGATGACATGCGGTTTCAACAAGACGGTGCCAAACGCTCAAAAATGGAGCTATTGAGAGGCGAGTTCGGTAAACATTTTTTTCATGTTCGGTCAATTGGCCGCCTTGATCGTGCGATTTAATGCCTTTAGACTATTTTTTGAAACTATGTTAAAGCTCATGTCTATACGGACAAGCTCATTTCAATTGACGTATTGGAAGACAACATTGAAGCATTTATTCGTGAGATACGGGCCGAAATGTTGAAAAGAGAATGCCAAAATTGGACTAGGCGGATGGACCATTTGAGGCGCAGTCAAGGTCAATATTTGCATAAAATAATCTTCAAACATTAAAGTGCTATCGGTGAAAATAAAGATTTAAGGAATTTTCTGAATTGCATGTGTTTTTTTTTAAATCATCCTATAGTATCACCTCTTCTAAAAAATAGTTTGCATTTTCAAATTAAACGGTCCTCAAAAGTGTTCATTGCATTTTATCCTTGACTCTTAATAACGGGGCAGTAAATCTTCTCTTATAAAATTATCATTTTGTCTCCATTATCTCCAAAATGACAGGACTTACAGAAAAAAACCCGTGGAACTATTTTATAATGTGTAAATTCAATTTCTTACAAAATCTGCAACTTAAAGTTTTCTCTATATTTTTTGGGAATTGGGATAATATTGAATTTCAATGCATTTTCGAACCAAATTTAGGAATATTTCAAAAACTTCTAAACTAAATTTTATGGTGCTGAAGACGTTTTTGTAGGGAATTGAATTCTCGATAACTAAGTTTTTAATTTCATTTCTGTAGATTTTTCGTTTTTGAGATATTGTCAGAAAAGTTGAAAAAACTCGTCTCTGAGCGAGATGGTTTTATAAAAGGATGAACGTGTATTTTATATGAAAAACTTTAAAATTTCGAACAAAGTTTCACCAATGGGCCAATACAAAAATGGTATTAAAAAACGCCCTTATATAGCCTTAACAATCTAGTACAATGTTTTTATGAATTTTAAAAATGTATATCTCAGAATCCTGACTAGATAGAATGGTTTTAAAGTTAGATACGAACTAAAATCATTAAAAACTTTAGGAAATGTATAATTTGATAAGGATCGGTCCTGTATTGCCCTTAAATATTCCGTAGGTGGCGTAAATAAATGATTTAATTTTTCAAGGATATTATGAATGAGTTTTGTAACTTTCTTTGATTGGTGAAATTTCGTTATAAACTTACTTATCTTATTCATAAGATCATGCTTAAGAGTGTAATATCTTAACCGAAAAGTCAATATTTATGATGAAATTATAATTGGTAGGCTAAGTAGATATTTAACCTTATAGTTACACCATCACCAGGTTCCTTTTTCCCAAACACTCACATAATGAAAGTGAGGTTATTTGCATAGTCAAGTCATAAGTGGAAATAGCGTAATAAATGTATGGATAAAGTATAAGCTAGTATGTATGTATGTAGCAATTTAGTCCTTATAGAATTATAAGAGTTGTTGTATACCTAGTTAACGAAATTCAGTTGATTGTTGTTGTTTTTCTTCTTCTTTGGTTCTAATACAACAGCAGTGCAATATAAGCAAAAACACTAAACTTAAATAGAGATTTATATTGCTTCGAAATATCGGAGAGGCCTATAGTATAGTAGTAAGTAGTACACGAACATGATATGGCCTCAGAGCTGATGGTATAGGTAACATACGGGTCCTATAGTCCTTTATTCGCTTAACCTCTTCGAATTGCAAAGTTTTCTGCATATAGTGAGTGCGGTATTGGAAGAATGTGAAGTACCTAGTATAATTCTAGGACTATAGGTGTATGTTCCACAAACGCTAGTACTTCACATTCTCGGATATCCTTTGCACTCTCTGCATATAAGCGAATCAGTAAATTAGTTTTTGGGGAAAATTTATTGACTGCGTCTCTATTTTTGGTATAAACTATACAAGCTGGGATATACATAGGTGAAAGTAACAATGCGAGCAGAGTAGCAGCGCTTATATTTCCATGGGAAATGGAACGCTTTGGTTGTTATTATTAAGTAGAGTTGCAGAAATGTTTTATATGTTTGTTAAGCACTCTCAAGGATAAGTAGTGTATTTACTCGGGGCTATAGTATGTGAGAAAGCAAAATTAGGCATTGTTTGTCTTCCTTCTAGCTAATGCGATTAAAGGCGTTAGATTAAAAAAGCTTTAATGAAAAGAATGTTCGCACGAAGCAATATTTGGATATATATGAAAGTGATAAGAAAGTCAATTTGCTGTACCACAGCTTGCGAAAAATCAGGACACAATTTATCATCTGTAGTTTCTGTAGCTAGTGGCAGTAATTAGTTTTTGTATAGAAGGTGTTTTTTAGCTGCATGGCTTGATTGTTAGAAATATCAGTTCAGTCTTCAAATTTATCATGAATTTTTTGGAGCAAGAACAATGCCTTCCAATTGTGAAAATTTCCTTTAAATAAAAATAAACCTATACGCGAAGTTCAAATAGCACTTCGTCCATTTTACGGTATTACGTAATAAAGTTCATTTCAGGTCAAAACAATCCTCAAGTAATTAATTAATCAACATTACATCCAAAAAATTTGACATTTTGGTGCGATTAACATGGCAGTCATCATCGGTCCTTATTTTCAAGTTATTTGGACTAATTCGTATGAACCTTTGATTAGACATTGGCTTAAGCCGACATAAACCTGGAACTCATGAGGCATTGGAGATAAATATTTTAGTTACTATTGACGCTATACGGAAAAAGTAGTTAACAATTCAATTGATCGAATGGAATAGGTAACTCGTAGTAGGTAAAAATAATATTTAAATTATTTAGCAGATTGTAATAATAAAGTTCTCAAGCAGTTTAAAAAGACATCCGACATATTTTCATGTCATTTTTGTGATAAATTAAAATTATGATGCTTTTACTTTAACTTTTTTCCTAAATAAAGGGAAACATTTATATCATAAATTAGAAACTACACTCTTGTAACAATAAAGAATCATCTTTTTTCTGAATGGTAATTTCTAATGGGTTTTACCTTTTTTAAGGTCAAAAAGAAATGCCTTATGTTATCATTAATTCATCATCCCTTATGACGTGTCACTTTAATAGTAGTTGGATTAAATATCATAAAACAAATTAAAACAATAGTCCCTAATTATACCTTCTGCCTACGCCGAGGGAAAAATCTGGTATATCCTTGATAACACTTATGTTTCTGGAAACTAGCACTTAACCTAAACTAACATTAAATATGATGTTTTATTAAACATTTTTACACCCGTTTGACCCTCCCCCCCCAAAAAAAAGAAAATGACATTACTAAAAACAAAAGAAGGCGTGTGTTATGAAAACATGTTTTTTGAACCATTAATATCAAAATATATTTTATAAGATAAATGACTTCACTATCAATATGGGAATATGTAAAAACATCAAAAACAAGAATTCCACCCAAGGACCTCATATATAACCTTTTCCATAAGCTCTCGACGCTACAAGAAAAACAGGTAAAACTCCCATTGTATCTTCTGTTAAATGTTTATGTTCGTAAATATCCTTTGTTTAGGAAGTATATTCTTGAAATAATCCACTTTTGTATCAAATGTATTTTTGTTTTGTTTAGAAAAACAAAATTATATCCATTTAATATAATGTATAAGATTGTAGGGTTACAACCAAACTATCCTTCAGGGTTCTCATAGCAACATTAGGCTTGTGCTTGGGCTGTGTGACACTTTTGGGATGGGCAGAAGAAAAACATTCCCCCATTAGTTAATAACCTCGTGCCATAGAGAATATGATTTGGCAGAAAACAAGGATGCGGAAAACAAGAAAAACAAGGACACATAAATTTAAACAAAAAATGCACCAAAAAGGGCATTTTCGTATCAAAATAAAAAAAGACACAAAATAAAATTACACGAAAAATCTCAAACAATCGCTTGTTAACTGTTGCGTATTTTATTTGGAGTTGAAAAAAAGTCCTTCTTTTTTGAACTTAACTCTCGTTTGCCCTCTCTTACACTTCTAACCCTCCAACTACTCTTCTGTCTCTCTCTATCTCTCTGTCGTTTCATTATAACATTGTTATTTTTTGGAATAGATTTTGTTTTTCAAAAAAAACTCAGATTTATTGAGTTAAAAAAAGGAAAAGCGAATCATTACGAAGTTTTCCTTCCTTGTTTGGTCCTTGTTTTAGTGTTCTTTATCAAATTCTAAGTTTGAAACAGCAAGGAGTTCCGGTTCAGAGATAGAGAGAGGAGAAGAAACACAAAATAAAAAAAAAAAAACAAAAAAAAAATACATGAAACCTGTAAGAATGTAAACCACCATCAAGACATTTGTGCTGTCCACTGGCCTGAAAAAGGATAATTTGATTATAAAGGAAGAGGATGGATTCCAAATGGAGATGACAGAAAAGGACGATTCTCTGGATCTGAATCTGGGATATACTCGCGTAGATACTGAGATAGATATAAGACAAAACAACAACTTGCCAACATAAGATAAAACGTTCGAGTATGTATAAAAATGTTCCTTATTAGAAGGAATTTTTGTATCGTCTTGGTTTCTCGTCTTTTTCATGTTATTACCCCTTACACCTTTTATGAAGAACCAATTGAATTCCTCCGTAAGGATTCTTAAAGGTGTAAAGAGCGCTTGAGAGTTTTCAGCTCCAGATATTGGAATGATGAGAAAACGGCGACGCTGCCGCCGCCACCAAGATATAGGGAAAGGCCTGGAAGAGGAAAAAGTAGAAGTAGAAGTAGAAAAGAAGAAGAGGGAGGAGGCTTCATTTCATAATGGATGTAGAATGAATTTCTATTTTTGTCCCCAGCAGCAAGGATACGAAATAAGAACTGTGTTCTGTTCAATGTGCCTTCCGGCAATAAAGGATATCTTTTGTGTTACGTAAATTGGTTTTAAATTGGTAACATGTTTTTTTTTGTTGTTGTAGATACATATATTTTTTTGAGCCGTTATGGAGTTTTTCGTACGTCCGTCGCCCTCGTCCTTGTCTTAGTCTTCGTCCTTGTCGTCTTCGTTATTGTGTTATATATTTTTGTCCCTTTCCATCCCTCTCATCCGTTTGCCGCTTGGTTTGATTTTTGTTTCCCCTCTCTTGAAGATGAAAAGACTCGGATGGAATTCGATTTTGAATCTTATTATCAATGTAAACGTTTGGATATGGACTGGAGTAGGGGTATAGTGGTATATGATAGGGCTTGAGGCCAGAAGCTTATTTAAAGTGAAAGGTTATCAGTTTACCTTTTTTTTCTCTTCGTTTTTGAAAGTGGGTACCTATGTGAGTTGTTGATGGTGAAGCTGCTATTGCTCTGCTAAATTAAGTTCTTTTGCAACATTTAAAAAAGAATTATCTCTCTAAAGTAGATATTGCTGAATTTTGTATTAAAAAGAGAAATTAAAATGATATACATGCCTACATTGAAAAGGGCACAATATTTCCCATAAATAAAAACATATTTTAACTGAACGAAAACAACAAAAAAACAATATATGTGGAATGGAGGGAGGTGAGTTTTAGGTTTGGGATGACGATAAGGTAGTTCAAAACAGTTTAAAAGTTTTATTGTGTATCGAATCTGACTATATTAGATTAAAAATTTCCAATTTAAAGATTTTGATTATTGAGAAGTTCATATAAATTGTTGAGGAGATAGCAAAAACTTTTAATCTCTTGCGAAATTCTTATAACAATGTTTAAGGTTAAGGAGATATACACATTGGTAGGTAGGTAGATATTTGTATTTATGGAAATAACACATAATTTGATTATTTAAACTTTCAATGAAAAATGCTTCCTTTTAAAAAGCTTTGTCCTGAAGATTCTTTTTTCTTTGTTGGCCAAATTTATCAAAATTGTCCTTAAACAGCGATTTGGGATGTTTAAGATTTTTTGACTGGATAAAAGTTTTGTGGTAATTTTAAAATTTTTGCAAATTAATAAATCAAATAAAGCCTTCGTCAAAAAAATCGAAGGATACACTTAAAGGTTTTTAAAATTCCTGAATCAGGAAGCACCAAATAAAAATTGTAGTAAAATCAAGTGTTATTGTATTATTAAACCAGGTAAGAGAAATTATAATACAATGGTAGTTAGTTTTAGCAAAAAAATTGGAATTATATTAATCTTTAAAACGGATAAGAGTTTATTTTGAAAAGAGCTCCCCAGGTTTGTTTATGTTAAAGCTGCTAGGATCAACTGAAATAGCATAATATCCAGGAAAAGGCAAACAACAATAACTTCTCATTGCGGTGTCCTTCAGAATGATTAGTTTGTACAATAAGCCAAATTTTCATTGAAGAACTTGGAAAAGTTGCAATCAACTATTCAGGTTTAAGCTGTTTTTGAAGAGATATTCGTGACTTTTACCATTTGAGGGTATGAATAACAAAGGTTTGTATAAAATTAAATTAATTTCTTCATGTTTTAGATATTAAAGTCGATAAACAATTTTAAGAAGTATTTTTTGAAACACTCATTTTTGTACATTTTTTCCTAAAAACGTTATTCCGCAATAGTCCGTTGAGAACTATGGCTTATTGATTTACAACACTCAACCATTCCTGTGAGTGAATTATGTTATCAGCAATAGAGGGAACCTAACGTTTTAAGTCGAAACCGAACGACTAATTAGAGAAAGCAATTTTCATGAATACAATTACTCTTGGAGAATGTGTCAATTCTTCGCAAGAGGCAGTACCCGTGAAAAAACTTTTGTATGGTGGAGGTAGGGATCGAAGCTAGCATGACAGTCCAACGCATTAGCCTACTTACGTCACGGGTACTACTATTCTCCTTTTTTTCATCCAAGCTTTCTTACTTAAAATGTTAATCAAACAATGCGATTGTAAGAAAGTCGAAAAAATGTGTCTGGTGATTCGACCCTAAAGCCTAAAATATTCTGGCGATTGTATAATAATAGACATTTTTGTAATGTCCAGAAATGAAAGTAGTGCAGGACCCAGTCTTGCATTTTATATTTCTTATGAAGGTTTGGTTTTTTTTTTTAGTTGGGAACTATGTTAAGCCATCAAAAAGTTTCAAATCAATTATATCTTTTTATTTATTTATAAAGCAATATTGGTTAAAGCCTGGATTTCCTTCCTGATGAGCATAATATCAAAGTAAGTTTCAAAATCTTTATGCCATTGAAATTTTCAAAAACAATTTAAATTTTGTATTAATCAATTAAAATGTCTTTTGATTGTTTTCAAAAGTCTTAGGAAATTAAGATTTAATTATTATGGTTGCAGTCATCTTAAGGCATAATTTATATAAATATAAATGAATCATTATTTGAAGAAATGTCTTTATTCTAGATTGTTGGAAATTTATTTATTGTATCTTCTTAAATATTTTTGGGTTTTATAATATCTTCAAATTGATATCAATTATTACTGCCAGAAATCAAAATTTATTAGTTGCAAAGATTGTGGTTTCATTTGTTGAATATTTTCAAATTCAAAAATAATGATTTATATCTTTGGTAAACATTTATCTGGATATAATTGAGACTTGAGATTTAAAAGAATGATGAACTCAATATCTAACCCAATAAATACAATTGAACCCATTTTACTCTAAAAGAAACAGAAACAAATAATTTAAAAAGCCTTTCAAATACATTCTTAACTTCTCTCCAAAACTCATCATGACATCAAATCCTTAAAAAAATGATGAGCCAAGAAATTCGTCCTGACAACCAAGAAAAAAGTAGAAAAAAAATTCTAAAAATAGATCAATAAAACGTTGACAATTTATCCAAATCCTTTTAAAAGCTTGAAATATTTATAAGAACTCAATAACAAATACAAAAAAGGTGTTACCTGTTTTCTGTTTTCAATTTAAAGAGGAAAAGTACCTGGCATTTAACCTTAAATACCTATGTCCTGTCCAATAAGTCCTCCATGATGCTTATGGGCATTACTGCCACAAACCGGCTTATATAACATATAACAGTATAGTTTAACAATATATAAAGACGAGGAGCGACACGTGAAAGTGCGATTTACATTTATAATGAAAATCCTTATCCTTGTTTCAATTTAGTCCCTTATATTGAAGTTGCACGTTTCCACTGCCATATTTATCCCGTCTTTTGTGTGTTTTTAAGCCCCTTTCCGATGTAATCGATATTTCTGTTCATGATCCAATGTCCGAATATATATGTAGGTTCTATATAACTTTATAGTCATAGTATATATGTAGGTAGTTATATATATATATATAAGTATTATTGGTTTATGGAGTTTATTTTCATTGGAAAACACTTCCAGTTGGTTTGTTTTTTTTTCTCTCCCTCTCTTGTTCTTCTTTAAATATAATTTCATTTTCGTGTTTAACCAATATTGAGAACAAACATTGGGTACACATTTTACATTGGTCCATTTATTTTTTCTTATACAGTTTCAGTCAAAAAATAAAAGCAGATCGAAGTTTCAAAATCAGTTTTCAATGACTCATATTGAGTTTTTGTTATATCACCACAAGTTTGAGAGTGAAGGAAATTTCGAATTAAGCCGGGCTAAGAAAACTTAACCATACCAAAAATAAGATAACATTCCCCAATTTTCCCAATTTTGGGAGTAAGGTCTTGAGAAACTAATTTAAAATTCCACGACCTAAGGACTCCAAAAAGGCCTAAATTAAACCATCATTAGTTTTTTAAAAAATTATTTTGTTCTTGAAAGTCTCCACAAATTGCAGTTTTGGGCTTAAGAAAACAATTCGGATTCTAATCCCTAAATTCTCACCTCCATATATTTTTCAAAATTCATTTCGTTTATAAGCGCTGAAAAAATTTCAGCTTTTTGACTTAATTTTGAGAGTAAGGGTTTCAGGAAACAATTTGGAAATCCATAAAATAGGAATCTTAGATATAAAATAAATTCTTAATTTTTAAAGATTTCGAACCTAAAGTTTTAATGTTTAAAACTTGACGAAAACTTGGAATCACCATAATTCTTTTTTTGGAGGGGGGTGGGGATAAGGTGTTTTTGAACCAAGTCGACGTTAAATCACTTAATTAGCTCAAAAAGAGTCCTAGAGTCCAATTATGTAAAAGGTTAAGAACCAGTTGATCTAACACCAGACAACTAAACTTGAATGACCAAAACAGCCTTCATTTACTTTATAAAGTCGATAACGGCTTAATTTTGTTGACCACAACTGTACAAATGTATAAAACACATAGAATATATATGTTTTGTATTAAATTTTATTTATTTTTTTAATTTATTTCAAACTTTTTGACTCACATACCCGTAACAACATGTTTAACAATGCAACCTCAGGCAGCTCATCCTGATCGTGTCCACCTTGTTGTTGTCGACAAGGCAAACACACAAACCCCCTCCTCTTACCCATCCACAAACCAACACATTGAATAGAGACTTTTAAGTTTAAAACATATGTGTTTGGGTATAGCAATTTATACTACTAACCTATAGTGCCACAGGATATCACTGTTCGAAATTTCTACAAGTACCATGAGATGAGTACCTATACAGTGCACTAGAGTCCTTGAGTGGGATAGTATAGTATAGTTTTGTTTTGTTGTATTTTGTTCGTCCTGTAATTCCTTTTGACAGAGCGTGTTGCATGGAATTAAGATAATACTACCGATTAACTGATACACATGCAACCGCGATCCTGTCGGTGAATAAAAACTGCACTTAATAGTTGACAGTAGTTAGGTGCTCCACACACACACACAGAAACACTATACAGTAGGTATGCCACCACCTCCGCTATGCTATCGCCACCATCACCACCGGATCCGGATATGAGTTCCATTTGCATATTTTCGTTGTTTTTTTTTTAAATTCCTTTTATTTTATTCAACTTTGTATGAATGAGTAGATCCGTGTTGTGTTTTTGTTTGTTTGCCGGATGCTCGAACACAATCGCATCCCCTTGCATTAAATTATTTTTTTATTGGAACGGACTTCTGACATTATCTCCACTTCGGTGAATTGTTGGTTTGTTGCTTCGACGCTACGCGACGGTCAGTCTCAGTGTTGACGCGGTATTCGGGTTGAAAATGGTGGCGGTGTGAGTGGCGGCGGGGTTGGAAACAAGTGGAAAATTATTTTGTGGGCGGCTGGTCGAAGCGTTATAAGGACACTTGAAATTTTTCACAACGACGCACACAATAAGGACTTTGGTAATGACAGGTGAAAAGTATTTAATTTGGGTCAACGAGAAAAATTTATATAATCGAAAACAAAAACAAAAACACACTCAATCTATATTCGTACACAAAAATTAACAAAAACAAAAAACAAACGATTTGTGAAATTCTACGATGAGTATAAGTAGGCTCGAATTTCCAAACCAAACCAAATCAACAAAAAAAACGTATCTATTTATGTATAAATAATTTTGACTGATTTTAATTATTATTATTTCCATTTTCCAATCGAATCTGAATATGTATATGAGGATATGTGTCGGATCTCGAATGCCAATGCCCCATTTTGTGGATTTTCGTTGCGGATAGTCCGCAGCATTCGAATTGCTTGCAATTAATCAATTTAAAAATATAATAAGCGTGCAATGTGATAAAATATTGATTTTTTTTTGTGTCAGAATTCAAGAGGATACAATAGGGGTGAGAGTATTGTATTTTAAGTGAACTTTTTGAGAGTTAAGTGAAACAAATCAAGAACAAATTGGGAATGCAAAAGGCCACTTTTGAGCCAACAGAATGTATAACAAAATATAGGATTTTTTTCAAAATTTCATGAGATTGCATACTTTTGATTTTAATATTTATATTTTAGTTTTTTACTTCATTTTGTAGCAAAGGCTTAAGGAATCGATTTAAAGATCCATGGCCTAAAAAGCCCTAAAATAATCCTAAATTCCCCAATCAATAGTTTTTTTTTTTAATTTTGTTTGGCTTAGAAATTCCTTCTGGAAGGGGATTCTTGAACCAAGCAATTAATTATCACCAAAAAAAGTCCTCAATTCTTACATTTTTAAAATTTAGAAATTCGCTTGTGGTGTTAACATCTCTATTTTTTAACTTCCAACATGTTGAAAATGTCTTGAAAATTTGACATATCTTAAGAAATAAATTGTGTCAAATTATTTATAGTTTTTTTGTCTGTTGATTTAACATAAAAACTACATTCGAAAGACTTACGACCAAAAATTGGAGTTAACGCACTTAACTCAACGGTCCAATTCAACAAATTCATGCTCTATTTGGGACGACAGCGGTCATTAGGGATACAAATTAGCAGCTTTATCGTTTTTGAAGATGGTATAATGCCATTTATTGTCAATTCCACTTCGACAGGTCACAAATTAATACAATTTTCATGACGATAAAGTAGAATAAGTTAGAAGATTTTATGGTTAGTAAGAAGCCAATGCTTCAGTTCGTATATAATTTTTGTTCTTGAATACATTTTAATTAATGTCTAGCACTAAACATTAAATATAAGTAATCTTAAACATTAACAAATCCTTTAAGATTCTATAACAATCTAGCTTTGCTTTTAGATGAGATGATCATAAAATTTTGATAGCATTCGCAAGAAAATTATTATTTTTTGAACAATTGACAACAGCAGGAAAGAAGCAACTATAGCTATAATCTAACCGCCCGCTAATGAAAGAAATTCAATTTTCCCACAAAAAAAAAAAACACATACACTCAAACAACATTCGTTTAGTACTTTGACCAACACAAATAATTAAATTCATTTCAATTAAATTCTATTGCCTTTTATTAAGCATCCAATTGAGTTTTCATTCACCATTGTTCTGCCAATAAACGTGGGGCTCGATCTTTCTCTCTATGTATAGTTGAACTCTGAGGCCAATTGTTTAATGTGGCCAACGGCTTTTACTTCCAGTCTTTTGTTCACTTTCATAAAACTTTAGCCAATATATACGTATACATTCGTATTTATATATACAGACAAAATAAAAAAATATAAAAAATAAAGCTAAAGTTAAAATAAAAATAAAAATAAAATCTAAAAAAATAAATAAATATCCCTTCTTTCATTTGATTTAAACTGAATGGAATGGGACATCATTGTACATACATACATATATACGTTCGTCATCATCATCATCATCATCATCATCATCATCATCATCATCATCATCAACATCATAGTCATCGTTCCTCTGTTTTCCTTTTTCGTTTATTCATAACGGGATCTACATTATACACAAACTCACACAATAAAATATACCTATTTTATATAAATGTATGCTCGTATAGGTATTCCTGCGTTTAAACTAAAAAAAATACCTTATTTATTTTATTTTTCATCATATTTTTCGTTTCCCTATTTAATTTATATTTTGCCTTGAATACTTGTTTTATTGGTATAAACAGAAACAAAACAAAATAAATAAATTTAAAAAAATATTCGTATATAGAATTTTATATAAAGTTAATTTTATAGCTAAATTAATGATCCGGTCCAATGAGTAGGAAGTCAAGAGAAATTGTATATAAATAAAATTGTACTGATGCACATATCAATTCGTACATATACATAAATATAAATGCATACATTAATTTTCTTATTTTCTTTGAAATAAAAAAATTGAAAAATTAATTAAACAAATTTCAAAAATGAGAAAAAAAATATTTGTCACTCTTTTTTGAAATGTAATCAAACTATTCAATCAATTCAATTTGAACCAGAAATAAATTAAAACTTGATACAATTACCCTTCTATAGGAAAAAAAAAATAATTAAATACATTTTATTTTGATTTTGTAGAAAGTTTTGTGCTTATAATCAAAATGAGGTAGATTGAATGCTAAGCATGAATCTATACTAACATTATAAGGCTGAAGAGTTTGTTTGTGTGTTTGACCACGATAATCTCAGAAACTACTGATCCAATTTGAAAAATTCTTAGATATGTGTTAGATAGCCCATTTATCAAGGAATGCTATAGGATATGGCTATATAAAATCATGCTAGGACTTAATTGAGCGAAGAATTAGAGAAGAATGTTTTTTCCCTTTTGATAGTTTATATTGTATGTTCTAAAATGAACCATGCTAGGAACACGTCACGAAGCTCAGGTAGTTGTTAAAATATGAATGTTTTTGTTGGGAATGTATTGGTATTCGTTTCACTTTCAGTTCAAATCAAACTTCAAATGAATACATTCCCATTAAACAATACATTTTAAAATTAAAATATGAGTGTGTGTTTTTAAAGTGATTTTTTTGTTCAATATGCAACAATTTCCAAAGAACTTTGAAAGGTTTAAGCTGTTTTAGTTTGCTTGACTGTTGACACCAAAATTTACACGAACCAATTTCGATTATATTTTATAGCACTTAATGTGATGACTTTAAACAACACTTGCAAATGAGCTTGAGGGTCAAAAAATTTTTTTAATGAAAATTGTCTTCATTCAAACATTTGATTATGGAATTTCAAACTATTTTTTTCTTGGTAGGTATATAACTTGTTTATCAAAAATTACATATTAATTTTTTGTGTTGCTTTTAATGTAAAAAAAACTTCAAAATCAAACGTTTCGTAAGTTTTTTAGAAAAAAATATTTGATGTTGAAACGTTTAAAAAATATTGTTTACCTTTCTTTTCAAAACGGCCATTTTCTTTCACATGGGTAAGACATTTGTTAAATATTTCTTCTTCACCTCATAAGGAACTTAATTATTGTCAAGTTTTATTATTTTTTTGAAAATATTAAATTTACTTTAAATCATTCTGTTTAAAAAAAAAAGTAAATATTAAAAAAAAAAAACATTTTTGTTGTTTCGCTTTAACACTTATACTTTTTATATAGAAATCATAACACACAAAGGTATCAATCCTATAAAGTTATATACATTTGCCTGAGGATCGAAATTTTAAATTTTATCAAAAAAAAAATAATTAAAAAAAAGTATTTTAACCCATTAATTGCATTAAATCTAAAAAATTAATAGAAAATCGATCAGAAACATAGAATTTTCGACGTTTGAACAAAATATTTGTAAAGGGTGATTTTTAGCTATTATCTTTTTGGCATCACTGGTTTAAAAAGCTGACGCACGTTTCGTGTTTTGTATCACTATCAAAAATCTTTTATTTGGTCTATAATTAAACCATTAATCGTCTTACAAATGAACAACGCTAGAAAATTATTGAATTTTGTTATCAAAATGCGTGCTCTGTTAAAAAAGTTCATCGTGTGCTTCTTCCATATTATGGTGAGAAAAATAAACCAACTGAAGCGGCTCTTCGGACTATTGTGAATAAAATTTCGCACCAAATTTACATTGTTGAACATTAAAACCACTGAAATGTTAATGGGCCTTGGAAAGTTAGCCGAAGATCCAATTTTTTCCGAAAAATTGTGTTCAGCGACGAAGCTCATGTTTGGCTCAATGTGTACGGAAATAAGCAGAATTGTTGATTTTGAAGTGAATATCAGCCAGAAGCATTGCAAGAGCTACCAATGCACCAGAAAAATCACAGTTTGGTGCGGTTTATGGGCTGGTGGCATCATTGGACCGTACTTATTCAAAGGTGATGCGAATCGTAACGTAACTGTGAATGGTGAGCGCTTCCGTGAGATGATATCCAACTTTTTTTGCCCAAAATGCAAGAACTTAACTTGTATGAAATGTGGTATCAACAAGATAATGCCACATGCTACACAGCACACGCAACATTGAAGCATTTATTCGTGAGATACGGGCCGAAATGTTGGAAAGAGTATGCCAAAATTGGACTAAACGGATGGACCATTTGAGTCGCAGTCAAGGTCAACATTTGCATAAAATAATCATAATCTTAAAACATTAATCGATTCAAATAAAGATTACATGAATTTCCCAAATGACTTAAAACCTGCTTGTGTTATACTCATTTTTAAAAAAGGGAGCAAAAAGGATGTAAAGAACTACAGACCTATTTCAATATTACCATCAATTTCAAAGATTTTTGAAAAAAATTATAAAAAATAGAATCTTACGATATCTTACAAGTAAGAATTACTTTAGCCCCTCACAGTTTGGACTTAGATCGGGAAAGTCAACAGAAGATGCTTTATTAAACTTCTGCTGTTCAATACAACAAGAAGTGGACACAAAAATTAAATGTGCTGATCTTTTTGTTGACATTACAAACGCCTTTGATATGGTCAGTCGCTCTTTCCTTTTGAAAAAATTGCATGATGTTGGTTTCCGAGGATTCATATATTTACAATTTGTTTGAATCCTACCTGTGTAAAAGGTCTTAGATAGTCATAGTAAGTAATGTTCTAAGTGATTCCATGGATATTAACTTGGGTGTCCCAGAGGGGTCAGTTCTTGGGCCCATTCTTTTCTTGGTGTATATAAATTATCGCATTTGCTGATGATATCGCAATTGGATACAATTCACTTTGTCCATTAAATTTGATTTCGGATATAAACCATGATGTACATTTATTAAGGCTATGGTTTGCGGACCATAAACTTTTAGTCAATAACAAATCCAAACTTATGATGTTCAGCAATGGACTAACAGAACATGCTTAAATATAGAAACAGTGAAAGATTTTAAGTATTTAGGTGTCAAAATTGACCAATATTTAAAATGGTCTGAGCACATTACGGATTTAAAGCAATATCTTCTTTCAACCGTAAGATGCTTTTATCGGTTAAAAAAATATTTTTCATTCTCCACGTTAAAAAAGGTTTACTGTGGTATTTTCCACCTCGAAGTTACAATATGGTACCAGTTGTTGCTGAGGTGCATACTTAAACAAAATCCAACAATTAACAGTTCTTCAAAAACGTGCCCTCTGCTCACTCTGCAGATTTATTTAGAGAAACAGGTATTCTACCAGTAAGATACTTGTTGTTTGGAAAGCCCTATAAGTAATACATATAACATGAGAAATTCTAACTCGGTACGATTAAACATTTGAATTACGAAGGATTAGAAACCGTCCACAGTTCTTAAAATCCCTTAAATTATGGCTTCTTAATTTCGATACTTATAACATTAAATCTTTGTTAAACAACCTCATTTGATAATATTTATTCTCTTTAATTATTTGCGTATATAATAATTAAAATATTGTTTATGCAGTTCAAATAAATCATAATGATCGATTCATAAAAAACTTTTTTCTCTGTTTCTCTATCTTTATCATATACGTTATTAATAATATATCCACCCCACAATATAAAAATTTGTAAATGTGGCATTAATTCAATTTTAACTTAAAATTCAAATGCTACAACCTATTCCCTGTAATTAATTGTACAAAATACATATATTATTAAATCAGAAATAAGATATCTAAAATTTGTTAGGAGAATATGATATTAATAAATAAATAAATAAAAATAAATTTTTCTGAATTTTATGTGTTTTTTTTTACTTTTCTAAAGCTTTTAAAAAATCACCACTGCAGCGAATCTGCTTTTAACTTTAATTTCAAGGTTTATTCTTTAACGAAACAATAGTTAAGCTGTAAGGGCATGGACATACAGATGAATAAACTTCTTCCGACTTCTCTTTCTCGGCCATCGTAATCTCATGCTTCATTAAAATCTCAAGTTCATTATTTCTTACTAATGCGATATTTGTCTTCATGTCGTATGTAGCAACTACAAATTTGCTAAAAACTAGTGAAGTCAGTTTTCGAATTCAATACCTTGAAAACGCTTAATAATAATATTTACTTGGATTTAAAATTAGTTTCTATTACGTTTTTTTTTAAACTGACTGAGTTTAAAAATTCATTTCACCAAAAACACTTCAAAACTTGTTTGGAAACATTTTTTTAGAAAATGATTGACTAATTTTTTAAGTTCCTTAACATTTCGACTTTTTTCACGACAAAATGCGAACTTCAACTATTCACAAGCATCAATAGGAAGTTATCAGTGTTTTTCGCAACCAATTTTTAAAAATATTATTTACTCTATAGAAGTAAACAAAACTTTTCACCGAACAACTAAATCTTTTTCTTGGTGTCAAGCCATTTTCAAGATGTTGCTTTATAATTAACTGCAATTGCTTTTTATAGTTTGAATTTTGTAATATTATTTCGGCAATATCTCTTGATTTGTGTGTAAAAATTTGCTATCAAGCGTAAATTATTATTTACGATTATGTTTATTTAAAAATTCAAAAATGTATTTACAAACAAAAATAAAATAGAAAATAATAGAATTAACAAACTAGAACAGAAAGCATTAAAAGTCCACTCTGCCACTTACACATGTTTTTCGAACAGGTGGACTACCAAACAGCTTTCCCGCAGTTACCTCCATACTTATATGTATATGACTCTTGTAAAGTGGTAAGTACAGGTACTCTTTTGTTTTCCATTAAATACAGAAAAACATACTTATAGTTAAAACTTCCGACACAAATGACATCAAAACCTCATTATCGCGTGTTTTAAGCAAATTTAAAAACTTTTTAATTTTTATTTCCTGCTTTTTTTTCTTGTGAAAACAATTACATTTTTGTTTCTTTTTTTTTAAGAGAAAGAAAAATATTACTTCCCCTACCGTGTCACTGGGCAGGACATAGCAGATTACCAATCCAGGATCATGCAAAACAAAGGGATAAGCTGCTCTCATAGGAAGGTATAATAAATACCTATATAGAGATAGCAGTTCCTAGGACATAGGAGTTCAGAGAGTTAAAAAACGAAAAATGGTTGGCTTTTGTATGAGAGAACTGGAAATTCATGTCATTACATCGAATTGGGAACGAAAGTATTCTTTTGTTTAAACACCGATGTTATGTGGGTGCTATGGAGGTGCTTTGCTTGCACACACCTCAAAAAAACGTTCCAACTTTTTTTTGTGTTCTTTTTTATTTCTGTGTTCGTCAGAAAAACGAATTAAAAGTTTTCCAATTATTCGAAAGTCGTGTTCGTGAGGATTACGAATAGATATGGAATTGGTTTGGGTTTTGGTATAGGTAGCTACTAATGTAAATGAAAATATACATAAGTATGTTGATGGTGTCCTTTATATGACCAATGGTACTAATTTGCAAAATTGTATACTACTTTGACCAAATCACTGACATTTGTTAGTAGACGTCCTTTTTTGTCAGTCTTTGTTCGAACTTAATATTGGTGAAATTTGTAAAAGTTAACATCTATGCATTTTAATACACGTCCATAAAGGAAAAGAATGGTAATTAATTGTAAAAAGTGGTTTATTTTTGCTGCATAGAGATATTTAATCTTAATTACAAATATCATGCAGTGGTTTTCATGTTCCTATGTACAAATCTTTCAATAGATAAGTAGAGAATTTTTGTAAGCACTCAATTGCATGCAACTTTTCAATTAGCAAATAGAAGGACATTCTTATTCTGAAACTTAAATATGTAGTATAAACATCAAAGTACAAATATATTATCTAACATTTAATAATTATAAATCTTTGTTTGTACGACCATATTCACATACGTTTCTGCGATGAAAAGTAAATCTAATATATGTTGTCCAAGGTTCGACAGCTAAGTATGCTAAACCGTGTTGATATTGGTGTTCAGTAAGGTTAAGTGTGAAACTGTGTAAATGTACTAGAAAACAAATATATCTGTTCACTAAGTTCGTAGAGTACTTTGTCTTCTTTACGGTGGCATTTAGTAATAAGACTAACTGCTGGATAAAAACAAGGCTGTGATACTATTCACACTATAACTGCAAATTCTTGCCCAACTGTTTATATTTTTTAAAGTTTTACAAAATATTAATTACACATTGTGTAAGGCTAGAAAAGTTTGAAGAAGAAATCATTATTTGTCCCAGGATACAAGAGTCAATATCATGATATGTCAGAACTAAATTGTTTAAGGTTAAACGTAAAAGGTACGCACCCGCAGACATCTTTCTGAAAAACAATCATCTTAAAACATCAAACAAAAAATTTAATTCAACAAATCGGACCATTATAATAAAAATTTTGAAACAATTCTTTTACACATTGGTTTAGAAAATGTTTGAGCTTCCAAAACAAAATACAATTCTCAATTTTCAAAACATTCTATATTGATGTTAAATAGCCTTAAGCTTTCCTCAACAAATGGTCTATCTACAAATGAATGCATTTTTCAAATCGGACCAGTAGTTTCTGGGATAAGCGCATTCAAACAAACAAGCAAACAAACAAAACAAGCTCTACAGCTGTAGAATATTTATGTATATATGTAGATCTAAAGCTTTTAAGAGAAACACCCTATATGTTTGTATTTTTTACTCGAAATCCATCCCATATAAATCTGTATTTCTAACTGAAGTATCCTTTTTAACACACATAAAATGTTCTTATTCTAAATTCAATATAAGCAGCTTAAGGTAAAATATTTTCATTAAATATCAAATATACTCAATATCCTAAACACAATTGAAAAGTTAAAAACCACCAATAAGGAGAATACTTAATATTTATTCATTTCATTTGAATTCAAAGTTCAATATGTTTTTGAATGAACGTACGTATGTGTTGCCATTACCGTTGCTATTGCCATTGCCATTCAAATAAAACATTTGCCCACTAATCAGCGTTAAATTGTTCAACATAATGAGTTCATTATTGACCAAAGGATGCCTATTGCATATCCGTCCAATAAAACGCTTGTGAAATGTTCACATTGTATGTATAGAGCATCAGCTCTTCTCTTCTAGATCGTCCTTTTCCATGATTTCCCGGACTGGGTTCATATGCTTCTTCTACATATACATACCTCCGTATTAAGGTTTTGGTATGTTAGATGTATAAAGGTACGAAATTATCTATACCTAACTTCATATATACATAGCAACAACAATTCGCTATCTTCCGTTTAGGTTAGAGTCGGTAGGTGGTGTGTGTTCATTTTTGAATAAACGTAACGTAGGTACATTGACGATAGACCATGGCCGCTAATTAACAAGAGCATGTTAATTAATTTCCTCGAGACCAAATGAGGAAGTGTTTTCAAATCACCTACGAATATATTCGTTGTTCGTTTGTAGATACTCGCGTATATCTTTTTAGATATTGAATGTTGGAAATTCAAACAAGGACATTTTGCTTGGTTTCTGATCGTCGGTGGCGGTGACGACGCGGCGTTAGTGCTTGGCCAGTTTAATCAAATATTAAACAATGAATACTGCAAAAGAACGTGATTGCAATACATAATGGTATTGGAAAGCTTATTATCATCTAATAAGTTCGAGTATACCTGGGTTTCTTTTCAATTTAAGACGATTTTCGTTTTTTTTTTTATATTTGTTCCCTCAGGAGCAAGTATTAGTTGCGGTTTATGACTAAGAAAAGGAGTCTTATATAGATACAAAACTTTTAGTAAAAAAAAAATAATAATCGTGAATAAAATAAATTGCACATATCCTTGAGGGTTCCATAAGCAGCTTTCGATACAATTATTATTGATAACGTAATTTGAAATAACTTGTTTCAGAACTTTTCGTTAATATTTTTTTTCCATCAGATCCTTGAATAGAAGCTTCAGGTAAATATGGAAAAAGGTTAATTAAGTCGATTGTGAGAAGAAAAATATAGATCTTTAAGTTGGCAACAATATTGTAATTAGCAGCCATTTTGTCGTCATGTGTCAAGTGATTTATTTTTCGTTAGTTTTGATATTTGATCATGGTTCTGTTCTGAACATCCATAAGTTAATTCTATTAAGCTATGAAGTTCACTTTTGTTTGTATGGATAGACCAATAAACAAAACTGCAGTATAGGAGAGAGAAGCAGAAGTTGTTTGGCTGAAAATTAACTCCGGCAAAACAAAACTGATCAGCTTCGGAACCCGACCATCCTCTCAAATAAATATTTCCTAGCAACCGGTGGAAAAAGTAGAGAGCTTTCAATATCTTTGAAGTATTGTCTTCATCGAAGGCGAACCGAACAAGACGTAATCTGCCACATCGCAAAGCAAAAGCGGCGATCGGTGTGTTGTCCAAAATATGGAGGAATAACTCTATCAGTTTAAGAACAAAACTACGGCTGTTTCGCACAAATTTCGAATCTGTATATCTTAAAGAATGAGTGCAGCACTTGAAAAGTTACTTCAGCCATTACAAGAAAGCTGTAAACCTTAGTGAATAGATGTCTTCGTAACATTATCTGGCTAAACCGTATATCAAATGAGGTCGATCATAGAAGGACAGGCTAGGAACCTATAGACTCTTTAATACGAAGGCGTAAGTTGCAATGGATTGGACATACGCTTCGAAAATAACTAAGAAGAGCTGGACGACTGAGAAACACATGGCGCAGGACAGTCGAGGCGGAATCAGCGTCACTTGGAAAAAGTTGAAGGGAGCTGAAACACATCTCCGGAAACTGTACACGATTTCGCAAAGGCTTTGTAGATGCCCTATGCTTCTAAAGGGGTTCCCAACGGACTTAACAGGTCTGAAAACCTGAGTATGTAACTAAGTTTGTAAGAAGTATATTGAATATTTGGAAACCGTTACACCATTAAAAACTGACCGTTTGAAGTGCTTTTTTTGTTGGTAAAATAGTTGGTCCGTACTTAAAAACAATGCTGATCAGAACGTTGAAGTTAATGGTGACGGCTGAATTTTTCGTTCATCAAATAAAACAAAGCGATGTGCAGGAGCTGCGCAGTTTCAACAAGACGGCGTAATATGTCGCACAGCTCTTGAAACAATTTATTTATAGAAGAAAACTTCTGGTAGCCACAAAGTTTCACGTTACGCACCAGTGAATTCGTTTCGAAAATCGTGCGATCTAAAGCCACTTGACTATTTTTTGTGAGAACATGTGAAGTCACTAGTATTAACCTACCCATGTTATTGGTGATGTACAGCCACAAGTGTTTAAAAAGTCATTGGAACTAAGGATTTAACTACGTTTGAACCAGCTATGTCATTATGCTAGAAATAATATTTTAATGTGCGAAGATTATCTTTCGAATGAAGTCAATTTCGTGTCAATTGAAAAAAATCACTTTTCTTTCATTCCATTTTTATACATCTTTGGGCATCTATCACTCTAAGTGCTGTAATTTTTTGATGTTTAACAAGTAAAAACTACATAGTTACTAAAAACAGAGCGATATCCGCTTCAAAATCCCTTTGAAATTATTGTGCTATATCTCGAAGAAGCCACATTGGCCACATAGACCCTTAGAATTTTTTCTTTGAGTTGTTTGAAAGATGAGGTCCTTTTCATAATACTTCACGATTGATTTAAGACCATATCGATGGAATTATCATGAATTGTGCGCAGTGTTCATGGAACATTTTAGGAAAAGGATATGGTCCCGCAACTTTAATTGTAGCTGGTATTTGAATTGAATATCAATTTATTCCTTTCAAAAAATTGTCGTTTTTATTGATATCAAAATGAAACCCCTTATTGGAAAACAATACAATATGATTGTTCGTCTACATTCTTTCAAATTAATACCGTTTTTTTTAATCCCTTAAGGCTTAACCTTTAATTTGTTAATTGTTAAATAAAATCAACATAACACATTTGTAAAACTTCTCCCTGCCAGCAGCCAGCATTTACCTAAAAAAATTAACCACACACCTAATTTCACCCCAAACATTTTTAAAACTATTTCAAAGAATTATCTTTTGTTAAACCCAATGAAAAAAAAAATTAGAAATAAAAACACACACAAAATATAAAATTCATTTTGGAATCATAATAATAATAATAAAAAAAGAAACGTTAAACATTTAGTTTTTAAACACGCAAAGTTCTGTGGTCAGCGAATTCTGACTTTGTAAAGGGTCTAGTTTTTTTTTTATTTTAGTGTGGGATGCCAAAAAGAGTTATTTTATTTTTGTTTTTAACTAAACTAAAACACATTTATGAAACAATTGCAATTAAACTTGTGGTCATTCATGTAGTATGTGGCATAATATAACATATAATAAAAAAAGACTACACTTTAATTTTGTGCGCTTTGATAAAAAATTAGCCATTTTTATTCACTCAGGGGGAAAAATTCACTTTAGAGCTATGCATTTTTTTTATTTGAAGCTCTGTGTTTCCTGTTTTGTTCATAATTTATGCTCTGTTCACGCTCGTTAAGTTTTGTGATATTTAAAAAAACGATTCCCATGGTATTAAAGTCAACATAAAAAGTAATATCTCATCAGATAGTAAGTATTCAATTATTTTAATACATATTTTGATTTCAATTTTTAATTTAAATTTATTGGCAAGTGGAAATACAATGATTGTGTTTTGTGTAAGTCCTTCTTTTCCTTTTCCACATCTTTTTTACTTTATACTTCAATTCACTTCATAGAGATATTAATAAAAAAAGAAAATCAAAAGCAACAACTTAATTAAACTCACCTGCATAGATCGCCTACTTGAACCGCTATTCGAGCGTGATAGTAATGGTGGTCGCCGTTTGGTAGCACCACGTCCGGCTAAGAGATTATTCAGCAAAGATGGCGATCGAGCGCAAATGAACGCATGGAACGAGGAAACCGTAAAAACGCCCAACTTGTTCAAAGTATTCTTTGTGGGCCGTGAAACATGTGTCAGAAGGGACTGCAATTAAAAATGAAGAAAAACGAAACAAGAGTTTATTGTTTATTTTAATATACAAGGATAAAAATAAAACATAAACAATTCAAAACAAACAAACAAACAACAATCAAATGGAGAAGAGTGCTTTTTTCTTCGTCCTGCAACTTCGACTGCTCCTGGATGCTGGATGCTATAGATGATGAAAAATATCCTTTAATCTGCTCTTTCATCAGAGCAGAAAGATGTGATCCTAAACGCTTCCTCGTGTACCTTTATAAAGAATAGTTCATCATAACGACGATGATAGAATATTATAACCAACACAAAGTACTTTTTACTATTTTTTCTCTATTTTTTTTTAACAATATAAAAACAAGTAAATTTTATGTATGTGGGGTATGCTTTTTGTATCTTTATTGTACCTTGTCGGTCCTTGAAAGGCACTTATGCAGATTGTGGCACTGTGAACAGAACATACATCATCCTAGACCGACCCTAGCTATGATGGCTAGCGAATATAGAATCCTGTCGAAGTGCTCCTTTGCGGCCGACAGGAGCAATTGAAAAATTACCTTTTTCTATGTGGTTCGTTTTTTTTTTCTTTTATGTATAGGTAGCTGTTGCTTTGATTGAGAGAGTTGCATCCTGCTTCCCATACCCAGTTTGATATCGTTCTATACACGTTCAGGGAGCCACCGTCACCGCTGCCGCCGACGACGACGCTTGAAGCATGAATTAGGAATGAAGAGAAGAAAAATAATCAAAAGACTTAGGGTTTGTCATCGTCGCATATAAAGACATCCTTGAACTTTGTTTTGTGTCAGTCATGTCAACATAGACTCTCCTCTTCGACAAAGTCCTTTTGTATATGGACGACTACGACGACGATAATGACGACAAGCAGCGTGGTGGCGGTGGCGGTAGTGGGTATATATATGGAGCTTTGAGTAATCGCAGCAACTGCTCAGAGGACATCAACTTAAGCCAACTCAAGCTCTGGCGATGGCGCTGCGAACGAGCATCGGCAGAGCATAATGACATTTAAATTACCATTATATGGAGTTGGAGATGCCTGCAAGCCATCTTACTCCATCATTACTCTCATATTTAATACCAACACTGCTTAAGGACATTCTTCATCATCCTGACGAGGACGACCATGGCCTCACCATCATGTGTAATAAATATACCAAGAGCATTTTTGAGCAAACAAAGTGGTGCAATTTATTATTAACGATTTATGGTTTCGGGGGTAAGGCGTAATCGTTACTACTTAGCTATACCTACCATAAAGCTTACATAGAGGGGATGATCTACTTCTTCGACTCTAGCTTTATATTGCTGCTCTTTAAATGTTCACATCGTCTTTTCAAATGTGGAGCAATGTCAAGAGTAGACCAGACCATTATCGGACAAAATACAAAAGCTGTTGCATAATGCGGCGCGGCGGCGAAGCGTCAGGCAGTGGTAGCGGCCAATGTAACAGATTTGTTGGCATGTAAGGATATGGCGTTTAGCAATCAATCAAGACATTAATCACTCATGGTGTTTTGAAAAATAGCTTATCAACCACAGATAGCATGACTTTATCTTGCCAAAAAATAATTTTCTACGCTAATATAAAAATGAAATTGATACAAATTCGAAGCTATTTGTAAAAATTTATGAAAAAGAAAAGTTCCTAAAGAAGAATAATATAGTTATACAATTGCTCAAGGATTTAAGTCACATATGGTTGAAAAGATAGATGGGATTTTTTTAGAAAATAAACCATTTGAATACGCAGCCAAGATCATTCTAAAAATACAACATAAATGGTTTTAAAAAGGTTAATCTTAAGGTTGCTAAGAGCTCTTAAGGTCTTAATATTTTTAATACTTGCTTGCAAGTTGTTCGACCAATTTTTTCTTTAAAATTTACTTTAAGCAAAAATAACGACAATAATTAGAAATTTGATTAATTGAAAATTCAATTATGAGTTCCAAAGGAATGCAATCTCTTGTGATTTGACTCTTTTATGAATGCATATTCAAAAATCCGTAATTGAGTTTAATTAAAGTTCAATAAGTCTTAAATTTCACACTAAAATAGATGTAATCATGAAGTTATCTCTAGATTTTAGTTATTTATGTTAAAAATACAAAAGAATTTGAAAACTAAGAAAGAATGGAATCAATTGATTAAACCAAATGGAGTTAAAAAAAAAGATAATGTTCTATCCTTTCAATTTCAGATGAATTCTTTCATTGCATTCTGTATAGATTTTATGCTAAGGATTTGAATTCCATTTAAATGTCATTTTTATTTCGATTCAATTGAAGATTTCAATCACAAAAGATTGCATTCTTTTGAATGAATACGAAAGAGCAAGAAATTCACACTTCTTTTGAATACAAATGTTCAATTGTATTTAATTAGAATTTGACTTGGTATCATGAAACCTTTTCGCTAATTTGGACATAAAATGGTTAGATTTTAAAGATTTAAGTAAAGAATACAAAAGACTTAAAGGAATAAGGGAGAGTGCAATTAATTGCTTTATTCAAACGGAATAATTAAAGAGAATATTCCTGTATTTTATTTCTAAATAAATGTTCATTTAAGAACCAAGTTAATAGTGAAAGATTCAGGCATTTTACTCACAAAGGATTGCAATCTTCAAGATTCACATCGTTCACTTTGGCAATGCTTCATAAGTTATTATAAGTTCATTATGAATGCAATCGTCAAAAATTTTTAAGAGTATTTAATTATAGTTCAGGTTTCACTCTGATTTTGTTTTAAAATGGTTGTAACCACCTGTGAACTTAGACATTTTAAAAATTGAAATGAAAATTTCAAATAAAAGGTAATTTAAAGACGAAATTATTTGATATCCACTTAATCAAAGATTTCACTCACAATTTATTGCATTCTTTTGAATGAATACAAAGGAGCAAAGAATAATTTTACTACATTTTAAGAAAAACAAAAATATTCTTCAAATTCAAGTTAAAATTAAAAAACATAAAGATCAAACTTACTTTTGGATTAGGCAATTCACCGCTCTGCAACGATGCCATATAACATCGCAATCGAAACTGTTCGCAATGCAGACGCTCCAGATTCTCCTCCCATTGCAGGATTTGTGTTTGGATTTGATGACGTGTATCCTGATCTGTGACAACTGTTTGTTGCAATTCTGCCATATGCTTTAGTTTATGATCCTGCAAAAGTAAACAATACACAGGACATCATGAACAAAACATATATAAATCTATGTGAATTTATTTTGAATTCTATTTCAATATTTTAAAGTGGAAGATCATATATTTCTCTCTCGCTTTTCAAGAGTAGGTGACACATTTAAGCCCGCGACGTATACATAAACCATATCACAAAACATAAATTGAAGGAATAAAAAGGAAGCTTCAGAAATTCCACTATGGCTTACATTAACGATCAAAACATCAAGAACAAAAACAAAAAAAGGAGCAGAAAAAAATAACAAACGAACTAGAAATGCATTTCCACTCCTTTGTTATCTCGGGCTCCATGATGGAGATGAGTATTGTCCCGCACTATCATCTCACATCACATCACACATGGATGCCGAAGGAGGTGTTTTGAAGATTACAAATGAGGATGCCATTGCTGCGTGCTCTATATCCTGGCTGTACATATGCATATGCAAAGAGGTGCATTCCCTTGCGCTCGCACCTCTGCTCTCTCACACCATTTAAGCAGCTTTAATGCATTTGCAAGAGCTCCTACCGCTCCTGGCCTGGCTCCTGCCAACTAAACACACAAATTCAGGTGGCATCCTTTTCGCGGGTGTTTTTTTTTTATTTTCTTACGTCCATACGCAAACTAAAAAAAGAAAACAAGGACTCGTGCAAAAAAAACATCCTCATTCTCATCATCATGAAGTGGTATGGAGGTTCACATATAACGGTAACTTGGGTTAGAACTCCCAATTTTGTGTTCCAAAGTTGATGCGAAAAAAGCACAGCCCAGAGAGCGTGTGTGCCACTGTTGGTGCGCATCCACCTTACATGCAATTGTCAGGGATGTGCAATTATATTTTTATTTTCGTTTCACATTTCAGAAGCGAGAAAATGAGCAATGAGCACACGTGGTGGGTACCTACTTATTTGCATGCAAAGTCCATGTTAGGGGGTGTGATAGCTCAAGTGCTTAATGAGGGAAATGCCTTTGAAATCTATTTTTTCTCCTTTAGTTTTTTTTGTATAATTTTCTTCAATTTTTTTGAAAAAATTATTTGCTTTGAGTTGTGGTGGTCTTGTAAGTGAGAAGTTCCTTGTTCCAGCTTTGATGACTTTTTCATCATTTCCATTTTTTTCTTGCATCCATCACAGCGATGTATGTACGTGGAAACCTTTTTTCCGCACTTCTAAGAGTTTAAGTTTACTTTTAGGGTGTGTCCAACTTCCTATATGTTGAGTATGTGTTTATAGTTTTTACAACACTTAAACAGGCTTGAAGTGTTTTATGTTTAAGAATTACAAAACAAAAAATACAAAAAAGTTGCCCCCTTTGATTGCATGCATAATGCAAAACTTTCACAATTAAGGTTTTACCTTTCCTCCTCCTTTTCTCTCTCCCCTGCTCCTCTTCTAGTTCTTCTCTTTTCTCTTCTCTTCTACAGTTTTTTTTAATTACTTTGATGTCAGAAAACTGATGCCAAACCAAGCTTGGCCCAGTTTTTGTAGAATTTTTATTTTAAGATTTTCATTTTTAGTTGCATAACAATTCTGCTCTGATGGATGCTTGAAATACGAAAGTGTTGAAATTATGTGCTAACACCGGAAGTGTAAAAGTTCAATTTTGGCCATAAAATGGCAGGCTCTTAAAAACGACGAATTATTCTAAATTATGCTATTTTTTTTGTAATATCTTGGGTTTCTTTAAGTTCTATAAATATCATTTTAAGGACTTAAAGAATGTGCTTTAACATCGCTCGATTAGTTTTAACGATTTTCGTTTTAGTTACAAGTATTTATTAAAATTCTTGATTTTTTTAATGACTTTTACTTGACTTGAATCCATTTTAAATTGATCTAAGACCTCTTGTCTTCGAGCATTTGACCAATTGCTGGAAAACAGTGAAGTTTAATTGTAACGAAATTAAGAATAAAATATAAACCAAATTTATACCTAAAATAAAAATGAAAAAGCAAGAGTTTGATGAACAAAACTGACAGATATCAAATAAAGAGCTAAATTTGTCACTTTCTAAAATAAATCGGTCGAATTCTGAATTTGTTTTTATTTTTGTAGGACTTAAAGGACTTAAAAGAAACCTTTGGAAAAAAACACGTTTATCTGAAAACCTGTTACAGGAGAAACATACTCGTACCTACATATTTCGAAAAATATTCTTTCTTAATTTTTCGAAAAGAATCGTGTTTCCGATCCCATCAAGATGCACATCAAAAGAAAGGTATTGTCATGCTCTACCCAAAACTGCAAACCAAAAGTTTTTGCGAGCTCTAGCTGCCGAGATAATGAGGATTATGCAAAGTTACGGAAGTTTCACGCAACCCACAGCAGATTTTTTGTGTTGATTGCGAAAATTCCGCAACCAAACTTTGAAACAGGATGCGGCTTTCACTGTCTTATAGAGCATGAGCACACCTTTCCAACGATGTATATATCTCGAGAAATGATTACACTTAGTTTTTTTTTCGAAAAAATCGTGGGCTAACCCCTTGGCTAAAAAAAACATTTTTTTCAACATTGTGACCGATCCCGTCAAGATGCACATCAAGATAAAGGTGTTGTCATGTTCTACCCAAAACTACAAACCAAAAGTTTCTGAGAGCTCTAGCTGCCGAGATAATGAGGATTATGCAAAGTTACGGAAGTCGCTTATCTGAACCGGTTCTTTTCTATCCCGATACATAAAAAATGTTTTTAGTAAAAATTTAAACTTCACGAAGAAAAAATAATTAATTAAACAGAACCACCAAAATTGTACTGAACGCTTTCCTTTCTTCTATATTTTTATTAATTAATCACTTTGTAAAAAAATGGGACGAGTTCTGAAATTATTTGTATACATGAAAAGCTCAAACGGCTTCAGAGAAAAACTTCCAAAAATTGGCCTATTTCACTTTTTTAAAATGCAGTACAATTTCTGCAGTTTGTCCTGTTACACTTGAACAACGCGAAATAAAGTTTAATTGATTTAAATTCGCTTTATGAAAAATGCAAAAGAAACAAGAATTTTGAATCAAACAGAACCAAAAATGTGCTGAACGATTCCATTTCTTCTTAATTTATCACATTTAGTACATTTTCAACACAAAAATGACATTTAAATTTTTGATTATGTCTCAACTTGAAAAAAATACCAAACGAGAAAAAATAATTGGTTTCAGTTTTGACTTTGTCACAATTGAAAAACCCGTTTAAATAAAAAAAAAACTGAGCCACTTTGACGTTTCTCATAGGTGAGATTTCCTGTGGTGGAATACGAAAGGGCTTAGAAGCATGTGGCGAGTAATGTCAGGAATTGAGTAGATCTACTCTTGAAGGACTTGTCAATTCCTAGCCCGTGAAAAAAAAACCTACGATGGACAGACATGGATTAAACCCAGATCACTAGGATGAGAGTATTAAGCACTAATTAGACTCTTTTCTTAAGATATTTGGCCATGAACAAAATCTGCTTCTCGACTCAGAAATCTAAGAAACCTCTGTAGAATCTTAATGGCAAAAGCACATGAATACGGAAAAAAAGACAATTCCCTCCTCCTAACATCTTCGATATGATGGATACACACGAAAAAGTATTAAACAATAAAAAAGGAAGATATTAAATAATTTAAAATTTGGCCAAAGAACAATCAATCTTATTTAACCGTATCCATTAGCTACATGAATACATAACTCTAAGGTTCTACTTCTTCTATACCATAAACAACAGGATCAGAATTTTAAAAATGTTTTCGCTGAATTTTATTTTCCGCCCAAAGAGATTTCTCAATTATTGCCTTTGGGGAAAAATATCTTCCATCATTTCTCCCATAAACATAGCATATACATAGCTTCAAAGCCGCCTCCGGCCGGTAGCCATATCAGCCATTTATTCAGGTGCTATATTGCTATGAGCCCATTTGGATTTAGGATTTAATATCCCAAGGGATTTTCTCAATTGATCGCAATTTCAAATCGCAGCAAACGAAGGCTACAGACTATATATAGTTCAAGATGATTAAAAAGCACAACTTCTCTATAACCATAAATGATGATGATTCAATATACACAGCTTTAGGTATGGAGGTAGTATAGTTACCTTAAGAAGTGAAGAATCGCAATTAAGTTCTGAATCATCTTTGATTCACAACAAAGTATGTAAGTAGCATAGAAGTACCTACCTTACTCATCTTTCTATGAGAAGAAAAATATACATCAGGTATTGGAGGCGTGCGCATGAGGGAGTCTTTTTGGGAAGTTATTCAAAAACGGAAGGTGAAGACATTTTACAAAGTTCCTACAAACCTATAGAAGGCATCAAACAAGTAAAACTAAGGATGCTGCTCCTTGTTGTGGGACCTCAGGGGCAATCACACCACACCGCATCATACAAACCTTAACGTTGGCATCTTCGTTATAGATATAAGAAGAAAATTGCGTAGTGCCACAGAGAGGAGCAACTTGGAATGGTTCTTAAAATGCAAATGTGGTTTGCATAAATGCATAACAGATATATTCTATTCGAAAAGGTTGCTATGTAGGTATCTTATTGGAAGCTATAGACTTTACGCTCAAAGGGCTGAAAGATGTGTCTTACCTTACCCAAAGGTACATAGATACATAGACAAACCTCCTATTTCTTGGTGATGGAAGTTCTAAGAAGATTGTATTTTAGTGCAATGTGATGGTTGTATAAAAGACTCGCATATTATAAAAAAAGAACTATTATGTTTAACAAACGAGTTGGTCTGTCTTTTTTGGTTTAGTTTGGTTTTGTTTTTTCAAGGGAATTCTTAATGGCTTAAATTCTAAAGGAATATTATTTCTTTGAAGTCTTACGATTTAATATATGTATTTTGACATTATGGTATATAAGACTGCAAGATTTGGAAGAAATACTAGTATCAAGTTGAAATGTTGTTTAATGAAGGGGTTTTTTCAAAAACTTACTCTCAAACAGAGTATCAAAGAATTTTTTCCATTAATCAAATTGTACGTTCAACAAAAACAAAACACTCCGACGTGAAACCATTTCGTTGACTTTGATTTTTTCAAAAAAACGCTTAACCTAACTTCAATAAAGTCTTTCTATGGAAAACTTTTTTGATTTAATCTATATTGCTCTAAAAATTTATGAAAAAATATCTTTTAGGAGAAAATAGCACAAGTAAGTTTTATTTTATAAAAATTTGTCTTTACTTAATTAAGCTAATAATAAGGCAACATAATTTTGGAGGTGAATATGCTTTTGTAAGTAGTAGAGGTTCTTCAGTGAATTACTTCTGTGCTGCCCTTCGTACTCAATCACTTATTTGTAGTGTAGATTGTGTAACCTTCTCAGATAACATGCCATTAATTTCCCTAAAATCTTCAGTAACAGTAGAAAATACCAACCAAAGAGATATCTCTAGAAAAAAATGGTATGATCAAATAATACCATCATAATACCAACAGATTCAATTAAAGAACGATGCAAAGCAATCAAAAGGTGTATTTATGAAGCAAACGGAGCTCCCATGCAACAAAAAGTTAAGTTTGAACCAAAAAAAAACCTTGGTTTGAATTATCTTGTTTTATGGCGAGAAGAAATGCTCTTAAACACCTTAAATCCTTCAGAAAACTGATGCTGAAAACATGTCGTAGAAACTACTATGATGCCAACGATTAATATAGGATTTTATGTAAAACTAAAAAACAAGCTTATTTCGTTAGCCTTACTAGGAGTCTTGAGAGTGGTGGACTATTGCTAACCAAATACGTGGGCAGTCGATTAAAACCAAAACGTCAATAAAAGTCAATAAATTTTGAAAGCTTACTCTCGCAATCAAATGATTTAGCTAGTATCTCATACGCTCTTCCTTAGCGACATGTTCCAGAGTTAGATTTCCCCAATTGAGCTCCACGAGATATATTCTCCTATATCTTCATCAAAATTCAAAATAAATTTTATGAAAATGCATGCCCATCTCTTATTGAAGAAATACAGAAGTTAGTCACTGAGATTTTTGAAACTGCAACGCTACCATCATCTTTCAGAATATTTATTATACCAATTGTTCAAGAAAGGAGATACAAATGATGTGTCAAACAATAGAGGACTTTCATTTGCCGATACGCTGTTTAATCTGTTTACTACAGTTCTCTTGAAAAGACTGTCAGCTTGGTTAGAAAAAAACAACATCATCAATAAATTTCAAGCTGCATATAGAACCAACTATTCTACTGTGGACCAAGTTTATGATCTTTCATGCATAATTTAACTTCAACTCTGCCAAAAGAAGAAACTCTATGCTTTTTTCATCGATCTTAAGACTGGTTTTGAAAGCATTGACATTAATGCTTTTATTTATAAGTTATCGACTCTGGGAATATCTTCGAAGATACCTGCTACTATAAAATCTCTTTAAAAGGATACTACTGCAGCTGTTTCGGATGGTTTGTGTTTGCCAGACTTCTTCTCCACAAAGAAATTTGTTCGTCAGCTCTCTTCTTTTCGTTCTGTTTTTAAATAATCTTCATGCGGAACTCCACTTGGTATTGTTTTAGACGATCTTGGCATTGTGTTTAATTACAACAAGTCTTGGAATGAGCATCTAACAAGCAGATTGGGAGAATATAAAAATTCCATCAATGCGACGCGACGTGGTCAAGACTGCAGCGAGACAAAACCGTCTAACACTCAACAAAGTTCAAAATATACAATGCCTCAAAAGCTGTTATGTTGTACTGTGCTCAAGTTCGGGGATACAGCGAATACAACCAAGTTGAAAAATTGCAGCGTTTCTTCATGAAAAGATGCTTTTTATTACCCGATAAAACGCCAAACTATGCTCTGCACATTGAAACAGGTTTACCGAAGGGTTTTCTAACGTCCCTCGAGCTACATTTTTCTTTCATAAGACGTAATCTAAATCTTTTTAACAATAGATTACGGCACATTTTATCAAAAGCCATTATAAACAAGAACATTTTTTGGGCTAAGGAATGGTTGGATCATTTTCATGGATGTTCGTTGGATTTTGACATAACATTCTCTTACTGAAAATGAAAGAAGAATATGGGACTGAATTAACCGTTAGTGAGACACAGTCTCAATTTCACGATGAATATTGCAACATGATATACTGTGGCTTAACGAACTACTTTGATGACTCCAATTCACGTGATATGACTTTCATAATTTTAAAGCTCGCTGCTTGCTCCTTAATATCAATGGAAGAGCCTTCCAAGTAGATACAGATAGAATATGTAAGAGTACATTATGTAATATGGATGAATCGGAAAATACCATGCACTTTATTGGAAGAAAATTTCTTGGCAGTGGCATCTTTCTTATTCTCAACATTCTTAATGTCTACTGCTACTCAAACTTATATTATTTTTTAAAAGCGTCAATTAAATATCGCATTTATTTTCATTACCATTATATGTAACTTAATCTATTTACTAACCTTATATATTTTTTAAATTTCCTTTTTATCCTGACAGGAAACTTAAAATTACTGTCAAAACTAATTTTAACCAGCAATACTCTTTTTTGATTTAGATTCCATTGGAACGTTTTAAAAGGAAGTAAATAAACTATTTTTTTTAAATAATAGAAAACTATAAGTCTTTTTTTTAGAAACAAATGAAAAAAGAAGCGAATTCTTAAAATTCCGCTAAAAGTTTTTGGTCCAATCCATTATCCTAAGGTATTTATTGTGTTAAGTTTTAAAAGCGTGAAACTCTCCATATAAACTCTAGACTTTTTCAAAAACTTATTTTCAAGAAAAAAACCATTAAATATGTTAAAGAATAATTATTAAAAACAGGATATGAGGATATTATAAAGGGTGTCCCAAAATTAACGCAAGATTTGAATTTGCCGCCATTTGTGCAGTGAAGTGTTGGCAACCCTGAAAAAAAAGCAATTTGACAGCTAACAGTATAGGGTTATTAAAAATGGAGCGTTACAAGATAGACCAATGTGTCTTCATTATTAAAGAATATTTCAAAAATAGTGAAAGCTTGGCGGCTGCAGTTCTAAAATTTCATACAAAATATGGTCAGAATAGTGTTTAACTTCGTCAACTGTGAAGAGATTAATTGAAAAATTCATGGACACTGGATCCGTTGGAGGCACCAAACACACTGGTCGTCCAAAAAGAAGCCGTTCAAATGTGAATGTCGAAGCAGTGCCTGAGAGTGTTGCTGACAATCCAGGAACCTCAATTCGACGTCGTGGACAAGAATTGCAAATTTCAAGAACCTCTCTACAGCGTATACTCACCAAAGATCTGTGTCTTCATGCTTACAAAATTCAATTAACACAACAATTGAAGCCTAATGACCATGGAAAGAGAAGAGAGTTCGTTGAATGGATTATTGAACATCAACAAATGGACCCTGAATTTTTGAGCAAAATTATCCTAAGCGATGATTTCATCTTGATGGCTTTGTCAATCGCCAAAATTTCCGCATTTGGGGTTTGGAGAACCCACATGTGATTGTCGAAAAACAAATGCATCCACAACGCGTGACTGTATGGTGTGGATTTTGGGCTGGAGGCAAAATTGGGCCATATTTTTTTGAAAATGATGCTGGTCAAGCAGTGACTGTTACTGGTGCTCGATATCGCGACATGATTACACAGTTCTTTCTGCAAAAATTGGATGATATTGATGTGTCCGATATGTAGTTTCAACAAGACGGTGCCACATGTCATACAGCCCGTGAAACAATTCAATTACTGCATGAGACATTTCCAGGTCGTGTACTTTCTCGTTTCGGTGATCAAAATTGACCTCTAGATCGTGTGATTTAACACCATTAGACTTCTTTTTATGGGATTATTTGAAATCGCAAGTCTATGTCAACAAGCCCACAACCACTCGTGCATTAAAGGAGGAGATTCAACGCTGCATCAACGAAATTCAGCCACATTTATGCAGAATGGTCATGGAAAATTTCAACAAAAGAGTGTGCATGTGCATGCAAAGCTGTGGAGGCCATTTGTCCATTGTGTTATTCCATACATAACCCTATCCTATGTACTTTACGAGTCAATAAAAATATAACTATCAAAAGACTAAAAACGGCGTTTTCTATTTCATTCAAATCTTGCGTTAATTTTGGGACACCCTTTACAAACTTATGAAAGCAGTTTTTAAACTGATTTTAAAATTTGTTTTTTTATTCACTTTTGCTATCTTAAAAATAACTTATTGTTAAGTAGAAATTTAAAATTTCAAATTTAAAAATTAAGAAAGAGGCAACTAGGCTGCAAATATTTCTAAAACGTTAAGGTAGTATTTTTTCAAGTCAAAACTTTTCCTTGTTCTTAAAATCTAAAAAAAGCTTAATTTTTGCGAAAGTCTTCTCTGCATTTTAAAGACAATTTATTCTGAAGTCGACATCTTTGCCAATTGTTGATATATGATCGATAAAGAAAATCTTCAAAAGTACGGACACACAAACAACTATCTAAAACATTTTGATTAAGATTCTAGGAACCTTGAGATCAGATCGATTAAATTAACCTTCTACATACATGAAAATTCTTTAAGTTTTCTTAACAATTTTCATCAAATTAAGCAAATAAATTTATATTATAAGTAAACACAATAGTGGTTTGATCACCTTTTAAAAGCTTCAAAATATTTATCTTAATTTATTCAATGCTTAAAATATATTGTACACGTAAATAATTAGAGTTAAATTTGAAAAAAAAAATCACAGACAGTTTTAAAATTTAGGGCAATGTACCTTGCCTTCAATCTACTTTCACCAAAAAGTAATTTCATTGCACTGTGAAAAATTAAAAAGTGCAGCTACAAAGTTAAAATAGTTAAATAAGGACCTCATTGAAATAAATCAAGGACTTCATAGGTTGACGCCTTCTAAAAGCACCTTAAAATAATTACACTAAAATTTACTTTGCCCTTTTTGTTTATAATTACTATAATTTAATATAGCAATCTCCATGCTTTCGTGCATCCCATTGAGACTATTACTCTTTTAAAAAATTTACAAACAAACAACAACAAAACAAAATCCTGAAAAAAAAACTTTTAAACTTGTTAAACAACTCTTTTTCGGTCTCTTTTTGAATAATCCTTATTTCTAATTTAATGACGTCAGCTTCAATGACACCAGTTTCATTTTATTGATATCCTTTATACCTATGCAGCCATGTCACAGAAGTGAACTATAAATAACTAATTGCATTGAATTACTTATATCTCTTAATCGAATCCTTGCAGTCCTGTTGTAGGTACATGCATACATATGGTATATGTCATCGGGGCATCACATGCATGTGTGTATATTATATTCACACGCAAAAACCGAATAGAGGAACTTTTAGAGCTCAAAGACATTGTATAATAAACTATGTACAATATAAACATTTAGTTTGAAAAAGCAGAGGGCAAATCGGATCCTGTAACATGAAATATTCATAGTACAATAATTTGTTTCCCCACAAAACACCATCATAATAATAATCATCATTATCATCATCGTGATCATAGTGAGATGACAAAATATTACCATTTTAAGTACAAGAAAATGTGCCCTCTTGCATTTCCAGGATGCACATTGCAAAATTTCAAAGAAAATTAGAAAGAGAAAAAACATCACAAAACTTCTCCTATATATATCTGGAAACAGGAAATTAAACCAATCCTGCCTTGTTTAATAATAAATTTATTCTTGTCATATATTATTGCATTATGTTACCCAGGAAGATGAGAGCCAAGATGAAGAAAGAAGGACGAAAGAAGAAGTTGTCTTTCATCCGTTTTCTAAGAAAGTATCTCTGTTAGTCTAGTCGTAATAAAGAAGTCCTTGCAGCAACTATACTCGTACTGTGTAAGTGTATAGCTTGGTCAAACTATGTACCTATGCTCTTTTATCCTTTAAACTGTGATTTTTTTCTTTTATGGTCCTGTCCTGATTGTTTTCATTTTAAAGTAAATCCAAACTTGATTCTCGGAGCACAAACGAGAAAAGGAAGAACCACTAGGATCCTTGTTCGGAGAACATCCTGTATGCCACAGGACACATGCTAAGGACAAATTAAATTTGTAACACTTTATTATCGTTTTGATAGCGGTAAGCGCCCAGACCAAACTCAACTCAACTCAACTCGACTCGACCCGACCCGAACACCACATCCTATATATTCTTTACTCTATCCTCAATTCACATCCTCTAAGCAAAAGCAAAAGCCCTTTCCTTGATCCAGGATATGAGTAGAAGTGAGAGTACGTTCGGAAGGAAGTATCATTATTCTCTCAGAAAAGCGAGAACAAAACCGAGGACGACGACGAGCAGAGCACAGTACTAGTATAACAAAAATAATATACAAATAAGAGTACGTACGTAACGTATAGAGAAGCTTCGCATAAGGAAGGATGTGTTATTGGATCATAAGTTAAGTGGGTAATTTTTTGTTTTTTAGAGGGATAGGACAGGGGATTGGTGTTAATTTTCCTCTATACTCCCCGGCACTGATTAAGTTTCCTTTAGGGACTAAGTGTTGAATATTTAATTTTTTTTTTGGAAATCAACTTAGGATCATGTTCTCTTGATGGTAATTAAATTCTGGAGACATTGTAATCATGTCGAAATGGAATTACGTCGAAGGAAACATGGCGTATATGTAAATTTTTGTAATACCCTCAGTTAGTTGATGCTTTGCTCATGCTCATGCTTTGCTCATGTATACAAATTATTCGTGTTGCACTTGGAATAAATTTGAAACTACACATTCAAAAGCAGATGGTTTGCCTCGTTTGACGCTCAATGATGAACAGAATGAGGAGAACGACGACAAGGGGATATCATTAACAAGGACATTTGAATACATATGTTTTCCTACGTTTTTTTTTTATGTGAAATGCCAAAGATACTTTATAAGGATCCTCTTATTTGCGGTCTTCTTTATTTCAGCCGAATGATGGATGCTATTCCAAGGCTTTTAACTGTCATAGACTTTGAATGACAAGCTTTACGCGCGTGTTTGAAAGAAAAAGGACAAAAGGACAATTCCTATCCTTTTTCTCCATGTCAACTGTTTCATTCTCCAATTTTTCTGTTTCTTCTTTTTTTTTTATTTTGTCTGTTGTTTATTCTTTTCTCTATTCTTATATCGATCGCCAGTACCACCGCCCCTGCTACCACCACCGCTACCGTATTATAGTATCTAACAAGGATGAGATGACATTTTTGTGACTTTGAATGCCATATATGGATATTGATATTGACATATCTTGCCTTAAGGAGAAAGTTGTTAAGAGTTTAATGCGGGATATGTTCGCGGTGGTGAATGTTTTGAAGTTTCACCCGATATACCATATTAAGGACGAATCGGTTTCATTCCAGGAATCATCAAATTTATTTCTTATTTAATAAAATGTGAGAAAGTTTTTGAGATGATGGCAGTTTCTTAGTATCAATTTTCACATAAGCTCTTCATCCCACAAAATCATCCGAAATGTTTTTTATATTTATTTATTAGAAGGAAAAAATTCCCCCCACCCAACAAAAACACATATACACATCATGTGTGGTCGTGGCGCCGTGATTCGTGAAAAGGATGTTAATTAAATTTTCTTTCTAATTTTTTTGTTTAAACCACAACACTAAAGCTACGAATTTTAATTAAAAATGGAAAATTGAGAGTGAAAAAAAAATGTCAAACGCAAAAGATGCTGATGAATGAATGGAAAAGTGAGTGAAAAAAAAATTAAATTATGCTTCCGCCGTGAAGAGAGAAAGAGAGAGAAGAAAGGAGTAGAAGAATGAACCTTTTCACAGTTGGCAGTTCGAGAAAAGTGCAGGAAAACATAGTTTCTTTATTTTTTCTTCATATCATTTTAATTAAAATACTAAATTAGAAAAACATGAAAGAAAAACGTCTTTCTTTTAATAAGGGCGGTACGTAGAGGAAGCACATATAACATGATGACTTGAAGAACTACATGACTTTTATAGGAGTACACAGCTAACTATATACGTAAGGGACCATCATATACGGAAGGAAGATATGTCTGCTTAAACTTGGGGTAGGTTTTAATCAATTTATTCATTCAAAATGAACTAAATATTTAGTTGGAATGTTTTCAACTACCTTTTGGTTATAATTAAAATTTGGGATTTTCACGTATTTCAAAAACATCTTCTATAAGCAGCACGCTGCGGCATTCATTGCTAGAAAGTAGGCGAGAATAAAGTACCTGGAACGATTGCAAAAGAGAATCTGTGATGTGACCCACATTGATAACTTAACAATCGTGCTGTGTGAAGATATTTCCAAAAGTCTTACAAATTATTATTATTATTATTTTTTCTTTGTTCTCAAAATACTTGAGATGAAAATCATCCTTACCCAATTTGTATAAGCATCTTGTTATCGAGATATTCGAGTCCAATATCAGTTTCTACCAATTGTGTAGGTTTTAGTTTTTGAAAGAAAATTGGCAATTGGTTTTTTCAAACAAAATTTACCAGATGTCAAAAAAGTTGTACTTTGTTCGCAAAATTTTCGAGGTGACAAATAACAGGGGTTTTCCATTTTGCGTTCTTAAAAGTATAGGTCTAGAATTCGACATTTGTCAAACTAAGTTGTTAAACTAATTTTTTTCAGTTAAAAGTCTGACATTAACAAAAATTTATCGCACAACGCATACAAATTGTAAAAACTTACTACAAAAAAATGGTGATTATGTCACAGCTACATATCGTGATTTAAGACAAAACCGTAAAGACATTTGAAGAGACTGATTTAGTTACAGATATTGTAAGACCTGTTTTGCTGGAATCGTTGAATATTGCTGCTGTAAGTAAAAGTGTGGAACCGCAGTCAATGCTGAGTATATAGAAGAACCACTCCTGTAGACTGTAACTGTATAATGGCGACGAACCAAATTCCGCTGTGAGGCAGGGTGATCCATTCAACACACACCATGAAAGCCAACAATCCCGACTTAGACAAAGTAAAGATTGTCATATCTAAGCTGAAGTCTAACAAAGCCGATGAAAAAGATGGCTTGAATGCAGAGCTCTTTAAAGCAGCTGGTAAGGAGCATGCACCAACTTCTTTCTAAGATATGAACCTTAGTATTGTTTGCCCGATTCTGAAATAAAGAGACCACCCTCTAAACTGCACCAATTAAAGAGGAATCAGTCTACTTAACATCGCTTACTCTTCCGTAATATGTGAACGTCTAAAGCACATCGTCAACAACCTGATAGGTCCTTATCAGCGTGGTTTTAAAGCTTCATAAATGTTGGAAACAGCACCTTTTGATGTCAAAAAATGTTTTAGACAAAGTCGTGCGATTTTTTTAACATCTTACTTGAAAGAATAGCGGAAAAGTCTAACGACTAAGATAGCTGGGTCACGTAGAGAGCATGAAAACTAATGCTTCGGTCCAGAAAGTTTTCGAATCCTCACGAACAGAACAGCGCAGTAGAGGAAGATCGCGAATCAGGTGGCGCGTACAAGTGCAAAATGACCTCATCCAACTTGGAGCGCGAAACTGGAGACATCTAGCTAGGGACCGAGCTAAATGGAGAAGTTTGTTGGGTGAGGTCCTAGTTCGCACAGGACTGTAGCGCCACCTTAAGTAATCAAGTAAGTAAGTTACCGAAGACCGAATGTTTCGATTTTTCGTAGTTCCTAGGAATTAGGAAAACCTCTACACCTTTATCCACATAAAGTCCAGCTCACATAACAACTGAAGCCAGTTGACCATTCACAACTTCGTAGTGGGGTTATGAGAATTCTCAAATAATCGAAGAGAGGCTATAGCATCGAAAAAAATCACTGTTTCGAGGTGTGATTGGACCTTACTTCTACGAAAACCGACTTCGATGGTAACCGACTTTTTTTCGCTGCTATTAAAGAATTCGACTTGGAGAATATATGGCATTATTGCATGAGACATATCCTGGCCGCATAATTTATCGTCGTGGAGATATTAATTGAACTTATTTTTGGAAGCTACGAAACACCGTATTTATGCAAATAAACTTTTAACTCAGTATTAGATTTTTTGATGGTTGTCTAAGGTTTCAAAGTTGAAAATATTAAAATTTCTACTCATTAGGTTTTGACAATTTTTTCATAAATCGTTAAAGTCCTCAGCATAGCTTCTAAACTGTAAAAATTGTTTTTGAAAGAACCAAGATCTGTTTCAAAGTTTATACCACACTTTTCTAAATTTTACGATGCTTAGTGACAAAGCTTATTTACGGTTAATTGGGTTCGTCCATAAGAAAAGTTAGTCCATAAAAAGAGAAGAAAATCCTAAAACCATTAACGAACCATCATAACTTACTTGCAGAGTCATCGTCGGTCCCTATTTCTTTTAATGAGGAGCTGTCGTTATATGGTGAAGTGAATGGTGGCCACAGATCTGCCAAACATGTCCTTAAATCATCAATTTTTTATAAAATTAACTTAGGGACAACATTTAAGGCTAAGACTCTAATCCATTAATTAAATGTCACAGACTTCGACAAAACATTTAATATAGACTCTTATTAAAAGTGGCATATTGCAATTCAAAATACAACAAATAATCGAACCGATGTGACGGTCATAAAATTTCCATATTTTTGGGAGAATGACCGACCTTATATCACTTTTTAGATTTCTGTGGGTAGATATTAGATCTATTTCATCGAATTAAAAACGACAACTTTTTTGATTAAGACAATATAAATCGTAATTTTAAAATTAAATCTATAAAATATAAGTCCTCTTAAAGTCCTTTTACTCAAATTTACCGTTTGATGAGATCAATAAAAAAATTATTTTTTTTTCAATATTATGAAAAAGGATGTTGGCTTCGTTTGAATATCTACATAAATACAGAGAGACAAAAGAAAAACACTTAATCGAATTATATTGCTTAATTGATTCAATTCCAAGACTATAAAATAATAAAAAATACGATTGAAGTCTTAAAAAAAGACATTCACCCTCCCACAAAACCAAGCATCAAAATAAGTGTCCTTGTACTTGTACATTCCATATTTTTTAACTTTAATTTTTTTTTTACTGACCCATAAGTTTTTTGTTTTTATTCTTTTATCAAAGCATAAAGTTAAGAAAATCTGCTAATATACTAAAAGCTTCCCTATGGCGTCATAAAAATTACAAACAAAAACACTGTTGCCTCTTTGCTTCTGCTTCTGTACATAGAAGCAGATACAAAAAATAATATAAACTTCCGTTCAACTTCCACCACCAAACCGAGCGACAGCAAAGACGCGACGCCCAACGACTGGGCCGCAGCAGCGCCAAAACTTGTCTTCCTTAATTTGTACTTCCGTAAACATTGCTTTTACTTAAAATTAATTGCAACGCGATTTTTATCTTCTGACACGATGGCAAACCGCATTACAATCCTTGTTGGCGTCCTCGCGCGTCGTCTTCCTTGCTAGAATTCTTTGTAGAACCAGGAGTAGTAGCAACAAAAAAAATTACAATCTCTCAGACGACATGAAGACAAGGAAAGACTAGTACTTCCCATGGCTAGAAAGAGCGTTAAAATTGTCAAATGGAAACTGAATTTTAATTGCACCACGCAGAATGTACAACAGTTATGCTATACGAGTACTCAAGAATACTATAAGTACTCGAAATAATAAAAACGAGGACGACAAAGATAAAAATTTGGACGACGCGAATGGGATGTCAAGCAGAGGAGTATCCCAGCACCACCACCATCGTCATCGTCCTCCCAGAAGCCAGAAGCATCAAGCATCAACATCAGCATCAGCAGAATATTGCCCAGCCACCATCTCCAGTTTAAATGCGTGTACAATTGTCCTTTTAAATATCCTTGAATATTTTATGCAATGTTTGAATGCTGGACACTTCTTTACCACACCACAACACAACTCCTCTTCTTTTGATTTCATTTTGTTTTAAGTTTTGTCTCATTCTCATTGTTCTTGAAAAAGTTTGAGGATGGTTTTTGGCTTAAGTTTTTATTTCTGTTTGTTTAACTCTTTCTCTGGAGTAATGGAGCTCTGGAGGTCCTTTTTTGTTGCTTGCTGTGGTGGTGGTGGTGGTGGTGTAGCTTGGTGTGAGAAATTATTTATATTCATCCTCTTTGGTGCGAAAAATGCTTTTGTTTATGTAAAATATCCTTTTTTGTGTTGAAATTTGTATCCGTTTTTTTGTTGTTTTTTTTTTTTTTGTCATGAGAATAACATTTTGGCTTAATTAGGACAGCAATCCCTTAAGGCATTCAGAGGCAAGATTGTTGCTATATTGCTGTTGCTGTGAAGCAATTAAAGGGACATCGTCCGAAACAAAAAGCTAATTAGCCAAAAGGACGAGAAACATGATATCGAGTGGGTATTTAATTTAAATTGATTGTATCAAAATGTTTAAACTAAAATGTCTTTATATATTATGTGTACCTGCGATTATACTCGTTCTTTATAAAAATGGGATCCTTAGTAAATTTCTAATCATCTGTTTTACAAGAGTAACAATTTTTAATATAAATTTTGCTTCAAAAAAATATGAAGACATGAATTTAGTTTATCAGTATTGAAATATTTTATATTCACCAATTTTTAAGTGAGTAATATTTGTGTTTGGTGTTTTCCTTAACCTTTTTGGATTAATGTTTATGTTTACATAAACATTTTAAAGGGAAGGGACAAGTTTTAAGAAAAAGTTAAGCAGGTAATTCTTATGACTTTTAAGATTTTATGCCATAAGGAGTACAAAAATGATGAAATTACGAAAACACGAATGTTGTTTGTTACCAAGAAGAATTTTGCTTTAAGTTGAAAAGAGAATTTTAGATTAAAATTAAATGTTTAGCAATTTTCAGTATGCGTGTTTAAACAGCGTATTTAATAATGAATTCAAAATCAGAATTTTTTTTAAAGACAGGGACGTTTTTAAGTTACCAAATTTATAAATCTTAAGTCTCCTGTTTTTAGTAAAATCGCTTTTTTCTTAAAATCAATATCTCGGGTAGCCTACCGATACCACGCTTAAGAAATTCTTTCCTTTTGGGAACAGACGAGTCTTCAAAACATTTTCGTCTTGTTAAGAATCGTGAGAAATGGCATTGACGAAATAATTTTATAAATGGTTAGGTCTAGAAAACAAGCAAGATATGGTGAGACTTTCCAATTGAGTGTCTCCAAGTAGTTTTGAACCTTTTTTGGTGATTGCGATAGTGCGTTGACTTTAGTTGCTACTACCTGGCGTTCAATTCATAAGACAAGGAAACGTTCTGGTATGGATGGTTTAGTGACATTCAATTGCACAGCAAGCATTTTTTGGGATTGCGTAGCGTTCTCTATCAAAAGAGCTTACACTTGATGGTCGTCAACTTTCTCAGTTCTATTTTCAAGCGAAGTTGTCATCTCTGCGACAAAACCAATTCCTAGATGTCCTTTTCAGTAAGAATCCCACTTCCTCCAATTGAATCAAACGAGCAGTGCACTGATTATGCGTTGACAGAAGTCAAACTCGCTTGAACAAATTCTGCATTGCCTGTCAATGGTCAGTATCGCCATCTATATATGAGAAAACAGCGGAATTACAGTTGAACATAAGAGATCTTTTGAAAAGCTAAGCTCGTTCTAACTTTTTTTGCATCCCTACGCCAAATTTATATAAAATACATAAATATTTGTATGGAAGGTTTTGAACTCTTTCCACCAAATGTATGTGAAGTTAATTTTGCTTGATAACATTGGTCGACAAGGTTGTGTTCCTGGCAATAAAAATGCAACTTTTCAAATTTGTTTGATGGCCTTAATTCAAATTCAATGCAAAAAAACTTCATAACATCAGGGTTTTGAAATTATACTTTTTAAAATTCGAAAAACACTTTCAGTCTATCTTACTTCAATAATAACTTATAATGGTTTTCCAAATCTTTTTTTCCTGTTTGAAATATTTAGTTGAAATATTAACAGTATTTTACAAAATTTTGGAAAAATTGTCCTAGGTTGTTAGATTTCACTTAAAAAAACGCTAATTCATTTGCAATGGTAAAACGGTTTTAAGCAGAAAATGCACGAAACGCATTAAAAGAAATGTTGGTTTCCGTAATGAATCTTTTCTCTAAACAAGCCTACAATACTAAGTTTTTGAAATGTATTGCATAAATAATGTTGAAAACGATTATTTTAAAACTAAGGGTATTTTTCAAAACCATTAAAGAATTAAATTCAAGATTTCTCAAAACTTTCTAAAGATTCAACTAATGACTCACAACTTAGCAGAGGTATCTGTTTTGAATCTTTTTTTCAGCATTTTTAAAGGGGGCATATTTTGAAAGCCTGATGTGATAATAGAAAGTTAAGACGAGAATCTAATTAAGGACATCATTATACTTGAATAAAACATGGGTTTGTTTGTTTGACAAAAATAAAAACCGTAATTTTTGAAATTCAATTAGCAAACAAATATCTTACAGATTTTCGGCTACCATTTAATTATTATTTATTCAAAATAGCAGACGAAATCTTTAAACATTTTCAAATCTTATTAAAAGTAATTTACTTTAAAAAATTGTCCTTCAAAATACATACACATGTCACATGTGTTCGACGAGAGCAAAGTTTAAATACTCATATCCTTTTTAGTGCGAGTGTCCTTACTCAAAATTTATTACCACCATTTTTTGTCTCTGTTTTTGCTTTCTGGCACCAAATGTTGTATACATCGTTTAAGAATGTTTATCTCATAAAAGGGACATGTGAAAAGGTTAAGGACAAGGATCGCCCAGAAAAAAAACTGTGATAAAATTGAAATTTGAATATTTATTTATGACCTTTTTTGTTTTCCAAAAAAGCCAAGGATATCTGTGGAATAACTAGTATTGAAATAGTTAGGTACATGTTACATTTGTGACAGTTTTGTTTTTGAAAAATTTGTTAACTCTGGAAAAAGGAAGATAAGCTCTGCAAACATAAGTACAAAAGAGGCAAACAAAGTTATTTTTTTTTTGTTGGCGGAAGAAAGTTGAGAGGGAACAAAATTTATACTTCTAGTTGGTTTTCTGTTTTATTTTATTGTATTCAATATTATTACTATAAAACAAAGGCACACAGATGAAGAGGACAACTTATTCTGCGGAAGGAATAGAAATAACATCCTGGAGTTTGCTTTTTGTTTCCTTTCAATCACTCCCTTTGGTTTGAATGTTTTTCTTTTTTGAATTTTGTTGGATTCGTTGAGCTCGTTTACGAACTTGTTAGTTGTAGAAAAAACAACAATATTTTTCTTGAAATGCATTTTTATATTTTATTTCTTTTTAAGCCGTAATTACTTCCTTTTGATATGATATGAGAAGACAGTTGTTGCTGCGTTTTCTCCTTTGCTGTCGCTTGTCGTCGTAGTCGTAGTCGTCCATGGCTTTGTCTATAATTCCGCGAGGACGTGGATTTGTTACCCGCAGAGAGATATTAAAGTAATTGTCTTTTCTCTTAGATTCAGCGTCGGTATGGCAGTATAGTGATAGATGGAGTTGGATGATCTCCTCTGTCTCCCTTCCTTCCGTTTTGGAGCAATATTTTTTTTAAGCCTTGTCAAAAGCATAAACAACAAGAAATAGCGCAATCATAATAAAAAAAAGGAAAAAATCTTATAATACGAGGACAAGTTTATAAAAGATTATTTTCATCTCGACATAGATCCTTGCCGTCATTAAATAAGAAAAGACGAGAACTTTAATGGTAAAAATTATAATTGAAACTAATTAACTGTGCAATGTGCGGTGCTGACTCAAAAATTATTGTATTTCATAAAATCAGCTTGAGATTTTGTTTATCATAATTTTGTTTTGTCTAGGAAATTGTTGCAATGTCTCTTTTAGTCCTTGCGTTTGTCTTTGTATTCATTGTAGTATTATTAGTTTCTCTTTTAATGTTTATTTTTATTCAGTTTTGTTTTAAACTACTTTTAGAGTTTTAATATCAACTGTTGAATGAAGTTGTATTTTTGAAAGAGTTATGCGCTTAAAAACAAAAACGGATAATTCATGTCCTTAAAAGAGTTTTCAAGTTTAGGAAACCGAGCCAAAGATCTGATTTTGTGATGTTTATTCATTAATTTATCTAAATCAGCTTAGTACCAGCTTTACAACATTCACAAAAAAGTAGTTAACTGGAAATTATGTTAAAACAATTTATAATAATTAATTAATTTAATAATTAGTCCGCCAGTTTGCAATACACATCTTAACCCTCTTAGAGCAAATCTCATTAACCTTTCTTGTACCAGTTTTAATCTGGATTTATAAGTGACGTAATTTGGTGACCAAATCTGACAAGCGTCTAGCAAATACTATAAAAACCTGATTTTTAATAGAAGGATCCGAAGGTTGCTTTGAACAGGCTTATAATGATACTGCCCCAAACAAATTAGAGAAAGGTATGACAGAACCCTTTCTTGTTAATCTCTTGGTTTAACGTTTATCAACTTAAAGAAAAAGACACATTACAATTCTTTTCAAATACGAGCACTTAAAATAGTTTTGAAAATAGAAACAATATATGCATAAATGATGTACTTAGAGCACTTTTACACAGGCGGTGGAGTGATTATAACCAAAATAAAGAGAACAGGTCCTAAATGGTTCCCTTGTGGAAGTCTAGACCTAACTTTTTTTTTATGATAAGCGAACACTAAAAGGGTTTTGAATACCTTTAATATGCCAAAGACACAGTGTGAGCATTAGGAATGCAACTGGCTATGTCAGTAGAGCATAGTCCATTGAAATAACGGTAAAAAAGGGTAAGATAAGAAACTTTTCGTCGAAGTTCAAGTGACGTAAACGAGTTTATGATGTTAATGTCACCAAAGCTCTTCTTTGAATACTGTCCAAGATGGTTAAATAAGTTAGTATAGCACCAGCACAGAGATGAGAGTTATATTCAAGTCTCGAACGTATATAGGTTTTGTAGATTGTAGCCAGATCAGTCGGTGAGAAAAATGTCTTGCATCTTATCAGAAAACCTAGACATCTTGTGTCATTCTTGGCGACATCGCCACTCATGGATAGTGGCAAGGAGGGTATAACTCGCTTTAATGATACAAGACAGCATTGGGTTTTCGAAGCATTAAATTCCACGCTGTTTTTTATTCCCCATTGTACAATGCCATGTAGTTCGGAATTAAATGAGTTTACCATATTTTGCCATTTCAGTTCATCATCCGGAGAGGAGTCTGGAAACGCATATGAAAAGTTGAGAGTGCTATTGTCAGCGAAACAATGTATTGGATTAGAAGTAGCAGACAGGAGATCATTAATACAAATGAGGTAAAGGGTCGAAGACAGGGTACACCAGCATTTACATTATATGTTTCAGACTTGAATCCTTCCAAAACAACTTGTATTGAACGGTTCAAAAAATAATTTCTAATCCAAAGAAGAAGAGATTCGTCAATACCAAAAGCACGCATTTTCTATAAAAAAGCAAGGTGCCAGACTATCAAATATCTTTGATATATCAAGTGCAATAATCTTACTTTCTCCAAAACAATGAAAAGATTTGCTCCACTGTTCAGTGAGATGAACCATGAGATCACCAGTGGACTTATTGCTACGAAAGCCGTATTGCCAGTCATTAAGAAGTTTCTGCGAATAAAATTCTCCTTTTTTTTGGGATTGGATGACCAAATGCAGTTTTCTAACTACTCGGGAGGAGCCCAGAAGAATAGGATAGATGGAAAAGCTTACGCAGTGGTTTTGCTAGCGTGGAGAACACCTCTTCACTTATAAATGTTGAGATCTTTAAGAACTCTCTCCACAGTTCGAATACAACAAAAGATTGGTCCAATAGAATCATTTACTCGTTCAAGAACTGGAGGAGCCATGACACTATCTGGAAAGACCAGTTAAAGATTCTGAAGAAATTATTGAGACCGTCCCAGTTGGGTTTTTCGTACTGCCAAATGGTTCATTTTGGAGCTCTTTCCTTAACTTGATTTGTTTGATACGAGAAATTAGTAGATATGACAGGTTGGTCCGATATGCCTTGAGGCGTCAATACACAGATTTTGTTCTTATCAGGATCAGAAGTGAGAAACCAGTCAAGTGTATTTTCTGCTCGCTAGGTTCATTAACAAGCTGAGTAAGATGGTTAAACTTAGCAAACTTTAAACTTGTTTGATTAGCAAGTACAGAAGAAGATCAATCAAATAAGTAAGATTAAAGCCATTTTACTGCTCGTAGAAAACTAAGTTCTAGTGCCTTACTTCCTTCAAATGTAATTTCCAATTCAAAATATCTTTAAAATATTATAAAATTTTTCAGTTGTAAGATATAAATTAAATATCAAATCTCTAATCAAGCTGCGTATTATAAAAACAAAAACAATAATTTGTAAAAAGCATTTATCTATGAAAATAAAATATCTATCTATCTAAATCTAGTGCCTTACAACTCTCAATCATGTGTGCACGCAATTTCAAAGTGAGAGGTTTACTTTTAAAGAGCATTTCTCATGACAAGATAACCTTCTTGGAGGATTTGTCAATTTCTTGCAGAAGGCAACACTTGTGAAAAAAGCTTTAGGTGAGACAGTCAAGGATCAAACTTAAACTATCATCACTAGTACTAGAAATGTGAAAACGAATATTAAAACAGATTTTCTTACAACAGTGTTTTCAAAGTAGGCGATTGTACAAAAAAGGGCTTAAGGATCTACAAGTTTAACACAACCTTTTGAGATATATTTTTAGGTTTTGATAAAAAGGAATACAACATTAAAAATAAATAACATATTGATTCCCCTAAGCTTCTCAGAAATAAACAATACAAACTTTAAAAACGATTTCCACTGTCGGAAAGATTTTTTTTTAATTTTATTATTTATCTGGACAGTATTTTTTGACTTTTTATAGAACATTTTAGATGATTATATAAAAAATAATGTTTAAATTTGGGCATTTTAATGGCGAACTAAGGCATTTTAATGCCATTTTTTAGGACTTTGTTTGTGTCTATTTCAAATTCGTGCTTTACATATAAGACACAAATATACACCGTATATTGCAAAGTTGCAAGAATTCATGTTAAATTAAACTAGTCGAGTGAGCTAATTTAACTTTTGATATTTACTGCAATATGTAATACTTTTACAATCTATCAGAATCAGAACTTTTAGACGTTATTTATCATTCGATACTTTGAGAAGATTTGGAAGTGTACGTTTTTCTTTAATTTACGAAAGTGTTCTCTTTCATTGGTATTTAATGGAATTTATGCGACATTTACAAAAAATCATAGCTAAATAGTTCTAAGGAACACATTGAGCTAGGAAAGCCTAGGAATTTGTATTAATATAAATCACATCCGGAAGAAAAAATAACAACAACAACAAAAAAACAAATAGTCTTACCAGTTGAATACTAAACAATCAAGTTGCCAATTTTTGTAAGAAGGGTGAATGACACATACGAAGATATTTTATAACATTAAAGCAAGCAATCTCATATAATTCTATGATCTAGAAGAAGCAAAAAACTGCTTTAATTTATGCCATATCCTAGAGTCCTACTATACTCGTATACTCGTACATAACATACATATTATACTAAAACAGAGTAAGTAAACAAAAGTCTCCCCGTCGTCCTCGTCATCGTTGTCGTTGATCGTTTAGCAAAAATTAATTAACATTTCTCTGACATTGATGTGAATAAAAAAAATATACATACATTCACATAAAAATACGAGCAAACGCAGATACATACATATACATATATAAGCTCGTTAACGGCAACATGTACATCATGATAGTGAGTGACGGACAACGTGACGGCTTCAGCTCATTGCGCTAAGGGTGGCAGACACAAAATGTCATTGCGCCATACGATAGAAATTACAAAAAAAAGAAAAACTTAAAAAAGAATCCTAAAAGAATACGAATGAATTTCTAGGAGAATCGTATTATCCTTTCGGGAAAAGGGAGAGATTCGAGAATGCTATATACGAGTATTTCGTTCGCATACAAAAGTGAATATACCCTACGCTGGCGCTGCCGCTTGCTGCTGCTAGGGCTAGGAAGGATATGGCAATATGGGGAACATAATACGTAGTTCATTGCCGCTATTATAGTAGTCATCCTCGTCGTTGTCGTCATAGTAGTCATAGTCATAAAGCCATGGTTTGAAAATAGGAGATTTTTGAACTCTCATTTTGTTTTTGTGTTTTTGTGTTTTTCATATTTTCCTTTTTATTTTTGTTTGAAAATTATTTACTGCTTAATTAAAAGCTTTGGTGGGTTGTTTATTACTTTATGCATAATGAAGCTTTTATTGTGTCCTTTAATTGGGTAGTGGCGGTTCGGCGTGGTGTTTGTTTGTATGGTATGGTGAGTGAGAGTTCGGAAGTTTACTGGTTGATAAAAAAGTCTTTTTTTTTGTATTCTTCCCTATAGTCCTTATCTCCACTAATTGTGAGAGGAGACAGGAACAATAAGTTTCAGCAATGAAAAAGAAAAAAAAAGAAAAATTGGTGTTGTTCAACTTTCCAACTCTGACCCAGATGCGAGTTTTTCATTTTTGTTCCTCCTCCTCCTCTTTGTTCGCTATAAGAACACAGAGATTGTCGTCATTCAATCCCACTCAGTGTTTTTCGTGCTGTTCTTGTTGTTGTTGTTTTAATTTTTGTTCTGGTTTTTTGAGAATAAAGGCAGTTTTGAAAAAAGAAAAAAACAACACATTGGAGGAAAACCCCAACAGTATTGTCCAGTTTTCAGACATGAAATTCAATTGTATGTCCTGCGATCCTATATGTGAGGCATATTGTTTTATATACGACTTCTAGAACCTAGCAGATCAGATAGGTAGATACGAGGTATGACTGTGTATCGTAGTTGACCTGAGCTTTTGTTCAATCTTGGCAAAATGTAGAAAAAGCGTTTGTCGGGCATGTGTCATCGCATATATGCACAAGAAGTTCTGTCGAATAAACAATTACTAACTGCAGGCTGCAGGATACCAGGAGTAGGACCTCGACTCTTGACTACCTGCAATCATGGGCCACTCGCAGCAAACTACTACCACTGTACTCTACTCGACAAAACCTGTAGGTATGATATGGTGCAGCAGACTTCCGGATGATTTTTTATTCATCTCTGTATAAATGCGTTGCATTTTGTTTTTGCTGTTTCGTCCTTTTTCTTGTTTATGCATTTTTGAGTATTATTAGTGTGTTATGTGTGAATGTCATTTCATTCTGAGCTGAACTAAAAGTTTTTGTGGAAATGTTTATGGTTTAAACCTTAAAAACAAACAAAATTGCTTCCTTCATTCCACTGCTGCTGATGTTGCTGTGGATGAAAAATAAACTGACTTCAGTTATCAACACACAAATAATGTACCTACTCTAGGAACTCCTCTTAGCTTTGAAGGATATAATGACCTTCTTATATTTTAACAACTAGCTGTTGACCTGTTGTCAGCAGCGCATTAATCTGCACAATTCCAAGTTCCAGTTGTGAAGAACTGTGTAACTTATTCACAATTTATTCCGTACAAGGTCTTTGGTTCTTGCTTCCTATGGAACAGTGCGGCGGTGGCGTGGTGCGGTGGTCGTGACAACTATTGCTGTTCCTGCATAATGTTAGGGCGCGGTTACATCTATGGTAAGTTTTTTTTCTCTCTCTCGTAGTGCGTCGTCGAAAGAATAAATAAAACAAGACTAAGATAGTGGTAGTGGGAGGGTTTGAGTGCGGTAAATGATGTCTTCGCTTGGGAACGAAGGGTTGCCAATAAAAATAACTTTGCCCTTATTTTCTCTTTTATATATGTAGCTCTTACCATGGTTAGGAAGGGCGGAAGAGGGTATGTTAGTTTGAGTTTGAGTTTGTGTTTGTGTGTTTTTATGCGCTTACTAAGCTATAATGACAGTTTGATTGACTGCTATTGAAAAAGGGATAAACATAATGAAACCGATGCCCGGAATTTTATATCCGTGAAGTTATTTAAGCAAATATATAAAAGAAAAGTCCAAAGGGAGATGAACAAAAAAAATGGTCTCTTCACAACAGAGAGAAAGAGTGATAAAGGATACATAAACGTTACGCATAGATATATGTATTAGATATTTACTTTGTCAAGGACATTAGTATTTTCTTTTCTTTTATTCGGACCACGATTTGGAAAGATAAACGACCTTCAAATGAGAGTTTTGGGTCAGTTAACTTGAAGTATTTTACGCTGAGTTTGAATATTTTGTTGCTTGAGGGGGATAAAATGTTTTCAATCATTATTATCCTTTTTCTATTTTTCAAATTCTTTTGAACGATAATAATTTGGAATTTTGTTTATCAATCTACAAAGTAATACATTTTATTAATTTTTTATTTGCATTTAATGTTTTACCAAATTATAAGTATTTCCATCACTTATTTGGGTTTCGAAACATTTTTTGAATGAATGTGATTAATTTATATTTTCATCGATCTTGAGAAATTTTGTTGAAAACAAAACAAATTACTAACTATACAAAAAAGAATTATGCCTCTTTAAGGAACATAATTTATGAGCTTTTTGTAACCAACTCAAGGAGGTATTTTATTTAAAATGTTAGGTATATCAACGAAATGAAGGGTGGAAGTGGCTATAAAAATATAATTTATTTATTTTTGTTTTCACAAGAAAGTTTATCGAAATTTTAGGAGAGTTTGGAATGGCAAATGATGTATTTAGTTTTGTTAAATTAAACTCTGTGTAACACACATTCATTTAATATCAAAACTGTCACATTGAGAAATTATTAATTTTAAAATAAACAAAAAACAATAAAACATTATAAATAATTCGAAATTTGACAACTTTATGGCGACAAAACAGTTCTTATGTTATATGTACTTAAAGTTTAAATGGTTTATAGGACATATCAGGAACATTTTATTGTCATAAGTCAATTTCACGGACAAATTTCGATATTGAATGTCACAGAAAACAACTTAATTAATGTTTTTTTTTTGTGTAGTGAAAGTCATTTGGTCATAAATAACAAGGACATCCAATTTTCAATAAATAATTCGTTGACAGAAAAAAAATTATGTATTTTGCTAGCAATAAAATTTATGGTCACAATGAGTTATATTTCCAATATTATTTACTTAGGTTCTTGGATGTTTTATAATGTACAGACATCAAGTACATTGTTTTTTTAATATCTATTAATGTAACTTTTTAGCTTTCGACAATATTTCACAAATGATATTTGTCTAGTAACTTTTTCCAAGACTTGATTAAACTGACTGCCGTTTTCTTGTTCATACATTTAAAACGCAGACTGCTTTTGAGCCCGATTACAATCCTGTTTAAGAAGTTACATATTCTGATAAAAGCTTATTTTACTTAAGCATACATTAAAAGGAACCATATTTTTTATGGTTTGTACAAGTAATAAAATATCTTCGGATGTCCAAGTGGCAATAAATCAGCTAATCCAATTTTACAGAGCTAGCAAGGATATTAAAAAAAAAAACATAGAATATATTTGTATCAAAATCAAGCCCACATAAATCAAATGTCTAGACTTGAAAATTGAGAGCAACCTAGCTATTTGTTCTTTAAATTCTCTGTTATAACAAAACACATACACATAAAAACTTAAAAAATCGGCCTTGACTTCATCATTTCAATTTCACTTCAGGTTTTCATTTTCATTTTTGTTTTTTTTTTTTTGTTAAATTCTTCCTTTGGTTAAAATTGTGAAATAAATATTTGAAGAGAATAGAACATTATCCTTTTTGTGGAGGATACAAACAAAAAAAAGAAAAGAAAGTAAAGTAAGCCAAAAGGCAAAAAAGGACTCTTCAATAAAAAGACAAACAATTGCTACAAAAGAATTCAATATTTGAGTGGATGCGTCTTTCGAAATGAAATGAAGAAAGACTTTCTTAAAAAGAGTAAAAATGAATTTGACATAAAAAAACAACAAGGAAGCACATATTGTACTATATACTACTTGTTTAAACCTCTTCATACCCTCTCTATATATGTATGTACTTTGTGTGACTTTGTTTAAGACTATTGAGTACTTTTTTTATTCTTTCATTTAAGTGTACACATGCTCCATATTCATTTTGTTGTTGTCTTAAATTTTTTTTGGTAAAAGGATAGAAACTAATCATCAAGTGCTTCCCCCATCTACCGTCAACGCCACCTTTCTGTCCCGTCCTCTCGTAGACAAGAGAATTTCAACTTACTACCTACGAGTATGAACGGAAAAAGCTTTTGTACTTGGATATATAATTTCTTCGTGCTTGTTGTTGTTAGAAAAGGAAGTTAAGAGGATACAGAAAAATTATTTAATTTCAATCTTCCCCATATGCTATACACATACATATGTATATAAACACATATAACATGTCTATGGAGGTAAACTACAGGTTAGAAAAATATTCTGTGATATGTGTAAAACAAAAAAATATTACGTATACGCCGGAGTGATCGCGTCTAAAACTCATACTTGTTGAGACTAAACCACTTTTTTTCTTTCTTTTTTTTTAATTTATTTTTTAATTAAAATTAAATTTTAATAAGAACTTACCGATTCAATAGCTTTATCCAAGCGGTAAATTTCCTCTTGTAGGAGATGAAGTGTACCAGTTTTTCCACGATGCCGAGCAAATGCTGCAGCACAGGCACTATGAATGCTATTTACCCAGTTCTCCAACTCAACCTAGATAATGAAGAAAATAACAAAAAAGAAAAAAAAGAAGAGAAAAATTAAACTTAATTAGGATAAGAACTGCATCAGGATGAATATTGGAAATATTTCCGGAATTTTTCCAACAATAAATTTAAGTGTTCAATAAATATGCATTTTTGTGTTTTTTTTTTTAAATGTGTTTGTTTTACTAATGATATTGAGAAACCTACGAGCGTTATAGTAACAGTATAGGTACAAGAAGGAGGTAAATTATTCCATGTCTTGGAAAATCAAGGATTTAATAAAAAGATTAAAGTCATCGACTTTTATGAAGACAACAATAATAAATGAGATCGATAAAATGAAAAGTGTTCCCAGTGTTCGGTGGGAGAAAAGGATTGAAGCCTCAAATAAGTTGTTGGTAAAATTTCAATAAGGAAATTAAGATTACCAATTAGTATTTTTAAAATAAAATATGTCATACAAATATTTATGTAGGAAACACGTTTTTGTAATTCTTTGAAATGAGAACAGAGCGAAAAAGGTCTTCAAAAATATAAGAATTTGTAAATACCAAACAAATTTAAACGAATTTTAACTCAAAAAAATGTATTAAAAAGTTTTAAAAACTATTTTGTATTAAATACAAAAATAATATTTGTAACAAATCAGTACAAAATTGTATATCCTTTTCCTGATTTTCCTGAAAGTTCTTCACAAATTTGTTTCTATTGAAATTAGATGAACCATGAGGACAACGTATAGGGTGTGGTTTTAGCGGCCTTTTTTTCAGCTTTCGAGTTAAGATTTAAACTTTGGTTTGGTATTTTAAGAATTGAAGCCACTCAGCAAGGGGTAGATTTTGTGAACAGGATTAAAACAAGATTGAAGTTGATCCCAAATTTTATGATCGAATTTCGGCCGAATAGAATATTAATAAACAAAACAGCCATTTGGAGTGATGATAATCCACAAGTGTATGTTGGTCAGAACGTATGACGGCAATATATAAATGATTTCTGACTGTTTTTTTTTGCATCGATGCTTCAGTAAGACGGCATAAAATGCCACGCAGCTCTTGCCACAATTAATTCACTGAAGGAAACGTTTCTTAGCAGCATTGTTTCACGTTAAGCAAATGTGGATTGTTCTCATATGAGATGCGGCTTATTGCAAAAAGTTATACAAAAATGGACTTGCCAAAATAAGGCTATGTCTTAGTTAGGGTTTAGGTACAATGCAAGCCATAAGGTTAAGATGAAAGATTTAAAAAGGAGAATGTCTGCTCACTGTTATAAGTGAGAAATATTCAAGAGCCTGGTAAAGCATTGCACATTCGTGTAGTGGGGCTGAAGAAAGAATCACTGTAGGGATTCTGTAGAGTACGTCTGAAATCCATCTCAAGGATAAACTGATAAGCATTGCTAAGAGAACGGCTATTACCGTTGAATTGTTCAAGGTTGGGAATGTAAATGACTATTCAACTAGAGTATTGTTTGTGAAAATATCTATACAAAAATGATAGGCTTGAGACCTTGCGATGGTCGTCTTTCATTTTTAGAGCGCTCTTTTCAATTTTCTCTAAAAGATTGAAGTAAGTTTATGGTGACCTTAGCCAATACATGAGAACTATACTCGAATTTTGGATGAATAAAAGTTTTTTGCATCAAAGTATAAAAGCTAAGCACAGCGTTTCGTGACTTTAAATATGTGGTCATTTCTCAAGAGATAGTTTATGATGTAGGTACCTAGAACTTAAAGCTGTTATGTATAGTCGGTACAATTACAGCCCATGGATAGTGGCATTAGGGAGGATTACGCTTTTGCAACATTAGACAGAATTGAGGTTTCTTAGCATTAAATTCTACAAGGTTTCTGGTTTCTCATTCGAAAATGCTGTCAAGATCAGAATTAAATGAGCTCATCATTACCTTGCGTTGGTAGTGAAAATCCCAAAGTAGTCCAAATCTAAAAACGAGCATTAAAATCTGAGGGTACTGTCATCAGAGAACCAATTAAGTTGATTTGAAGTATCAAAACAGAGCATTTCTAAAAATAAGGAAGAGTGTGGGAGACAAAATGGAGCCCTGTGGCACCCCAGCGTTTATTTTTTGGATATCAGACTTAAACCTGTCCAATTATACTTGAATTGAACGCTCTTAAAAGTTATTTGAAACCCAACAGAGAAGATTTTCATTACTGCCGTATCACTACCAAATTTCCGATAAGAGAGCTTGACAACAAGGTCTATGAAAATGCTTTTGAAATGTCAAGTAAAAAACATTTTACTTTCTGCAAAACCATATAGAGATTTGTTCCAAGCTTTCAAGGAGTACTCTTATCAATTATTTTTTTTATAATTCTAATAACATCTTTACCAAAATCTTCAAGCCAAAGAGTAATGGATATTAAGTTTAAGGTCAGGTAGGTTATTTAAGCAGTAATTTATTTAGTTCAAATAAATTTTAGCATTATATTATGTAATAAAATAGTTGTATACAGTAGGAACTTTGAGCCACCTAATTGTTCCTAGAATTAGTCGTAATGAAAAAAAATATGAGAAAAACATATTTTTAACTTTAAAGTAAGAAATCAAGCCTCAAGTTTGTTCTTGAATTATCTTCAAAGAAAATGGGAAGTATACATAAAGTACAACATATGTGGAACAAAAAAAATACGAGTAGCTTGGTTTTTTATTGTCCGAAAACAACAAACAGAAAAAGAGCTAAAAGTACAAAAGCATTCAAACTTATGTGAGTCAGGGTTATTTGCTGCATTTGAAATACACTTCAGAGTCCTTGAATATCCATATGATGTTTTTTTTTGTTCTCCACAATTTTCCTTTGGTGTTGAAAGTACTAACTGCACACAGGACGGCGATTATTTTTCCAAACGATTCGCAGACGATCAAATATATCAACTTTTTCACATACCCTTGCATCATAAGGCTATTCATTCAATTGTACGATGACTAAAATTTTCAGAAATATGTGAATGGGAGCAAGGAAAATGCTTATATCCTTGCATTGGCAACTATAAAACTAGAACACTCCCTGCGGTTATTAAATTGTGTATTTTTTCATCTTTCTCTTTTCTTGTTCTTCTTTTACTAGTTAGCTGAAGGAATCTAGGAAGCAGCCAGCCCATCTAACTCGATGGGAGGTGGATCCTGGCACAAAAGATTGTTTGATTCCCCGAAGCGAAGATGACCGCTTTTGGTCGCAAAAAAAAGGAAATGAAAAAGAAAAACATGCAGAAGAAGTAAATCGGCAGAAAATCAAGGATATCTTGTTCTCTTGATATTTTTTTCTTCCATATTTTGTGTGTTTTATTTCTTTTTGCATATCCACACACGACACACACGTTTTTGCCTTCATCAAGGACCTTAATGTCCTTTCAGTGGCTCCAATTCATTGCATATATAAAAACGAGAGAGACACGACAGTGTTGAACAAGATAACGCCTAGGAAAAAATATAAATAATAGAATATAGAGACATTCAGTGAAAACTTTATTGTCTTATGGTTAAGAAGGACCTTTTTTTTAATTTTCCTGTTTTTTTTCGAAACGAGAGAAACGGGTAGTACCTATGTATATGCGTCTGAGTATCAGTATGAGAGAAGAGTGGGGAGGGGGGGTAAGGTGGCTAAAAATGAAGACAAGAAGCCCTTGAAACCCTTGAGCAATGCACTTTATTGTGTGAACAGTATGTTTTATATATGCATTAATTTTTATTTTATTTTTTTTTTCAAAAGTACTTTTTCTGGGTCATGAGTGTGCCTCTGCGCAATGTTTGAATGTGAATGTGAACAGGACATATAGAAGTGTCGTACAAAAACAACAACAAGGCAGAGAAAAAAAATATATGTACAAATAGTGAATCCTTTCATTTTGAAATATACACAGTTTGACTTTGTAAATGAGATTTGAAATTTGATTAAATGCAATTTGTTTAGAAATCGTATTTTTTGTTATTGTTGTTTGTTTTGCTACTTTTACCTTTTATTTTGTTGATGAGTTAGATTGAAATTTGAAAAAGTTGAAAAGGATTTTTTTTTCAAATTTTTGTTTCAGTAGGAAAACAAAAATGTCCGATGGCATTGCAGTTGCAGGTGGGTAACACATTTTAAATGAAAAGAATAACATGACATGTTTGGTTTTGGTACAATTCATTTTTCTGTCAATTTATCAAGTTGAACATTTTTGTATGCATTTGTTTTTATGGTTTAAATGAAAGTTTTTGATTTCTTTTTTATTCCATGGAGTACCCAGTGAAGGTGTGTGGAATGAGGGAGATATGTACGTTTTATGTCCTGGATTGATTTTATTTGTTAAAAACAATTGATTATAGTCAGTTTTTATTTTTTTTTTTTAATTTTTTAGTTGACAATAATTATGATTTTAATCACTTTGAGTAATTGTAAAGGCTTCAAAAACAAATTGGGTTATGTGCTAAATTGGTGTTTGCTTCCTGATGAATTTGATAATCCTTTGTAATTGAAATTGAAAATCAAGTTGTTTATGTCAAATATCAAACCATGAAAATTAATTAGTCGAAATTGGACAAAACAAATTTTTAGAACAATTTGAAATTAAAAACTAAAAAACACACTGCATAATTGGGTGATAAAGTAGTGAAGTTTAATTTTAAAATTGTGTGGGGTTTGGTATCCTTAAAAATGTGGAAAGAATGTTCTTTTTTTCATTTAAGCAACAAAATGTTTTCTGAAGGGATATTCGAGACGATAAATTGAGTGAGTAGTATTTTACGCAGAGCTCGAATTTATGTAAAAATTAAAATTTTTCAATATAAATATTTTGTATAAGACAACAGAAGTTTAAAGTAAATATTGTTCTATTTTCGAAAAAAGTTTGTTAGGTTTTTTTTTAGAAAACTGTTATTCAAATGAATTTTTGACTTTATTAAATGTTAACAAGTATTTTTGTATAATACGGACAACATTTTAAAGTCAATACAAAAATGCTAGGTTTATAATTTTTGTAAAAATTGTTTTGGGTACAGTAATATTTTTGTACATAAATTAATTCGAAGTGACCAATCCTTTTTCGGTTTTATTTTTGAAAACAAAACTTGTTAAGTGATTTTTATTAAAGTTCATACCTATTTGATATGATACCATAATGGCAAAGGGTGTTTTTATTAAACGTTTTTGGTTTGAAACTTGCAATACTTTTTTTTTATTTTATGATGAATGTAGACTTATGTCCTGAACAAAGATTAAAAATCGTGCACATGTATTTCCAAAACAACAGCTTAAGAAACCATCCATTTATAAAAAAAAAACTTTTGGGTGAGCATAATATCTCATTTTGTGGGCTTGAGGCTGGCTATCGAAGATCGAACGAGTTAACACCATGTTCAATTTTGTGTGGGGTTTTGTGAAGTAGCTTGTCGTTGCAGATAAGCTCGTGATTGCTGATATATATCCTCAATAGCTGCTAAAATTGGCCAAAAAACTGGGCTTCTTGGCTGGAATTGACAAATTGTTACCTTTATAATAAGGCTTAATTCTTGGCTATAATATTTTATAATATTAGTGTTTTTTCTTATTGAATCCACAAGTCTAACAAATACCCTTTAAAATATATCATATAATAAAAATCGATACCAGTCTTGGTTTGTCAGAAAACTTACTATAAATGCATGAAGTTTGCCACGTGTGTTTAATTATTTTATATGTTATGTTAATGGCAATAAAATTGCATTTTCCAATGGGTTTTGATGAGGTTAATTCAAATATGACATAAACATTAAAAAAATCAATCCATTACTGCAGGTTTTTTTTTTGTTGAAAATTCGAGAGAGATGTACGTAGCTACATTCATAAAGTAGTTTTTTTTCAATAAAATTCTTAATTCTTTTATAAATCTACTAGCAAACCCCGCGCACTCCGTTTCGCCACTAGATGGCTTCGTTTTTTGTTACATTTCTTTTGGGGATTAAAAGATGAAGACAAATAATTTTTTTTTGTTTTGTATTTGAAAAGGAAAAATTGTATTTCATTTCACAACAGTAATGAATTCATTTCGATTACAAAAATGAAGTGTAATTTGGTTGAACTTTTCTAAGTAAAAAAGTAAAAATACTAAATTGAAGCGTTATACTTAGCCGCAAGTATACGTTTCATCGAAGTGCTCTTTGGTAAACAACATTTTTTCTAAATTTGCCCTGCAAACACAAAGCGATTAGCCTTGCGACTTGTTAATTGTCATTGCGAACGCATGGTGAACCGGAAATTGCAATCGTTTGAAGTCAAACGGAAGATCAGTCAGACTCATCGGTATAAGAGAAATAGCTGCATACATTTTCACCTGCGTAATTTCCGTTAATAATGGTTGCCTCAATCAAATTCGGCATAAGTCTTTTCACCTCAAGTCGAGTACCGTTGAAAAGTCGCGGTGGATTCAAATTACGCAATATAATAATAACTGAACCAACTTTTAGGTGCAAGTTATGTGGTGAAAATCCTGGTTACTCAAAAACTCCGTTGGATAATTTACTACATCATCGGGATTAGTTATGGAATCAACGGATTTGTATGTCACCAAATCGACAGAGATTTTTGATTGAATGGTGAAATACAGTGGGTGTACATCATTATTCTTTGTGGCGCGGCGAGAATTGCTCGCATAATTCTGATAATTCTCACTAATGTTTCAATAAAAGCTAATTGAGATTCTACAAATCAGCAAAAGTCGTTGGTAGGATCAATTAATGCAGTTATCGCATCAACTGGCACTTTTCCATTTCCAACAGCTAACAATTGTGTGGAAAATTGTGCAGCACTTTGAAGTTGAATTCTCATATACGTAAGTGGTTAGCGATAATGTTTTAACGTTATTCCACAAAAATGATGCCTTCAGACAAGCATTCAATTCATCTGCAGGCGTTCCAAAGGGAATTGCTGGCAACGTCTGTCTGAAATTGCCTGCCAACAATTTCATCAAGACGCCAAAGATCTTGTTACTGCGTCGAAGATCCTTCAGTGTGAAGTTAAGTGCTTCAAGTGATTTCTTATGTGCCATTGTGCACTCATTCCAAACAATGTGTTTGCATTGCATCAACAATTTTCCCATTTGCCTGGATCGGGAAATATGTCATGTTGGAGTATCAATTGTGTTTAAATTGAGTGGCAACTTAAGCGCAGAATGTGCTGTACGACCGCTATTTAGAAGAGTTGCCGCAATTCCAGATGATGCTTACGCCAAAGCTATGTCAAATCTTGGTCGAATAGTGGCCAAAACCAATGAACTGACAAATGTTTTCCCTGTTCCTATAGGTGCGTCCAGGAAGAATAGACCACCAGTATTAGTGTCCACCGCTTGCATTAATGTTTCGTATACTTGTTGTTGCTGTTCATTTAGCAACGGCAGATTATTTCGAACGAATTTCTGCAATGTATCAACAATGTATTGCAGCTCTCGATTTAATTCTTGGTTCAATGCATCGTGCATCGATCAATTTGAGCAATCATTCCTACTTCAATCAGTAGCTTGTTTGCAATCATTCAGAATCATTCCTTTATTGTAGATTTCATATGTGATTTGAAGTCGATATCTCTGACGCTTCTAGAGATATGGTTCACTAAAAAAGGTTCCCAAAAATAAGTTTTGGTTTAGAATAATGGGCCTTTGAGAACGTAAACAAATTTAAAAATTTTCCATTATACAAATCGGAACTTTTTCAATAGCTGTCTATGGAGAGCTAAACGGAGTTCACCGCTTTTCTGTTGAAATTTTTCCTGAATTTTGTCTGCCATAAACCACGCGGATCCCGAGACTTTTCCAATGAATGTAAAACCGTGCAAATCGGTTCGTGCGTTTTGGAGCTATAGCGTCAGGAAGGAAAATTCGAGTTATTTTTATATAGTAGATAATTCCTATCTTTTAGTTGAAATATTTTTATTATTTCATACATTTTTCTAATTTTTTATAAGTTGAACAGTTTTTAACAGAAAATGAAGAAAGTTGTTGAAGTAATTTTTGTTTTTCTAACGAATCTGTCCTCCAAACAAGCTTTAAGCATCAATTTTTTGAAATATATTCCAATAATATAAATATTATGTTAAAAACGGGTATTTTTAAAACTAAACAAATAGTAAAGAACAAAGATTTATGACGTATTTTTCAAAACCATGAAGGCCAAGATATGTATTTTGCAAAATCATTTTACAACTCATTGTAAAAGATTAATATGTCCTTAAATCAATATTAAAGTCCCTGTCCTTAGTTCTTTTTAGCACATTTTTGGGGTCGTATTGTAAGAATCTGAAGTTATAGCAAAATTGTTGTTGTTGCAAGATGAGAATTTTAAAAAAGTATTATTTCATTTGTGTGATAGAAAAAAACTGTAATTTGGTAGAAAAGTGTTTTTCTACCATGTTTGGTTACCAATTTGCAGCATAATTTCAGGGGACTGCTTAATTCTCCATTCTCCAACGAATAAGCGCTACTTTTTGGGTTTGTTTTATGAACAAATTTCCGAAAGATGAAATAAACTGTCGAATATTGGATTTCCACAATGTGATTTGCAATCAAGGATTAAATTGGTATTTGCCAATTCATCCAAATCGATTGTTTAATATTAATAGCACAATATTAAAATTTTTTTATTTCACTAATATATTGAATACTCAAAAGGTTATCCTAAAATTCACCCTTAATCAATGTGAATTGGTATTTAAATGTAAATTTTTAATAAAGCCTAAATTCAAAATCATTCTTAACTCATTTTTCATGAAATGATAATCTTAAAATCTCTTAATCCATTTGGGGTAACATAACAAAACCACCTTTAACCATTTTGAAAACATGGTCTAAACATCACAACACATATTTACCTACATTTTTGTATATCACACAACAAACCAAAAACCAAAGATTATTTTTTATTTAGTGCCAGAAAATGACACACCAACAACAAGAACAACAACGGTGCAAAAAACACCTTTTCGTGTCCTGAGTAGATAATCCTTTGCGGATCTTGAAATCCAAATCTGTTTAACATTCCATTTTTTTTCGAATGTGGGTATAGGTATGTGAGCTCCTGAGTTTGCACGGAGCTCGGACATGACATCAAAAAACCCCCGACAGCAACAACAAAAAACACACGAAAAAAGAAGAACGAAAAAAATAACAAAATAAAACAACATTATCCTCAAAAGGACATTAACTCTGATCCTGGATGCAAGGAGCAAAAAAACCGGCAAAGTGAAGTTGTTGGTTGCTGTGTGTGTTGTAGGTTTATTTTGTATGTTGTGTTTTTGTTTTATTTTCCGGAAATATTTATTCGTTATCTTTATCTTTGCATCCCCGCAACTCAACTCCTTAAATTGTATGCATAGAATAGGATGTATGTATGTACAAAGGTTATATTGTCTGTCAACTCACCTGACACGGTGCCTGGAATAAGTAAGCATCCCCGAATGCCGTACTCAAGCAGAATATGTAATCACGTTTCGGGTGCTCGGGTATGGGCTGCATAATCGCTCCGTCGACAATAATTAAATGCTTTGGTGCCGCCTCGACAGAACGTCCTTCGCGTGAATCGCACGGATAAAAGAGCAACGTGGTTCCTTTCAGGCAAACCCAGTATCCTTTCCAACCGCGCTTGCGGGCCAATTCGATTTGATGTTTTTTGCGTAGCAGCCATTTCTTCACCGATAGGAATCTGTCCAAAAGAAAAATACAACAGAAAAACATTTAGAAGAGAATTTAGTATCAACACACACATATGATGTGATGTGAATATGTGTTTGCTGTTTGTGGATTCGAGTGTTCAAAACAATTTTAAGGATAAAATGAAAAAAAAAAAAAACAGAAAAATTAAACGCGAATAAGACATGTATCAGGATTCAGAATTCAGTATTCAGAATTGAGGATTGAGGATATCGGGCGGTGTGGGATAAAGGTTTTTGCTTGTTTTTTTAGGACACGTCTACTTTTACACATATCCTTGTGTGACAGGCCGCACCCAAGGATGATATTTAAATTTTGTTTCAAAAACTATCAGAATAAATAATAAATGAATGTTCATTTTTGAAAGCTCTTTCTTTCCAACAAAAACACCATCAGCATGTTTCGGGTTTTTTTAGGTCAGCAAAAAGGACAAGTTGGCGTGACTTAGGCTAAATAGAGGGCATTTTACTTAAAAAGGGACTGTGATTTTGGTAATTCATGCCATGACAAGAATATTTGTTGCTTAATGAAAGACAGATTCAAATATGTATGAGACTTTTAAGGATGAGGGTGGGTTTTATTAGGTTGTACCTTCTTATACTCCCGTTCAATTCCTATACGACTTAAATGTAAATTGTAGGTTTCTGAACGTTATTATTTAGAGAATCTGTTTTGTGTTGTTGAGATTTTCTAAAGCTTTGTTTTGAATAAAATACTTGAAATACGCAAAGAAAACCATTTGCGTGTCATAAGACGATTAACTTAATTGAAAACAAAAATTGTATTAGGCAGAGGGACAACATAATTCTCACAGCGTATTACCTATTTTTTTTTTTAATTCATTTTAGTAATGGGATTATTATAAGACCTTATATTTAAGTGAAGCAGAACGTTTTGAAGAATTTTTAAATATGGAAATGTTTCCATTATTTTATAAGATTCACGTTGCTTAATGATCATCGTTTTAGCAGACGTGATAGTCTTTTAAGAAAATATAGTGATATAGTGTAGTAATTTGGAAATATTGGAATGATCAAAATAGAGAAATGGTTGTTTTGGACAACTTTTGCTTGAGGAATAGCTCAGTAGAAAAGTGATAAGTCTTGTATAAGTTTTATTTAAACTAAGTTGAGTACAAGATGTTTTGTATTTCTCACACAATAAAAACTTAAATATTTAAAAAGGAGCCAAGTTCTTCTGTATACAAACATATCTGATTAATAAAAAGGAACTTTTTAATTATTCCAGATAATTGTTATTGAATGGCTTCTGGCAAATTTTTGGATTTGTATTTCATAAAAATGATAAAATGCAAGAAAACTTGTATTTTATCATTCCACTTTCTTTGGTGTTAAAGCTCATGTTTTTGAAACGATCCGTTCTATAAATTGCTTGGTTAAATTATGATACAGGAATCTGATCTAGTTCTTCTATATAATAACAAATACTTGAAAAGTGGGAGGATACTGAGAAGCTTGAGTTCATAATTCTTGTGCCTAGTTTTTTTTAATGTGTACACATATACCCTACCTTTCCCCTGAACTGTATTTCTCTTAAAACCTTACGCGTGGTATTTTTAAGTCAGGCCTTCTGTAATCTGGGGGTGGATACCACACCCCCAACTTCAAATACAATAACTTTTCGTTTCTTTTTAAATAAAGCATTTATCTTTTTGCGAAATTTAAAGATCCGGCGATGTCGGTGACAGCTTTATAATTTTGATGAATGGTCAGGCAGTCAGTAATAAAATAAGTTTTGAGTCTCCATCTTTATTTCTATAGAGATTATTAGAGAAGTGTTTATTTTTCTAAACAGAACTGTCAATCAGATTTTTCTAAAACTTTTTTTTGCGTACGATAAAAAGCTCGAAGTCAATATCTGTCTTTGTTTCAAGGATACTTGAATCGAAAACTATTTTTATCAGTTTTTGTGGGGTTTAGTTTCTGCAAAAAAAAATTTTGCATTTTTGCTTTTTTTCAAAAATTGAACTTAAAGCAACTAAAATATTTTTCACGTGATTAAAACAATTTCATTTATTTTCGAGCTTTTCGAGTTGTAAATCAGTTTTTACCAATTTTTTGGAATATTTTTTGTGGATTCTTATTACAAAAAATCTGTCGATTGTATTTTTCTGAAAACTATACCAAATATTTAAAACAAAGACAGTTTTTTTGTTGTTAATATTTAAAAGACACAATTTATTTTTAGTGGAAATTTCAGCTTGCTTTGGAGCTTCAACAAAAAGAGGTATCCCCATCTATCTAAAAACAATGGATTCATATTCTAAGGACATTGAAATGCCACCACCGAGATGAGTAGTCAAAATGTTCAATTTAAAAAAATTACTCCAATTACACAAACTTCTTGTGGGACAAAAAAATCTCAAAAGTCGAAAACGATGAAGTAGATATTTAAGAAGAACGTAATTTTCTTTGCAATCCTTTTTTATCTATTAAAAAAATTCTTAAATCTAAATTTGTCACTATCTTGAAACCACATAGCAAATCTTTTGAAAAATTAACTTTTTTTTTCTGTGCATTTAGGAGATTCTATTTCAAACTAACTCAATTATTCATCCAAAGGCAAAGCTAAAGTAGGAATGAACTTTGATTTTCTCAAGTAATCCTTATACCAAAAATAGAAACTACCTTTTATCTTAAATCAAAATCTTTTTCTCTGAATCTATTCTCGTATTTTTAGCATTTTTCCCTAACTTAGCACATACCGTCAATTTATTTTAATTTAAAATCTCAGCAATTTACAACCAACCAAAGAGCAATATTCTTCTAAGAAAAAGGGATTCTCATAAAAAGAAAGTTCTTATTCGTACGTTACGTACCACGCCATCATCGCCATACTATTTGACTTTTGATCCTTCGATTGAAGAAAATGAAATTCCATTATCGCCCTCCACCATGCCCCACCGCCGCCGCCGCCTGTCCTCCCAAAACACCCAAAACCACACACATCCAATCAAACTTAAGTTGATTCCGATTTGAGATTGAAATCAAAGATAAGGATAAGTGTTTTGTAAGACAGTGTGTGTGTGTAAAAGTGTTTATGTGTATATATGTAGGACCGTTTATGGATATTTGTATTTCAAACGAAAATGAAGGAACTTTTCCCATATCGTCCTTCGATTTCAATTTCATTACATTTGTTATTTATCAAATTGCTAACGTAATGAAACTATACGAAGTGAAACATGAGTTGGGGAAATTTTTCAAGGCTCAATTCCTTTTTGTTGATTTAGTAGATATACAAGGATCTTTAAGGATATCAAATTCAAATATATGTATCTACTCGTACATGAGAAAAAAAGGTGTAAGAAGTGTTAAAAGATGGTAAGCAGGGTAACTTACCCAGCCTTTCGTACAGCTCCAGTGCAATTAAATGAAGATGCTGCTGTTCCTGTTGATTTTGCTTTATATGGTGACGCCATGACACTTTCGCCATCATCTTCATCAGATACGGCCGTGGTTAAGCTCATTCGATCATCATCGGATATCTGTGTAAGGCAATAAAGATAAATCAAAAAATATTATTTATATTTTTCTTTAGACATTTAATAAACAAAAAAATATGAATAAATGTTTGTTTAATTTCATATCAAAACATACGTAATGGTATTTCGTATTTTTCTACTACTGAATAATTAATAGAAAATTCATATAAGATTTCTTATGGCCATGGTTTGGGTAGGTACACAATCGTAAAAGAACATTTTGGCATTTTTGGTAAGACGTGCTGTTTGCTTTTATGGCATTTTGTTGTTCAGGGATTCTCAAATATCTAATCCAGACAAAAATTCAAATGAGGATTTTTATGACATGATTTTTGAATTATTATGGTTCGGTAAGAGTTGAGGAACACAAAAATATCAAAAAACCAACTCGTGACCAAAAAGACTCGAGTATCCTTGTTTTACTTTTTAGCATCCAGTTAACAATACAAACAGGGGGTTGAAATGTTTTGAGTTTTTTTTTATTATTTGAGGCCAAAATTTATGTTCTTACTTTTTTATATTTTATGATTTTTTGAAATAAAACATTTAAATTTTCGGGTTTAACTTGAGGGTGTAGAATAGAATTAAATATAGGGTAGAGCAGCATTTTATCACTTAATGTAGGCATTCAAAAGTTTTAAAAAATCAATCTTTAGCAGTTAAATGTTTTTGTTTGTTTTTAAGTTAATGATTTCCTAGAATAATGATCGAATTACACACGTGAATCCTCAAGAAGTTATAACCAAAATTTATTTATGTTCACATTTTCGAATATTTATATGAATAGGAAATAAATTTAACTTTATATTGATTTGATTTTGATATCTTGAAAACAAGTTTTGAGTGTTTGTACACATATTTACATAAATTATTATCGAGAGAAGTTTTTTTTTATTTCTTATGAAGTATCAAATAGACTTAAGCTAAGTTCAACTTGAAGTATTTAGTTCAAGACTATAGACTGATCCAAAACAACTAAAATATCATAGATATTTAATTTAATAAGATTTTTAGAGAATATTTCCGCAAGAACTTCTCCTTAGGACCTTTTTATGTTGTTCCGCTTTAGTTTTTAATTTTGAAAATGTCCATAAAAAGTTCGTTTATTTTTTTATAATCAATGTAATTTTGGATAGTTGGCATACATTCATGATTTTAAGATACCCCAACAAAGAAGTCTAGTATGGTTTTAACGGGTTAAATCACTATGAATTTTGCTACCCAGTAAGTTGACAAATTACAAATATGACTCAAGACTCTATTTGGAGAACCTATAATTAAGTATTTATTAAACAGTAACAAAGGGTTTTTTTTTCAATAAATTTAAATAAATTTAAATGAATTATTTACATTCTCCATAGTTTGACAGAAGAAACAAACTTTTTATAAGAAACTCAATTAAAAAAAATTGTTGCTTTTAGTAGTAATGTTCATTACCAATTTTTCATAAAGTTTAAAAAAATCGAATAACTTTCTATTGATAGCTTGAAAAATATATATATTTTTATAATAGGAACGTATAAATTGCCTTACTTAAGGAGAGAGAGAGATGTCACAACAGGAATGAGGTTCGTAAATTTTACCAAAAGGTAAAAGAAACTTCGCAAGGGTACCAGCCACGAACCGAAGCCTGTAAAGACGATCAGGGAACATCGTAGTGGAACCACAGTCTATGTTGAGAATATGGAAAGACCACTTCTCCAAATTATATAACGGCGATGACGAACCGAATTCCACTGTAAGGGAGATAGAACCACTCAACTTAGGCGACGCAGATCAACATTTCCGCCTACCCGACCTCGACGAAGTGAAGATAGCTATATCTAAACTGAAGCCAAAAAAAGCTGCTGGAGCTGACGGAATCGCTGCCAAATTATTTAAAGCAGCAGGCGATGACTTGGTATGATCTGCAAAATATGGTCGGAAGAAAGCATGTCCGATGAGTGGAATCTTACCATAGTTTGCCCAATACATTCAAAAGGAGACCCCTAAATTTCGCCAACTAAAGATATTCACAGTACGTCAGATCTTGGAAAAATCCCAGGAGCTTCACATCAATACACATCATCTCTTTATAGATTTCAAAGCCCCATAGGGAAGAGCTCTACACAGCAATGTCTAGTTTTGGCATCGTTGTCAAACTTATCCGTTTGTACAGAATGACGATGGAGAACGCACGCTGCTTTATCATGGTCGGAAAAGATGCATTTGATGTCAAAAAGGTTTTAGACATGGCGATGCACTGTCAAGCGATTTCTTCAACATCATTTTGAAGAATTGTGCAAAACTTAACCGTTGACACTAGAGGAACAATCTTCTACACAATCCAATTACTCGTATACGCAGATCAAAGAAGATCAAAGCTTGATGTCAGTGGAGCGTTTTTGAGCATTGCGACGGAAGCGAAGAAGATGGATTTAGTGGTCAATGAGGGCAAGACCAAGTATATGCTGTCATCAAAAAAGCACACTGAAAAACGACGCCTTGGACAAAATGTCACCAGGGACAGCTATAACTTCGAGGTAGGTAAGGACTTTGTCTACCTAGGCACCGCTATTAACACAGACAACGACACCAGCGCTAAAATCAAACGAAGAATGACTCTTGCAAATCGCTGCTTCTTTGGACTTAGAAGGCAATTGAGAAGTTAAGTCCTCTCTCGAGCATCTAAAATCACCATCGACACTCACCATCCCGGTTCTCATTTATGGCCTGAGGCCTAGACCCTATCAAAGAGAGATGAGAGCGTCTTAGGATGCTTCGAGAGAAAAATTCTTCGGGTGATTTTCGGTCCCGTACTCATAGATGGAGAATGGAGGAGAAGATATAACGACGAACTGTACGGGTTGTACAACGACACTGACCTAGTTAGCATAATTAAAGTCCAACGGCTTAGGTGACTAGGTTTTGTAGAGCGAATGGACATCAACGTTCCAGCCTGGAAGGTCTTCGAATCCAATCCCTAGGGACGTCGCGGTAGAGGAAGACCGCGACTCAGGTGGCGCACGCAGGTGGGTGAAGACCTCAACCAACTTAGAGCGCGAAACTGGAGACAGCTAGCAAGGGACCGAACTGGCTGGAGACCCGGACTATAGATTTTAATCAAATATGACATTTCGTTGTCATACCCTCTTCTCGAGAAGTTGAGGAAAACAGAGGGGAACCTTTTATAAGGCTATCTCGTATCTGCTTCGTATGTTATAAAAGTTCAAAGGTTGTGAATTTCTCCGTTTCTATAGCTGCATTGGTATCAACATACAAGCATACAATTTTTGACATTTATTGACGTTAAAGAATTATCTTTAATATACAAGGTAGGGCAAAATTTATCATCGAGTTATGTTTTTGAATTGATTTTGAGTGATATCATTTTTATGTGAAATCAATTTCCATTAATTTAAAAGACTTGGTCATGTTTTTGATATTCTTCATTTTGGCGGAAAAAAGACTTAATTTTGTTTGACAATTCTTTTTGTAAATCGTTATCTTGACAATAAAAAAAGCTGATAGCTTCCAATTGGTACCTTCGAAAACCAACACCTGATATTTGTTCTAATTTTTCAAATTGTGACTTTGAAAACATAAAAAATTATTCAATCAACAAATTGAAGTTAAAGCTTTTTTGGAGATATTCAAGATGTCAAATCAATTAAACATTATTTACTTCAAACTGTGAATTTGATTCTCACACAAATTCTTCCAAATGTTTAAAATTAAATAAGTTTAAAGTAATAAATTGATACCAAAATATATTAGAAAAGCAAATTTAAAATTTGTCATCAATAACTTTCAACCCCAATAATAAAAATATTTTATAAGGTGTCAAAAACTTCATTTAAAGCATCAATGTGTAAAAGATTATTCTATATTTTTATAAATAAATAATTAAATTGGGTACCGCAACAGTTCATTGAGAACTAGGGCCTAGTGATTTACAATTCTCAACCATTTCTGTGTGCGAGTACTGTTGTTAGGGAAATTTGGGAAAGCACTTTTCATGACAAGAATTACTTTTGGAGAATTTGTCAATTCTTCACAAGAGGCAGTACTCTTGAAAAAACTTAAGACCGCACAGGCAGAGATCGAATTCAAAACCTCTGGTATGACAGTCCAACGCAATAACCATCAAGCCAGGGTAACTTTAGATAGTCCAAAAAGTCTCCGCACAGTAGCTTTCTTTTTGTTGAATCTGAGACAAGTATTTACTATAGCAAAATTTTTTGTAAATTTGGTAAAAAGGTGAAGGTGGAAATTGATTTTGTTTCAATGTTACCACTTTGTTTTTTACGTTTGTTCGAAGTACTTTTTTTCAAAAAAAAAAAATACTTAATTGAGGCTGCTGTACGTAGACTTTTTGGACTAAGCGTATGTTCTTAAAATGTTCCAATTGACAAAAATTCGTACATGTTGCACTGTATGATCCTTTTTCGTACTTTGTTTGTCTTGAAAATCGTTACCCTTTTATCCTTCGAGTCTTGTGTCGTCAACTTTTCAACATTTTAAGAATTACAAATATATGCACATCTCCGGTAGGTACACATCGCAATGAAAGAAAATACCAGCTAAAGTCACACAAGAACTTTTGGCGGTAAATATAGAAGTTTGCAAAATATGTACGTATTTATACGCCAACTCATGTGTATCTTCATAATTCTTATTTAACTTCAAAAAGTATTTTAAGTTTGATCGAAATTTAACCTCTGATATAATGTTTTATGTACTTTCCTCGAAGCAAATATTAAGAATTTAAACAAAAAATAAATGCTTCTGAACTGAAAACATCTCCTCCTTTCCAATAATCCCATTATTGTTGCAGTTTGATTTTGCTTTTTGAAAATATGGTCTGTAAGAGTTACATTTTGATTTGGAAACTTCAAATAAGTTCTCGAAGAACTTATAATTCCATCAAACAGAAATGAAAAAAAAAACTACAAAAATTCCTGTCAGAGTAGATTGAAAGTATTTGTTATTTTTATTTCTTTGAAAGGTACTTAACTTTTTTTGTTTGAAGAAAAGTTTAAAACTCCTCGACAAAAATCGCTTGTCAAACAATTTAAATGCCAAAAACAAAATACAAACAAAAATAAGTGAGTACAAAATTCTTATGTCACACATCAAGTGAATGTAAGTTACGTGGCGGTATATACATATCTACCCCGTGTCAGTCGTCGTTGTCGACGTTCGTCCTTGTCGTCGTTAGTTATATAGTCCTGTCCTGATACTGACAGGGTTTTTATTATGACTCCAAAACTTCCGTCCTTTGACTTAAAAGTTCGATTAGAATGGCATTCAAATTTAAGTAGGCTCTGTGTTTTTTGTTCTTGTATTATTTCAAAGTGAAACTCCGTCCGCCGAGTCGTCGTTGTCGTAGTTCCTTGGAAAACTTAAAAGTACCAAGTATCATTGCGTCATTGTGTATGATATCTGAGTTTTTGAAACTTTAGTTTATTTTATTTTTTCTCGTCCTTACTCATTCAACTTTGAGCGCTATATTATTAGTGTCACATATCGTCAGGATAACGATTTTGGAGGAAAAATTGAAAACTTTGATAGAAAAAGGACGATGGAGTTTCAAGTTTGAAGTCTTCCGTTTTTAGTTTTACCAAAGTTTTCTAGGCGATATTGGTGTGGCGAAGATGTATCTATATACTACGCACATACATTATATGGTATGCCACTTCGCCAATATCAATGAAAAGCTTTCAATGTGCACGTTTTCACGATTTGAATGTGAAAAATGTAGACAACACAGCACAACGCGACAGTGACAGGATAAAAGAATCATCAGAACTTCTGATAAAGTGAAAATAATAAAAAAAAGAAGAAAACATCACAGAACAAAATATCCTCACGTCATGCTGAAAACTGTTTGAAGTTAAATTGTCACTTTTAGGAGTGCCAAACTACAAATTGTGGGACGAAAGAAAGGATTTCTCAAAATCGACGAGGACTTTAAGCAAAAATACAAAAAAGGACAAAAACAAAAATACGCCAGTCACGTTACATAACGTTTTATGATTTCTTTCTTTGCTGGCAGAAGTTTCTTTTTTTTTTTGAATTTTTTGTTGAGTTGAAATAATTTTTGTGCCGCTGGCAGCAGACACCTCTATTTTTTTATCCTTTTCCACTTATTATGTTTTTGCTTGACGTTCCAAGGATCTTCGCGGGTTTATGATTTTTTTGTACATAATTTTGCTTCGTTTATGTTTTATTTTTTCTCGTTCGATATATACATATGTATTTATGTACCGTTCCTACTTTTTTTTTCTTATAACGGCACAGTGCCAGCTAGAAAGAAAAAAGGATTTCTCATTGTTGTATATGGTGGTTAAAAAGTTGGGTGGCGTTTGTTGGGAGACGATGGATGGTGAGAGAATTAAGCACATTTATGTTAATTTTGAACTCTTTTTAAATGAAAATATTCATTTTTTTCACTCTTTCCCTCCCTCTCTAAGGATTCCCATCGGACTTTCAAAGGTGTTTGATTGTGAACATTTTATTTACCCTAACAATAAACCAAGGCTATATGGTAATGGTGGGCTTTGGAAGAAGAGAACGGGGTGGAAGGGGAGGATGATGTTTGAAGGAGAAAGGAAAACACCATAAAAAGAGGAAATATTCAAATGGTGTGTTGCCTCGTAAATTTTTTGTCGAAGCTACTTTATCACTTCGAAAAAGTTTTTATATTTTTATACTTAATTTTTTTTTTGAAAAAAAGGATAGGAAACCAAAATAGGATCTGCATATTAATTTATTTTGACCTTCACTTCATCAAAATACAAAAAGGTATCTCCGTGATAGTCTTTCTCTATCAACCTTTCACTTCTACTCTGTCTATCTTCAGGCATAGTAATTAACTAAAAGTTTTTATTCGCGTTTTCTTCATTTATCGCATTAATTAAAAATTCAACACAAAAATATAAAAAAAAAGTAGGCAGGTTAGGTAGAAGAAGATATATTTAAATCTTTTGAGATGCGAAGAATCTGTAGGATGAATTTTTAAACCCCATCTTTTCTTTAATTGGATTCCTTAATTGGACACGTATTTCTTATGTGATATATCTGAGATGTTCATGTATGAAGATTCTCTCGAAAATCAGTATCGAAATAGTGTTTTTAACTTATCATTTCTTTTGTGTTACAAGAATCCGGGGTTTAAGTTTATTTTGGGAGTCGTTCGAGCCGATTTCTAATGTGTGAGACAATTTTAATTTAACCCGAAGCCTGTTTAAGCCTTTATTGCTTTTTATAAAAGAAGCCAACCTTACGTACAGATATATGTTATAGCCATAGTGAAGGGCTTATATAAATATTTTGGGCAGTCTTTGAAGGACCTTCGCTTATAAGCTCTTAAGCTGCAAATATTATTAAATACCTTTCTCGAACACAATAGACTAAGAGATATTTTAAGGTATTAAAAAAGGTCAGAGCAGGTATACATAGTATCTAGAAGATGGAGAGAGTGCCAAATAAAAAGTTTTCTAAGAGAGGCCATAAAGAAGAATCTTTGCACAAATGAAACTTAATTAAAAAATTATGGAGTAATACCTAAAATAGGCCTTATTTATGAGAACTTTGTAAAAAAAGTGATAAAATATTAAATATACTTCACTTCATAAAGTTTGAAGGGGTAAATGGGTTAAGTTTAAGGCAAAAAAGTTAAATATCTAAACTAAGAACTTTCAACAGTAAAAAAGTATGAAATGGATTTCTATAAAGTTTATTTAAAGGACTTCCTCAAATACTATTAAATTTATTTTTTAACACCCTTATTCTTTGTTCGTTTGAAACAGATTTCTTTTGAAACTAGATACTTTATCCTTCACTGCTACTGACTTATATAATTTTTTTATATTTTTCCATTTTTCAGCAAACAAAAGAACAAAAAGGGAATCCTGGAAAACTACTTATGTCCTTTTTAGTTCCATCACAAATTGCTTATCGTTTCTTCCTACCATTCCCCCCCCCCCTAACATCATCCTTAAGCTCCTGCATCACATATAAGCTGTCGTAACTTTTAAAGAACACATCACACAGAAAATTGAATTCAGGGTGAGCTAGCTAAAAGCGGAACAAACAAAACAAAAAAAAAACACAAAATATAAAGTCTCCACAAATCAACACACAACTAATGGAACACATCCCTTGTACTATATTCTACCACCTTCTCTTCGGTCATGTAAAAAGATTTTCCGAAAAGGACAAACCACTTCTAGATATTGGTGGTTTGTCGGATTGGGAAGCCCCTTGGTAGATTCTATTGGTTTGTTGGAAATAGTTTTGTTGGAAAAGTGAACCCAAGAGGATTCAGGATTCAGTTTCTGGTACTTTTTAGCAAGAATTGGATGCTTGGGTAAAAGTAAGTGAGAAACATGAAAATGCTTTTCAGATCGCATATACAAAGCATCGGGTGTATAAACTATCTGGCCTCTGTGCAACATGAATAAATAACTGTTTAGCCTGCTTTTGACGCTTAAGGACGTCCTATATGTTTATAGGTATGTAGATGTGAAGATGTGTTATTTGAAGGTACCTATATACTGGATGGTAGGGCTACCTTCACACAATGTTCTTTTGTGTCATCTCCACGTCATAACGTTTCGTTTTTCATCCTCATCGTCGTTGTTGTCGTCGTCGTTGTCGGGTTCGTCATCATCGTCGTTGTTGTCGTTTCGACAAAACAAAGAGACAAATTTGAGTAGCAAGTGGCAGAATACTTTACGCCCACCTTTTTCTCCCCCCTAACAGTACCCAATCCCCTTTTTTGGAACACGGGGGAGTGGTATAGTTAGAGAGTCAGTTAGGGCAAAGAAGGAAGTATGCACAAAGCACTTACACTGATTGGCGTCGACTTCCGTCTGACCCAATTTCATTCGCAATGGGTGGGTGAATAGTTAGGTAAGAATCTTTTTCAAAGCAACCCCAATTTTTTTGTATTTTATTTTCTTCTCTAAAATAATGGCTGGTGTGACGGATGCACCTTCCGTCCTACGGAACTACAAACTACAGTCTAACCTCTGCTATATAGCAATGAATAAGCGTTGAAAATTATTTTCCAGTTCTTTTTTTCTCTTTGGAAAGTAAAAAACAAAAAAGAAAACTATTATTTTCTTTTTATTTTATTTTCAAATTGAAATAAAAAAAAGAAAAATTATATTAAAAGTTTTCTGTATATTTATCTGAGGGTTTGGTTATGGTATGGACTTATGTAGGTACTCGTATGTATGTGCTTCGATGAAGGTGACAACATTTTGAGATGTTGAAAAAGTGTCACAATCTGTCTCGATTGGTCAGAAAAAGTTTTGAATTGAATAATTGATTATTGTGATTATTATTATTTTCCGAGTACCTTTGGGCCTAATTCAATAAAGGATTTTCATCGTCATCGACAAGTTAAATCAATTGGAGTAGAATAAAAATATGAAATTTATATTTTTTGTTTATTTTTGATAAATTGTATGTCAAACAAAAGTTTTCCAACTAAATATGAACGGACAATAAATTCATAGTATTAACCCCCCATAACTTTACTTTTGGGAATAATCTTTATTGAATTTCGTTTTTGAAAGAGGATTTAAGGACGAAAATAAATAAAATTAGTAGAGTTTTAATTCTACTTATGTGACAATTGTTTAAAAACTTTGATTTTATTTTACTTAATTATCCTGAAGTCTATTTTTAAACTTCAAAAACAGATAATTGTGAATGATTTACTGGAAACTTTTTAAAAAGTACCAAAAACAAGTTATTTCCAGACACAACAAGGAAAACATTTTAAAAGTATAAAAGAATATGTAATGTTCAAAAACTCTAGATTTTCTCTCAAAATATTGTAGTTGAACAATTAGGAAAGAAGTCACATTTCAAAAATAAAGGAATACTCATTTTTCTGATCAATTACTTAGATAACCGTTTCCGAGAAAAGTAAAATATTCCTTAAATAATAATCTCCTTTATCTATCCTGCAAGTTATTGTTATTAAATAATTTAATTAGACTATTTAAGCATAACTATACATAATCATAGAGATAACTTTTATGTGTCTATAGAAAGTCCGTGAAATCTAGTTATAGTTGTCCATTTTATTTTGTATCTACTGACCGTCATTCACCTTGGAGAATATCCTTTTTGTTCTTGAGATAATCAATTCTATGAAGAACTTTGTTGGAAAACTTCACATTCCAATTAAAGTTTGATCCCTATGTGGCTTTTATTATTCCTTTATTCTTTCTTATGGTTAAAGTTGCTATAACACAAGGTATGTGACTACCTTCCTATGTATTTATTATATCCTAAAACAATAATTTAAAAACTATCTCAAAGTATAGATATTATCCTTTTGCGGGAAGTTTTGGAAAGCGATTTAGTTGTTGATTGCGAACCAAGGAATTCTTATAGGGCTTTTGGAAATTATTCCAATTATGCATTTTTAAAGTTTTTTTTTAAGTTTGTAAGCTTGTTTTTGATAAATATTCAATGAATTTAAAATAAAATGTAGAAGACTTAAACGTTCCTTCAGTTATAAACTTCTCTTCTTAATCAAACAATCAATTAAAAAAATCCACTTGGTAATCAGTGCTGCAACTCACTAATTAACACTTCCTTAAACTATCTTCAAAGAAAAACAGCGCAAAACAATTGAAAACTGTCTTTTTAAAAAATATCTGTGTTTTCTAAAACAAAAATTAAATAACTAAACTACTAATTAAAAAGAATTCCCTATTGAAAGGAAGAACAAAAATATTAAGGAACATCCTAATTCGTTGTATGAAGACTCCGTATAAAAATCACATACTCCTTCATTGAAAGATGAAACTTTTCATGAAGTTATCCTATCGCGACAGAGGAGCAAAACGAATCGTTGCAATTATCCTTTCCTAGCCAAAAAATTCAGCTTAAAGGAATAACTGCTGCAGGAAAAAAAAAAAGAACTAAGAAGAAGGAAGGAATTTTTTGTGTCATGGATATAGACACCAAGATAGTTATGTTTTTAGTGTCGCGTTTAGTCCTTGTTTTTCTTGTTTAATTTTATATGAAATGAAAGGATTACTGCGTTATAATGCAGTCATACCGAATAAGTTTTGAAACAACTTTTAAGTCAGACGATAAAATCTTAATTAATCGTTGTATACATATCTTAAAGATAAAGAGAGAGAAGTATGAATCAACTAGTTGAATATCGTGATTCATTAAAATTCAATACAAAGTTTATTTCATCGAGGACGAACAATTTAAATCCTGTTTTAAAAGTTTTGTGTGGAATTTTATTGACATTTATTTGACTCATATACAAGTGTTTCGGTTTATTTGAAGTCTTCTATAAAGAGGCAAATTTAGAAGACTTAGGCGTATGTGCACTTTTTTTGTTCTGTTCTGTTCTGTTTTAGAACTGGAGGATATTTGTATTGTAATAAGTCCTATTCATTTCAATTATCTCAACTTTTAACTTCGAAAGAACAACTTAATTTTTCGAAGGAAGCAGGTAAATATTATGGATTATGGATTTTGAAGTTTAAGTGAGTAAAAAATGTAAAATCTTTATTACAATTAACTTGCATACAAATTTCACAAATTATACATTTTCATTAGTTTTTTAAAAGGGCCTCGACTTATGCAACCCTTACTAAAATATTTTTTTTTGTTCAAACTTGACAATTCAAAGATTGCTTTTAAGAAACATTTTAAGAGGTCTGGATTCTTAGTAGAACAGCTTCCTAACTAGATAAAGGTTTGGATGACAAATAATGTTATTTCAAAGAAAACACTTTATGTCCTTAAAAGCATTTTAATTTTGGGAGTTGAAATTTTTTTATTTCTAAAATACTTACACGTATTAAACTTTTAGCTTTGATGTTTCATTTAAACAAAAAAAGAGAACAAATTCAAAAAATACCAACCTATCCCTCTTTTAAACTTTTAAAGAAGATTAAGTTCTTATTGAAATAAAAACATTCGTTTAACTCATTTAAACAAAAATAAACATGAGTATAGGTTTAAGTATAAGGTCATTTTAAGTGAACTTTATTTTTTTTATTAGTTTATATGTACATCAAAGCTTGCTCCTTTTGACCCATAATTTCCTTAAAATAAATAAAAAAGAAACCCTCCCTCTTCCCACTTAAAAAAAAACAAGCAAATACCATCATATAGGTAGGGTTCTATAATCCTATACCCTTGGTTAAAAGACTATTAGAGACAAAATTTCATCACAAGCTCTTATAAGGGACACTCACTTAACCTTACATTTTAATCTATTTGATGTTATTCCACTCAACCATTGTAATCATTTTCATTTGCCCCAAAAAAGGACAAAACAATAATAAAAGCAAAAAACATTCTCATATAAGGATTAAACATTAATTTCCTCAGCTTACACAAGGATAACCATCAATATGCAATATTTCTCATACTCTCTCCTTCTCTTACTTTCTCTATCTTCATACATCTGTCTCTATCTTTGTTGGCCTTCCCTTCAGCAAAACATAAAACAGATTATAAATTTATGCAGGCTACCAGCATCCTCATACTCATCCTCATCAGCATCATCGTCATCATCATCATCATCTGCAATGATCCGTCTTTTAGAATGAAAAAAAAGGACCTTACCAAGTTCGATGGTGGCCGATGGAAAACCAACCCAACCATGACAGCTAAATAAAATGTTAATACTTCAATAAAATCCTCGTTAACTAAATTCTAGCTCCTGCTCCTCCGTCTATTATCATGGTGCAGTGCAGTTCATGATAGCATTGTCTTAATTCAGGGGGTTCGCAAGGGGTTTAACATTGGGCGTTGGGATGGGGATGGGGATTGGGATTGGGGTTAAAGTTTGGCTTGGATGTTTTTAGTGTGTTAGTTTGCAATGGAGCAATGTGACTATCACAACATCGGACGTCATCAAGCATTCTTGATGCTCGCCATTGCCGCCAGAGGGATTCCAGGGGCATGAACCATAAGCAATAAGCATTGCTGATGCCACCAATTCAAATCCGATCTCGCGAGGACACCAAATGGAAATTTGTGCAAAATTCATTTAGCTGGAGCTGGTGAGCTGGCGTGCTAGAGCTGGTGTTGGTGTTAAGGATGAAATAAGGTCAGCACCGCACTCTGTGGCATCACCATCACAGTAATGAGAAATGCAAAGTTAGTTGGCAGTTTTGCATTTATTGCGGGGTGATTTCGGGAGCACAGGGAGGTCAACATCAGAACAGGACGTTGGTAGTTCAGTCGGTAGGTCGGTCGGTGGGTCGGTTGTTCGTCGTCATTGCTACTCGTAATACATCAGGAGCTGGTGTCTCTGGTCATGCAGTGATATCTAATGAGGGGCTTTTGTGTCAAGTGTGGTTGTGTTGTCTAACGTTTTCCTGAACCCAAATAAAAGTCCTTGACAGGAAAATGCGATCGAATCTCATTTATTGGTAGTGCGCTGTGCCTCATCAGTGCCCACTGCCCAGCTCAGTGCTCATTCACTATATGTAATACCACTGACGACAACGCCTCTTCCACATTCGAACCTCGTACGACCAGTTTCGTGATGACATTTTTCTCGGTACCAGGCACAAAAATACATTTTCGGTTTTGAGCTGGTCGAGGTTTTTGATATAAGAGTGTAAGCGGGGGAGGAGGGTTGGTAACGACAACGCAACCGGATGGATAAATGATGAGGCGCGCGGCATTTCTGGTTGCAGGTTAGGATTTTCAAAGGCCAGTTTGTTTTATTTAAATTTAATTCCGAATTTATTTTATTCGAGGACATCAAAAACTCTCCTTTTTTTAAGCTTATTTATATCGTACGTGAATTATTAGAGGCGTAATAAAATGCGAATTATATTTTTGAATGTATTGTATAAGGGTATGTAAATAATAGAAGTTCTCTGTCATTTGGATGTGAAAAATTGATATGGAAAATTTATTCGTTGCATTAAAATTTATTTTATATAATATAAATTGTGTATAATAAAGTTATGGGGTAAAGTTATGTTTCAAATGGGTGGGTTTTTGAGAGGGTTGTGGGATTTTATAATATACCCATTTTTGAACCAGTATAGTGAGACCAATGGTTATTTTTATGTAAGTTTACTTATATGGCATTTAGATGACAAATTAACATGTGGTTGGTATAATTTTCTGAACCAATTTCAACAAAATATTGTTACTGAAATATTTTAAAATATTATAGCTTTTGAACGAGTTGTGTAAGCTGCTATGTTATGTGGGTGTGTTTTATTAACCTGTTAATTTGCTTGGACCGAAAATACTAATATATGTTACTTATTTTTGACACATCATTTCATTTAAAAACAGATTATTATGGTGACTTTAAAATTCGTAAGTGGAAAACACAACATATTGGGAAAACAGGAGAATACGCTGCTTCATACAGTATCAATATTTTGGTTTCAAGTCGACTTAAAGTTAAAGTTCGGGTTGAATATTTGTCACCCTAAATATTTTCGAAATACAAAATCGTATTACCTTATCTTGTTTGACTTTAAGCTTAGCTAGCCTCATAAGAAAAACAGTTTTAGCTTTCGGTAAAGTTTTTAGAAAAATAAAAAGGACGGTTTTGATTGACTTGATAAGCTTGAAAAAATTTTAAAAAAATGTGTTTCAACTTAATTCACTTTATTTAAAATATTGTTTTTAATGATTTAACGCCTCGAATATGTCTTCAGAAAAAAGTTTAAACTTCAATATATATTTGCCTAGTTTTTGAAATTAAAGTCATATAACCTAATTACCAACTGATTTTAAATAATGAATTTGTATTTTGTTTTGAAAATAGACTTCATTTCTTTATTCAAAATAAAATAAATCAAAAACGCTCTGCTTTCAAAAATCAGTAAAATTTAATGTTACCTTCATACATCAAAAGACGCACTTAAAGGATAATTTGCCATTTAAAATATTTCTGTCTTCATTACAACTAATTTCAAGGAACGATGTAATATATAAAATTTAATTTTCAACCTTTATATTTATAAGTTATTATACTCTTAGTCGATGGCAAAAGCTTTCAAGCATAAAATGATAACCATTTGTATCAAAAAGTATGCTTAATGAATTTATATGCTTTCATATAATTTATACTTATTCTCATTCTGTAATATCTTCTTGCCTCGCTTTGGTCTTGATTCCACAAGTCCTTGAATTTCTACCCTACTCCTTTATAGTATCTTTGTCGTCGTCGTGTGTCACCTTAATGCAGTCTAAAGGATCACAAAATGTTCCTCCAATCAATCACCTGCTTAAGCTGCTTCTGGTCTTAACTTAGAGTCTTTATACTTCCCAACTTCCTTTACAGACACACATATGACCGTGAATATTATAAAATATTGAATAACCCCCTCCTTGTTGACTTGACTTGCCTTGACGACGAGGAAGGAATAAAGGACAGAAATAAACCACCCCTCTAATGGTGACATATCTTAAAAGCTCTCTCGATTAAATTTATTTCTCTCGACAATAAATTAATTTACAATACTTTGAACAAACTGTACATGGTGCCATCCGCACACATCCTCTAACGCCATACAAATGGCGTGGAATTTAAGCCAGTGTACCGTGCAATGGCCCCGAGTTTTTGGAGCAACTTTAAGTCTTTTTTTTTAAGGATTTATCCACCTCAACGTACATAGCCATTATCCTTCCAAAATATAGACCCATTTCATGGCACATATCAAAACAGCTGCAGATGATACTCTTTTAACTCTCTCTCTTTTTCTCTGTATCTCTATTTCAACATGAAAAGAAACAAGGATACGTTTTTTAAATTGAGTGATCATAAATTTTTATGAGGTTTGCGTGGAGCCGATATTTAGACTTAATGGACCCGAAGCAGATTCTCCTTCGTACTTCTATGCCTAAAAAAAAAAAAAAAATGAAAACAATATTTGCCAAAATCTAGCTTATATGTCGTCTTTCTGAAGGTACCTTAACATTTTAATGGCGATGGTGATAGAAGAGCGAAGTGAAAGGATAACGTGCTATAGAAGAAGCTTAATATGGCTTTTTTGTTCGGATACATTACTTCTATCCGGATCAGCGCGGGAGCCATTTAGAGTTTGCTGACCTCGAATTTTATACGGTTGTCACGTTCTGTGGATTTTTGAACGCTTGACAGGAAGGATATTATAGCACAGAGCTACTGTGTCAACTTCTTTTGTTTTATAAATATTTTGGTAGGTATATAGTTGAGTTGGCAGTTAAAATTTAACTCTATTGTAATGTGTGGTAAAATGCTCGTACATGGTAATGGACGATTAAATAAACGACTTCTATAATAACTATACCCAATGTCAAGGCTTGATTTTCAAGGCGAGAGTTAGCTTAAGTTGTTGCTGTTTTTTGATGCAGGTATGGTTACCTAGTTTGATTAAGGAAACAACAAGTTAAGTCAACCATGATATCTGATGATAGAAAGTACAATTAATTATATTAAAATTTAAATCCTTCGTCCTTCATCCTTTTAATTTTTTTGTTTTTTGTTTTTCTTGTTGTTGTTTTGTTAATGATTTGGACGTTTAACAAAACTAAGATAGGAATATAACTCGAGGGAATACGAGAGCGACAAAAAAAAAGGTATTAAATCTTACATCAGTAAAACAACAAACAACAACAACAATAACAGCACAAGGACGAAAAAGGTTACCTTGATTATAATTGACCAAATTTTGGTAACCTTTAGTGCTGCAATTACTTGATTGAAAGGAGGATAATAAACAGTTAGTCAGCGGGAAAAAAGGACCAACAACAGAATAAAATATTTCTTAGTTTGGGGAATTTATTTGTTTCTTCTTCCTCTTTTTTTTGTTGTTGTCTTTATTTGTTAATGTTTTGGGAATAGAAGGAAAAGAATATCAACCTTTTTTTTCTTCTTATTTTGGTTGTTTTATTAATGATCAAATCCAATGAGTGGAGGCAAAAGAAGGAGAAAAAAATAAGCATTTTGATTTGATTATTTTGAATTTAATTTATAAAAGTGCTTGTGCTCACTTTTGCTTAAATAGGCCTTGAATTTGGTTTTGTTTTATTTTATTTTTAGAAAGAAAAAAAGAAGACGAAGAAAAATGCTCATTAGAGTCTTTTGAAAGTTTAAGGTTATCGTTTTTAAGTGAGATTGCTGGGATTTCTTTAAAACTGTTGAAATTGAATAGTACGGAAACAAACGACGAAGCTTAAGCGGCGTTTGGAGTTTTATTGTGATTTCTTCGATTAATGCTTCTTTAACCTTTTTTAAAAGTCTTAATTCATTTCCTACTTCCTTTTTTATATATCTACATAAATAAATCAATAATTTATATTTGATGTGATAATACAATTACAAGTGTTCAGAGTATCTGAATTTGATTTTTGCATTTTACTCTGAGTAACAGTTTTTGAAAAGTTATCGAGAACGTAAGAAATTAAAACAGCTTAAAAGATTTTATTATTTTTCTAAATATTGTTTTATATTATTTTTGTTGACATTTTATATAAAAAAAGCTTAATTTTTCTTGAACAATTTTCCAGTTTAAGAAAGAATCTAAATAAATTAAAAGCAGAATTCGATTTTTGTTGGAAAAAAATATTCAAATATTCGGGAATGACTGAAAACAAGAAAACCTTGTCAACAATTTTCGAAATATTTGCAAGGAATCGAAAAAAATGGTAGTCAGCTTTTTTTTCTATGTTGTGTAGGAGCTATCAGTTTGAATTTATTAAAAGTAGAAGTATATTTTTTGAAAACGAAAATCACATCAATTGAAACAAAAATTGCAGGAGGTTCCTTCGATTTTTCAAGGAGGCGAGACAACAATGTGATTATAAACTGTTTTAAGTGGTGCTATAGCCATTATTATAATGTTAACAAAAAAGCAACTCTGTTTGAGATGAATATACATTTTCAACTAAGTTATGCATAACTCTTAAGTTAAATCGTTCCTTTCTCATTCTTCATTTTAAATCTACTTTTGAAGCTGTAGGTTTGATTGATAAAAAGATCCTTCGAGTTTGTTTGTTTTGTCTTCAAATACTCTCGTAAACTGAGCTAGGCTCAGTTTAAATTCGTTTATGACTTTTTATTTGAAGAACACCACATGGCAAATTCATTCTTTGTTCAAGTCCTAAGTTCCTTTAGATCTTGCTTGCAAAACACTTTATTTGTGCATAATACGAACGCATCTGGAAAAACATGTCAACTGAATCTATCGTTAAACTACACTCATCCTGAATATACATTTGTACATATATAAACATATTTGTATGTATAGCTTTTGCTTCTTTTTTTTAATGTGCGTGTACATAGGAAAAGCAGATTAATTCTTCATTAAAATTTACTTTTCTTAGCTGTCGTGGTTGTCAGGACGTCCAAAGGATCCCATAAATATATCAACACACACGCACATACAAAACCATACTCCTTCAAAGAGAGCGAGTTCTGTGTTTGTAGCCATTCAAGAGCAATGCAAGTATTCACAGAGTTCCTTTCATAAATCTTTGCACATTGTTCCGTAAACAATGCAAATAGAAAAAAAAAAACTGAAAATAATAATTCAAGCTTCAACGCCTTTCAACTTGGTCTATACCTACTATACGACTATGACAAAATGCATATATCTATCTATGCAAGCATCTATCCAGGGCCAGGCCTAGGACAACAATTCACATGGATCTATGTGTTAGCTAACTGTATGCACACTGCAACTGCACACTGCACATCACAGAGCCAAATCGTCCTTGGTAAGGATTGTGTACAGTTTCTAGTGAATCGTTCACAGAATCTCTGACAAAAAAAAATTACTATTTATCTTTACCAATGGACGAGAACGATGAGGACAAGAATGACGACGGTAACATCCTTCCAGTCGCGTCAGCAGCAGAAACTAAAATATAATACAAAAGAAAAAACGCATGAAAACCTAGAAAAATGCAATTTCCAATTTCCCTTAATAATTGTTTTTCTTGCCTTTGATTATTCTCTTTCCATTTCTTTCTCTTCTTCATTTTGGTTTTCTTCACTGTGTAGTGTATACATACATACATATGAATGTTTAAAAACTTTATTCAATAAATTTATTTTTCCTCCGAGTGGAAATCCAATGCAAACACAACTATAATTCTTCCAAGTAGTATACTTCCTGTCTTATGTATCCGTCTATATCTATACCTTCGAGGGAAGCTCATATACTATGCGTTCCTATAAAACATAGTCTGGTTCTGAAAGTCCTGATTCGAAAAAATGCAGTGAATAAGAAGTACAACAATTTCTACGATACGCGGACACATATAACTTCTTGTTCAACCGTTCAATTCAAATGCATTCGGGAAGGGTATTATATACAAAAAGTACCTACGATCTATTGAATCCTTTTTCCTTATTTTTCTCAAATAAAGCACGTTTTAAGGGTTTTGAGGTAGAAGTCTGTCCAATAGACACAACGCATGGCTATTCTCGAAATCCTAAAAACGAAGTACTGCAGATTCTTTTACAATTTGGCCAAACTTCAAAACTCCAGTCTTCCAATTCAGTGAACATGGTTTTTAAAGGTTGTGAGCTCATGTTATGTTTTTTTCTTGTAATCGAATGAGGAATATTTTCAAGAAGTCATCGATTTGGATTTCTTGTTTTTTTTGTTTGTTATTATTCAAAACACATTACAACTTAAATATGTCAAACCATTTATGATTGAATAAATGATGAAGCACATCATCATGGCTACCGGAAGTAAAATATAAAATGAAATTTAAAAAAGATGTTCAACTTTTAAATTAAAGAAAATAAGTTCAATAGATGAAAGTGCATCGGACCAAAAACCAAATTGAATTCAATTATTAATCACTAATAGGTTTTATAAATAATTAACTAGTGTGGAGAAATATGACTTCGGCTCTTTCAATTCTTGATGAAGGATATGGAAAGATATGGAAAATTTCGTAGAAAAAATTAGTCCTAAGATCTGTTTTTGTATAAAAGCTCTAATGTAGCTTTAAATTACCTTTAATAGTCTATAATTTCATATTTTTCAAACTTGACGAACAAAGCAGATAAATCTTATATCTTTAGAAGAAAAATTTCGAAATTAATTTAACTTTTCAAAAAAATTTAATTTCATTCTCAACTCATAAATCAAGTAGTGTGCCTGACCTGCACAGGAAGAAAATCCTTGATGATTTTTTTACTGATGATTTTCGGCAGAAAACGAGAAAAAGTACAATATCCCAAAAGTAGGTTCCTCGTTCTTTTGTTTTCTACTTGATAAATGTAGAGCACGATAATTAAAGTCAATTTTCAGCGTACAGAATAAAAACCTTTCAAAATAAAAAGGGGTGACAAAAGAAAAAAATAAAATAATTTTATATAAATTTTAACCTGGCAAAAATGAACAATTATGACGTAAATATTATTTTACGCGTGTCTTATAGAGCAACAGCCATTAACATTTTTGTTGTTGTCTTACATATCTTAAGTATCGCTGGTATGTTGAAACGAAACGCGAAGTTTCACAACCTGATGAAAATTATATATGATTATGATGATGGTGCATAATGACTTACGATTGTATAAAAAAAGCAGAACTTGCTGAACTTTTTTGATTGCTCCAAAAAATGTTATGTACAATTATAATAATATAATTAATTCCCAAAAGTAGATAATAATTAAACGTATTGAACTGTCATTAAAGAACTTCAAAAAGTTGAAGTAAAAGCCATTTACTGTCGAAATATTTTACATGTTAAATCATTATTCATATGTTATTGTGTTTCTAAAATTACTTTAATTCATTTATTAACCACTACCAAGTAGATTTTTTATAGCTTATTACTTAGTGGTAAAAAAAACATAAACAAATTTTTGAAAACTCAACTGGTTCTTGAGAGATTTCAAAAATAAATGTGTCAAAAAACCGTTCATTTTAAGGAATCTTAAACATCAATACGTTTTTCAAGTGGATCAATCTAAATAACTATGCATAAACAATTTTCTTTTAAATTCATAAATTACAATGCCTCCGAAGAAGTCAAAATTCTCAAAACTTATTATACTTTTTCAATAAAAGACTATTAAAATAAGATAATAGCAATATATTTAACATGATCAGTTTACAAATTTCTTTTTTCATTCATGTACGTTCATACAATACAAATCTAAAGGACTAGAGATCTTGAAATATCAATGCATTTTTAAATGGACAAATTAGTCTGATTTCAATAACTTACAATGGAAAGTTAATAATATTGGCAGTAAAAATGAGACCTTTTAATGTGTCCAAAACATACGATTTAAATAGAATATAATAGATATAAAATTTGCTGGTGAAAGAAAACATAATAACGTTAGAAATATTAAACATTTCCATAAATCTGACCCAAGAAATAAGTAAGTTAACATTACAATATGCTTGATAATTTCCACTTCAGTTACCATGTTTCTATACAAAACCCAAAAAGTCCGACATGTATCCACAAAAAAGTTATATTCTTGACCAATTTCCCCTATTGACAGAAGCTATTCGAATAACTTATTGCCTTATTGCTCTTTTTTTTTACTAAATAACTTAACACTCAAAAATATGTGTAATACAAAACTTTAACAATTCAGCATTTCCTCGCCAGATCACATGATTCAAAAACCCATCTAATGAAAAGTCCTTTGACTGCACGTACTGGATAAAGTATTGTACCCTTTTTCCACATGACTTAACGCATAACTCTAAATTTATTTCAAAAATAAATAAATAAAGAAAATAAAAGGAGAAAAGGGAGAGATATAGATGCTAGCAAGGGTTTAAGGCACGAAATTCATAACTCTTTCATTGGTTTCATATTATTCAGCAGGAAATAAAAATATCTCACACAATATGATGAATGAATATGATACGAACTTTATTTGAACTGAAGTTTTATAAGCTATTTTCCTAAACCCCTAACCCAGTGCCAGCAGTTAGCAGCTAGCAGCCAAATGCAGAGCCCAGCCTTTCTCACTCCCTTCTATCACCAGCAAAAATAGAAAATAAAAAAATACTTCGAATAAAATTGAAAATTCAAAATATTTCAATACAACATTCCTTGCACTTGAAACCAGAAAATTCAAATTCCATTCCACATCTAGTCAATGTATAGTTTTCCCATGGAAAAAGTGGTAGTCCCTCAAACCATAATACCGACCACCATTCTATTCCTCCTTTTACCAATATATAGGTAGATAGAATCTTTAATCTTTTAATATTTTGTCAAATTGTTTTGAGCAGGGAGTTAGTAGGTATACATTCATGCGTTTTTTTTTCGTTCTATAACATACGATAGTTTGAAGCTCACACACAATATGTGCAACGAATGCGATAAAATATCATCTGTCATGATTACAATAACGGTATGTGCTCAACATTTGACATTAGAGCTTATCTCGTTTTACAACAGAATAGGATGCTGCACCTGTGGTAGGTGTACCTGTACCTGTAACTGTTACATATTTTATGTGTACAGTACGTATGAGTATAGGTTTTGTTAGAAAGGATATGCTCGTTGTTCGTTTCTCGTTTTTAGTATGGTATACAGATACTTTAACTATATCTGTTACAAAAGTCATATTTTCTAGAAAAGACACGATGAGGCACCACACATATTGTGTATGTGGCACGAATGTAAATTTGATTCGACACAGGGTGAACGAAGCAAAGCATGGGTATGTAACGTACCTATAAGGATGATGCTAAAGCCAAGAAGAAGGTTGCACTTCTGTGGGGTATTTATGAAAAGAAAATAATGTTTTCATTAGAACGGATGCTCTGCAGACAGTTGACATACATGCAAACAGATCCCCCTTTCACCCCCTCCTTCTCTCTTTCATTTGAAATGTGCCACCTGCACCATTCTCTTTCATTTGTACGTCAACCGATTAATGTTGCCAAAGAAGCTTTGTTTCATATTTTTTTAACGTCATTTGTTTTTCGAAAAATATAAAATTATTAAAATAGTTTATTTTATTTCGAAATTTTCGGCCTCAATTAAATTATTTTTGAAAACTTAGATTTCCTAAAGTCCTGTTCAATTTCAATTTGTCCTGTTCATTTTCCCACTTTTAAAAATTCCTAGAACATTTTAACTCCATTTCTAGTTTCTCTAACTCATTAATGTTTGAAAAATCCATTTATTTATTGATCCTTTAAATCCCTTGTTTAGAAAGCTTATTTGATCCTTAAAAATGATATTTCTGCTTTAGTTTGAATGCTTAATCCATTAAGAAAATGCTATTGTATTTATTTCAATTAAGTTTCACAGAAGATATTACAGTGATATAAAAACATGTTGGAATTGGTTAATCATGCAAACAAATAAATTGACAAATGACAAAGCCTTCGAAGAAGTCAAAATTCTCGAAAATTTTGAAACCTTTTCAAAAGAGGACTATTAAAATAAGCTGAAACTAACATACTAAAGATGCTCAGTTAACAAATTCCTCGTTTCATACACGTACGTCCATCCAATTGAGATTTAAAGGACCAAAAGATTCTCAAATATTGCATTAAATTCATTGTTACGAAATCAGTTAATGTGGTTAATGATTTCAAATTAAAATCAATGCATGCTGAGTAAAATCTTGGACATTCATTAAAAAGAACTTAATCACAAGATAAAATTAAATCCTCTAGTAAATTTAAAACCTTATAACCTCAATCTAAGCTCCAGTTCCTAGGTTAAATGGGGTGTTGCCCAGAGGACACAACATCCTGCAACAAAGAACAACAAGAGCTGACATCGTAATGGTGTCAAATTATAAAACTGGACGTGGACAGATTCAAAAACTTTCACGGAATTTTGAATATTTACACCAAATTGCCTCGATAAATCACTGATTTGACAGCTTAACAGAGTTTTCTATGCTCTGACAGCGGAGTTGAAAAGTCTAGCGAAATGAGTTTTGTTTGGCGCTGGTCACACTTTTACTTGAACAAAAATTGCACTCTTTAGTCTCGGTAGTCAAGGTGAGGTTGGTTGGTTGGTCGGTAGTTCGTTCTATCGTACGTTTATTCCATCGTTCGTTCGGTCGGTCGTATAACAGAACGGAATTATGTAGGTAAGCCTTAAATAATTTTTTCTCTCTCAAAAAAGGACACGTCATGAATATGTGTGTTAAGTGTATTCTTCTTCTTTGTCGTCTTCTCCTGTGTGTGCTTGTGTCAGAAGTGTTACAGTTCAGTTGAGATGGATTACTTAATCTTATTCATGGCCACAAGGCGAAAAGGGGGGTTAGCTTTGAAGGTACCTATATACTTATAGCTTTAGATACAAAGATGGATGTAGGTAGTAAAGGTATAAAAATATACATTATATAGGTGGGTATAGGTGGTTTTTGTGAAGCCAAGGTGGCTTAGCAATACATCTTCTCGAAAAGATTCGTGTTCTTGTAAATCCCTAGATTCTCGAAGAAAGTTAAATCAATATATGAAGAAGAGAAGACACACAAAATTGTACGTTAAGGACTTTAAGTATTTCGAAGGCGTGGTAAATTCCTATGTACATAACACAAATGCGTAGATATATATTTATAGTCGTACAATATATGTAACGACACTTCCGTTCGCGTTGTCGTTGTCGTTGTCGTCACCATCGCCATCGCATCGTTGTCGTTGTCGTCGTTTGTGAGCACTGAACAGCGAGCAAACATACACTTACCGTTACATTCGTGCGCTTCCTTTAAATTGATGTAAATTTGTATCCTTGACTCAGATTTTGCATCGCAAGCTGGATGTATTTATTATTTTTCAGTTTTTCTTTATTTTATGTTTTTTATTTTTCTTTTCATTTTTTTTCTGCGAAATAATTTATTCCTGGAAGCTATAAGAGTAGGTATGACTACTCTACGACAACTACGACGACGACGACGTCGACGAGATGATGATGGCAAACACAGAAGCTTGGGCGTTGGCTGCCTGATACTGATGCTGAGCTGGAACTGATGCTGATGCTGCTTCTGCTTCTGCTCATGCTGCAGCAATTCTGTACAACGAACGTTCTATTAGAGGTTGAAGTGGTTTAATTTTTTAACAATATAGTGCGGTGAAGGAAAGGAGGTTTAGTAATTGATTTCTCATGATGATGAGTTGGGTAACGTATGGGTTGAGCACGGGTATACCCTGATATGGGTGTATAGCTTTTTACATAGAATTGAAGCGTATGATGGCTTCACTTTTGTGCATAAATTAAACCATAATACAAAAACTATGTTAGAAAATTGTAAATAAAGCTCAACATAAGGAAGAAACACTAACAGAAGTGTTTTTCTTATGTTTTCTTGTTTATAGATATAGGTACCTATCTGAGTGAGGAAAAGGAGCAAATTGAATAAAAAGTTTTCACTTTTTAAGTTTTCTTTTTAAATATTTACCTTGGTGTACTTTTATAAGATAATTGCACCCATTCTTAACATTTATTGTATCAATGCAGGGTTTGATCTTTGTTAAAAGTTTAACTTTGAAAGATTTTTAAGGCTTTATCATTTGGAGTGGTCTTGTTTCACTGTTTAAGTGTTACAGAAAGTTAAAAAATACAAACATTTTTCATTTTTTCTGTAGACATGTAAAAACAGTAACAGGAAATGAAATTGTCAAGGACATAATTAAGTTTCATTCAATATCAGTTTGTCATCAACTTGAATTACTTCTTCTAGCATTCAAAATCTTTTTCTACTAAATGCATGACTTGTACTTTGAAAATCTTCAAAGGTTATAAGCTCAACTTATTCTTTCATATTAAACATATTTTTTTGTATTAGTTTTAAGAAGAACTTTACGATTATTATTTGAATTACTTTGAAATTTCGTTGTTACCTAACATATAGAAAATTATTAAGTCTATTTCCCTTAAATTTTAAGGATAATTTCTTAGTTCTTATTAAAGATATACACATATATGTATGCACGTATTTCAAAGTCCCAAATCAAATGAACTAGATATTATGCCTCCTGGGGGCATATTTCATGAAGATAGATATGTACAAGTATACATTTATAGTACATACCAAACATAGTACATATTTGAAATTTCCAATTACCTTTAGTAACAACCTTCCTTCCCTTAAAATTGACTTTCAATTCGACAAATCTCTGTATGAATCACCTTTTGCCTCTATTCCAATAAAATAGATTCCAGTCCGCCTTCAGAAAATTCTCTACAAATAAACGACAGAATATTGATTGACAATATTTTCTTATTTTCTTTTCAGTTTTTTTCTTTTTCAATTTTTTTTTGTATTGCTCATTCATTTTTTTATGTCGTTGGTCCTTGGTCGTCACACTATACCTACTATGGGCCGACAACGTAACTTTTACCTGATGGTCTATTAGGTGAAATGACTTCTACCCCGTTCGGACTCCCATCATCAATCAATCGATTTGCTATTTATTTTTCTGCTTCTTCATTTCTTTCTGCCTCATTCCACATTATCGTCTTTACTCTCATTCTAAACCTCATCCTCGTCCTTGTGCTGTGATCCCTTTGCATCAACATCGGAGATATATCCTCTCACCATCATTTCTCTATATCTCTTGACTTGAGATAGCTTATAGCTCGGCTAGCCTAGCGCCGGTGTCATTCAGTCAAATGGAACAGGAATAGAAACTTTACTGATTGGTGCAGCACATTCAATCTGTGATGTGCTATCCTATTGCTGAACAGTGAACAGTCTTCAAACTCCTCCTCTTGTGATCTCTCCCACCCATCCTAATATTGGATATCCATTCTGCCTTCCGCCATCCATTGCCGTCCTTAGCCATTCGAACGGAAATGATAGTTCAATGGAAAATATTACTCCATATTGACAATGACCAGTGACAACAAACAGCCGAGGGAAAAATGGAATACAAAAAAAGGAACAGATTGTCAGGACGATGTCAGGAGTCAGGACAAAAACAGAACTGGCGTTGTACTGATGTATACTTGGAGTAAAGCTGAGCTGAGCTACGACGACGACGACAACGACGACGTCATTGTTGGATATGTTGGTCTTTCGCTCAGTCTTTTGTTAAAGCTTCAAACTTATGTGCAGGTAATGGAATTTGTTGGCTTTATTTTATTTGTATGGGTACTTCGGTCTATGATTTCAGTAAGACTTGAACGATGTCCAGCTTGAGGGCATAGAAAATATATTTACGATACGGGTATGTTTATTTTTTCTGACGCGTGAGTTTTGGTATATTTTTTTTTTCTCAAATTGCTATGTCATTAGATTTTACTGCTTGGTTTAAGTTAAAAGGATTCAGAGACATTTTTTTGCTCCCTTATTCGAGAGACACTTGTACTCTATCTGAGAAGGAAGGTTATAAAGTTCTTTATTGCATTCGGTAATGGGTGCCTTATTTTGATGTTGGTCATAATGATAACGGAAGTACCGATTAGGTGTGACAGCAGCGAGGAATGATTACACAAAACTCAACTTGAAAAAGTAATATTTTGGAAAACAGTCACTATAATAAACCTGATGTTGATATAATTTTTTTTTGCGAGGGAAATTTTCAACATATTTTGATACCAATCAATCTGACATCAATTTGATGATTGCTTACTCAGCGTCTTGTTAAATTTTATCGATAAACAATAATTTTTGATAGACCAGACCAATTGAGAGGAGCGTTGGTAAGTTACAAAGTTAATCTTAAAGGAGGAACAAATAATGTTGATGGTCTACAATATCTACTTCTGAACTTTTCGTAGAGAAGCCAAATTGTATTTGTCAGGTATCAAATCGATCCTTTCACGAAAAACCAATTTACATGACTATTTCTATTAAAAGCGAAAAATTTAGAGTGATTTTTTAAGAAACCATACTGAATCCATATATTAAAGGAACCATTTGTTTGACGCTCTTCAAAGAAAAGGATCAAATGAACAATTTATTGAATATTTGTCCTGAATTGCTATGTGTCCTTGAGAACTCAATACAAATTAAATTGAATATTTTTTTCAATGAATCTTGAAGATACATATTCATCTTTTTCTTCTTTCTTTATTTTTAATCGAAATTTATGACTATGTAAACGTTTCCCGGGAAGTCATCTTTTCTTATTTCTTTTAAATATTTACATTACACTTTAAGCATAGATAAACATGTTACAGCATTTTTATATGTGTTGTTGTTTATATTACCTATTTATCTTTCAAGTGAAGAAGCTTCTCTGAGGCTTATATCCTGATATACAAAATTTTAAGTGGGTATACCTTTAGAAAGTATACTTCCGACACGTGTATTTTCCCTTAAATGAAATTACAATTTACGCCAATAAAAAAGTTCAAAAACAGAGGTGAGTGAGATATGAGAACGTTTATACGCACTCACAAGTCTAATGTTGTTGTAAGGACTTAAAAGAAATGTTTTTCTTGATTTATTACAAAAATTTGAGGAAGAAAAAATAAATAAATTCATCAAACCACGAGTTCTTTTTTTATTTGAATCTAACACCAAGACCAAACTCAAAACAAATCACTTCCTTTTACAATAAATATGTCTGAAACAGATAAATTCGTTCTACTTACTGATGTGAAACATAAGATACAACAATTATAATGGCGATAATATTATCAAGGACAAAATGTGTGTTGAAAGACAAACGTAATAAATATAAAAAGATACTCCCACCACTCAATGAAAAACATTCAAATAAACACATTAATATGCTGTCAACTGTCACAACAACAACAACAACAACAACATTAAGACATTTAACTTTTAGAGGGCGGTAGAGGTAGGTGGCACGGTGGGTTGCGGGGGTTGTGGGTGTATTCAAGCAAATTCTGAGATTCACTTTGAAAACATCAAATATTTGCCAAACTGTCAGCAGTCTAATCATTTATATTTGTGTTTCTTTCTCATGCATCATCATATCCTTTTTTATTTTTTTACTCATAAAGGACCTTCAAGATATCGTTACAAATTTCTATATATGTTGTATGCACAACAAACGTCTACTAACAGGACTGTTTGAAATATAAGTATATCCATAATTGGTCGGGAATTTTTACTGTTAAAAGTAATTTTTCCGTCAATCACCATAAAAGATTGAATACCTTCCAAGGACATTTACGTCCTCTTAATTCTCAAGAACCTTTTTCTATCAAATCTTCTAATTAAGTATAAGAAAACTGTTATTAAAAACTTTCAATATTTAAAGTAACTCAACAAAATCCTTTTCTTCAGCAGATTTTTCACAGTCCTGTTGATAAAGACACCCATCTACACAATACTCGTAATTCTTAGCAAATTTTCCACATTTCGAAACCGTTCCTGAACAAAATTTACAAAAGTATCATAATCATCTCATGTATATATGTAGGTTTTTTAATTGCTTTCTACATTTGATGTATATCTCCGGCAGATGCTCGCAATGTTCAACTTATAGGACCTAAAGTTGATAAAGGGATTAAGGTCTAGATGATTATTAGTTTTGAAGGGTCCTTCTAGAAACACTTGCGCTCTCGAACAAAGTGCGAGCTAATACAATGCTCTTATACATTACCTACACCCCAGGAGGGAAACCCTATTCCTATGAGCTATAAAGTAGTTGAAATACTCAGAGAAAAAAAAAAACTCTTACAACATCAAGAGTGATGCTGAAAATGAATAAAATAGAATCCTTAAGTAGATATGCCGCCCGCATTCATTTCTCATGTAATTGAGTTGCCTCTTGCTTTTACTTCTCTATATTTCTTAACCCCCCAGCCCTGTTCTTTAGTCACCCTCAAGATGTTCGGTATTATAAATTTGGTGTGGAAAATAGGGGGTTCTTCCTCTGGCTCCTGATGTTTGTCCTGTCACTTTCACTCTGTTGTCGTGACGTCAAATTTATTAGACCTATATATTCGAGGAAAGTGGTTGAATAAATTAATCAATCAATTGAAGGTATACTTCACTTACTTCTTGTTGCTTTTATATGTTTTACTGTTTCAGAGAGATGTACTATTTTCGTTATTGTTGTTGATATTAAAGGCTCGAAGGAAAAGCCTCCCTTTGCTGTGCTATGATGTGCCCCTATATAGGTATGTTCTAATATTCTATATTCTATGTTCTTATTGTTCCTAGGTACTGTTATTTTCTTTCTTAATAATAAATGACTGCGGGCAATTTAATCCAATTAGTTATTTCAAAAATTTCACGCGTAACAACTGATGTTATTGTTGTTGTTATTGTAGTTGTTTTTATTACAAAAAGGACTCTTTTCTGTCCGTTTTTCGGTTTTTTGGTTTTTCAGTTCCATGGCACTCGAGTTTTATGACAAATGACAATACAATGATTTATTTATCATAAAAATCATCAAAAATTATTTATGTACCTGTTTTTGGAAATTCTCAAAATTATTTAAGATGGAGTTTTTTTTTGAGGTAGAGGCTGAGAAATTAATAATTATTTTATGTATCATCTAAAGGTTTTTGACAAAGTTTTTGATTTGTATTGTATGAGGCTGGGTGGTGGAATATTTAAAAAAAAACTTTTGTTGAACTTAAATATTTAAAAGTTATTAATTAAAATTGCCTCAACTCTTTGATAATATAATTTTAGAGTTTTAAGGCAAATACACTTGTTTATACTCGTAAAGTTGAAAAACAAAACATTTTGAACCCCAACTTATATTAAATTCCTTTCTTTTCGAATTAATTTTAATTTTTAAGATTTATCGAATGTAAATGAAGAAGAGAACTTGTAAAATATTGAAATTTCTCAAAACATGGAAGCTCAATACATGGAAGATAATATTGCATTAATGTGTCAATTAAATTTTCTTAAATGTTGCCGAAAGTTCAGAACAATATTTTGTAACTGGTTTTGGAATGTAACTTATGATTGGAAAAACAATTTTTACTTGCGTCAGTTGTCAAATGATTTATTTTAAGTTTGGCAATTAAAGATGCAAATAAAATGAGGACTGAAAAACTCTTCGGTTCTATTACAAATATAAAGTTTGTTCGTTGGTTTGTTTGTTTGCTTGTTTGTTTGTTTGAACACGATAATCTCAGAAACTATTGATCCAATTTAAAATTTTTGTTTAGTTTTATATAATCTATTTATTGAGAAAGGCTTTTAGCTATAATATTTTTTAGAATCACACTGAGACTAGTATAATGGGTTCCTCAATAAATAATGTTTCAAAATCGAGGATTTGTTTCCCAGAGAGCTTCCATTGCTTGCGCTGCGGAAAGGGTTTCAGTTTTGCTAAAATAATTTACGATAGAATTGTTTAGTAGTTATAAATAAAAGTTCGCTACAGCATTTTTCTATCTTTTAAAATTGGCTCACTACAACTTTTCCTATGTTAACTAAAGTTTTTTTTTTTAAATAAATCATACAAGTAACGTAGCGGGGTGCAGAAAGTCTTTAAAACCGAATTTATTTCAAGTCAATACTTCTTAGTGTTTTATAAATATAACTGACGAACCGAATTTTTTTCCGAAAAAGGCAAAATTTGACAAATATGACTGACTACCAATTCTTTTAAAGTGAGTTATAAGATTTCTAAAATTGTTTGAATGATTAGAAAAATCATCTTCTTAACTTAAAAATTAATAAAATGACTTTAAAATTTTACTGCATCGAAGTCCAGTTAAAATAGTTATTAAAGTTAGTTAGTTCTAGTGTCCTTAGAAGTATTTTAAAAAAAGGCAAAGATTACTTCCTATGGTACTTTTTGATTAGAAAAATTCTATCAAATCCCAAATTAATCCACACCAACATTTTTGTTTAGCAATTTTTTTCCAAAAATCTTATTAAAATCCAAACCGTCTCTTCTTCTCGAAATGAACAAATTAGTATGCAAAGGCCAATTTCATCAAAAGAAAATTTCAATTGCACTACATCACGTTCTTCGATATCATTATTCTTCCAGAAAAAATGAAAAAGAAAAGAAAAACTAAACTAAACTATTACAGTTTTGGCCATATGTCTTTTTCACAGCTTTCTTTTTTTTGTATCTCAAGCTTTTCTGCAAAGGCAATTTCCATCACCAAAACAAACTGCAAATTCCTTGCCAACAGAAAACAGAGCGAAAAAAAAGAAACTTAACTTTTCCGCCATCAATTTCCCACAAAGGAATTCAATAAAAAAGTTTTATTTAGGAGCTATCCAAAAAATCCACATCATACATCAGCTGAGTAGAAAAAAGAAGAAGATGCGGAAAAAAGGACTTGATGGCGTTATAAGAAGAATTAATAAAATCGCAACCATTTTTCATCGCCACCTTTTTGCCGATACATTATTATTATCCTGTGGCAGAAGAAGAAGAATGTGAATGTGAAGACTGAAGAGTTCACCCAAAAATCTAGAAAATAAACTATATCATACCACACACATGGTATTCTTTATTTTTTTTCCGTTTTGGTTATGGGGTTTTTTGGTCAAGGATACTCGTATACCTTGACTTTAGAGAGAGATTGCAAAAGTTGTAGGCTTTTGGGTTATTTTCTTCTTTTTTTTTCTACTAGTATATCGCTCTGCATGAACCTACTTTGCTTGACGATGTCAATGCGATGACGGACGTGATGAAGAAACTACATAGTTTTGGTGTCACGTCTGACTGATGGGCAAAAAGCCAAAATATTCTCTGCTGATGCCTTGGCCAGGACGTAAGGACCTAGGGTATTGGAAACTTACGACAAACTCTAGTTTTTGGGAAACTTTTTCAGAGAAACCATTTGTACATTATCGCTTGTGGAACTTTATCTTTGTCCATTCACCACCAAAGACCTAAAGAATTGTTGGTTGAGGATAGAGGGTTTGGGGGAAAAAAGCCATGCACTGTGTTGATCTGTGTAAGGCTGTTGAAATTCCCATTAATTCTTTTTTTCGGGTTTGTTGCGATGTTGCTGCAGACAAATGGACATCCAGCGCATTAAACATCCAACTTTTTCAGTTTTTTAAGTAAAACAGATGCCTTTTTTTTAAAGTTCTGATACATTGTTTTATAGTAACGAACAACGAACGGTCTGTTGCCTTCTGGTCTGGTCTCTTCTGCTCTGATGCCATATGGGAAAGTAAAATTAGGATTCAAATTTTTGGCTGTTTTTATAACTCAAGTCATACGAACTTGATAACGATGGAACATTGCAACAGAAACAACCTAAATAATGACTCGTTATGTCACACATGGGAGCGAGAAAAAATTGTTTTTTGTATTCTTTGTTCGATTTAAAAAAAAATTCAAATAGAACAAAAATTATAAAAACAACTAAAATTGTTAACTGATTCCCAGGACGACACTGCCTGACTAGAAAACCATATACAAGAATAAACAACAACAAAAATTGAACATGCATATAAAACACAAAAGAATGCAATTTATAAAAAAAGCAAAGTGAAAAATAAAATTGGCAGAGACAGAGTTTTCCAATTATGAGTCTTTTATGGTGTGTTCTGGTGTGTCTGGTGTGCTCTGCTCAGTGCAGGGCTTTGGACTTTTTGGGATGTGCTCGAGCGTTGTTCACTATACACTATCCCTACCGCTTCGATGTACGCTTCGTACATCCGCCACCAACGCGCCTCTGAGTTCTAGGAATCCCTTGAAGCTTGAATGCGGTGACTTTTTCAATTTCATTTCGAGATTAGGAAGCGCGTCTTTCTGCCCATTCCATCATATCCATCACAATTTTCGGGTTGCGAATGATACACTCTTTCATATAATGCTTTCCGGTTGCTATACCATCGACCATAACGAGGGAGCAAAGATGCCTGTGGCGTGGTGTTAAGCTTGCTTTTAATATAAAACCAGGAATTCTGAACAACGCCAACGTACTCACTGATATGTACCAGTGCAATGATGTTGTATACAGTGCAACGTAAGTTGGTCGGAACCAAAAAATGGACATAACTAAAAATGGTATCTTTGTTCGTGTTCCTATGTGTGGTTTTGGGTTGTTTTCCTTAAGCTGAATAGGACATTCAAAAGCTGGAAGAGGATATCACAAAATATATACATGACTTTAAGGCTCTTAGTTTTTTTTTTGGAAACCTTGTAGTAGAAAAGTCTACAAATGTTTGAATGATATTAAAGTCTCGCAGCTATTTATAATTATGAAGTTCTTTAATTTTTAAAAATTAAAATTGTAAAATGTTGATTCTTTGGTTTTGGGAATCACTAAACCGGGAATGACCAACATTTTGCAAATTAATGTGTTTGGTTTTAAAGACAAACCAAGAGCACCACATGTTGTACAAAGTTCTTTGGTTTCTTATATTATCTGTCTCAAAAATCTCTTAATTTTTTTACTAGCTTATTAAAGATAAAAATGTTTTTGTCGATTACAGAATTCTAAGAATTTTACTTTCGGTATGTCGACTTGATTCGGATTCATTGTAAGACTTAATTGAAATTCCTGGAGGAACTTAAACGTCGATTCCTAAGACTTACTTGTCATTTCTAAACTTGCCTATCGACGATGTCAGTTTCTGACAACGCCCAAGGCATCTACAACATTCCAGATGCTTTCTGGGTACATGTTTTTGTGTTCTGTTGTTTTCTAGGAAAGATAAATTAGTCTCTGTTCTGGTCATTAAGATACATTTCAAGGAATAGAAAGTGCAGACTTCTAATAAAATGCTTTATCTGTTCAATATTGGCGATTTTACCAACATTCACGTTAGCTCATTTATTGATTTCTGTAATAGGGGTAATTATTGAATTCGAACTTATTTTATCTTATACAAAATATTGTTTTTAATTTTTAATGATTTGTATAACACACAAATTATGAAAATTTATAAAAATTGAATAAAATACACAGTAAAACAATAAAAAGGGTGATTTTTAGCTAGTATCTTTTTAGAAACACTGATTTAAGCAGCTGACGCACGTTTGATGGTTTGTTTCACTGACAAACATCTTCAGTTTGGTCTATAATTTAACCATGAATCCTACAGTTCTACATAGAATACAATTATTTAATTAATTTATATACAAATCTAGATATAAAATAATTCTTTAAACTTGACAAATTACTTTAAATCTGAAATGATGAAAATCAATGATAGCTATAACTGACAACTAAGACTGCTTTTTGCACTATTAGTTTTATTGGACTCTTATGTTTGTCTGACCGTAATTAAAGTTTATCTTGTACAGAACTGATGAAGACTGAAAAGATCTATTTTCTATTCCAGAAATAAAGCCCAGTTTAAGATATTGTCCATGCTTTGAAAATAAAAAAAAAGATCTGTTAACTTTAACCCCTTAGAGTATGGAGGACGTATAAATCCTTTAAACTATGTAAGAAATCGAAGGCTGATAATATTGTATCGTCTTTACATGGCTTCTAGTTCAAGTAATGTTGAATTGATAGTTAAAGGTAAATTTATAACCCAAAATAATACTTGGTTCAGAAAACATAACTAGATAGCAAATATATTCTTCTTCTATGTAAAAAACAGACAAACAGCGAATGAGGATGAAGGAATTCTGTATTGTCTAGATCTAATTATTTATAAATAGAATAAATAATAATGGACCCCTAATCTGGAGATATCATTTCAACCAGCTGCTTAATGGTGATGAAATCAACGATTCCGCCATTGAGCAGCCATGTCAAATCCATTTGGTTGACCATCTAGAGTTACACCCACCGCCCAGAGTGAGATCAAGCTCGCCACAACCAGGGTAAAGTCGAACAAAGCGGCCGGTGATGACGGTCTGCAGGCGAAGCTTTTTAAGTACACTGGAGCTGATGTGGTTAGGAGAATTCACCAGCTAGTTACTAAAATTTGGTTGCCCGATGAGTGGAACTTAAGCACCATCTGCCCGATGCATAAAAAAGGTGACCATCTTCTCTGCTCCAAGTACAGAGGCATTAGCATTTAAAACATCGCATACAAGATCCTGAAGCCTTGAGCCATTTACTGACGAACTAATTAGCCCTTACCAGTGTGGCTTCAGGCCTGGAAAATATACCATCGATCAAATTTTTACTCTGCGCCAAATACTGGAAAAGACCCAAGAACATAACATCGAAACACACCATTTTTTCATCGATTTTAAAGCAGCTTATGACAGTGTAAACAGAAACGAACTATACCGTGCCATGTTGAGTTTTGGTATCCCTACCAAACTGGCACGAATTATCAGGATTACGTTGAAAAATGCTCGTTGCTGCGTCAAAATTGGCAGAGACTCAACCAAAACCTTCGAAACCACCAGAGGTCCTTAATAAGGCGATGCGCTGTCATGTGACTGGTTCAATATTGTTCTTGAAAGTTGTGTGTGACACCAACGTTAATGCAAGTGGAACCATCTTTCAAAAATCCACGCAATATCTTGGATATGCTGATGACATCGACATTATGGGAAGAACCAAACGAGCAGTGACGGGTGCTTTCTCTAATATCGAGTCTGAGGCGAAGAAAATGAGTCAAAACATCACTGTCGTCAAATAGAGTCGATTCACACCGTAGACTTGGTCAGAACATGACAATTGACAGGTTTATTTTCGAGGTGGTAAAAGAATTGTTTATCTGGGCACTTCTGTTAACTCTGCAAATAACATCAGCGCGGAAATCAAACTTAGAATTACCCTTTCTAATCGATGTTACTTTGGCCTAAGGAAGCAGTTGAGGAATAAGGACTCTGTATATACAACCTTAATCATTTAAGTCTTGCTGTATGATGCAAAATCATAGACCCTCTCCCAGGCGGATGAAGGATCTCTTGGTATCTCCAAGAGGAAGGTTCTGCGTACGATCTATGGTCCGGTTTGGGTAGACCGGCAAAGTAACATCTGGCGGAGAAGATATAATCATGAGTTATACGAGCTGTATCCCGACTTGTGCCTTGGTCAAAAAACTGTATGTTCAACGCTTAAGATGGCTGGGGCATGTCAAGCGAATGAAATTGAGATTTTAAGGGTGTAATAAAAAGGATAAATATCGGATATGAAATATGTTTTGTGCAAATCAGCAAATCCACCCTCATTTTTTTGTATACGAATTACTTTTGTATTCAAATTGTTTAGCTTGAAATTCATAAAGGTTGTGAAATAATAGTGTTCTCATGTTTTTCTACAAAGATTTTTTGGAGCTATACATTTTTACACACGTTTAATAACTTAATCCATTCATTATTATACAATCTTTTGTGACCTTAGGGATCCAGTTATGTGCACTTCATTTCTTCGAAAAAACCATGATAATTTATTTTTTCAAAGAACTACACACAATACAAGATTCAAAACTGTTTTAGAATCGTATAAATCAAAGTTCAGAGAGAAAAAAAAGATTTATTCTTTTTAATCAAAGCTAAATTATAATTTTATGTTAATGTTCATACTTTTCCATACCACGTCCGCTTGTCCGCGCGGAGCTTCGTGCATTAAGAAAATACCGAAATTCCCATGTTTCGCGAAGTTGGAAAATAAATATGAATATTGTAGTGGTACATTTATCATCAAAGCGAGAGAATAAAAATAATAATTCAAGACATTATTTTTCATAACAAATTAGTACCTACATTTACCATGACTAATGTTCGTGTCCTTCTGCTTTTCGCAACCAATTTCGGTTTTTGTTTGTGTATATTTTTCCTTTTTTTGTCTTTGACATTTGTACGAGGTTCAGAGCAAAGGAATCCGAGAGGAAATATAGAAAATTTAATTTGAATTTTCCAAAATTTATTGTTGCAGACCCAAAGCTTTAGTTTCCGACCTCGACCACGACCAAACCACATGTCCGACATTTTCTTTCCATTAAGCCCGCGAAGTTTATATGCAGCACTTTATACGCGAAACTAACAAATTATTCTTGTCAGAAATTTCCAAAGCAGTGATGTTTTAGAATACTCCTGATGTAGAATGCTGCAGTGGTGGGAGGAATAAGGGTTAATGGGAGTTGGGTTGGAAATGAGATGAGATGAGATGAGAAGAGAAGAGTAGAAACACTATTTTTGGGACAACCTCAAAGACAGCAATACAAAAACGATTTTGTGTGGTTTCAGCATTTGCCGGAGGCAGCTCACCGCAAAGTAACTATGTGGCACATCCATATCATGACCATTTGACACATATATTATGTAGAAGCTAAGGTACTGGGATGTGAGTTCGACCAAAAACCTCATTCCTACCAATGGATGCAGATTGCGTTTTCTGGAACACTGGTGCTGAGGTTGTTCACAATAATAATTCCATAAAGTTAATTCATATTACGACCAGCATCATCACTAGCATCAGCATCACAGGCAAATTGATATTTTGTTCAGGGTTTTCAAAATTCAAGCGGGGTAAGGACAATGCCGATGCCCCACCACCACCACCATCACCATCATCCAACAAAATAGAAAGAGGGTAGTAAGTTGAAGGTTGGGGCTGCTTTTGATGAACGTGCAAATGATTTTCGAATTTCAGAAACAGAAACAGAAAACTCAACTTTTGGGATTAATTAAAGTTCATAATTTCCGTCTTTGAATCCAGCGGAATCAGGAGATAATGGGATGGGAATGGTTGTATAGGATTGGATATTGGATTGGTTGTGGGTTCGGTTTGGTTTGCTTGGATTTGAATTTGGACGAAGCTCTGCGGTCTTGAAAGAGACATCTATCTAATTGCAAGGTGATGACATTGAGTTGGGTAGCTAGAGCTATAGGTAAGATACTCGTATAAAGTTCGAAAACAATGCAACCGAATATAAACCTCAAGGCAATTTCATTTTCATTAATTAAATTCTAGATACGATAGATATTGGGTTGAACACTTTATCGGATTAAAGTCAGCGTGGCACTTCAACGATTGCTCCATTTAAAAATTATACCATACAAAATTGGACCCCAGCTGATGAAAAAAAAGAAGATAAATCTCTGAATTGGTTTTCATATTTCTTTCTTTTCTTTTCTGTTTTTTTTTTTCATTTCATTTTCTCATTTTAATAAAAATAAATCTACACAGGAAAATGGTGCTTTGCCAGGAGAATATCCGAACACAATTTGAATATATCTACACAGTCCCTATGTCTGTATATAATTCTCTGGTGATGGAGGCATTTTCGAATGTGTTTTAGGGGCATAGCATTTATAAGAGCTGGGAAGTAAGAACTTCAATTTGGGTTTATATTATACCCGGCAGAGCGCCAGGGGTTTGAACTTGAATACCAATACCCGTTTACATATAGATAAGACAAAAATACAACTTATATTCGAAATGAGGGAAAATGTTATTCTTTGAAATCAATAATAAATGAATTTGAATATAAAATTTTTATTTTAAGTGTAGAATAGGGAGCGCTTATAATTCTTTCGAGTTCAATAATTGGAAATTAAATTGAGATTATTTAAACTGTTTTATTTTGTTGAGGTCAATTTTATGACTAAAAAGAGTACACCCATGGGGAACTTTTTGAATTAAAAATGTTTACGATTACGAGTATGATTTTTTGAAAAAGAAGATGTTGTAAGGAGTATGGGTAATAATCTTAAATTAAGTCCTTAGAATATTAAGTTCTGGTTAAAAAACGTCATTTGATCTGTAGAAACGGAGATATTTGCAATTTCCCGTGACCGTTCACCCTCAAAAACTTAAAAACCAAGTACGAGAATATATGAGAAGGAAGCTTTTAATGATTTCTCGAATTCTATTTTCAAACCTTTCATTTGCTTTTAATCTATACTAGTATTGTAATGCCGAAGAGCTTGTTTGTTTGCTTGTTTGTTTGTTTGAACGCGCCTATCTTAAGAATCACTGGTCCGATTTAAAAAATTCTTTCAATATCATATGGCTTATTAATTGAGGAAATCTTAAGGCTATACAATATTACGAAATGATTAACACGAGCAGACAGAAAACGCCATATTTATTTGAAAAAAAATCACTTTGGCTGTGAAACAGTTTACGGAAATTGTTTTGAAAAATCACAGCGCCAAAAACGAATCTTGTAGTGTTGGAAACAGGAAAGACATTTTTGTCAAGACTATAACAAACCATCAAACAACATAGAGGTTTATTTGCATTAGAGTGCTTTTGTCGCTATAGTAAGTCTTCCGCGATTAAAACTTAGACAGGGTTATGATTAAAGAGGCTCATTTTTACATGAACGGCGACGTAAATAAACAAAATCTTTTTTACCCCTTAGTGATTCAAGAGAGGCTTAATTTATCCGTAATTTCTTTGTATGGACATTTTTAAAACCCAAAGTCTAGTTAATAGTGGGATTTCGAAGAACTGAAAACTATCGACAAAATTCTGCCAAAATGTCAACGGTTATGTTAAAGAAAGTCTACGAATTTGTTTTTCCTGCGTTTGCATCTATTTATAGAAAATCAAGACCGTCATCTGAATGAAGTTATTTTTAGAATATAGAATGCCTTTGAAAAAAATTAGGGAAATATTAAAAATGTTGGTTCTTTTCTTATTTCAAAAATGCAAATTGCGTTTTTCTGGCTCAACTAAAAATAAGTTATGATTTTTTTTTTATCCTTTCCATTTCTCTGACACACTCTGTTGGCACAACTTAAAGAAGACCGCATATACTTTAAAATAACAACTTACCTTCGATTTTATTAAGAGTTTTATAAATTATTTTTTAAAAAACCAAACCATCACTCACCTAAAAAGAAAAGAAAAACATTTATTTAGTTAATTTTGTAGTCGACAAGAAAGTTACAAATTTGTATGCTTAAAGTTTTTCAATATTTTAATGTAATGCAGTTTTTTAAATAAAAATAATATTTTATGATCTAACTTAATTTTCAATGAATGTGACGTAGTTGAAAATTGTATATTTTTCAGAAATATTTTATCTGACTTAAATTATTATGCACCAAAATTACTATAAGTATATCAATCTATTGATATTTTCAAAAATTCATCGTAGAATAAAAACATTTAAAAGACATAAAATCTCAATGTCAACACAAAAATATCGTCAAATTAGATAAAATCTTATTTTTATTGCTATCTTTGGTTAGGAAGGATAATATTATAGATAAGGATTCAATCTCAATATTGGACAGTGTCTCGAATAAAATGTGTTTTTTCTTTTTTTTTTCTTCTTCAGCTCTTCTCTGTATTTTTCTACTTATGGATGTCAGTATATATGTATGTAGCTACAAATCCATAATATAAATCATTGGTCTGCACAAATGAGGATACATCCTATCGACTATAAAAAGAAATAAATACCATTGAGATGACATAAATTTTAATTGAGCTATAAAGCCAAATCCATAAACCAACCTTCCGCGCCAGAACCATATCATATCAGCCCATAGTCCGAGAGAGGAGTATAGAGAATAAGGTCCTTTGGCAGTATTACCCATGCCCATGCATATAGCCCAAGTCTCTGTTGATCATGATAATGAGAATTAATCTAAACATTCTCCTGCACTGTCCCCCGTAGTATCGTAACTGAAGTGGTTTCTTGAGAATATACGATATTCGTATACAGACATACGAGTACAAGACCGATGAAACGCAATCATTTCTATAACGCCAAAGCCGATGTCCCCGCACATTCAGCAAGACCATTCCCCGAAAGTTGGGCGATTTGTAAAGGAGTCTCCACATTCCGATCCATCACATCCTCTCACTCTATTCATAAGACATCCGGTCTCTTGCACAGAAAAGGAGTTAATATATAGAATAGGGAATTTCAAAAAAAAAATGTAGGAACATAGATGGTGTGTGTGTGTGAGCTGTGCACACATTCCCATTCTACACTGTAAAGTGTACACTATTTAATACGTGGTACACTTCACATCCACAGGACTTACTCCACTATACGCCCTCATTCAATCGCAACAAAATGAATATTTCATGGAATGTCTGCTTAATTATATCCTAAGGCGAGGACATCCTACCAAGGATTAGTATCCTCGTATCTGGCTGCAATTCCCACAGCATTCGCATTCGTATCCTTACCCTACCCAACACCGACTCCTACTCCTACTCTTACTCCTTTTCCGACACCTAAACCTATTCCATGTTTGAAAAGTTCAAAGTAGACTTAGATTGTCCGTCCAATCGTTGTCATGTTTGCTTCTTATGTTTTTAATTAAGTACCGCAACGCGCAGGCGATTTATGTACAATGTACGGTATACAGTACACTTTTGAAAATTGCCAAAAGCTATTTTAAGCACTAAAGTTAACTCCATAAAACCTAAAGAACCAAAATTTGACAAATGTTAAACTCAAAAACTTATTATTGTTGTTTTAAACTTAGCAGATATACAAAAACACGACAATGCACCTCACACACTTGGTACTTCTATGGAACATGAGCACGTATTGTGTTGGCTTGTAAAATCCTTAACAAACACAACCAATTCTAATGCCAAGGAATAAGGAAATAGGTATCCTAAATCCTTAATTCTCAAATCAAAAGTTAAAACATCATATACCTCGACCGAGCGAATTTCTGAATTTTGAGTTTTGGCAAATGAGAATTTGAAAAAGAGGGGGGTTCTAGAAGCCAGAAAGAAAGTAGAAAGTTTACTCAGCAGATCCGTAATAAAAATTAATAACTCGTGTTTACACCATTTGTGGTAATTCGCCCGAGGGAGGAGAGAACGAGCTACGAAAAAAATGAAAACAAGAAAAAAAGACCAAAGAAAGAGGAATAAACGAAAGAAAAATGCTCCCATGAGTGGGTTTATTTTCAAGGATTCAAGGACTCCACAGAACTCAGTCAAACATACAAACATATGTGTGTGGCTGATTTTAATCTTTAAGTTGAAATTCCCTTCTTCTTTGGAAATTCTGGAGTGAAAAGAGGTTGAAGGAGGAGGTTCTAGTCGTTGTTCTAGCTTTCTGGATTTTATCTTTATGGATGTGCCGAAAAGTTTTTGTCTTCTTCTTCGTCTACTTCTTGCCAACGAACGAAGAAAATATTGTTTGCTTAAAATTAATCGCTTAATCTCTGGAACAACAATATTTAAAAGTTCGGGTAATCTTTAGAAGTGTTATGGTTTACTGCGTTCAGCAAAACAAAATAAAGAAAAACAAAAGAAATAGCAAATAGCATATACACGACTGAGTTGAGTGTGGAAGGGTAGTTTTTTGGCGCCCCAATTTACCCAAAATGTATTTTTTAACGAACCACAAATAACCACAAATTGATACTATTAAATTTTATTTTCAAAATTTTAGCGATATCATAAAAGGGCTTGAAGTATATGTACGAGAATATTGAAAAGAAAGAGTAACTTAATTTTATCTTTTGTTACTCCGAGTAGAAGAAACGTAAGCGTATCTCAGAAAGTATCAATTTCCACTAAAAAATTGAAGCTTATGTCATTTTCGATACAAAACAGATTGAGCGAGAATATTGGTTTAAATGTAAGAGTAATATGTCTATAGGAGATGTCTATTTAAAAGGAAAAGGGAGAAATTGGAATATTGTTGTTTAATAATTTCTTTAACAGGATTCATCCTTACATTGAAAAGTGCAGAAATATTTTGGCGTAATAGGAACATTGTAAAACAAATAATCCATACAATGAATCACACAGTTTTCTGCGTGAAAAATAAAATTTTCTTCTAGTTAAGATCTAACACTAAAACTTACGAGAAACAGCAAAATATCAATTGTTAGTTGATGAATATCAAGTTGATAAATATCAAAGATATAAATTAAGCTCGAAAAATAATAATAAAATGTTAACAAAATTGAATAGTTAACTACCTTCCAGACTGTTCTTAATAACAGAAATTTGGATTGTATTCACAGAATAATTTTAATATTTATCAACATTTTATCAGTTGCTTGATATTTACTCTATACACTCTATTACAGTGTTTCTTACAACTCAGAGGATTTATGACTTCAACTGACCTTCTTCACTTTAGTGGATGAGTGAAAAAAATTTTCACATACTTTGCAAACCTTTTATATGAAAATTTTGTTCACTATTCTCTTTATTCACTAAAGTGAAAGTTATTTGCGGTGAAAATCGAAAACTGTCAAACCTATTTCCACTGCAATTGTCAAACTACACTATCAAGCGCATTTATCTTTGGTGAAATTAATTTATTCACAAATACATAACGATTGTAATATAAAGACAAAACTCGACGATCATTTGGTGGTAAAATTGTGGAGGAGGTGAAAAATAAATAGAAAATGGATGCATTCAGCTATTTTTTCTTCTGTCAAATTCAATTTTGTTTTCACTAAAGAGAGTTTGTATGTCTTAAAGTATTAAAGTTTTTAATTTAAACGCCAAACGTTATCTTTTACAGAGCGTAAAATTATTTAGAGTGAGAAACAATATGTGTTATCTTTTGGTAAAATAAATTAATTTATAAAATTTACAATACGAAATTGATGGAAATATTGTGGAGCGATGAAAACATTCAGCTAATTTTCCTCTCTGATCGATCAATTTCTGGTTTACTGTGGGAGAATATTTTTACCAATAGAAAATATGAAATTTAACTGAAATATGTTTAAAGAATTAAGAATTTTTACTTAAACGGCAAAATTTCACATATTTTTCCTTGCAGTCAAATATTTTTTTGTTTTACTAAAAAAGTCTGTTATAGTAAAATTTTACCAAAGCGGATTCTGGGTATTTACAACCACGCTTAACTGTTATTCAAACATATTATTCGGCGGATATGAAGCACCAGAAATAATTGCATTACTTATGCTAAAATTGATTTCTTAAAAAAATTTAAATAAAAAGCTTGTGTTAAGATAAAAAAAATCAACTTTCATTTTTGTCGAGAAAATGACGAATAAATGAAAACGTTCACCAAATGTTTCGTTCTGTTGTAAGCAATGTTGGTGAGAGTTTTTTTTTTGGAGGCCAATAATACTTAATACCAATAATACCGATAACTTAAATTTAAAAAAATTGTAATCATGAACTTGCACTCTGGCAGTAACGAAAATCTAAACTGAAGAAATTCCGAAGGGCGCCAAATGTATTCAAAGTTTTGTTTCTTTCTTTTTTTTTTTTAAATTCACAAGCACCCAAGGGGATATTAGTACCCTTTATATGTTTATATTTAAACACAGTGCGAGCGTTAGGAAAATAGGGAAGGATTTAAAAGGGTATACCGGTGCACATTGGTCTTAAAGTTCTGAACATCAAAATGGGAGGGAAAAACAGAGTTGGCTAAAGCATTCCACATTCTCGATGTGCGTTTTAAGAAAGAATCTCTGTACTTGGCAGTACGCCCGAAATTGAGCTCAATGGTAAACTGATGAGCATTCCTAGAAGTGCGAGTATTACCGCTGAATTGTTTAAGGGGTGGAATGCAACTGGCTTATTCGACAGAACATTGTTTGTAAAAATATCTCTAAAACAACTAAAGGCATAATACATTGCGACGATTTTCTAGCGATGTAGATGTTTCATTTATAGTTCTGTCGCCTTTCATTTTTAAAGCCCTTTTTTGAATTCTATCCAAGAGATTTAAACTTGTTTTCGGGGCACCTGCCCAGATATGCGAATTATATTCAAGCTTTGGACGGATAAAAGCTTTGTATATTATAGCCAGATCAGAAGGGGTGAACAATTTCTTGCATCTTCGAAGAAATCCTAAGCACCTGGCAGCATTTTTGGCGATATCGAATATGTAATCATTCCATAAGAGATGATCTGTGATATCTGCAAGTGCCGCTCATGGATAGCGGCATGGGGGGTGGGTTACGCTTTAACGACAGGAGACAGCAATAAATTTTCGAAGCATTAAATTCTACACGGTTTTTGATTCCCCGTTGGACAATGCTGTCAAGATCAGAATTTAATGAGCTTATCATACGCTGTCGTTGAAATTCCACATCCGAAGGACAAGGATGGGAATCTAGAAACGAATATGAAAAGCTGAGGGTACCGTCGTCAGTGAAACAGTTTAATGGATTAGAAGTGACAGACAAAAGATCGTTTATGAATATAAGGAAGAGAGCCCTGGGGTACACCAGCGTTTATTTTATACATTTCAGACTTGAAACCATCCAACACAACTTGTATTGAACGGTTAGAAAGGTTATTTTTAATCCAACAAAGCAGAGATTCATCAATAGCAAAAGCACGCATTTTCAATAAGAGAGCTTGGTGCTAAACTCTATCAAATGCTTTTGAAATATCAAGTGCAATAATCTTACTTTCTCCAAAACGATGTAAAGATTTGTTCCACTGTTCGGTGAGATGAACCATGAGATCACCAGTGGACTTATTGCTACGAAAGCCATATTGTCGGTCATTAAGAGCTTCCGGTCTTCAAGATATTTCTTAAGCTGAAAATTAATCAGCGTTTCCATGACCTTAGAAAGAAGGGACATAATTGCAATTGGACGATAGTTTGAAGGAGTGGAGGATTTGCCTTTTTTAGGGACAGGCTGGAGAAATGCAGTTTTCTATCCACTCGGGAAGAGGCCTGTAGAATAGGACATATGGAAAAGCTTACGCAGTGGTTTTGCCACCGTTGAAGAACACCTCTTTAGAACAATAGGGGGAATACTATCTTTAGGATTTTATTTTAAGTTCTTGGATTCTCAGGATTTTCGAATTTTTTGTGTTCAGGATTTTGTTTCGAGCCTTTTTTAATGAAAAATATAAAATTTTACTCGTACTTAAAATATGGTTCAGGTTCTATAAATTTTGTACGTATTACATTGTATTTATTTGTAATTAAAATACCGTTATTTAATTTATGATTACTTAAAAACCGGAATGTTTATTTGCAGATAAATTAACTTTGAAGGTTAATTAGTAAGCAAACAGTCGAGAATTATTAAAGTGTTTCAATTAGATGGGTTTTATTTTTATCAGATCTTACTATCGTTCAAAATAAATACTGCGGGAAAAAATCAGAAAACAAATATTTCTTAAAGTTCATTTCCATTTATTTTCATTTTCCCACAATTTCAATTTGATTTGTCATTAAAGTGGATAAAGAAAAGAAATCTCATCACTAAGTGATACTGAACTGAACAAACTCAGTCAGACAGACTGAAAGACAAGCCGACCTTATGCCTCAAGACATTAGAAAAAAAAAAAGTAAGGAATAATAAAACTCCATAAACATACCTCAACTTATAATAAAAACTGACAACAAAGAAAGGACTATAGTCGTTATGACTGAAAAGATTTATGGAAATTATGATAAAAAAGTGCCTCACTGACAAAAGAAAAAACTGTCACTATGGGTGTCTTGTTTATATGTACCGAACGTCGCGTCTCGTCATCGTCGTCCTCGTAGTACAAGGTAAAACCAACGGCAAAGCCAGCCAACTTCAACACTCCTTCCTTTATTGTTTCGATTTTGGTTAGAAAAGTCTTGTTAGGTGTATATTTTTATAATTCCTTTCTTATTATTTAGTTTGACATGTCCTTTTTCATTTTGATGTTGGTGTTGTTTGTTTGCCAGGAGGTGCCCTTTTACCTTTTTATTTTCTTGAATAGAGTGTGCGTGTTTAAAATTTATATCTTAACGAACTTCTGCAGCAGCAAAATTTATAAAAAAAAGTCGTCTAATACCTTGCTGTCGGGAATATGTATTGGAATGAGGAGGGAGGTACCTATACAAAACATAAAAACGAAAGATACTTATCCTACTGGGAGTTGGGACTGGCTCTGGCTCTGGGACAGAGACGCAGTCAAAAAAATTAAAATTCCAACAAAAAATACAAAAAATAAAAGAAAATAGATGTTTAACAATCTGGAATGCCATTAGATGACTCAATGGACTGGAGATATTGCTAAAACAATATGACACACGACCAACAAGATGAATTTAGTGTCAGTAAGCTGCTGTCATTGTCGGCAATAGTCGCCACACCAACACATCAAAAAGATCCTTTCAATTTTATCTTCATCTTGAAGAAGTCCTGTGATATTTTCTTTTTACATTTTATACTATATAAGCTTTAAGGGATGATTTACTCTCTAAAATGTAGTCAAATGAAGCGGAGTTAATTTAACAAGATTTACAACAAGAGAAAAAAAAAACACAAAATGAGGGATTTCATCCCACTCGATGCGTAACTTTCGCTCTTCGTCGTCGTCCTTGACGGACGGTCGAAGTTGTTGGGAGTTATTGCGTGCGATGGAATCTTTAATAAGGATTCCATGATGCATTAGAATGAATAAAAAGTGTCCTGTAAGAATTTTTATTATGACATTTTTGGAAAATTATTGCAGCTTTATTAAAATCTTTTAAATATATGATGTAATTGGTGTGTTTAACTGAAGCTATTTAAGAAATATAAAGGAATACAGGGGGACAGTAATCTGGAGCTATTAAAGGAAAATCGTTCCTTTTAAAGGGAACAAGAGAAAAGCTTATTGTGATTCTCTATTACTAATAACTCTCTAATTTATTGACTTTAAAGGTCGTAAAAAGAACAGAATAGTTTTCTTTGTAATTATTGGATAGCAACAGTATGTTTTATGAATTCAAAACTACAATTTCGAGTGAGCAGAATTTTAACATGATACTTGTAGAGTTTAAAGTGTTGTTTTAGACGATCCCAATTAATGAGACTGCATAGCGTCCTTCACTGATAACGTCCTATTTTTCCCATAATTAATTTTTGCTGCTGATTCAGAATCTGAACTCAGATTTAAGCTTTATTTATGCTCAACTTCAGAAATACCCGTTTTCAAAATTATGTTTACATTTTTTTTATAAGTATGTATTTAAAAAACTTGATGTTTTGTACTAAAGACAGTGAATTCCTAATAATAACACATATTATTTTATACCTTTTTTTTGTATTGTACGCGCACTCAAGGGGATTTGAATACCCTTATTATGACTATACACAGTGCGATTAATTAGGGAAGGAGGATAGGATTCGAAAGGAGATACCGATGCACATTGGTTTTGAATGCCTGCACATTGTAATTTCTGTAATTTACAGTACGACCGAAATCGGGCTTGCGGTTTAACTGAAAGACATTCCTATAAGGAACTAGTATTACTGTTAACTGGCTTTTATCATTAGATAATTGCTTATGGAAGTAGCGATACAATAATGAGAGACATTAAACCTTACGACGGTGCTTGAGAGATGCAAAATTTTCAGTTAGACAATGGTCACCTATCATTTTTAGAGCTCTCTTTTGAATTCTTTCCAGAAGACTCAAGTGGGTTATAGGAGCACCTTTCAAAATTTGGGAACCGTACTCAAATTTAAGATATATAGGCTTTATAAATTATAGCCAGACCAGAAGGGGTACAAAACTTCTTGTCAGATTCTGGCTTTGGTATTACGGAAGAACAAGGATGAGAATTTAAAATCGAATATGAAAATCTGAGGGTACTGTCATCAGCAAACCAATTAAGTTTGTTAGAAGTTTCAGACAAAATATCATTTATAAAAATAAGGAAGAGCTTTGAAGATAAAACTTTCAATTTTTAAGTTAAATACCGTTTCAGCATAAATGCTTAAGCGTTCTTTAAAGATTTATATAAAGAAGGTTAAGAACAACAACAAAATACAATAAATATTTAAAGGGAATATTGAAGTAAAGGACATTACACACAAAAATTAAAACCTATACGAACTACATACATATAAAAAGGTCTGTACTTTAAAAATTTTAGGTGATGATTTTAAAGTCAGATTCTAACTAAGGTCATCTAAAAATCTTAGAAAAGGTAAAAGCTATATAGAACCTTGTTAATCAGTGTAATTGAAGTTTATTTTATTTTCCGTCGAGGTAGGTACTTGGGACGTAAAAACCAATTCTGTTTGTGGTTTTACACAAATGTAAATTGAATAATTATTAAATTTCACTTTGTCTGAAATAAGATTAGTTTCGAGTAAACACCTTACATGACCTCATAATGGTTTGAGTTCAAAGTTGTTCTTCACCAATTATCAATAGAATTGTTGTCTTGGGCTTCTTATTTTTGTAAAAGAACTTTCAATTCGATTTTTTCTCAAAATTACACTTATGTTCAAAAACCTTATTTTGCATAAAAATATTCTGGAATTAATAGCATTTTTTAATTGTGATTATATTCTTTGTTTTTTTTTCACTTTTGTTTGATTCATATAATTGTAGGATCCTTACAAAGTTAAGGTATATCGAAATTCTCAATTCTATAAATCGGACCGATAGCACACATTTTTAGGAATAAATTAAAAATAAGCAGATATTTTTAAATTCAGCTTCTAGAAATTTAGTGGAGCACGCAACCATTTTTCACTGTGATTAAGCATTTGGAAAAATCAATTAATATTCCGTTTCCTTAATTTTGTGCTTTATTGGTAAACGTATTTCTATAAAGCAAAGTTTTAGTTTGCGTCAGAAAAGGACTTTTCATTAAAGGAATACATTCATCTACGTAGAAAAAAAGATATAAAGTGGGAAACATATATTTTCGAATAATTTTTGGGAGAGACAAAAATAGAATAGAATACAAACATTTTAGGCCCCGCAGGATCTTTTCCAAAAAGTTTGTCTTATTTATGGATTAAAGCATCAAAATTAAAAAAAAAGTTTACAAACTAAAACCATAACTCTAAGCTTAAGAAATCTTTAAAGTATTTTCTAAGAGTAATATAATTTCAATCTAATAAAATTACATTCTTTTTGTAATCGAACAATTTTTATTTCTTAATTTGTTTCTTCACCGCTTTTTCCTTTTTCAAAAAAAAGACGTTGTTTCTTTTTATTCTTTTTTATTCGCTTGCCTTAATTTTGTTGGGTTTCTTATACATATAGCATAGAATCAAAATGTAAAAAAATATAACAAACAAAAATTCAACAATATCTTCAATATATAAAAATGAAAATCTTGAATACCAAAACCAAACAATGGAGAAAATTAAATTTATGTAGATACTATCTACGAATTAATTTCGGTATTTTGGTAATCATTTCAACACAAAGCCATTTAAGATAACAAAAGATTGAACCTTTTTCTTTTCAAGAGGACCAAGAATATAAATACCTACCAACCATAAGAAGAAAAGATCCTCTCAAAAACATGGTCATGGTCGGTTTGCTATATAGCGATAGGTGGGTGGTTGATGATGGGGGGTAAGACGATAGGCAAGAGGTATGTATAGTATATAATATGCTATAGAGAAGTAGTAGGTTGGTATATATAAGAATAAAAGATTTCATTGGCCTTGGTAATGCGGCTGTTAACATTTCAAGTAAGTTAAGAATTGTTTACCCTTCGTTAATTATACCTCACTGTTTCGTGCTGTCCTTCAACTTTACATTTTCTATTTTTTGAATTACCCTTGAACCTTTTCGAGAATTAAAAAAAAAAAAAAAAACAATAAAAAAGGACTTGAAAAAAAACGACCTTTCTGCTAGACTGATCCTAAGCAAATAAAATATAAGCACGACATGTAGCACACTGCTAAAATACACACACACACACGCACACAAAACTACATTCATACATATCCATGTGATGATTTGATATAGCCAACCAATAAAAAAAAACCTAACCTTTTTGAGCTCAAAATTAATTTGTCATAAGACCTCTGTTCCATTATCCTCCATCATCCTTCAAAATCACACTGCTACTTGAAGTCATTCATCCCCATAAACCTAATTGTCCTTAAAATGTCGTCCCTGTACCTCAAACCCCACCCTTACCCCCCTTCACCCCTCTCAGCAATTCATCATAGGCCACCCGAACCACCAAAACCAAAAAAAAAAAAATAAGATGAACAAAAATACAAACTAAATGAAAAGGAAGACAAATCGAATCCTGAAGGACACAGCCGACACACGAAATTCAAAGAAATCTATATTTGACTGATATGTAGAACATTTCGTATTCAATTTGGGAAATTTTCGAAATTTGTTTACACAACAGGCAAAGCAAATATTTTATTGAATCGCAAATATTACGTAAGAGAGAATCGATAAACCAGCAGCAAGAAGGTTGAGACTTTAGGGTACGAGGATGGAACTCGAGGAACACATAATATCTACAACAGGATATGAGATAAAAAACGTGTCCTGGTATCTTTAGGAGACACAGGCTGCAACATCCCAGCATCTACTAGTACTCTACAAGCTTACCCACATGTTTGTGTCGAAATCGAATTCGAAATGAAACTTGGAATACACAGGTAGAAGAAAAGAACCATGGAGAGGAGATGATACATCGAACATGGCCGTGTCGTCCTAGTACAACAGCGATATGGTGAACGGTACAAGGCGGTACCAAGCAGATACCACCCTGCCTTATGATAAAAGGAAATTGAAATATAAAACGAAACAGAAAAAGGAAAAGAAGCCAAACAAGAATGATTTAATAAATTATTCCTGAATTTCACAGACATATTATGATGATGATGATTATGATGTTGATGACGATGTTTGTCAGATGAATGCCGGAGGATGAAAAGGAGGTGGGTGATATGGCAACAACAGGACATACGATATATACGTTAAGGATACTCCCGTGCCCTCGCATCATTCGATTTGCGGATGGCAATTCAATTTCGGATTTAGAATTCGCGACATATTATGCAAAAGTGTTATTAATTTGGAGACCAGATTGTGTTTGTTGGTATTTATGGCAATGGCAATAGCATCCCGCACCACCATCACCATTACCATCACAGAAGCCGATAAGGATAACGAAAAGGGGTGAAATGTTACATATTCACATTATAAGGCTTTGCTATACTTGTATAAGGCTGCCATCATACGCATTTGATGCCGCTACATATATTTATAGATTGTTATGTAAGCCCGCTGTTGTAATATTATGGGGTTTGAAAATGTTTCAATTTATTTGAATTGGCACATGTGACATGAACAAATAAAATCTATCGTTAATGGGATAATTTGATTTTTTGACTTTCAATCAAAAATCGAAGCTATTCCAAAGCAAATACGAGTAGAAGCTAAGTTCAATTATTGAAAAACTATACTTCAAGCAAGAACCATTTAAGGGGGATCGAAGAACTGGGCTTAGCAAAATTTACCAAACGTTGAACGGTTTTCAAGAAAAACTATGAATTTTTGAATTAACGATTTCTAAGTTGTTCGTTGAGAAAATAAAATATTCTTTGAGTCAACGAAAGTTTAGTTTTAGTTGATGAAGCAACTTTATTATTTTTTTTTAATACTGATTTTTTTAACTTCCAAGCTTAAATGTGTATATGTATTTTTTAACTTTAATTACAAGATTGCTAATTGAAGATCTTGATATTTCTCGACGTTTCAAGGAACCTAGATGTCTGTGTGCGTGTGTACATCCGTACGATCCTACGTTCGGGATACCATCATTCATCGGCTTTATCTCAAGAATCGTCAAATCGACTTTAGAAAGTAGTTAGCTTATACATAGCAAGCGTCAAACTACGGTCAGAGGTAAGTGCATGTTTTAGTTGTTAGTAAAAAATAATACAATTATAGCCTAACACACGCACAATATATAAAACATAATTAACATTTAACTATTACAGAACAAAAAATAAAATAAGGCCGATTACGAAAGTGAAGCACTGGTTCTATTTAAATTTAAATTTATCGATGATCAGTTTAAGTTATTATAAAATGCTCATTCGACTTAAAGCTTCATTCTTCCCATAGTTAGTTCTATGGAAGTCAAAGTGTATAAAATCAAATGTACGCAGGTGATGAGTTCCGCCCCGGTTGTTCAAATGTACACAAGATAGCAAATAAGGTGCATCAATTTCACCATTAATGAGTTGATAAAGAAATATTAAGTCATTATTAACACGCATTTGATGGAGAGATTGCATCACAGAATACAATGTTCATAGGGAGGCAGATCATAAGGATCATCCCAAGGAAAGCCCTTTAGGACAAAGCGAATGATATAATGTTTTTTTTTTTTTAAATTCACAAGCACTCAAGGGGATATTAGTACCCTTTACATGTTTATATTTAAACAGAGTGAGCGTTAGGAAAATAGGGAAGGATATACCGGTGCACATTGGTCTTAAAGTTCTGGACATCAAAATGTTAGGGAAAAATAGAGTTGGCCAAAGCATTTCACATTCTCGATGTGCGATTTAAGAAAGAATATCTATACTTGACAGTTCGCCCGAAATTGAGCTCAATGGTAATCTGATGAGCATTCCTAGAAGTGCGAGTATTACGGATGAATTGTTTAAGGAGTGGAATGCAATTGGCTAATTCGACAGAACATTGTTTGTAAAAATATCTATAAAACAACGAATGTCATGAAACATTGCGACGGTGTTCTAGCTTTAACGACAGTAGAGAGCATTGAGTTTTTGAAGCATTAAATTCTACACGGTTTTTGATTCCCCATTGTACAATGCTGTCAAGATCAGAATTTAATGAGCTTATCATACGCTGCCGTTGAAATTCCACATCCGAAGGACAAGGATGTGAATCTAGAAAAAAAATATGAAAAGCTGAGGGTACTGTCGTCAGTGAAACATTTTAGTGGATTAGAAGTGACAGACAAAAGATCGTTTATGAATATAAGGAAGAGAGTCGGAGGCAAAACGGAGCCCTGGGGGACACCAGCATTTATTTTATGAATTTCAGACTTGAAACCATCGAACACAACTTGTATTGAACGGTTAGAAAGGTTATTTATAATCCAACGAAGAAGAGATTCATCAATACCAAAAGCACGCATTTTAGATAAGAGAGCTTGGTGCCAAACTCTATCAAATGCTTTTGAAATATCAAGTTCAATAATCTTACTTTCTGCAAAACGATGTAAAGATTTGTTCCACTGTTCGGTGAGATGAACCATGAGATCACCAGTGGACCTATTGCTACGAAAGCCATACTGTCGGTCATTAAGAAGCTTCCGTTCTTCAAGATATTTCTTAAGCTGAAAATTAATCAGCGTTTCCATGACCTTAGAAAGAAGGGACGTACGTTCAATTGGACGATAAATTAAGGGAGTGGAGGATTTGCCTTTTTTAGGGAAAGGTTGGACAAATGTAGTTTTCTATACACTCGGGAAGAGACCTGTAGAATAGGACAGATGGAAAAGCTTACGAAGTGGTTTTGCCAGCGTTGAAGAACACCTCTTCAGAACAATAGGGGGAATACTATTCGGGCCAGCGGATTTGTTTATGCCAAGGTCTTTCAGTGCTCTTCTTACTGCACGAGTGCAAAAGAAGATTCGACCCATAGAATCATTTATGCTCTCAAGTACAGGAGGACTCATGACACTATCCGGTAGAGTCGAATTAACAGCAAAATATGCTGCAAGCAAATTGGCTTTATCAATCGAGCTTACATAGGGAGTGACATTGTGGACGAGCGTTGGAACCGAGGATGACGTGGTGTTTCGTACGGTTTTTAGAAATGACCAGGAGTTTATACTACCTTTGGGACATTGTAGTATTTTTTGCCTTAATTTATGATCACGCAAAAATTTGGTTCGTCGAATATGACCACTGTTTTCTAGGTTCTATGAATATATTATGGTTTTCCTCAGTCGAGTTGGCTTTATAACAACGAAAACTTACATCTCTGAACCTAATAACCTCTTTACAGCTCGAATCAAACTTTGAGTTCTCTTTGGGTTTGATAGATTTGACTCTATTCGGGATGAAATTTCTCATTCCACAAAGAATTACATTTGTTACCAATCTGCGCTGGAATCCACGTCATAATCGAGGAAGCATAGTGATCAGTAAAGTTCCTGAAGAACTCATTGAGACCGTCCCAGATGGCTTTCTCATATTGCCAAACGGTTCTCATAGGAGTTTTTTCTTTAACTGGGTTTTTTCGACATGAGAATTTTGCAGAAACGATACAATGGTCTGATGTGCCTAGAGGCGGTAATACACCAATTGTGTATTTATTAGGGTCAGAGGTAAGAAACAAGTCTAAGGTGTTGGCGAATTGACCTGCAACGTCAGGGATTCGAGTTGGCTCATTGACAAACTGAGTTAATTGGATTAACTCAGCAAAGATCTCAACATTCCTTCCTTCCGGTGTTGACTGGCCAGAATAACGAAGCCAAGAAGAATTGTGTACATTGAAATCGCCCGCAATGACGATTTCAGTGTGAGGATAATGGGCAACAATTCTCTGAATGGAGTCAGACAAATTCGTTAAAAGTTGAATTTCTGTCCAGATTTGGACTTCGATATAAAAATTTTAAGAAAAAAAAGACAACCTACAAAATAATTGAATGCATAGAAGATTAACGTTTTTGATATCGGGTGAAATGTTTAGAAATATCGAAGTTTCAGTTTAACAGTTTATATAACAGCAAACAACTTTTAAAAAAATGCTTTGAAAAGTTATTCAAATTTTATTTTCGACTTAAGGCTATGTTTATGTTGTGACAAATATTGTTAATAGTATTGTGTTAAACTTTTAAAAATAACGATAGATTGGACTGAATGTGTGAGTTGCATTCCATCTTCTTTTTTCCAATTAAGTAAGTCAAAAACCATATTTTGGATAAAATGAAAAAGAACTTAATTTAAAAAAAGGTTTTTTTTTAAGACATTTGATTTTTATTCTTATTACTTTGTAGTCTTTGTTTGAATTTTTGGATTCAGTTGACTTTTGAAAATTATGAACACAAAGAAAATGTTATTTTCTTGTTTCCAAAGAAAGTTGCAAAGTTAATTTTTTCGAATTTTTTCACCAAAAACCAAAACATGTTCGTATTTCTTCGGAAATATTTTCTGTTTCCAAAGAAAACAACTAATAAAATTGTATTCAGCAAATTTCCTTCGAAAAGAAGTTCAGATAGGAAAATTAATTAATTCTACCACGAAGTTTCCCCCCAACAACCATTTTCAAATGAAATTTCAAAAAAAAAACACATTTTCTTGGTTGTGAATAGAAGAATTCAATCCATAAAAAGGACATGGAATAATAAATAAAATGTACAGTCGCAAAAATCAAGATGATTTTCCCGATTACACAAAAATTGTACAAATTAATCCTTCCAATGTGGTATATTATTTGCTCTATCCTATCCACATAAAAGCTTATGGGCACATTTTCAGGGGTTCACCAGGGGTTATTGTCGGAAGTGAGCGTTTGCGTTTCTGATGGGGGCCATATTAGAGGAATTTTTGGAATTTCAGGGGCTCTTAACTCAGACTTTTCTTTTTTCTTTCTTTTGCTTGTCGCCAGCTTAATCCCTTAAACAACATTGATTTTTGTCGGTATTGTTTACCGAAATATCTGCTAATAGGATTAACTCAAACAATCTTCGCACAAATTGAACCCGAATGAATGAAAAAAAGGAGGCTGCGTCTCATGTCTCATCCTTCATAGAAGACATTATCTAAATTATCGTAAGCTAATCATTACGTGTTGGTTTATATTTTTCGTCCATGCAAATAAAAATAAAAAAGATTATGATAAAAGTGATGTTTGCACCCAATAAGGTTGAAACTTGAAACCACTAAAAGGATTTGATTGAAACCATTTTAAGGGAGAGGCCTTTAGTCCACTTAAATGGATGAACCCTCTTGAGAGCATGAACAGATTTAGTAATGTTTTGTTAAAATTTTAAATTCATAGCTTACCTTTCTCAAAAATCCTTCATTACACTCCTTGGCCGTGCTCCTCCAATGTCTATGCCGGTAGCGAGAATTACCCAACTTGAGAGTTCCCCGTAATTGTGCTGCCTCCGATACCACCCGCCGGATTGTTTGATATCTCAACCGATTACACCGATGAATCGGCTTCATGAGCATCTGTACTCCGTGTTCAGGTTCTGATTCGGCACCAGATCGCACTTGATCATCATCATCGTCCACCCACGCACTCAGCACACCCTCAACAAAATTATACAACATTTGGATGTTCGATTGCATCGGAGCCGAACCGGACGGAGTATCAGCGGATGGTGGCTTTATGAGCTTTCGATTTTGGCACACCTCTCGCAGGAGGTTCTCACCGAAGTGCACAGTCTTATGACGTCTCCGCCGCGAATTGAGCGATGCTGCCGATGCTGATTTCATCAGTTTGGCGCCGTGATGGCCGCCGTTACCGTTGGTGGTGCCATTAATGGCGCCTCCAGAACCGTTTTGTTTTTTTGTCTTGCTGATCGTTCGGGGTAGCGAGGCACGTGAGTCACCGCGAGTCAGAGTGTTGGGTTGCGAGTTTGAGCGGTATTGGTGGTGGACCGTGGCCACCGTGGTAGTAGTCATAACATCTTGCGACGAGTGTCGTAGGCGATGGAAGTCCGCAGCAGATCGTGGCAGTGAGTTGCATTTCGCGGCGTTGATACACTTTTGATTTTGACACACCCTCTGGGGCCGGCACTCGCGACATGAGCGCGGACAGACAGGTGTCTGCTGGCGGACCGGTGCCGCATGATGGTCATACCATTCGTTGTAGCAGCAGTTGGGGTCGGTGCAAATGGGCAGCAATGGGCAGGAAGGATCTGTACAAGGTGGCGAAGGACTTCGAGGAGCTCTTTCGGCTGACGACGATTTCCGTTTGGCAGTAGCACCGGTACTGCGAGAGCCAGTCATGTCGGACACAGTTGCGGAACGTTGGGTCTGATGGCGTCGAGAACGTTCTCGTTTTGCTTCGCGATCTTTGGGTGGTGGTGGTTGTGGTTTGGACGTCGAGATTACCTCTTTCAACGGTGGAGGCGGTTGTTGCTGGTCTTTTGGCACGTACTGGTATCGGTCCTTGTGTGGTTTGGCATAGAGTCGTTCGATATTGGGAGCAACCACTTCACTGGCAGAATGTCGGAGCTTTCGCTCACGTGAACGGTCCACATGCTTTGGCGGTGATGGTTTACGTTCCGGCTGCTGTTTTCCCATCGACTGTAACTTATTCAAAGGATATGGAGTCCAATCAGCTGCAGATATTATTTCATCCTCCAATTCTCGATCGGAGTGACCAAGTGAATGCCGCTTCTTTGGAGTCGCTGAAGTGTCCTCCTGCGAATGGCTCCGAGGGGCATCTCCGCCGCTTCCATTGCGTCTATGATGGCGGATACTGCTCTTAGGAATAGCACCAGTTTCTTCTTTTGATTTCGATGTCTGAAGCTTCGTCAGCCACTCTACTATATCGCTTTTGAGCAACGAGAACTCTCCCGGCCCAGAGTGTTGTCGTTGCAAAGGCTTCTTCAGCAATTCTGTAAGTTCTTCTTTAAGAGACTTGGCATATGACGCTGCACTTGGTTTTGGGTCTGATGCTTGACGTTCGACGGTGCTTCGTTTTCGTGGCAAGTGTTCCAGCAGCCATTCTGGCACTTCGTCTTTCATAACAGTCGTTGTGAGTTCACTGGGACCGGATGACGTTCGAGTGGGTGGTTGTTGGCGATCCAACCACTCGATGGTTTCTTCTCGAACAGGTCCGCTCTCAGCCGAACGTGCAGAATGCCTCTGTTGGGCCTTCCGATCAAACCATTCCGATTCGTGAGGTGCCACAGCTGAGTTCTTGCGGGAAATGCCCGCATCCTCTTCGGCGCTCTTTTGCCGACGTGGCGGTAGCTGTGGCGGTGGCAGTTGCGGCGATTTATCTTCGATATGCTTGTGATGAGGCACTGGTGGAGGAGGCAGTGGCTGCTGCTGCTGCTGTGTTAAGGGAGGGTGGGCGTGTGAATGATGAGCATGGGGATGAACATGCTGATGTGGCGGTGGCAGTCTAACTGAACCCTTCCGCTTGATGCACTTTTGCTCGATCGTTTCCTCATCTCGTGCTCGCACTCTACGCGTTATCTCAAAAATGTCTCCATTTATCTGATGATAGAACTTCTCCACTTCCACTCCCCGATCGAACTCCTGCTTGGCATGACTGACAGTTCGAACTAAGGCGGGTTTTGCTGGAACTGCTGGTGCTGGTGCTGCTGCTTCTTCTTTCTCATCATCCCCATCATCTGAATCACCAGCTTTTCGTGCTGATAACGCACTTGGGGGTTTTGGGGGCAATGCGGTTGGGGCAATTTCTGCCGGCTTATGTTGCAGCAGTCGGTCCAAGGAGCCATGATGGGTTTTTATCGTCGGACCGAGAGGTCCTTCGCCAAGCGACTGCAATCGGCACTGAGCATTACATATACACACGCCACGCTGTTTGCTGCCAAAACGAAACAAACTGCTTGCCAATCCACTTACACCCCCGCTGCTAGTGCCGCCTCCGCCGGTGGTGCCACCACCCCCACCCCCGGCTACATCCCTTCCCGAGGCCGTTGTTGCCGATGTCAAATAATTCCTCCCTTGAGAAACTGGCGTTATATCGACTATCACGCAACAGCAATGCAACGAGAAGGTCTTCTTATCACCAGTGCCGCTAACGGAATTATTATTTTCACTACTGCCCTCACTGCTCTTTTGTGAGGCGGCCAGAATGAGCTACCGCCAATCTCGGCAACTGGTAATTCAGATGACAATAATAACAATTTCAAATTTAAGCTCGATGTCTCAAGGACTCGAATAGAAACACAAATTAGAACAACAACTAACTTCCAGTCGATCGTATTTTTATAAGAAGCTATCCTTGACAATAAAGGATGCGATATCCACACATACATTCCTTGATTATTTTCATTGAATTAAATTTAATTTTTTTAAATTTTAAATATTTATTTAATTTTTATATCACAATTTGTTTATGTTTTAAAATATACTTAAATATTTGGTTTTGAAGTTTTAAGAATAATTTAAATTTTTTTTTGTTAAGACTAAAAGATAGAAGAGCCGATTTCAATTCGATGTTTACACGAAAAGATTTTTATTCTCATCAGCTCCCTTGGCGACTAAATTTACGTTTTGTTAACCTAAACTGTGTTTCAATAGAATTTCCCAACTCGACGGTTGTGGAAAATCATGTTTTGTTTTTGTTAAATTCTTTTAAATTTAATTTATAACAAAAATAATATACATATACGAGTATTTAAATTATATTTTTGTTGTATTTACAATCAAATCACACGTGTGCTCTCAATTCTTTCAAATGGATGTCCTTTTTTTAATTTTTACACCTTAAATATTAGTTTATTTAATTTACACGAATAATTTTTAATAATATTTAAAATTTCACTAAGTGTAGATAATATATTTATTTATTTATATATATATATATAGGTTTTGGAATTTAAAATAAAGCTCCTTTTTACACGCACTTGTAACACTATAACATAGAAAAACAGGACGAATTCGAAATCGAAATGTAACAAGAAGAACAAGAACCAAAAACTAATTTGCCACGCAACAGAAAACAGGTAACAGGCTTTGCTTCGACACTTCCACTTCACGTTGCTGTCGTTGTTTTTGTTGTTGTCGTTATCGTCGTCGTCGTCATTGTCGTCCTTTTTATTTTTTTTGTTTTTTTTTTTTTATTTTTTTATTTTTTTTTTTGCTTTTTGCTCACTTCCTCACGCTGCGGGTTGAATGTTGAAGGATTATTTTCCAATAAAGGAAGGTACACGTGCCAATATTATTTTTACTTAACTTTCTACCATCATATTTGCTTTTTCACCTTAAAAAAAGAAAATAACAAAACACTACAACACGAGGTGGAAAAAACCATCACAACACCATCCTTCGTTTTACATGTGTTTATATTTTGTATCCTTAGTGTGTCAGGTTGCGGTGAGTGGCGCGGCGGCGACGGCGGCGGCAGCAGTGATGATGACGATGACGGTGGCGGTGGCGGTGATGGTTATAGCGGGCGGGCGGTTGGATGGTCGGATAGTCGGATAGTCGGGTTTGGGCTTTGGGGGGCTCGAGAGGGTTTGAAGAATGCAAAATATGGCGGGCTGAGAGCTGAGAGTTGGCTGTGGGGTTGCAGGCGGGGCGGGGCGGTCGGTAGATGGGGGCTCGTAGTAGTTATGCCTGTTTGTATGTTGTTTTTTTTTTGTATATAACTGGGAAAGGATGTTGATTTAAGTGCGCTTTTAACACATATTTATTCTTTTTGCAGTGAGTGAAGCTGCTGCTCTGCTCTGCTATAGTTGTTAGTTGGCAAGCTGTGTCGCTATGTCGCTATATCGCCGTGTGTAGCTTTTTGTATACTCGTATATATGGCTAAGAGCGAAAAGGATTTTGCTACTTGTTTTCAGATTTTTCCTTCTTTCTTCGTATTTTTTTTTCCTTTTTTATATATTTTTATTATTATTTTTCACAGTGATATCCTTTATAAATGCACACAAACACATTTCTCTAGAAAGGAGCACATTATTCAGAGCGAAAGAAGAAAAAAAAAATCACAATAAACGGAACGTATAACAAAATTGAAGAAGATGAGACTAAAAAAAAAATATCAAAATCAGCGCACAATAAATTCCGAAGGAAATAAAACGAGCGTTATCCTGTAGGAAATTTATATAGAGTAGCAGAGTTGTAAGATATACACTTGGCTGGTGGATTTAATGCATCTATCTAGTGCACAATAAAGCGCAAACCAGCATCAGCATCAGTACCAGTACCAACATCAAGCGAAAGAAACAGGAGTTAGAGGCCAGGGCGAGAGGAGGAAGAGTATAGTAGTTATAACGTCAACGACGGAAACACGGCAGCACCCCGGAATAGTGAGAGGGAAACACCGATAAATATAATAACAACGTTTTGCGGAAGACGTCACAGTAGCAGTTGTTTCGATTCAAATTTCGAACGGCTGAAGGACATTCACTATTTCAGAGTAATAAGATCAAAATCACAAGAAACGAACACAAAATATACAACAAGGACGAAACAAATCAACAATTTCTATTTTTATTTCAAATGAAAAAAATCTCGATTTGGAAATAATTTAAGGGGAAATATGTATCCGGATACTTTTGATGGATGCGAATGTTATTCAAAATTTGATTCGTTTTTGATTTAAAGGACGAAAAATTTAGGCAAAAAAAACAAATGAATAAAAGAAGAAAAACTCTATACACAATGATGTTTTTGTTGTTGTTTTGTTTTTCTTTTTTTTTTTGTATTCTATTCTTCTTTTTTATTTCTGTGTGTGTGGCGCGATTCACGAGGATTTTCCAAATGACGCACACATCGCCCGACGACGTTCTCGATATGACTGAGGCACTCTGGCAATGATATTATTAAAATCGTCCATTTTAGAGAGAGAGGACATCTTATATGAAAAGCTCCAGCAGAAAAGCTTTCGAATTGTGTCAGAAGAGTACAGAAATACCGTGGTGTTGTTCTTTTCTAAAGGATCCCACCCATATCAAAAGTGTATACCAGTTTTTGGGATTCTATTCAAGTAGTAATTCTAGGACAACGAGAAAAAGAAGTGGAAAAAAAGAAAAAATACAAGAAGAGAGAAAGAGAGAGTGATTTACATAATCTTAGCTTTTTTTCTTCTATCGAACTGTGTTATCGACACCATGCGCATTATCTTTCAAACTTACATAAGCTCCATAGAACTGTTATAATAAAGCACGATTTAACTTTTTCCATATGTTCATCGGGGTGAAGTGGTTATCAGGGGGAGGAATGACATGGAGGTCGGTAAATATATTTCAAAGTTTTGGTATGTGTAATTGTAATAAAATGGCGAAAATGAAAGTGAATTCCTGTGCTTTCTCCATTATTTATAGAAAGAGAGACAGAGAGAGAGAGAAGGGTTTTTATGTATGCACTAACTTTCGCTCTTTTATTGCATACCCAGTTTTGTGTTATAGCCGTAGTTTTTGTTTGTTTGTATTTTCGTTATTCTAAATGAGTGAGTGAGTGGTATACGAATCTCTTAATGAAGCTTTAAAGTTAATATTATTATGACCAAGGCGAATGCAAAAATTGTTGGCCTATACCTATCTGAATAACCTATGTGAGCAGAAAACTTTAACAGTGGTTAAGAGAAGTAAAATATCGCTATAGGTTATCGTTAACCCTTTAAATAAAATAAGTTTACTATTAAAAGCCTACGTACGTATGTATGTATGTAGATATTCTGATGAAATATTTTGAAATTTTTGTTAGAAATAGAATCCTACAAGGAAGAAGTTTCACATAACATAAAAGTAACGCTCCAGATGTTGAAAAATTATCAGACCTCAATCACATATAATTTACAAATTTCAATAAAAACATAATGTCTTAATACAAAACTATAAAAATAAAAGTCCTGAGTAAAAAAATTAATATAAATTTCGTATTTTATTTTTCCTTATGACATCCGGGTTGAGCCCCTAGATATAGTGTAGTAAATTATTTCTTCTAAAGACAACTTTTTCTTCTATTTTTTTTTTAAAAAATTAAAAAAAATTAAAAGGTGATGGTCTCATCAAACTAACAACTAGAAAAGAACAAACCATTATTTGGACATTAAAAATAGAAGCAAGTTTTTGCTTTATTTCAAAAACAATCGTAAAAGGTTTTTAATAATCTTCAAATGTCTATATGAGTTGAAATAAAAGTGGAACAGGATTTGGTTGATAAATCATTTTTAAATGTATTTTTTGTATAATTTAAATTATGAAATCCTTACATACGTTATGTCCGCTCATAAAATTTAGTTTTTTTTTTATTAAAAAAGCAAAAAAACCTTAAAATAAAATATGAATAATGTATTCAGATTCAGATATGACTGTTTTCATAAAAAAACTCTGTCCTTGTTTATGGAAAACTAAAACAACAATAAGAGCAATATGACTTTGTTTTACTTGTTTCAAAACAGTTTTCAATTACACAAAATAATATTTTAAAATTTGCATCTCAATAAACAACACCTATGCTTATATGTACGAGTATGTGAAGTTCTAGTTTAAAAATGCACATAATACGTTCCTCTTCCTATCGTTATATCTATAACCAAACCATATCAATTCTGCCCTCAGTATCCGTAGTAAGTTTTCAGTTTCAGGTCAACACGAATTAATGAAATTCAAAAGCTCCCCAGGTCACATCCCCCCAATTTTGTTGCTGATAAATTTCAATATCGTATTTCCAATTTTGTTCTCCCATATTTACACTCTTTACTCTACGTCTACACTCTACAATCTACACTCTATAAACTCGCATGTATGTTTGACGTATTTTTGACGACGACCTCCAACAAAGTTTAAACAAAATAAAATTAAAAAAAAACACAAACAACAACCAACACACACAAAAATACAAGAAAATTTTCTGAAAAATTATAAAAAAAATCAACAACAAGGATGATTTTACTTCCTGCTGATGCCAACAGTCAACAAATTTTCCACAGTTCCATATCCTTCCTTACGATGCTGCTCTGCCGCTTCCACTGCCACCTTAAGGACACTCTTGTTCATATAAACATATCGAGGGTATGTGTGTTTGTCAATATATTTTGCACACGCACACAGTCCCTGTCCCTACCCTGTATGCAGTGTGATAGTACAGCCCCGAATGTGTGCTGGTACTTACAGTATCCTGCATATTGAATCAAAAACTTTGTAATTGGGTTATCCTTTTCGACATCGAAAAACGTTTTGGCAGCTTGATTTTTGTTTTAATACTAATTTTTTTTCTCTCAGCTTCTTTATGGACTGGCATTGGAGGAGTGCAAAAGGGGGATGAGATGGGATGGGATGTGTGCAGAAGTGAGATACTCTTGGTCGAAATCCATCCAGGATGACACCAAGGACAACGGGAAGAGAGCATGTTAATGATAGTTTGTGCTCGAAAAGACCGAAAGTATTAATTCGTTGCTTTGGGGGATGTTTGGTGAGAAGTTTTTTGCATAATTGAAATTATGAGGAATTTGATACCTTTCCTCAAAAATGTGTTATAACAAAAACGAGAAGTAGGTTAGCTCGAGAAGTGAAGGTATAAAGATAAACTACAAGTTCTGAAGAATTGAAAACAGCTTCTAAAAGAGATAATAAGTTATGCAGAGCAATTGCATTATACTCGTATAGTATAATGTTTAGAAGACGTGCAGCAAGTATCAGAATAACAGCATCATCACTGATACCTATGCCATACCATACCATAACATACCATACTACAAAATTCTTCAAGGTCTAAAGAGGTATGTGTATAGTTCAGCGAATTCAAGATAGACATTAAAATTAACTACATCAGTGGTTTGAGGCTATTTTTAGTAAGGAATTCGAAATGATTTTCAATACACCCTCACACGCACAGGCACACGAGGTTTTGAAATAAAGGTTATAGGTACTTACGGAAGGTTTAAGTACACATAACAAGCTAATTTTGTTTAGATTTTTATCTCTCTAGGAAATTGGGGGGTTCTCCGATAGTATAGGTATACTAATAAAGTTTCAGTGCTATTTGTTAAATAACTAGAAGAACAGAAAATACTTGATACTTCAAGTATTTTCTTAGAATTAGAAAAGTTTTTTGAACAAATTCATTGGTAGTAATAAAAATTTAAGCAAAAACGTAGAAGAAGTAGACATAAGCCCTTCCAAATGGTATGCAATATCGCATTTTTACTAATTAAGGTTTTGATTATAAAACTAACATTTGTCTAATTCAAAACAATCGAAGCTTAGCATTTTCTAATAAAAAAGAACACGTTGAAACGATGAAAGTCTCCATATTTTGTAATTGATTTATGGTTTGACGATTTGCTTTGCTGAAAAGTTTTTCTTATCCAGTTTAAAATAATACAAAAAATTAATATTAATTTCAAGCCCTAATTTAAAATTCTAAAACAAACAAAAATTAAAATTCCACTTTGAATACCAATGATGATTCTTCATTTCAATTATTATCGTTTAAAAAAAAAAAAAAAACGAATTCAAGAGCATTCATCAACTCTCATCAGAAAAGAAAAATCCACTTTAATTCCCTTAGAATAAAAAATTAAGAAAAAAAATGTAAATAACGTCATAACTGCTCTACATTTTCCCTTCAAGCACATAATCCAACATTAACCGAAATGAAATAAAAAGAATGATTTTAAAATCTCACCACTTTCATTGAACTTAAGCTTTCATCGAATTTCAATGGCAGAAATGACGTCGTCGGTCGTCGCTCAGCGTGCGTCGTCGTCAAAGGTAGGGTGGAGTTGATATTTCATATGAAAATTTTGCCACTATACCACACCTCCCCTTATACCTCATCTCACCCTGCTGCGTGTATATCAACCATCATTGCACACCAAATGGCTGTTAATTTTGAATTATGTGTACATAAATGAAAATTAATGTATACAGCTTGTATTTATTTTTGGAATAATTAAGTGTGACATTTCTGTACGTTATAAAATATTTCAAACTTTTTTTTACAGTTTTTGTGTTGTGTTTTAACTTAATAAGCAACATTATGTTAAACACTTTAAAAATACATATTTTACTGATTTTTGGGAGGGGATGGCTTTGGCTATTACTGAAAAAAGATTAATTCACTTAATTTATCGATAAATGAGAGAAATCGAGAATTTTGACATTGTCAAATTGGACAGATACAGGACATTCAGTTTTTATTATTTAAAGAGAGGATATTTAACGAGATTATGGTTTTCAGGAGTAAGGCTTGTTAATACCTTGGTTTTTTTTGTTAAAGTTCAAGTAAATAACCATATGGAAGGAGAAATTAAAGTTGTTGAACCAATTTTTTATCAAATACCAAATTTGGTTGTCTATAATATTGGTCTAAACTAAAATTCATTAGATCCTTAACAAATTTTGTTAGAATTTGTGATTAAAAAATTACAATTTGATTTTTCTAAATCATAATCTCAAAGTTAAAATAATATTTTGCATATTTGTCTCCATTATTGGTTTTTTATTCCAAGTAATTTTAGTCCAAGGCCAATTTTTAGAACCATTAGATTTTACCAAATTTCAAAATCGTTATTCGATCCATACAATTATTTTGAAGGTAATGTCATTTCTTGTGCCCAAAATATGAATTAGTTTTGAATATATAAAAATTTGTTATCATGTCCCAAAGTATAACATAAAATTAAATTGAAGTCGCTAACGTTATTGGTTCGAGAGATATTTGGGTCAAACCATTTTCTTTTTCACTTTTTTTAAAATGTCTGCATTAAAAAAAAGTACATTTTCAATTTTAAAGTTATTGAGTATAAACAAATTTATTTGAAGTCGATGTCTCCGCCGGTTCTTGAGATATGACCAACAAAATAAGCTATTCCAAACTTACGAGCATAGCCACGTTCACACGAGCATAAAAAGATATCTATAAAAATCTTTAATTTAGATTCTAAGGAGCTTGAACCCGCGAGAAATGTCACAAGTTTCTATTCGAAAATGAGAAGTTAACAAGACGAACATATTTTTAGAGTTATTTATTTATTTTTAAAATAAATATTTACAATTATTCGGAAGAGTGTTTCTGGCGCTAAGCACTTGATAATGTATTGAAGTGTTTGGGTAAGTAGTGCCCGTAGCATGGTGGTTAGTGCGTTAGACTATAATGCCAGAAGTCTTGGGTTTGATCCCTGCCTATGCCATATAAGTTTTTTCATGGGTACTGCCTGTTGCGACGAATTGAAAATTCATCAAGGGTCACTCTTGTCACGAAAAGTGCTTTCTTAAATTAGCCGTTCGGATTCGGCTTAAAACTGAAGGTCCCCTCCATCCCTGACAACTGTAATCGCACACGAGAATAGTTGAGAGCTGTAAGTCACTAGGCCTTAGTTCTTAACGGACTGATTCGCCACCCAATTTACAATTAACAATGTATTGAAAAAACATATTAAACAAAAATATCAACAAAGTTTGATATTTCAATATTTCAGTCAAATCATTAGTAATAAACAACAGACAAACAGAACAGAACAGGCAAGTTTAAAAAGAAACAGCCTTTGTGCCTCCATGATCTACTCAAATCCAAAACCTTAAAATAGCGCTGTTTCTATTTAAGTCAAAAGCTAAAAAAAGTGATTTTCATCAAATAGAAAGTTTTTAAATCAAAACTCCTTGAACGATTTTTCAGTATTTGAGATCTTCACAGAAGGAAACCGTTTTCTCAAAAACCAAAAAACTCTTAAAGTTTTTTGGCTGCGGAGGCTAAGCATATCCTTGATACCTGTTTTATGATCATAACAAAATATCCTTACAAGACTAAGCATACAAATATTTCATCCAACACCTTTATCGATTTCGAATCAATCAGAATCAGTCTGATAATTCGAATGATGATGTTGATGAACATTCCCTTTCTGAATTAAAGTTTGATAAAATAATTTACGTCTCAATATAAACACCATGTCCTATAATATTGAATTGATTAAAAGCTGTCTAGTTCTATTTTCTTTGGAATTATCTTGTGCAAAATTGATTAAACATCCCAACATATGTAACTGTGTAACTATATAGCTTTATCTTCATCATTCTCTTATGTACATATAAATGGACAGGACTTTGGTTTATTGTATATGTACATGGTTCAATGAAAAGGAAAAAAAAACACATTGATTAAATCTCAATGAATTTGGACATACGATAAGAAAATTTACTAGAAGAAAGGCATCAATTTTGTGTTAGGGTTACTTCTTGTATAGGTTTAGGTACATAGTCAGGGTTCACCTAAAGACAATAATATTATATTACACAGAGTTATTCATTTTCAAAATTTCTCCATCTATCTATACTCGTAGAATCTTTATCATTAAACAGGATCTTAAGTTAAATTATGTTTGAGGCTTTTGAAGATTACGGTCAATGAATATATAGATAACCATTTCATCAAGTTTTAATTGAATTGATCAATTATGTTGCGGCCTACTTCTAACTTTTGTCAAAGAAAAAAAAAAATGGAGAGATATACCTGCATCAAACGATATCTCTTTATTGGAAAGGAGAGTCTTTTTTTGATAACAGCCACCACGACCATCAACCACAACCACTATGATCAAGAAGTAGAATAAGTACAGGAACAACAATAACAACAACAAGGACAAAATAACTCAAAACAAAACACTTCAAACAACAATCATCATCATCGTCAAACTTTTCTTACCGAAGGCTCAATCATTCGAAAATTTCCTATGCCCCCTGTTACGCCTATACGAGTATACCATACCCCGCAAAATTGATTTGCTTTGCTGCTGCTGCTTCTACTACTGAAACTGATGGCTTGTGTCTATAGTGTATATAGTTGTAGTGCTGTTTTGCGATAGAATAAGGATGCTGATGGTCTTGTTACGCGGGTTGCGGATTAAATCCGCGCTATATAGCCAAAGACCCTTTCATTTCATAACATTCCACAAAACAACTCAATAAACATTTCTGCTCCAGTTATGCCTGAAAAGGACTCTGATATAATTCATACACCATACATACATATATGTATATGTATCTACTTAAAGCTATGTGAGTGGGTTGCCCAATGGTTGGTGTTTCATCGACAGAATAACCGACTGACTGAGTGACTGACTGACAGATGAGTGCCGCCGGAAACCATCCATCGAACTAATACGCAAAAAACTTCATTTTATTTCTTCCATTATTTTTTTGATCCTTGAAAAGGGTGCGGCAGTGTCAGTCACTTTACTACATAACAACTACTCAATCATTGCTCTTGTCCATGCGATTATAATTAGTAAGAGACAAATAGAAACAAAAATTGATCCAAAAAGGATAAATACGATTTTCCTTTTTTTGTTCCCTACATTTTCTTCTTTTTTCTTGGATTTTTTGCTGCTTCTCTCTTTAATTAAAATCTAAAAAAAATAAAATAGCATACAAACATGACATTCTGTGTGTATGGATTGACCTTGGTAGGCTCAACCATCCACCCCAATATGTACTCCTCCTTCCACCCCCAGAAACCACCCATAAAGCTGAGGAAAAATAAAGTTATATAATCAATCAAAATGTTAATGCCATATTGTGGAGAGTACAGTATTTTTTTATTTCTGCTCCTCTTGTCATCGTAGATGGAGTAGTTGTTCAGAGTGGGTATGCAGGGAGCTGTGGGAGGATTTCTTATTTCTTTTTTAAACTTATATGCTGCTATGTTATGCCTATGCCGTTGCTCTTAGCGAAATTAGGATGCTGCTGCAGAGTGGCCTCTTGAATATTTAGTTTATTTTTATATATTTTTTGTTTTGTGCCGCCATCGCTACCACCACCGCCACAGCCCCTTATCAAACTATTTGAGCAACAAATTGGGGCCAACTAAATACAACGAGTGCAAAACTAAAGAAAAATCAGGATAGCCTGATGTTGGGATGATCATCACCGTCACAACAATGGGCCAAGTCCAAGCTGTCCGATGTTCGAATCAACCACATTAGACGTGTTTATGAAGGCTCGTTGTGCAGCGTTTTTCAATACATACGGTATTGTTTTTCTAGGCCCAAGGATAATCATCAATTTTACTACATCTTAATATTTCATCGTATTCACCACCGCCGCATCACCAAGAGATGGCTTAGTATTTGCTCAGCAGTTTCCAGCTTCAGCTAAAGAAATTGAAGGCAAAATGTCGACGACAATGATTACTATGACGTCAACAGAGAAAAGCTTCAATTGCTCTCTCCCCCCCCCCCCATTGTCGATTTATTTGCCAATTCTCACACTCCTTCTTTATCTCTCTCTCTGTTTTTGCCTCTTGTTTATCCATTTCGCCCTCTCTCAAAATATTCCCGCTCATTGTGGAAGAGTTTTTTTTCTTTCATTTAGTTTGAATTTTGGAGACGTTGATGACGACCGGAAGCCATGTCCTTTTTTCCACATGCAAAAGTCTGTAAATCTGTTTCTGTTTTTCTGTGTAGAGAAGACGCAATGCATATGCATTTGACATACAAAAATGAAAACGAGAAAAAGGCAAAACAACAAAGATAGAGGACTCCCATGCGGAAGTAAGGATATTCAACATGCCATCAATGCAGTGCGAAAGCTCCCTTTCTGTTGTGTCCTGTGAGGGGGCTGCACGGGTGTGTTTTTTTTTTAAACTTATATTTTGTTCAAACCAACACACCTTGTTTTAGAGAATTGTGTTTTTTGAAATCATTTTCAAGACAGGTAGATGCGAACGAGGGATATGGTTTTGGTGAAAGGTGGTGAATAAAACGATGACACATAACCAGGATAAGTCTGTAGTAATGTGGGCAAAGCATAAGCATCATTTGGTTGAATTTATCTGAAAGCTTTTTGCTGATGCCTTGCTCCTTGTAGGTCAAAGCTTTGTGATTTTTTTGTTTTACAAGAGTGTATATCCGAATGTGCTGCACATCGAATTATTTTTGTTTCTTTTAATTTTCATCTGCAAGGAGCGGTTTTCTATCAATTCCCCATAGTGAAGACAACTACGACGAGGACGAGAACGACGACAGCGATGAAAAAGACGACGACGATGTCAATATTAATTAAAAGGATGTTTATTGGATTACGTATCCAAAGCAACACAGTGGCACTTTTGATGCATTGCGTGTGCTTGTAGTATGAAGCTTGGTGCTTTGAGGATGCTACCCTACTCGAGTTTTACAATTTAATGAAAATAAAAATAAGGACCAAAAAAAATTAAACATCTTAATTAAATTGGTAAAAAAGAGATAACTTGGTTACAACAGTTACAAGGGACGATGTCAACGACGACGACGACACGTTTAAAGTGAATTAAAAGAGTTTTCTTTTTTTCCTTTTAGTTTGGTTTCTATACTTTCTTCCTTTAGGGATGTTTTGTTGAGTCAGGTCTCTGTGTAACTGTTAGGTAGATTGCTTTTGATTTTGTGAAATAGATGCTATGAGTCCTTTTGAAAGCTTTCACAACTCAAAACTGTTATAAATAACAACAATACATTACACAAAGAGGGGAATTCAAACATAATACGAAAACGATGACCGAGTATTAGTGCTGAAGAGCTTAACAAATATTGAAATGGAAATTTTGGAAGACGAAATTGACGAACGAAATAGAGAAGAACTTATAAATGCCCGGGAGATTGGAAAAGATGTGGACATAAGAGAGTGTATTAAGAGCAAAATTATTTAAGTTGCGATGTTCTCTTAAGATACTTAAACAAGAAGGTATCATAACTTTTAAGGAATGATCAAAAGAGGCAAACTTAACTTTGATTTCGAAAATTTCGAAAAAAAAACTTATTGTTTTGAAATAAAGGGATATGAGACTATAGGAACAGTTGCGCTTAAAAGTTTCGCATCTGAATAGTATTTTAAAGCTGAAGAGTTTGCTTGTTTGATTGCTTATTTGTTTGAATGCGATTATTTCAGGAAGTACCGCCCAGATTTTAAAAACTTCTTCAATATTAAATATAAATCAGAGTGGCAATTAAGTATGATTCAAAGTTAGGGATATTTCCCTTTTGAGAGCTTCCAGTACGTTTGCTGCGAAAATGGTTAATGTGTTTCGAAAATAATGAAGGACAGTATTGTTCCACTTTCATAGTTTAAAAAAGGATAATTCTATCTTTTAAAGTTGAAGATGAAATATTTGACTGTTAACAGTAGAATTGTTTTTTCCCGAACACCGATTATTTTTAATAAATATGATTTAAAATCATGAAAATGAAATTTGTATTTAAAATCATGAAAATGAAAATAAAAATAAACCAGCATAAGTGTTCATATGTTCGTTTCGCCCCAATGTAATGGTTGGGCTCATCAGAAGATAACCATTACACCTTGTCTTGACGCATATTTTCTCGAATAAATCGAGACTCCATATAATCCAAACTACATAGAGCTACTGTGAATTATATAGTTGCTACAAGTCTTCAAAGAAAATAAATTGTAGTTATTTTTATTGCCTAGCTATGGGACTTTTGAAGATGAAATATTTGACTGTTAAAGTTGGCTCACTCACCTTTTCTATTTAAAGCAAACAATAGCCATGCTAACTGATTGCTTGTTCATAAAAACCAATTAACAAAAAAAAAACGACATTTGGTTCCAACAATCCAAAGAATTCTTAACAATAATAGTTTGGTGACAACTTTTTCCCCCAAGTGGATTTTTTATTACCTCTGACTACTTTTTCGTTCGACTTGACAAATTAAAGTTAATTTTAATGGAGCTATGTGAAGTCATTTGTAAATGTCTACAAACCAGAAACTCTTTAAGCATTGGAAGTCAATACTCATTAAAGCCACTATTGACGCCATATGGCCAGATTTATTGGAAAAAAAAGTGGAAAATTGGGCTGATCGAATGGACTATGTAACTTATAGTGACTGCGAACATATGTTGGAAATCATATTCAAACAGGAATTATCGGCCAGATTATACAAAATAAAGAAATAATCCCAAACATATTTCTGCCTTGATTTACTATATAATAGTTCCTAAGCCTTTAAAAAACACTCAACAGAGTACAATTGGCTTTGAGATGAAATACTTGATATGTGTAGCTTAAAAACCATAAGGCCTTATTTCCGATTTATGTTGACTGATAAATGTTTTCAATGCACTCAAAATTGCTTTGCAAAAAATGTATAACTCCGCTACACGGGCGTATACTTACTATTTTTTTCAAGGGAAATAAGAATTTAAAACATTATAAACAATGTATGGACATTTTAAAGTATTTTCAATTCAAAACACACGTTTTTAAATGTTAAATTTGTTTGTAAATAAACGCTTCCATAAAAGGACATGATAAAGATTGGTTAACTTTTGAAAAATCTTAATGTTGGCGCATTGCATACTTATCTATATCAAATCCTTAATCCCCCTGCAGCAAATTTATTCTTAGAAAACATAAAAACTATACAGTGCATAATATACCTATTTGTATATATAGGAAGACCTATCCGTTTAAGGAAGGTTTAAATTTCAAAATCAATATAAAACAAACTATGAAATAATTTTGAAAGGACGTACGAGTACCTAGATATGGGTTTTTTTTTTTAAAAAAGAAAAATTCGAGGAAAAAAAATCAACCCATTTTAGTTCCGTTAGCACTAAACCACGCCAAAGGAAGAACAAAATCGACATCCTCGACCTCGTTTACTTAAATCTCTTCCGCATGGCTCCCCTTACCTAACCCCCAACTCCCCCATCCCACCTCTCTAACCATTCTTATTTGTCCCCTATTTCCTCCTGGTGCAGCGATGCGATGGTCGTATCGTATAGTTTTTGGTCGCTTCTCTAAAATATACCCTCTCGTTTCGAAACCTTAAATTAGCCTATATCTATAGGTTGGATTAGATATTCTTAACGGAGGACTTACATCCATCCATACATGATGGCAGCCATCCATATGCAACGAAAGAAATTCTAAATCACAATGCTAAGCTTGCAGACATTGTGCTTCAAGTTAACTCATTTCCATTGTAGATATACAAGAATGGATGGCATCAGGAGATGCTTCTCGTCCGTCTCCTATAAAAACGTATTCTTTTCTAAGAAAAAAAGTAGCTTCAAACCCAAAGCAACATTTGCATCTGTCAATTTGCACGTTTTTTTATGTCTTTCTTTAGAAAGCACAACATCCCTCTGCTGCTGGGGCAGAAGTTTAGAAAAAAACGCACACATACACACAATAAAATAAAAGAAAATTTCAGGCGCCAAAATCATGGATAAAACTACTGGCTGCAAAAATCGACATGACATCTTGAAGAGTGCAAATCCGAAAATGGGTGCGAGAAAAGTAAATCCTCTGACGATAACGGTACACACGGCATATGTAAGATCGTAGTAAAAAGTGCCCCCTATCTAAATACACAATAGCAGAAACCAAAATTCAAGGATGTTTTATTTTGCTTCCTTGAAACGGAGCAACGGAGCAACCAAAAGCAAGAACCACGGACGAAAGGAACAAACGTCCCGTTTTAGTATGCAGTGTACACTGCACATGTACGATAGTGCATATTGTTCTTCTGCTTTCAGGACTCTGTTGGTTGTTGGTTCAGGTTCTGGTTTTGACTTGGATCGGATTTGAGTTTGGGCCAAAGCCGGAGATGGTGATGGAGATGTAGACGGAGCTGAGCTTGTTGTAGCTGCCGTAGCTCGTAACTAGTAACTCGCTCTCGTTTGGCTCCGTGTTTCTAATACGTTTTTGGAATATGAATATGTGTGTCATGTGCGCTTACATGCACCAATGAATGCAATGAGCAATTAGGCTACACAGGATGACGTAGACAGCAACGACGAGGACGAGGACGAGGACGACTTCGATGTCAGTTGTAGTTCTTTTTGGTTGTGCTCCTGCTCATCGTCATCGTCGTCGTCTTGTGATGATGCATCCAAGGAAAAGGGTGTTTTTGCAAATCAGAAAAGGATTGTTATTCCATATCTCCCCGCAAGTGAACCACCTATCCTATCCATATCTATGCATCACCATTACCACCACCAACACTACTCGTCCTTTCATTGTCGTTTTCTCTATGCTTGGGTTGGTTGCCAAACCGAGAAACCGCCATGCCACACCACACCACTTCCATGCACCTTATGCCTCGGTTACATTTCTCATTCTCCATCATCTCTACATCTCCACCAACCGCAGCCCCTTCATCAAATGCAGTTTTGCATTGCATCCTCTCACTGTACCTTTTCTACCAGAGGCTCCATCATTCTGATTGTTTTGAGGAGGTTTGTGCCGTTTGCCCAGGAGGAATTCTCTTAGAAAAACAAAAATCCACCCGTGTGTCCTTGGGTTTGAGAATAGCGTTTATATTTGTGAGGTCGCTTGGATTCTTGCGCAAAAAGGCCAAATATAGGAGGTTTTGTTTCTATTTCAATTGTAGTATGCTTTTTTTTCTTCTTTTGTTATTGTTTTTTTTTTGTTGTTGTTGTCGCTGCATTCCTTCTCGTAATATGAAATGCATTTTATTTATTTAATGAAAAGGTATAAGGGTATGGCAGGCTATGAGGTTAAATGTGGAGTAAAGAGATGAAAAGCAAAAACAAAACACAGAAAAACTAAAAAAAAAATGAAGCATTTAAAGGACTATTGTTAACGAGGAGCAGTTTTTCGCTGGGATGCCATGGAACCATGGAAGTCATTTTCTCAAAATGAAAAACCGATTTGGGTGTGATTCTGGAAACAAGTGAAAATTTATGTCACTCTGTTGGGGGTTATTTCTCTTTTTTTCTTTTTTATTTCTTTGTATTTTATATTTTATATTCTTTTCTTATTTTGAATTGGTTTTCATTTGTTTAGGGATTAAGAAGTAAAAATGGGACCTCCTTTATTTTTCAACACTCGGTCATCAATTTTATGCACAGAAAATCTTAAGTATTAAGGTCTGATGGGACTATAGTATAGTATAAATACTAAACAGTAAAGAGTTGTGCCGTGCCTTGACTTGCTAATGGATGATAGTTATTATGAGGCACTGTTATGAGAAAAGACTCAAACTTAAGCATTTTTCGGTAACAAGGTTGGGTTATGATATACGAACGAGAGTAGGTATTAGTGCACTTTTAGATTTATTTAAAGAATCTCCTTGAATCCGTAGACAATAATTTATGAGGATTAACATTTAGGACAGGGATTTTAGTATTTCCATGGAAACCAAAACATAAAATTAAAGTTTAAGACTTAAAGTTGATAAAAGAAGTATTTTAGTGTCTGGATTGACACTAAAGGAGGTATTATAAGATTGAGCTCTTTACTTTGGTGGTTTTGTTTGAGATTGAAAGATTAAGATTGATTAAGATCGAAGAAAAGTAGGAATACAATATAGAAATAATATATTATTAGTTTCCAATAGTTAGAGGATAAATAACGATTTTCAACTCGTTAATGCACTTCTTCACATTTTCCTGAAGTTCACAATCTATTTATAAAAACTTCTTAAATGGGAAAATCAGTGAAGTTTTTGTCTAGTGATTTTGGTGATGTACCTTTAAACACGCTTAATATTGTGTGGCACTTAAAAAAATGCAATAGTGAATTATTTTAGTTTTAGTTTTATTCATCAAATAGATTACAGTTAATTTCTTAGACTATGATAAAAGTACATAATTTAATTGGTGCTGGGGACTATGTATTTAATACACATACGACTATTACAAATAGAATGTTTTATTGTCTTACATTAAATAAAACATATTTAATTACAATTAGGAACAAATTATTTAAATATTATTTAATACAAGAGATTTGCACATGTTTCTTGAACAATTAGAATAAAAATCAACCCTGCTACAAATTAAATTAGCCTCCCTGATACAACGGGAAAAAGGTTCATTTCGACCATAATTGCTACGATGAAACTGTTCATAAATAAGAAATCGACAACGTGTTGTTCTTGATGGAGCATTTCCTCCAGTTACTAATGATAGTAACGGGGGACAATTAATATGATACGTTATGATGTCTCTAATAAACACCACTGAAAAGTATACTCTACGATCTTGAAGAGATTGTATTCCAAACAGCAAATACCGAACACTTTAGGACGGTCTTGGAATCCTCCATTTCAACTTAAAGAAAGCATATGTAGTAAAATTCTTTTGAACTCTCTCAATTCTATCCCTTGAATTATTATAATAAGGATTCCAGACTATGCTGCAATACTCTAGAACCGACCTTACAAAAGGATTATATAGTGATTTTAATTTATAGGGATCTGAAAATTCTCTGGTGTTTCTTTTGATAAAACCAAGCATTTGATTAGCTTTACTTATCATATAGTCGTAGTGAGGTAAAAATGACAAATTGGTATCTAAGTTACCTCCTAGGTCTTTCTTTGTTCTCACTCTTTCTAGTTTTATGTGTTTGATGTTTTAAACAAACAAAATTGGGTTGTAATTCCTGAAACACGACAAGACTTGACATTTAGAAATATTAAGAAGAAGGTGATTCCGTTGGCACCAATCATCTAATCTTGTTAGATCCTTCAAAAGGAGCTGCTTATTTTTTTTATGTCATTTACAAATAACAAAAACAGTAATGGCCCTAAATGACTTCCTTGAGGAACCCCTGATGGAACAAAGATTTCATATGAGAACGAGCAATCTATTTTTACTTTTTGAATTCTACCTGTCAAGTATTATTTAAGCCACTTCAATAACGAAGAGTGAATACCTAGGGAGGTTAATTTATGAAGTAAGACGTTATGATTAATTCTATCGAATGCTTTCGCAAAATCTGTGAAAATAATATTCGTTTGACACATCATTTCCATATTTGATATGATATAGTGAGCAAATAAAGCTAAGTTTTTCGCAGTTGATTTACCTGAAACAAATCCATGTTGAAAAACTGATATGTGGCTACGAAACAAAACTGACAGTTTGTTTTTTAAAAGACAAGCAGGAATCCCATCGGGTGCTTTACTTTTATTGGCATCTAATCCAGACAGGGCCTCTTCAATTTCTTTACGACTTAAGTTCACCGAGCCAAAGTCGACAATTCTATTTACGGAAGGCATCTCTTTGATGGAAGGAGCGTCCACTGAATAAACTGATTGAAAATAATTAGCAAATAAATTGCATATTTTTGGTATGTCACTAGTCGTGGAGTCGAGGTACTTCATACAACTAGGTATTCCATTTGACTTCCGCTTCGAACTTTTCAAAGGTTGTTCTTTATCGGCATGAGAAGTTACGATGACTGTGGTCTTTGGTTTGACAGTTGAGAATATCATACTTTTTTGACATTTCTGTGTAGTAAAGTTTCATCATGAGTTTTTAACTCTGAAATAATGATTGCAGATTGTTGAAATCTTATCTTTTCGAGAAGTTCATATAGCATTTGAAATCGAAAAACTTTTGTAAGTGACTTAGCTTATTTTTTGTTTAATAGTCTGAAGCCATTAGAGAATCACCATTACATCTATTAGGATTGACTTTTTGGTTTGGTTTGTATGGGCAGTTGGGCGATCGAGTTCTTCTTTTTTCAGTAAAAATCGGCTTAATATCGATGACATTTATTTTCAATAAGAATCAACTTTTCAAACAACATGCTTAACCATTAATTTGTTGCAAAATCAATTTGGAAACAACTTTATTTCCAGAAATGGCCCTCCCAATTGACTCTCTAGTTTGTGCAAATCAATTCTTGTCGATTACATTTTATTGAGCTTTTTTTTAGGTCATGGGCTTGGAGTATTTGAGGCTTATATTGAAGCCACAATTTCCACTCCATAAAATTGTAATCAGTATCGAAATATTGGAAGGATCAAAAATGGACTACGTACCTCTTAGCCATGATGATAATTATTATTAATTATTTCCAAAAAAATAAATGCCAAGTTTCAGCAATATTTCAGTCTTGTTTTTAAAAAATCTCTTAAAAAATCAAGTACCCTTGGCATGATGGTTAGTGTGTAGGACTATTCGGCGAGAGGTCTTGGGTTCGACTCCTAGCTGACTTTAATTGATTTCTCAAATTAGCCTTTCGGATTTGGCATATAAAAGACAGTAGGTCCCCTTTATCCCTGACATGACTCGCACACAGGAATGATTGAGAGTTGTGAGTCACTAGGTCCGGGTTCTTTGAGGACTGGGGTACAAGATTTGTTAAAGACTGTTGGCTTGAAATTAAAAAATGTATATGGGCCAACATAAGTTCTTAACAAAAATTGTTGATCCTTTATAATATTTCTGACACAGACTATATGGCACAAATTTGCCTTGTTAAGTTAATATTTGTAAAAGAAGTCATATTTAGTGTTATAAATTTTTGTTTTATCAAGAATTTTGTGTGTTATCTTGCTATAGGCTATAAATATTTTACTTCTAGTCAACAAAATAGTCCACAAGGATGATAGATAAAAAATATGAAGAGGATATAATATTTTTTAGAGGGTGATAAAATACAATTTTAAATTACTTATATTTAAAGCCTTACAGCTAAAACAGTAAATTGAATTAAAGTTTTATTTTTAATAAAGTTAATTTAATTATTATATGCATGTGTATAAAGTTGGCACCTATACAAAATATGAACCTAAACATACATCTTCCATTTTGTTTATAGCTCCTTGAATTATGAAACGGATATCCTACTACTACAGTACCATCCACTTATTACGACTTCTTTTTTAGTCCAATCTTTCAAGAACTTTTAGTGCTCGCATCAAAGTCGTGGATTCAGGAGATCTTAAGCCGAAAATTCAAGTATATATTCATTTATTTTATGAACAACCTTTAAAGTACAATCATCATAAAAAAAGGTTTTATTCGTAAAATTTTACATTCATTCTCATTACACATGCGAAATGAGTCTGAGAAAAAGTAAATTTAAATGCTTCCCTAATAAAAAGTTACTTCCTTTTTAACTTTTAAATAGATTTTGCATTTTGAAGAAGTTATAAGCTCAAGTTGTGGGTACCTAACCTATAAGCTTTTACTTTGTGTAGTTATTTCTTTTTTTTTTTAAACCGATGTTATGGATGTCTTATTCAAATTGTGTCTTTAAAAGGCAAATGGTGGAAACATGTTGTCGTACGTGTAAAATTGAAATTGGCTTTGCATTATGAAAGGCTTACATCCTTGTAGGTATTACAAAACGCATACAGTTAGAAGTTCTCTGCATCTATAACTATGTACTCGTATACGGAACAGTTTAAATCTTCAGTCAGTCACTGCATGTCACAGATCTTCCTCTGACATTTAGGGATGAGGGTGGTGTGAGGAGTGTGAGAAATTGATTGTATGCACCGAAAGTTGCATCGGAAACACATGCAGAATGACTTACGAGTATATCTACGGGAATATTCTTTTTTCCACAATTCATCACAAAATAATACAAAAAACAAGAGTACAGAAAAAAAGAAGCAACAGAGAACAAAAATATCCTTCACAAATCAATGCCAGTTTGCATTGCTGCTCATTTATTTGGAATTTTCTCTGTGAATGAATCTGAAAAGCCCTTATTCCAAGGACTCAATCTATCACATACTCACAAAATCAAAGCCAGCCAAGTAGCAGCAGCAGCAGCAGAAGCGGCAGTAGCAGAAGCAGTAGCAGTAGAATGCAGAAACACCACCACCACCTCCAACATACTAAAACTTCAAGAACTACTCTCTTTTCATGCATTATTTTGTTCTTCATACTTGTTCCTACCATCATGATGCGTATATACCACGAAAATCCCAAAGCGCATACAACAACCCTCACAGGATATCCTACATCACTTCAGATGGAACCATATGAACAACACACAAACAAAAAAATTTAATACAAAAATATAAGAAAAGATCCTAGAAAAACAATGGAAATTACGTAAAATGAAAACATTGAGGCCGGAAGAAGCAGGTTGGGGTAAGGGTTTTCTCGCACAAGATGAGAAATACATTGTCATTACAGCGTGCTTACATATTCTGACAACCATCACTACTAGTAGTACCTCTAACCGTAGTCCTAGTCCTTCTAGCCCAAGCCCAAGCCGAAACAACCAAACGTAGAAACTATACTTTTTGACTCCTTCGTTCGTCCTAGTCGTCTTCGTATAGTCGAATACGACGTCGTCTTGACGACGACAAAGACGACTACGTAGCCTCTTTTGCAATAAATTTAGCTCCAAAACATAGTTTCACATTTGCGGAGCAGAGGTGAAACACTTCCAAGGGAAATATCCTTATAATGCACTAGTTTATTTTTATTTTTATACTCGTGTGTGTTTTTTTAGTTTATGAGAAGATTGTATCCTTGCAGGATTTTATGGTTATGGGTCACAGGAAAAAAAATATATAGAAGCGATCTCGGGGAACGTCTTGCACTTTCGACAACGCGACGCGAAGGAAGCAGCATCAAAATCGGTAGTATAACATTTTTGTGGGCACTTTGAGTGGAATTAGTGTGTGGGCGAGGAGGGATTGAGGTGAGTGTGAGCGTGAGGTTGGATGATGGGCTTACTGTGAATCGGGGATGCTTCTCCTCTCTAGGACGAGGATGAGCGAAGCGCTGAGCAATATACTCTTCCATCTACTTTGACTGACATTGGCACATTCTTAGGAGATCTTCTTCACAAGGATTTATTGAAATGGGTTTGTTCGGTTTATGGCTCCTGTTTTTCCTTTTTATCCTTCTTTTTTCTTAATAGATAGGTAAACGAAATTCCAAGTCAAAGTCTACTACGAGTATATATGATGAGTGAAGAAGATAATCCTTAGAGGCGTGAAGAGAATCTCAGTCACGTTTTTTGCCTTTCTCAAGAATTTCGCATCAACAAAAAAAAAAATGATAGAAATATTTTATCAAACTTGATTAAATTTATATTTAGATTAAGATTCATTTGAAGTGTGAAAATCATTGGCGACAAAATTCGTATTTTTTGCTATCAGTCTAGACGACGAATTATTATGTTTGAAGTATGACATTTGAGTAATTCCAACATGATTTTATACATAGTCTGGTTTTGGGTTTATGGACTGAACCTTTGACGTGGGTCATGAACAAGAAGGCTTAAGACCTAAAATAAGAGTGATTCTTTACTCGCGATAAGACTTCATTGTTTCAAATTAAACCAAATAAGCAATACTAAATTCGAGTTCAAAAAGGTTCTCTAATTGACAGTTTTTACTGTTAGTCATTTTAAGGAATTCAATCACATGAAAACCGTTGAATAAACGTCAAGTGACTAAGTTAAATGTGTAACTTGGAATTCTGATTCCAGACAAAAGTTGCAGTTCTGAATAACTATTTAAGTGTTTGCTGTTTTGATGAAGGAAAAATGTATTGCCAGTATCAAATAAAAAGCCTAATGGAACCTGGACAGCCTCTCCAGCCGAATCTCTTGAGCTACTGATGAAGACGCACTTTCCGGGTCGCGAGAGTGATAACCCCGAACCGCTTGAAACCACAGAGCTAAACATAGCTCATGTGGAGCAAGTCAATTCCGTTATAACCAGAGAAAATATTTTGTGGGCCATCAATACTTTTTCTCCATATAAATCCCCAGGCATGGATGGCATACTGCCAGTTATGCTTCAAAAGTTGCATGATGTGGCAGCTTCATGGCTTGAACAAATTTTCAAAGGATGCCTCCTTCTCAAACATGTGCCCATGTCCTGGAGACAAGTCGAAGTAGTTTTCATTCCGAAAGTGGGTAGGCGATGTCACGAATCCGCGAAGGATTTCAGACCAATAAGCTTAACATTTTTTGTGCTTAAAACCTTGGAGCGCATTCTTGATTACCATATTAGAGAAATCCTAGTTGGACGAGCTCTCAGCATGCTTATCTTAAGGGCAAATCTACGGAGACTGCCCTCCATGAGGTAGTGCGTACTGTAGAACAAACAATCCATTATAAAGAATTTACTCTTGGCACCTTCGTAGACATAGCAGATGCTTTTAACAACGTGTAGAAGACTTCATTCGAGAATGGATTATTTCCATGCTCAGTGGTAGAAAGATTCAAGCCACTCTAGGCAATACAACCGCAACAAAACACGTGGGTAGGGTCCTTTCGCCTCTTATATGGCTTCTGGTCGTTCTCGTTAAATTAGAGATATGTGGAGTGAAGGCGGTAGCCTATCCAGATGATTTAAGCAGCTGGGCCACGAGTTGTGGACTAGGAGTTAACCAAAGTAAAACTGAACTGTTGCTCTTTATCACCAAAACTAAAGTATCGCCCTTCACGCTACCTCGACTCAACGGTCAAATTCTATCATTGTCTTCCAGTGCAAAATATTTGGGAGTTAAACTCGACCCTAAACTTTACTGGAAACTAAATATTGAAGCCTTCTACACCTGCAGCAAAACTTTCGGCAAAAAGTGGGAACTTCAGTGGAAGATGATTTTATGGACGTACACAGCCCTAGTACGTCCAATCTTAACATATGGGTCGATTGTGTGGTGGCCTGCTCTTAGCAAAGCCTATAATATTGATAAGCTAAAGAAGGTTCAGAGAACAGCTTGCGTGGGCACCACAGGGGCCCCAACGGACGCCTTAAACCTTATATTGGATCTTTCACCAATCGACCTTTTTATTAAATACATAGTTTCCTGCAGCGCTATTAGGCTGAAGGAACCAACCAGCTGGTTGTCAAAACCTTATGGTCACAGCTACACAACGAAATTGATTCCCTCAGATATTATCTTGGTAGACACTGACTACTGCACTCCTACTTTGAGCCTTGGTAAGGGTTTTAAGGTTATTTTCCCATCCAGAGAAGATTGGGAGGATGAAATTGTGTCGATAGGTGTCGACACAACCATCTTTACTGACGGCTCAAAGATGGAGTGCGGAGTTGGTTCTGGGATCTTTCCTAAGTCCCTAAATGTATCTAAATCCTTTAGGCTTCCTGACTTTGCTAGCGTTTTTCAGGCTGAACTGCTGGCCATAATAGAGGCATGTAAGATACTTAAACAAAGTCCAAACCAAAACCGAAATGCGGCTATCTTTACAGACAGTCAGGCAGCTATCAAAGCCATTAACTCGGCCACATCCTCATCTAAATTGGTCCAGCAATGTCGCGATGAGCTTGCGAGCCTGAATATTAACCTCGGTGTCACCCTGATCTGGGTTCCGGGCCATAGTTGTATCGTGGAAAATGAACGGGCTGACGAGCTAGCCAGGCAAGGATCGGCCCTTCATACCTCACTTGAGGAAATGGTTAATTCCTCTAGGCGCTATGAAGGGTAAAATCTTTTCTACCTACCAAACTGAATCAAACCGAAGGTGGAGCAATTTACCCAACTGCATTATGTATAGGAAGATATGGCCTACCTATAATAAAACCCGTAGAAACGATCTTCTGTGCAGGCCAAGGCAAGACATAACCAGGATTGTTGCGGTTTGTACCGGACTTTAGGAGTTCATGCGGAAAAGTTGGGTATCACCTACAACACCTTTTGCCGTAGTTGCAGTAACCAAAGAGAAAGTGAAACGATAATCCATTTCCTCTGCAAATGTCCTGCTTTGGCAAACACTAGAATGAAATACTTTGGTAAAGCATTCTTTCACGAACTTGATGAGCTTTCTGAGACAAAGATTAGAGACCTAATCTTTTTCCTACAGCGCTAATTGGATTTTAGGCTAGGTTGCCTTGAGATCGCCATTTCTACCACCTATCAAATTAATTGGTAGCACCTTCACGCTCGAAATTTATATTTCTTTAAAATGTTTGCTTGAGCAATAAAAAGGACAACATTTTTGGAGAAAAATGTCAAAAAAAGTAGCAGACAATTATTTCAGCTACCAGTTTTTTAAAACCACAATTTCAGTAATATTTTCGCGGCCCAAACTAGGGGCAGTTGCTTCTTGCCTTATTTAGTCAATAACATAGCTTAAATAACTATTTTTCTGTTTTTTCAAATGGATGTAAGTCTGAAGACTTATTTATAAATTTAATTTGGGATTAGACTACCATACTTACCTTATAATAACTGTTTTTTTTTAATAGTTTTGATTTGACTTACCTGGAAAGAAAATAAAATTTCATTTATTAAAAGAAAAATAATTTAAGAAAATAATTACTAAGAACAATATTTAGTTCAAAAACAACAAAAGCAACAAATAATCAAAGTTTTGCAATAGTTTTTTTTGTTAATCCTAATTTTTAACATAACTTTATTATGTTGATCATATATTTTTTACTAAAAACAAATTAATTAAACAAAAATACTTTCTTTAAAACTCAAAATTGTGCTCTATTTTCCTGAATGCAACATTAATTCGAAGGAAATGGCAAATTATGATATTTCGAGATGACAAACAATGGTCTTGAACCGGCTAAACAACAAACTAAAAAAAAGAATCAGAGAGCTTGTTTAATCTGACGACAAATGCTTCTACTAAATATTTATCATGGAGAGTTGGCAGAAACCAAAACCAAACCCAAAACAAAACGCTGATCTCTTTGCTCAATATCTCCAGAAAGGATTTTAACTGTTTCCAGACGACTACAAATCCTTTATAGCTTGTTGAATGCAACGACGAAGTTGACATATCTTTTGGCAATCTCAAAGAACTAAGAATTATGTGCCAACATAAGTTATCTAATAAAAAATCACCAAGTTACGATCCTTTCTCTGCACTGGTTTTGAAAGAAATGCTCTCAATTGTCACTTCATTGGAAAATTTAAAAAGTCATAGTTCAACCTAATCAATGTAAGCTATCAAAAGAAGTAACATTTTACAGACCATGGTAAATATTTTCGAAAAACTGCCACTAAAAAGACTCAGCAAAATCTTAGAAGAAATATGACTAATTTGAAATAATCAGTTTGGATTTAGAAGAAAACATTTTATGAAAGACGAAGTACATCGAATTACGGATGTCGTGAAAAGGCACTTTAAGAAAAAACAGGTATGTGAGCTAGGTTCATATATGTTGCTCAAGCCGTTGACAAGGTTTGACACCTTGGACTTGAGTACAAACTGCATAGGGACCTTCCAAAAAACTTATGTTAGGAACTGACTTAACTAGCTAAATTACTTATAACTAAAGACTAAAAATTAAAACCAGTGTACCACAAGGAAGTGTCTTGGGACCAAGCTTATATTTTTTATATACAATGGGTATTTCAGTGACCAACTTTCATGACCAACTTGGCTTTATGATATTGTAATATTGGTAATAATAGTAATAAAAGCCCGTTTGGAAATATGAAATCCAAACATGAGTCAGACAAATTCTTAAATCATCCAAAAATGTCCAAAATTTAAGTTCTTCGATTACCTATAAATGCCCCTTGGCATAAAAGAAAAAGCGACTTACATCGTGGCCTTCAAATCAAAATGGTTACAGAATTTTTTAATTTTTTTTTTAAAGCACGCTGTATCACACAATCAGCGACTGTAAGGGATAAGACGTACCAAAAAAGAAAAATTACGACACACTAAATACAATACAAAAGAGACATTTTCAGAATCACCATGATTGGAATGGCGAGCTTAAGTTTCCTTTTTGTTTGAAACATGCAGTTAAGTTTCATTATTATAACAACGATTTTTATATTTGAGTTGCCAGTAAATTTTCATATCCAGAAATTAATATTAAAACTTCATAGATGTGCATACTCCAGTTCGTAAAAACTTACAACTCTAAGCTATAAACAAATACCAATGAATGAATCCTTGTTCATTATTTCAAAAATAGTAACTTCCTTGTATGTGGAAATATTCATAGAACCGTTGTCATAAGACTTCATTGTGATACATAATTTGAATTCATGACTGTGTGTATCTATTTCTTAAAAGTTTTTTAATTTAAAAACACCTCATTCACATTAATTCTAATAATTTTATATTTTCCTACGCAGAATTCTTTTGTAGCTTCTTCTGGTGTCAGTTCAAAGTAGCTTTCAAACTTTTATGATTTTGGTTCTTATTTTTAAATTTTTTAAAAACATATTTCCAAGTCTAGACAATTATTTCCTACTTTGACAGAACCAATTGAAAATTGTTCCTTTCCTTCAAACTTATAGAACAAAATCACATTCATACCATAAATTTATTATAATCCCCTAAAAATCGTGAGAAATGTTCCAAGCACAAAAAAAATAATCTGGGAAACCATTTTCCAAACATGAATGCGAAAAAAATAACAGACTTGCTAATGTAACTTTATCACGTGTGTGGATTTAATTTTTTATTATTTTGTGAAAAAGGTAAACTTTTCGAAGTAAAAATCTTTCATAGGTTTTATGAGATTTCACCAAAAAATAAAATAAAAAAGGAATACTAAATGAAAAAATCAGTTAAACCATTTGAAAATTGGATATTAAGAAAAAAGGATTCCCTATGGGATGGGCACCATTATATGAGGATGGTATAATTCTTGTCGAGCTTCAAGCTATAAAACGGATGCCTTATACTTGTATTCATAAGTCATCTAAGAGTGAAAAAGTTTTCAAAACAAAACATCTTAATATCTTCAACAAACTTTTTCTATACCTATACCTATTTCTTCTTCTTACTCAACTTCTCGTTGGTTTGCTTTTGCTTTTTGGAACTTCGTGTTCGTGGTATTTGTTCTTTAAAACGGATACATCGTCTGGCTTGGGTCCCATTTAATTATAAGGATGTTGCCAAGAAACCACACTTTCATCAAGAAGAAGAAAACTTATATACCATACGAGTGTGGTATGTATGTATATATAAGTGGGATAGAGGACAAAAGAGAAACAGAGACGGGCTATTTTGTTGGCTTGGGGATAACAATAAAATGCCACTAAATGGACCTCAACTTTCTCCATCAAAATTGTCTACAAAACTGTCATAAGAAAAAAAAAGTCCTTTTTTCGTTTTTTATTGTCAGGATACACCTAAACAACACACAACAACCCCAAAAACTACTCAAAAAAGTAAGAAAAAAAAACATCAACACAGGACGAAAAGGACGAGAAAAGTAACCTCTTGGCCTCTTTTATTTAGATTGCTTTGGAGTTTGTTTTGTATTTTTTTTTTATTTTTTGTTGGATTCTTCTATTGTGACAACTATTTGTACAAGTGTGAAGACTTAAAGTGGACGACAGGACATGTTTGCTTTTATCTGATAAAAGCGTATTTAATGCCAAAAACTAACATTGAACAATAGAAAGTGTAAACATAAATTATTATGCCAAACTTAACCCCAGTTGACCGCAGTAAAAGTTTTCTTAAATCTTAAAATACGTACAATCGAATAGGAAGAGCATTTCGTCCTTCTTACTTCCTTCCTAACGTCTTGTTGTGTTCTCATTTAGAATTTTGCGTATGAATAATTATTTTCTTTGCCTTGAAGGATTATGAAACATTTTACAGTGTTTAAGTGTTACTATTAAATCTTTTGGTAAAGAAAAATGGCTTTGAATAATATTGCATACATTTTTTGGGAGGTCATTAAGAGAGTCCAAAACTATAGCTAGTTCATTAAGTTAAATCATTATAAAGGTAGTTTATTAATTTCGTAATGGAAATTTTTTTTCTATGTTTAATTTGCATAATTGCAAATAGGTGTACATTTTCTTTCAAGATATGCAACTTTAAGTTGGCAACACTGTTTTAACCAGCTGCCATTTTTTCATATGTCAACTGGTTTGTTCTCAGTTTGATTCGGCATTTCAAGAATTGAAGACCTAGCCCTTAGCAAACTGCCATCTTGTTCCCTACTTTCATAAGGATGACAACATTCCCGAGTTATTGCCAATATGCATATGTTCAAAAAAGTTTGGAAAATTCATCAAAGATTGGACCCCCAAGCTAACCAATGCAGTCATTTGACAGATATAATTCCTATATTCGAAAATTTGATTTAAAAAAAATCAATTCACCATCATCAAAACACCTTTAAGAATATGTATACCTTTTTTTTGGTGGTGCAACAGCCCGTTTGAGAACTAGGGCCTGACAACTCTCAACCATTCCTGTGTGCGAGTATGGAAGGGATCTACAGTTTTTTTTATTAATCCGAATCCGAACGGCAAATTTGAGAAAGCACTTTTCATGACAAGAATTACTCTTGGAGAATTTGTCAATTCCTCGCAAGAGGCAATAACCGTGAAAAAAACTTTAGATGGCATAGGCAGGGCTCGAACCCAAGACCTCTCGCATGACAGTCCATCTCACTAACCATCATGCTACGAGTACTTTCTTTGGTGAACCATATTTCGAGAACTAGAAGAGGTATCGATTTCAAATAAAAACCTTTAAAAAAATACTTTTTAAACGCATTTATAATTAAAAAAAAACAGCTTAAACTTCAAATATGGACTATACAACCTTTGTAAAGTTAATTACTTGACATTTGGGTTTATTCCAAAAACAAACACCATTTTTTTAGTCTTCCAAATCTAAGTAAAGTCTTAGAAGACATCCTTTAATACTGTAGCTTTTTTCCCCGAGTTAGAAAGGTTAACAAAGCTGCAACGCCTCAGCTTGAGAATCTTACGTGTTGGGAGCTCGTTAAACCCCAACGGTAGAATTATAAATATAACATTTTTATAGCTACTTTAAGAGTTGTAACAATTCAATTCCAAGCCTCGTTTCAACTTCTTTTGCTTGATTTTTTTCTTTGAACAACTTTATTAATGCGCCTGGTGTTAAGGAATGAATGAAATTCATAAATTTCTCCCTTTGCTACCCTCCACCCACTTCGATGTAACAAAAATCAGGATCTTCCTTCTTTTTTATTTTTCCTACACACACATCAGAGTGACACTTTATGGCTGTTCTTCAAATACGTTTACTTCTCTATGTCACGTAACTTAATCATTTTGCCCCCAATGGAAATTTAATAAATTATCCGCTCTTTTGTTTTCGCACTTACCTAAGCTCCTATCCTACACATATACGGTATATGATTGGTGTCATCTGCCCTCAAACATTGACATGCAACCAAGAAAAAACTTAGATTTTTTCTTACACAAGGTAACTGTCTCTGCCTATAACAACTAACCTCAAAAGGATATATGTACATCTGTACACATGTCGAACATAAAGTGCGTTGTTGTTGTTAATGTCCTGGAAAAATTGACAAATGAGTCTGTTAGCATTTTGTCCGTCGCGTCAGTTTGTGTAACACAAAACACAATGACAAGGACGAAAAAGAAAAGTTAAAGAAGAAGAAGAAAAAGAAGAAAAAAACAGTAATCAAACCATTAGTTCCAAGAAGACGTCACACATAAGGCAAACAAAAGACTTCAAATGAAACATTTATTTCCACACTTATTTCTAGGACTTTAGCTTCAGCGTCGTCGTGTTCGTGTTCGTTATCGTAGCCGTTGTCTCTTATGTGAGTGTGAAGTCCCTTTATAGAAGGGAGGCTTTCGCACCGCACCGCCACAGGTCCAATAAAATAGAAAATTGGAAAAAATAAAAAGTAATGGGTCTTTAAGTCTTGCCTAGGCTTGATTAAGAGCAAAACTTCTACCATATAGCAGTATAGAGACACCTTGCTTGGCTCAATGCTTGAAATAGCATTAACCCTTTTTATATCCCCATTAGGTTTCTTTTATTGTCTTTCCGTGTGTCGTCGTCATCTTCGTCGTCGTCGTTGTCCTTGTCATTTTGGTAGTCTTCTAAAGGATTGCGAATTGAGTCTTCCACACTATATACATTGTGTCAAAAAATATGTGAGCAAAAGTTCGTATAATGGAATTTTCATAAGCCCCAAGAAAGAACAAGAAGTATAGAAAAATGATGAATTAAATCTTAAGAAACATAACACACATTTCATTGCCATTCAATATTTAATTGAGTTGTATTTCACGTCATCTCATCGTCCTGCCTCCTCTCATGCTGACGTTTGTTTGCTTGGTGAAAATCCTTTTTCTCGGGCGTAATTCGACAAATTGCATGTCAGGACTTAGGCCAGAAGCGAATATCTCGACTGTCATAGTCCTGTATACAATACGAATAAGGTACATATTCATATTCTCTCATGAGCCGAGAATTTCTTTTATATTTTTGTCTTCAGTTCTGTTCTGTTCTTTCATGTGCTTTCTTTTGAAATTGTGTTGACATGATTGATATTTGAGTTTTAGTCCTTGACATCTATGCGATGGGATACAAATCACAGCACACTTCCTGTTGTCATTTTGCAAATAGACTTGGAGATAAAGAATGACAGGAGATGGAAGATGAAAGATGGAAAGAAAGAGAAAGATACAACTGAAAATGTAATTGAATGCGAGTACAAAAATATCGGGACTAAAATTGAAATTGTCTTTTTAGGTTTGTGGTGAAAGCGTCTTTGTTGATTATACTCTATGGACAAACAATTGAAATAGGGTTTTTTTTGTAGCTTTTGGATTGGGGTTGGGTTTGGAAGAAGAAGAAGAAGAAGAAGAAGGAAGAAACCCCAATGAATTGAAGTAAAAATAAAATAAAAATGGGAATGAGAATAATTTTGAATGTGACAAAGAAATGAAAGATTCTTAATCCAAAGGGAATTCTAAATTGAATGTGACCTAGGATGCATCAATAAATAGCAAAGTACTGCAGTGTTATGGAGGGAGTTTTGTCTCTATTGACAATAATTGGAAAAGATGGCTTAGTTCATCTAATTGGGGCCTTAAAATTATTCAAGGGAGAAGGGTGTGGTGTTTTTTTCATTTTTAAGAAAAGCTAATGATTTGGAGAAATTTTTTCAATGGAACGAAAACTTACGAGGGCAAGAAAATTTCTTATTGCACAAAAATCAGCTACAATATTTTTTGTATAATCTTTGTATTTCTGTTTTTTTGTATGACCCGAATAAACTTAATAAGTACTGGACCGATTTTAAAAATTATTTTTTCAATAGAAAACTACATTATCACTGAGTAAAATAGGCTTTATTTAGTACTGAATTACTATATAAATCTTCAGAAATTCTTATTAACATTAAGCGAAGGTGTTAAAAAATAGCCATAAAATGTTTTTTATCGCATACCCTGCAAAGAGTTTTAATGATAGGACAAGAAAATATTCAACAGTATTAAAGAATATATCAATACCTACAAAAAACTTCGCAGGACCATATGGCAGCCAGAGGGGCAATGCGGGAGAAGGGGGTGAACCATTATGAACTAGGTAGCTGCGGGGCTCATTCGCGCAGTCAGCTCCTTACGCAGTGGACGCAAGTGACATTGAATACTTAAGAGTTTTTTTAACACATTTTTATGCTTCACTTAAAAAGTTCTTTTCAGATCTCCTTAGTCTTAGTGTTAGGAATCACACTGAATTAAAAATAGGTACGACTGTAATGCTTTTAAAAAATTAAAGCCCTCCCAATACGTGTAATGGTACAAGACTCTTGATCAAAGAACCAAGAGATAATGTGATTGTACCAACTATGATTACGGGTCCCGCGGCCGGTCAGCTCGCACATGCTCCGCGGATCGCGAAGATACCAACTGATTTGCCCATATATTTCAAAAGGTTACAGTTCCCTTTAAAACTATCCTTTGCCCTAACAATAAATAAATCCCAGGGACAAACTTTGTTAATAGTTGGTATCGACTTAAAGAAAGAGTGCTTTTTCCACTGAAAATCAATACGTTTTGTTGCCACCTACAAAAACCATAGAAAACGTAGTGTATAGGGAGGCTTTAAGATAAGGATACAATTTTTGTTCTAATTAAGTGATTCATTGTCGTTTTAATTAGCATTCTTATAACTTAAATATCTGTACCTATTTATATCTACCCGTGCGAAGCCGGGACGGGCCACTAGTATAAAATAAGTTATTTTTGTCGGAAATCAAATTTTATAGATAGAAAGTTAACAAATCATCCACTGGTCACTTCCGAATACATGTCAAACAAATCGTGGATTTCCGGTTAACATGAAACGTCGTGAAATGTAAAAGTTATAAATGTAAAAAATTAAATAATTTTCAATGACTTCCAATGATAATTTAAAAAATTAAAACAATAGGTTTGACAAAAAAAATGTGCTGACAAAAATTCAACAAAGAAATAACTTTTTGTTTTTTGAAACACAGACAGCTGTCACTTGATTATAGTGTTCAGTTTAGTTTTCCATTTCCAAATGAATAGCCTTTTCCTTGAACAGCCTCGGCAGCTATGTTCCAGAAATCACGTTTAAGATAAGTGGAAAACCCTTATCGTCATGCCATAAATGTTTTTGAAAAATGATGAAGTATGATCATGAGTCTTAACCCAAAATTTAGCCTTCTTCAGCTTACGCAATGGAGCTTACAGAAGATTTCGCAATCATAAAAATGTCAACATTGCTACAAGGGTTTTCACAAGAATTTTCCGAGTTTTTAATGGGTTGAAGATTTTTGTAAGTCACAGTAATCGAAGATTCCCATATGCTTTGAAAACAGAATGATTATTACGTAGTTGTTACAGCTTAAGGTCCTATTTCCATGCAAATTACGAAGTTTTTGACTGCTTCTACATATTCAAATCGTGTTGAGAGGTCTTTACTGATCTTTTGAGCACACAAGATGTTTGTTGCAATGGAGTCTTATTTTTGGAATTTCAAGCACGTATAATGAGAAAAAGGAGGGACCCAGTATGATTGTTTTGGAGCTAAAAGTGAATTATGGGACAAATATTTTTTTTTAAACACTTTAAAGCTTGTTCAGAAAAAAATGATTTAAATCGTTTCATTATTTCTTCAGAAAATTCAAAAATTTGAAAACCTTGATTTAGTTTTTTCACGGGTACGGTCTTTTGCGAGGAATTGGCAAATTCTCCAAAAGTAATTCTTGTCATGAAAAGTGGTTTCTCAAATTTGCCATTCGGATTCGGCTTGAAACTGTAGGTCCCTTCCATCCCTGACAACAGTACTCGCACACAGGAATGGTTAAGAGTTGTCAGTCACCAGGCCCTAGTTCTCAAACGGACTGTTGCGCCACCTAATTTATTTATTTAAATATCTTCTTTAAAAAAGATACATTTTGCAAAAAAAGAGCGTTCTTGAGAAAATACAAATACTGTCTCATATTCCGATCGCAGAAAATGAAAATTTATTAAGAACATTAAACTTTTCCGATTTAGTATATTAAAGAAAAATGTTCCCAAACTTTGTCAAAGTCAAAATAAATCTGTTATGTTTATATTAACAAAGAATTCCAATAATTAATCAAATATGTATTTAAAGCGGATCAAGAAATCTCTGTACAGGAAAATTTCGCATACATTTTTTACGACGTAGAAAAAAAATCATTAATTTTCTATCATAATCATAAATCTGATTGCATACTAGAGGACTTTGTATATGTCAATTCAGTTTGTATTATGTATTTCTTCTTCATAACCCTCAAGGACTCTCGTCGTCGGTCGTTGGTCGTCGGTTGTTGGTTGTCATTTTCTCTTCAATCGAATGCAAATCAAATTCAGGGATTGAAAGGATCCGTCTTTTTGCAATAGTTCTATATAAATCACAAATGGCTGTAGGTGATGGAGAAACTTATAAACCAGTAGATTGTCAACAGAACATGACAAGGGATTATTGATTCTGATTTGAAATAAAATATTTGTCCAGCAATAGATATCGTATACTTATGAACATACGACAACAGCAACAAAAACAAAAAACTTTCCTCCAATCAAAAATATCATGTTTTTGGAATTGTGGGTGTTTTTTTGAAGAAATCATAATCATTTTACATGGTAATGGAAAATTTCATTAGAATCATCATTCTGAAGGATTGTGGTCGAAACGAAGGAGATTGAATTCAAGGTTTTCCTCACCCCAAACCATAGAATATCCTTCTTATATAAGTTTAACACTGATATTTCAATATTAAATTCTTTGTTTTTATAAATCGTTTTTGATTTATGTTAATGTTAAACATAAACACAACGCTACCAATTAATAAAGTCCAATTTACTTTGCATAAGTTCTAAATCAAACATTATTACTTCAGCAAATAAGGCATCCCACGTCCTCATGGTTGTATCATTAAATAATCAACTATTTAACTGCGAACACCGCAAATAGGCAAAATGTAACCCTACAATTATTCTGCATTTCAATAAATGTATAACGACGGTGTTACTTAACGGGCTCCTCTAACTAACCAACAATAACAAGAATAACCTCGAAGCCACAGAAGGATCCCGACCGTAATTACCATATACTATATACAGAAGTAGTGTTAGTTTAGAATAGGTGGCTGGCAAAGGACATTAACACCTTCCCAAAATGACTATTCACCAAGGCAAATGCTCGATCTCGTTTTGAACAGACATCCACCTCCTTTATACCTTTCGATACTTTCCTGCACGTTCCCTTTGCTCTAAATGGTTTAAAGGATATCTTCGTATATATGCTACCAAAACTACTATAGGTATCTAACGATAACGACGATGACGACGACGACGCAACTTTTGGTTTTATTAAAGTAGTGTAGCGCTCAACCACTAACACCTGTAGTAACCTACCTATACCTGGCTGACTTGCTGCCCTACTGCCTGTTTTTCGAAATCAGAAATTCTTTTGTCTTGGCAAAAATAAAGGTGGTAAGTGTGTAGTGTATAGCGACAGCGAGTTTCTTATGAACCCCTCGACAGGATAGCGACAACAGCGCCAGTACCAGTACCAGCACCAGTGCCACGGTTGATTAAAGTTCATTCACTATTCCGCATTAAAATTCAAAAATCATAGTTAACACCCATCCTAATGCCAGGGATTTTCTGCTTTTCTATACTTTTCTGCTGCTGTTGCTTTTTACCTTCAGCTGCTTCCATTGCTGTTTTAGTCCTTCTTTTTTTATTCGCTGCTGCCACAAATCCTGTCAACTGTAACATACGTACGTGTTTATGTAGAGTTTGAATAATAAGACGAGCAATACTCCACGGTGGCGGCGCGGCGGTGGAGGGAGAAGGAAAAAATTCCTGGCTTATACCAGAAGAATTTGAGCTTTTATTTCAACACTGTATCTGTACTGTATGCCGAGTATGGTGAACGTATAGATGGAGACATCCATGAAGAGATGCATATGGTTGTCTTTTAATTATATCCTGACAAATTTTGTGGAAAAAGAAAAACAACAGAAGAAGAAGAAGAAAAAGAAAAAGCGTTGGGAAAACCAACTGTTTGCTTTTCATCTCCATTTTTCCAAAACTGAAACGAACCGAACTGATGAGATGATGTCGCTGGTGCGCCATTTGTGAAAATTTGTGTTTTCTATATAACAGATTCACAGCTTTGAACAGCGAGGATTTTGAAAAGAAGGGTTTCTAGTTTCTTTTTTTTTAACAGGAATAGAAGATACAAAATTATCTTCTAAAATGTATGTAGTTTATGCAGATACATGTATTTTGGAAATGTGTAGTGTAATCATTTATGCTAACATTATTTTATAGGAATTTACAATTCAAATTTTGATATTGAGTTAAAACAGTTTTCACCTTGTTTCTGAAGCTAAGACACTATTTTAAAACTTATTTTGAAGTAAAGAATATTGTTTAAAGGGTTTCTTAGGGTGACTATGGTAGAAAATGTTTTTGTATTTTCTTGCATTTGAAAAATACGCTATTTTGAATAACAAATGCACGAGATAATTTTTGTCGCCGACAATTTCATTGCTTACCTAAACTGTACTTAAGGTTTAAAACAATGTATTATAAAAGATACGAATAATTCATATAATATTCCAAAATCAATTTTAGCAACTTTTAGTTGTTTTTTTAATAAGTAAGACTTGAATTTTGATTCAAAAATATTGTGAACAATTATTTCGAATATTTAAACAGAAGGCCGCTAAAACTTCAACGTTTGATTGTTCTTTGAAAAAATAATTATGAAAAACATGTCAAGTGGTAGAAAACTTTCTATGAGTTTATTAGAAAGGTTTTTTAAATTACTTTCAAATGCTCAAAGTTTTCAAAAATGACTAAAGATTTATAAAGACAATGAACAAAATGAAACTGTGTTCTAGGATTTTACGAAATAATTCTACAAATTTTCTAGTATTGGACATTTTTAAAAAATATTTTTGATTGTAAAATTCTTTTCAAACTTCACAACACAAAAATATTGTACCAAATATATAAAACCTTTGTTATATTAAGAAGACAATTTTAAATTTCTCAAAAGCAGTCTGGTTCAAGAGTTTTTTATTCGTTTAAGAACTTTTAAATTTCTTTAAACCTTACAATTGAAATGTATTTTAAATTTGTTGAGTGTTGAGTTGATATTTTGAAAATAAGCTACATAATTTTTTAAGTAAATATCACAAATTTTGTTCTGAGAAAGAGATTCATACAAATTCTCTGTCTCTTAAAGCTTCTAGAAGAAGGGTAATTTAGTTAGCTTAAAACATAATCTTCTATAGGAAAAACGAAAAGTATAGCTAGATATAACCAACAATTTATTCTTCTTTACATAGAACCTACCTCTATATAGAAGGTATGTATGCTTAAGAAATCAAATATTTAGGTGTTCCTTACGATATCCAATCGACAAGTTTTCAAATGTTATCCTTAGCAATTTGCAAAAAGGGACATTTTCAAATAGCTTAATTCCAATACAAACCAAAAACCCGCTTCATCCATAAATCTCAGAGTCCATTCTATATCCTTAAAATTTGGTTCTGTATATGTGAATGAGTCTTTCTATCTATGTATACATGTATTTCTTTTGCTCTATAATTTATGCCCAAGCTTAGCTATGCGGCAATATCCATATGTGTATCCTATCTGCTTGACAACACACAAATATTCTGTCTTGTTGAATGTCTTGTATGATAATAAGACATGCCAAAGCAATGAAAGATATCCTTTCTTACACCTGTTTCTTTCGAAAATGCAAAACGTCTAACCTACTTTACCCACATTTTGTGAATCGTATAGATACGTATAGGAATTGTAGAACAACCTCAACATTTCAATTTTTGAATAAATGTAATCCGTAATCCTTTTTCGATTTTTTTCTATCGGAATATACTAAATACAAAAATCCTGAAGCTAAAGTTGCGGGTGTTGCAGATAAAAAATGTGTATTAAAATGGGTGGGGTGCAGCAAGCAAAGTGAAAATTTAAAATTGTTATTTCTTTTTCTATAAATTGTTACCTTTCTAGAACTTCTATTGGTATTGCTACCCTCTGGCATATAGCAGATATATGGTACAATGTATGGAAATAATAGAACATTTTATTTTTCATTGGATGGCGTGTGACTTCATAACTTAGAAAAAATCCAACCCTCCTTCCCGCAACACGACAGAAATTTGTAGTTCTATGCAAATCTATTCCAAAAATCACACTCACGAAATGTATTCAGTTTTAAATAAGCTTTCGTGTCCTTTCATCGATGTTGCTCCTCTGGAATGCTGCTTGACAATTTTTCTTTACAATTTGGACGAAGCAAAGAAATTTGTTTCTTGAACAATAAAAAATAAAAAAAGATGTTGTCATTTTATTTTCAAACGGGACTTGGTGTCCATTACAAATAAATAGGTAATGACATCTCTCTTATAGTAATGAAAGGGACATTGGTTTCAAAACCCATTTATAAAACAAATGAAATGACAAAATCACCGGCTTTTGAAAGTTCGTTACAAACCATGTGGAAATGTTTTTAAAGATAACCAACTACTATCAAGAGTTGAAAGCCTTTTCAAATTTTGGGGAACATTGTTCTAAAATAAGACCTGCAATTTTTGTCAATACTTTTAGTGAAACGAAGATACCTTTTAAGCAGACAGACATTTAACAAAAATATTTGAGCAGAATTGTTTGTTACACTTTAAATATCCCGTATGGCAGTAAATTTTTAAAATTACAAAATTTCTTCTAACAGGAGTTGTAGGTAAAACATTTGGAAAACGTGCCAATTTTTCTCATAAGACTCATGCAAATGCTTTCGAAATAAGCATAAGAAAGAAATAAAAAGGGCACTAATAACTTCCGTTTTCTGCTTGTAAAAACTTTTACTGGGGACTTTGGAAAGTAAGCAATGAATGAATTCAGTGTGACGATTCTTTTTTGTAAGAAAATACAACGTAAAAATTCAAAGTTCAAACTTGGAATTATAAGGTTTTGGGCTAATTTGCGTAAGGGTTTTGTTTCCATACATTTTCATGAAATGTTCAATTATTTTTAAATATAAGAAATATATTTTTCTGTTGTCCCTTTTTGTAAAATGGTCTAAACAATTCCTTATATTGTCTAAATAATATTTAATTTTCAAAAATGTCTAACTTGTTCTTGAATAAGAAAAAAATTGAATTTGTTTTTTTTTTTCAAAATTCGATATCTCATAAGCAAGTCATTAATTTTTAACGAAATTTGAATATTTATGGGCACCAAATAACTGCATACCAAAAATACTCTCAAATAAATTCTAAGAACCTTTACATATAATATATTACATATTAACGATGTTCGAAAGAAAAAAAAATTAAGGCTTTCTTTATATAATAAGCGGGCACTTAAGGTGTTATCAATACCCTTAAATATGTTAAAGTTCAAACACAGTGCGAGCTTTAGGAAAATAGGGAGGGATTAAAAAGGAGATACTGATGCACATTGGTCTTAAAGTTTTGAATATCAAAATGATAGGGAAAAACAGAGCTAGGTAAAACATTCCACATTCTCGATGTGCGGTTACAAAAAGAATTTCTATACTTGACAGTACGTCCGATATTGAGCTCAAGGTTAAACTGATGTGCATTCCTAGAGGAATGAGTATTACGGCTGAATTGTTTGAGGGGGATTGCAAAAGGCTAATTCAAAAGAACACTGTTTATAAAAATATCAGTAGTACAACGAAAGGCATGAAACATTACTGCGGTGTTCAGGTGACGTATTTGTTTAGGTTATAGTTCTATCGCCTATCATTTTCAAAGCTGTTTTTTGGATCCTGTCCAAAATACTTACACTTGTTTTAGGGGCACCCGCCCAAATATGGGAGTTATATATTTAAGTTTGGATCGTGGATAAATCCTTAGCACCTGGCAGCCTTTTTGGCAATATCAAATATATGATCATTTCATAAAAGGTGATCTGTGATGCACATACCGAGCACTGATAGTTGATTAGTTTCCTGGATATAAGTAGGGGTGTGTTTCACTTTAACGACAGGATGCAGCATTGAGTTTTCGAAGCATTAAATTCTATACGGTTCCTGACTCCCCATTAGTCAATGCTGTGAAGATCAGAATTTAATGAGCTTATCATACGCTGCCGTTTAAGTTCCATAACAGAAGGACCAGGATGAGAATCTAAAAACGAATATAAAAAGCTGAGGATACTGCCATCCGCGAAACAATTTAGTGGGTTAGAAGTTTCAGCCAAAAGATCATATATAAAAATAAGAAAAAGCGTCGGAGATAACACGGAGCCCTGGGGCACACCAACGTTTATTTTGTGAATATCAGATTTGAACCTATCCAATACTACTTGAATTGAAGGTAATTTCTAATCCAACGAAGAAGAGATTCATTAATACCAAAAGTACGCATTTTCGCTAAGAGAGCTTGATGCCAAACTCTAACAATAGCTTTTTAAATATCATTGATAATAAAATGATGTTAAGATTTGTTCCACTGTTCGGTGAGATAAACCATGAGATTACCAGTGGACCTATTGCTACGAAAGCCATACTGCCGGTCATTAAGAAACTTCCGTTCTTCAAGATATTTCTTAAGCTAATAAATAATCAGCGTTTCCATGACGGAAGGATTCGCCTTTTTTAGGGACAGGCTGTACAAATGCTGTTTTCCATCCGCTCGAAAAGAGTCCTGTAGAGTAGAAAAGATGGAAAAACTTACGCAATGGTTTTGTCAGCGTTGAAGAACACCTCTTCAGAACAATAGGGGAAATACTTTCCGGAGCTTTTTGAGAAATTAAATGGCAGTTAATTTTTTGAATACAATTTTATTTAGCAGGTATTTTTTTAAATCTTAACATACAAGTACTGTTTTTGGACGATCCAGTTGTCCATTTTATTTTTTAAGATTCCAAATCAAACCGGAAGGTTCAAGATTTGTTAAAATCTGTCAATTTGATATTTCTAAAAACTCATCAGATATCAAAAACGTTATGTTTCGTTTTTTTTTATATGTGTTTTTTTTTAAATGTTTTTTTTTTTTGAAAAGCTTTCTGTAGGGCAATAGAAATGTATATGAATAAGAAATACAACATCCACAGTAGAATCACTACTGATACAAGGTCAAATTTTGTCGCGACTCCGCATAATTCGGAATTAAACCTAAAAATATCTTGGCAAGTCTTCAAAATGAAAACCTTATCTTTCATTAAGGTTTTCAACATTTCTTAGCATCTGTTAGTTGTGGTCTAAATTTTGCTAAAATTTGTATGCTGACAAATATTGAACTCTATCAACATTCAAATGTAAAAACTAGACTACTACGGATCGTATTTTGGAAGAATCCAGTTGTTCACTGTACTTTCTGTATATGAAATGCCAAAAAACACGTCCAGTGAGTTCACAACAAGCGAGAGTACAGACATTTCTCTAAGAATAGATTCAGATTCTAAGGACCTTGAAACGTTGCTTGTCATCAAGAAATGTAGAATTTTGTACAACAACTTCCAATGGAAAGTAAATATTTTGTTTTATACAAGAAATATTTTATGTTATACAAGATGACGATACCAACTTAAAAAAAAATGATCCATTAGATAATAGCAGTTAACAAGAAGCAATGACTAATGTGTACTAAAATAAACCCAATTAAATTCAATCAGAAAGGACATCGGGTCAGTACCTAAATTTTAATTTTTGAATTCCAAATAAGACCACAAACGATCGTTTTAAGCTTTTTCACCATTTTAAATCATTAGTGCTCTTTAAAATTCTATTGAGCAATCTACGAATATATACAAAATTTAGAATTTCCATGGAATTTTATATTTTATAGAGATATTTTCATTCACATAACTTTTCAAAATTTTCATTCTGAAGCATAAGAAAAACCTCATCCGATAAATTTGCTGATTCTGAATCTGATTTGATGTTCTTTCTGGTTTTAAGCTTTGGAGAAAACAATGAAAAAAAAACGAAATATCTAACAAAAGTATACAAAGGTGGATTTATATTGTTTTGAAATATGTTTTGCAATTCCATCACGTTCAACGCAAATCGTTTGGCATTTTCATTTCCAGAATTGTTGGTTTTGTCGGTTATGTCGTCGTCGTCGTTTCAAATCAGTCACGATGATGTCTCATCCTTATTTACACATTATAAATATGTACAAAAATACAGCTTTTTCCATAGTCAAAAACTAATGCTTATGCATATAGTACCGTACCTTTTGTATTTGTTATACTATATATATACTTATGGGTGGCTAATTTTGAATTGGAATGCAAATGGTATAGTATCTCGTATCAAAAACAAATCAAATCGAATTTATTGCATCGCAGTTGGAATATCAAAATAAATAGGTAAATATTTGATATCCTTGAGTTTCTCTCTTTCAACCAACAATATGTACTCAACAGAGTTTTGCACTACCCACTCGAAATCAACCTACCGACTTGTTCCTATAGTTAGTTGCAGTTATATATGTATTTGTATGTTGCATCAGAATGTGGCAACTCTTGTTATGTAGTTGCATCACAAAATACAAATAAACTAAAGTTTGAATATTCAACGTAAACATAAATACCAGCCTCATCGCTATCGTCATCTCCATCGCCATCGCCATCGCTATTGCTATATCGCCAGGAGGGAGCGTACAAGAAGAGTGCCGTTGAACACAGAAAATGCATTTTAAACTGGAACAGCCAAAATACATAAATTTAACACGCTTCATCTAGGACTTAAGTGTGGCGAAAACGGACCGAAAAGCTGCCAACAGCAATAGAAACACCAAAAGCAGCTAGAGTTTGTTCTCATTCTCGTTTTCGTTCTCGTTCTAGTCCTCACTTCAACAAATTCGTATTGGATCAAAAACTTTGGGTGATCGGATGAAGGACGATTGGATTTAAAGTACACCAACATCCAATATATATATATTGCAAGGATACTTCTATACTTAACTACACAACACTTGCTGGGTACATTATTGTGATTGTCCGAAGCGAAGCGAAGGAAGCATTTGTAAGCAAACGATACGAATCTAAACGAAACGCATGCAAATTTGAAGGCTTTAAGGAACAAAACATATAGACAAATAGACCAAATCCTGTTGATTGCGGCTGACATCTAGCCATTTATACTATTGTCATGAGTTGCAACAAGAAGAAGGTTTCTAAAACATGAAGGTAAATATCTATACACTACATCATGAGGGTGGGCATATTCATTCAAGAGAGGGAGAAGGATATTACATAAAGCGGTCTATTCCTTAGAGGGATATCCAATGTGTACACAAGGATCAATCGGAATCAACTGCAACACAGTGGTGTACCGTTAATGTAATCGCAGGATGAAGCCTTGTTGTGTATGTGTCCTAAGTGATGCAACTAGAAAGCTATATGTGGCCAGAATTTCTAGAGAATTATTTAGAAGAAATATTTCATATTAAGGACATGGCAATATACACATAAATCGAAATTCACATGGAATTTAAAATAGTTTTATAGCTTTTTAAATGTTGGAGAGAAGAAGGATTATTTCAGGAAAAAACAAAGTATAGAAATATTGATATTTCCAAAAAAAAGTTGAGAGTGTTGAAAGTGAAAACAAAAAAAAACGAACAAAAAAAAACGTTTATTTAATCTAAGCCCCAAATCCCTTTTATTGACTTTAACTCAGGTTTATGTGTTAAAGCTATAAAATGTTGTTCCATTTGAATTGCGATGTCAAAAATCATGTTGTTAGTATTTTTGGGTCAATAATTCAACATCGAAATCCCGCGAAGTAACTATAAATAGACTTTCATGATGAGACGATTAAGTCCGATGTTAAACATCGTGTTAACGATTAAATCTAATTACCTCTGCAAACACCATCACTCTGGACAGTATGCCTGCAGAATGTTTATAGACCAAAGGCGTCGTTCAATGAACCTTCAACTATACCTAACTCCAAGGCAACGACGAAAATAACATACCACCCTAAAGGTTGAAGTTGGATTATCTTATAATTGACAGATCCTTTCATCCTTAACTTTGAAATTGTGAGCTCTATTTCGATGTTTATATTGTTTATAATATGCAGAAGGTATATAGCTTTATATCTTAATTAATGCTAAGATCTCTGCTTGTCAATCAAAAACGGTTAATACCCTAATTATTATCCTGAGCAAAACCAATGCGAATCCACGAGAAACGCACTACAAAAGGATATTATCGTCTACAGGGATATATTAAGGTGATGCGATAATAGTGTATATACACAAATAAGTGTGTCTATTGGAGAAATGTTGTTTTAATGTAAATTGTTATATTTAAAAATACTTCGAATTTTTGTAGTTTGCCGTTCGACGAAGTTTTAATTAATCTTAATAACATTTCAAAACATCTTATTTTTCAACTTTATTACTATTAGTAACACACACCGCCCTACAGAACTTTCAAGCTGAAAATAATATTAAAAGTTTATAAAGATTAATTTTCAACAACTTCGCATCGTTATTTCCAACCTAACTTAAGCAACTGATGCATTTATTATGTCGATAAATCGATATAAAAATAACTCCTCCCTTTTGAATGATGAAAGATGTATTAATTTAAGAAGCGAGACAATAGCAATTAGTCATTTCATCAGTAGCAGAAGATAATAATAATTAATATTCGGCAATTAATTCAGTCAAGTGTTATTTTGTCAAGTTTCATTTTGTAACTTTCTATATATGATGATAAATGGATAACATTAATTTGATTTTGCTGAAAATAGACCTCATGCTTTTGAAGATATTTAACTTAGTTAAGTTTGGAAGTGAAAGCAATTATTATAAATATTTTATGGTGTTTGGTGGGGAGAATGTGTAAAACAAAGGAAATCGTTTATGAAAATGAAAATTGATGTTTTCAAATAGCAATGGCCAAACTAGGAATATGCGGGCCCAGTAGCTGTATTTGTAATAAAATAGATGTGTTTTTCATAATTTATAAGGCAAACCTTTTTATCGTATATGTATTTGTGTCATTATTATAAAAACGAGTCAAAAGCTTTTGCTTGATCCACAGTCCAACAGAAACTGAAAACTATCAAATATCATTACAGAAACTACATCATATGCAGACTTGTAAAGGAATGCAATCTTTTATGACTTTAATATTTAGATTGTTTTCATTGAATGACATTTTCCAATCTCTAGTCTAAAATAAATAAAAAGATTGTCAGTCATTTTTCTCCAATCATTTGACTGCAATCAATTGATTTTTTCAGACTTTGACCATTCTTTCCATTCAATTGAAGTCTGTGCATTCTTAAATGATATTGCACTACACACTTTAGAATTTTGATTTAATCTCAGAAGTCTAAAATAATTGATTGAAAATATTGCAATCTTTTTAAGCTCAAATGATTGCTGACTTAAAGCCCCAATCTTAACATCAAATCAATGAATTAAATCAAATCTTTAAGTTTATGATTTATAATACTTCTTTTATTTTTTGAATTAAATCAAAACATTTGTTCCTTTTGAACTTATAAGTCCGTTTTACTCAGAGTTTTGAATTGGCAGAATTTCGAGGTTACAAATTTCATGCATACTGCTTGTTATAAAAAATCAAAACATGGTCTTCAACGGCCTACCAAGTTCAAAAAACATGAATACATTTTCAACATTTGTATTATTTCCAAGAAATATACAATTGATTGTGAAAAATTGTACAATTTGTTACAAAAACTGAACAAATTCGAAGATAAAAGCAAAAATGAAGGCATATGCTAAAAGATCAGAAAATTCTCAGAGTCACAGCCGACGAGCTTGATATCGCATGTGAGATCAATCGAGAAGACTCGGATTCGGACTCAGTTTTATATTTGAAAAAAAAGCGAGTTTTCTCTCTACAGTTCTGACTCAGTGAAATGAGAACGATCTCAAAGCTCTTTGTATGCACTTCCACTAGTTAAAACAGTAGTTTCTGTGCGGTCAGTCGAGTTAAGAGGGAAAAATGTCTTCTGAAATAGAAAATGGAAGTGTAATTATAAACAATAATGCTGACTATCTTAGTGAATTTCTAGTAACTGAAACTAAAAAAAGTTTTAATGGAGAAATCGCAGTTTTAAAGGCAAGAAAAAGTAAATTTCTGTTTTTAATCATAGAAGCATTTAAATCAAAATAGATTTAAAAAAAAACTGGAAAATAATTCTTAAGGACTGGGAAAAAGAATAATTGCTTATTTTGATGCTTGTACATTGTTCATCCGCGTTTCACATAGCTTGTACATTTGACAGAGTGTTTTTTTTTTGTATACGCACATGTTTACAATTTAGGCCTCTGTTACTCAACAACGTAGAAGGATATGCGGAAGGATTTAGGTGTGATACCTTTCAAAATACAGTTGGTGCAAGAATTGAAGCCGAACGACCTACTGAAACGTACAATTTTTGATAAATGGGCTCTTGGAAAGTTGGCCGAAGATCCACTTTTTACCGAAAAATTGCGCTTCTTCTATTTCTCCAGAAGTGTGTGGGAATTTGATCCAATCAGTTGCACGGCTTACAATTTTTGTTGGACTTGCTGTACAACCCTGGATATCGTTGATTGATTGACATCAATACCTTCACCAACACCGCTTTGAAATCCAGGATCTCCTACATAACGCACAAAAATTATCATTTTTTCTTGATGGGTCAAAGCACCACCTCTTGTTTCCGGATTGGGCAAAAAACTCATCTGTCAATAATTGCACACCTGTTTCACTAAATCTATACAATTTTCGAAAACCTTCACCAATTGGAAATCTTCTATTTTAATAAACACACGAACAAAACTCATTTTTTTCTCAATTGGTACGTAAATAAGCAGAATTATAGATTTTGGAGTAAATATCAGCCAGAAGAAAAAGTCACATGGGCTGGTGGCATCATTGGACCGTACTTCTTTAAAGATGATGTGAATCGTAACGTAACTGTGAATGGTGAGCGCTACCGTTAGATGATATCCAACTTTTTTTTGCCCGAAATGCAAGAGCTTGACTTGGCATGTGGTTTCAACAAGACTATGCCACATGCCACACATTTTTTGTGGAGCTATGTTAAACTCATATCTATTAAGACAAGCCCGCTTCAATTGACGCATTGGAAGACAACATTGAAGCATTTATTCGTGAAATACCGGTCGAAATGTTGGAAAAAGTATGCCAAAACTAGACTAAGCGGATGGACCATTTAAGACGCAAACAAGGTCAATATTTGCATAAAATAAACTTTAAACATTTAATTATATGGACTGTACTATCGATTCAAATAAAGATTTCATGCATATTTCTGAATTGTATGTGTTTTTTTTTTGAAAACTTTCTTATAGCTTTAAAAAAAATCACCTTTTAGATAGCCCATTCATATAGGCTATAAGCAATATAATATAAGGCTAAGACTAATAAAAGCTGAGCATCAATAAGGAATGCTTCAAAATTGTAGAGTTTTTGCTTAGAAAGTTTCCACTGCGTGCCCAGCCGAGGAAACGGTTAAAGTTCTGCTAAAATAATGTATGACAACATTTTCCATCTTTAAAAGTCCTTAAAAAAAGTCCGCGACAGCATAAGTAACTATTGTTTAATAAGTTGGCTCAATATAACCTTTTTATGCATTTTTCGGATAAAGAAATTTTCTGAGTCTACGAAAATTTAAAAAAGCATGAAATAATCTGCACATCTCATAGTATTTACCTCTACTAGATAAGTTCCAGAAGAGTTATTAATTCTTTCTTTTAAGCACCTAATTTGATTATATCTTTTTATCAAGTACTTGAAATCCTAATGGTTTTTGCATATTTAAAATATTTAAGAGTTTACTACTATTTTTTGCACAATTAATGGTTGCTGGGACAACATAACTTTAGAAAACAAATTTTGACAAATGAGGGACGTGGGCTTCTTCATCTAAAGTATAATAATCGTTTACGATTTAGACACTACCAAAATAAGTCTGTAAAATAAAACACTAATGTTGTAAAGAAATATATTTACGAACAGTTTTGTATTCCACATGAACAATTGCAAATTTTATTCTCCATACATCAAACCATGAAATATCCCAGAAATGCAACTTTCAAAGCTGAAGTATCCTTATGCTATACGCATTTGTATACAAAATCATGACTATCTTCCTTTTTCCGACATAGTATACGTTAACTTTACAACCGTAAGCTCGTAATAATTTGAATAATATACTAGCAAGACCGATTCGTTGTGACAGGGTGCACAATTTCTTTTTTGTAAGTTTTGAAAGGAAGGATACACTGTAGAAGCTATCTGGACCAACGACCAAGCCAAGTGTAACATAGAATTATTAAAAGCAAAAGATGCAACTAAAAAAATTGTATCCAAGAGATATCAATAACATATACGAACATTTTCCACTATCATTATAGTGAACTAAATTTATATGTATGTAGAAATACGAGTATAAATTTTATAGTTTAGTTTTCGTAAAGGTAAAATATGATATTCATGCATAAAAAGCTTTATACGGATGTTATAGCGCATATAATACTCTTCAACGATATTCACCCCGCAGGTATAAAAATAGAATATAAATTCAAAAGAGAGGATAATGCGACAAAACTTGGCACAGACAAACACACCATCAACAACAAAAAGTAAAAAATAAAAATAAAAAACGAAAATGAAAACCAAAGAAGTGAAAGAATATTTTTTTTATTTTTTATTATTTTAAGTTTTCATAAAACGTCACTTTCAAATTCAAATTAATGAAAGTGTCAAGTGCACACACTTTTAAAAGTCTTTATGTCAACTCAAACGTTAAGGTAGGTATCTATATTTATACTTTCACACGAACACATATACAGTTCTGTTATAACTTATAAGCAACATGAAACAAAGACAAAAATTCCAAACAAAAGCGGCAACCCTGGAAACAACGCCGCTTGCATTTCCGTCTTTCTTTTATGTCTCAAGAAAAGACAATTATAAAATTCTGGTAAAATCTTTCTCACCCGAAGAAGAAAGCTTTGTGTAAAATATTCCAAAAAACAAAAACAAAAATGAACACCAGAAGTTGGTTGTCGGGAAATTTTTTAAAACGAAACAAAAAGAATATAAAGGGAACTAAGAGATGGATAACATTAATGTCACAATTTTTTACGATGAGAAGGATAAAATGTATCTATGCATATACATGAAGGACGAAAATGTAGCACATTATATTATCTTTTTTTATGGTCCAGAGATGAATTTAAATTTGCATTGAAGGTTTTTTGATTCTTGGCTTTTTAAGAGCCATCAAAAAGTTAGTCCTGATTTATGTAACCTCAATCTTAGTGCAAATTATAGTAATTTTTTTTTAGTATTTTCCACAAAACGATCTATTAAAAAACTTATAATTTTGTGTTGTATTGTAATAAAGGTTTTTTGGTATAGTTAAATATTTCCATTTAGAAGCAGATAAGAGTTTGTACTAATTGAGAATTTAGAAATAGAACTGGACATAGAACGGAGCCTTGAGACACACCAGAATGTTTTTCTTCAATTTTAGATGTAAAGCCATTTAATTAAAAATTAAATTGCTTGATCTCGAAAATAGATCACCAAATCGAATAAACTTTCTAAAAAGATTTGTTGTTCGTGTTCTTCTACACATTTATCATGTTTAAAATTAATTAATTATCGTTTTGATAACACTCGAAAGGAGGAATAGTATTTGCATTGTGCAATCACTCAATATTTGAGTGTTTTTTCAAAGGACATGTTTCAAAAATAATATAACACTGGTGAACAAGGATTTGTGATTGACAACCAAGTTTTACTTTTCTGAAGGTTTTTTTTTCTGGCTTAAGCCGCTAAATATTACTCTTTCATTTCAGATTTTTGATTTTAACATTCGAAAACCAAATATAAGGATTGTTTAAGGCAGTGTGAACGAATTTATTTTCTCAACAAAACGTTATTGGTTTCTCCCATCTTAAGTATTCAATTTAAACACTTTCAGTATTCCATAAATATTATAAAGACTATATTTTGTTACATTAAAAACATCATATCATGCATTTTTGAAGAGGTATGCTTCAAAAACTTCATCTAATGAAAGTTATATAGGACCAAATATTAATTCAGTTCAATGAAATCCTTTGGAAAACCTTTGCTTTACTTTTTATATTTAGTGTTTGACCTATCTTTGAAAGGAACGATAACACCACAAGATATTGATATATTCTGAAAGATTTAGTGCATAATACACCACTTAGATTTCATTTTTAGTAAGATAACAATCTCAAGCACTCTATAAATTGGTGATTTCCTGTTTTCCAAATAATGGAATCTCTGTGGTACCCTAGTCATCTCCATACCCTGATCTCAAACTGACTGAGAAACCTTGAGCGGGTGTGAAAAACTCTCCAGTCATATAAATAAATAAATTGGTTGGCGCAGTAGTCCGTTGAGAACTAGGACCTATGTAGGGACTTCCAACACTCTCAAGCATTCCTGTGTGAGAGTACTGTTGTCAGTCACCATGATTTTAATAATAAACACCAACTATGCCTTGAAATACAAAATCAATGGAATGCCATTTTAGTAAGCAAATGCCAAAAAATACCGGGAAACTAACGTATCGAAAAAAATGGTTTGTGTTTTGGATACGTTTGTTCCAATACACAAACCATATTTTTTGATATATAGTTTTCCCATTATTTCGTATTTTATTATAATAGAAAATCAAGTTTTACAAACAATTAACATTTCTATTCAATGCAAATAAATTTCTTTTGACACCTTATTCTTTAAAAGTACCCGTGGCATGATGGTTAGTGCGTTGGACTGTAATACTAGAGGTCTTGGGTTCACTCCCTGTCTATGCCATCTTAAGTTTTTTTCACGGGTACTGCCTCTAGCGAGGAATTGACAAATCCTTCAAGAGTAATTCTTGTCATGAAAAAGTGCTTTCTCAAATTAGCCGTTCGGATTCGGCCTAAAATTGTAGGTCCCTTCCATTCCTGACAACAGTACTCGCACACAGGAATGGTTGAGAGTTGTAAGTCACAAGGCCCTAATTCACAACGGACTGTTGCGCCACCCAATTTATTTATTTATTCGTTAAAATTGGATAAGTGTGCTAGCTAGGAAAAGATAAACTTAAAAATCGAAAATGTCAAGTTTTCTAAAATATCTAAAAACAAGTTAGTGTTTTGCTTTCCCTATTATTTTAAACAGCTGTGTTAATATTGAAATGATTCACCTTAATGCTTTAAGGCATATTACCTATTAAAGTTTAAAGTTGTAACCACTGGGGCTACAGAACTTTAAAACTAAAAAAAATTATCATAATCCTTAAATTTAAATAAAATCTAACATTTTTCTAAATAACTTACCAAATCGCATTGATTATGAGTATTTTATTTACTTATTTATAAAAGCTTACCTGAAAAGAGAAAAAAGAAAATGTTTCATATTAAATTTTAAAGTATTTTTGTTTTAAATGGGTACGAAAACAAAATAAACCTCAAAACGGAATAATATGAAAAATAAACCCCAAGTAACATAAAGCGAGACTGTTGCTCCTAAAAACCAATAATTTAATTGCAAAAGAATTTATACCACTTTGATTCTGAAAACCAAATAGTCACACTTAATCTGCCATCTGTCATGAAGCCTACAAATCCTACGAGACTATAGTGCCCTCACATTCATCACTACACTAAATCTGAATTGGCTGTCGGCCGTGCTTCGGCCCCTACTCTCTATATCTCTTAACTCCACTGCTCATCTGACATTTAATACCATAAATGTCATCATTATCATCGGCCTAAATCTCTAATCATCAATTAACATTATGAACATATCCGCCCCCAGTCCCAGTCCCTGTCGCAGTCGCCTGCTGCCAGAGTGTCATAATTAGCAATCTAACGCAATCTAATAAATAAATAAATGTGAAATTAATTTCTCACCTATGGGCTTGTCGTAGACATATGTATGTATACAAAACGTATATATCTACAAATAATGGTACATGATCTATAAGCATCACATGATGGTTATTATGGTGGTAGAAAGGACTCAGCATAAATATTAAAAATAATAACGTTATACCCACTCATGAATTGTTCGGTCGGATATGTGTGTCCTTTAGAAAAAAAAATAATTGGAAAATGTATTTCATTCCCCTAAAGAGTGTTATATGGAATGTCAGTGCTAGACTATAGTCCTAGTGCTATATTTGAACGAACAGGACATGTTCAACATTATGATGCTCCTACAAGTGCTGCCCAATTCAGAATCTCGCAGCACAGTTCTCACAACTCAAACTATATAGGACGTTGACGAGGCTATAGCTGACGGTGGTTGTCATGAAATCCAAATTCACATATAATTATGCGAATATGTCATTCTCATCAAGTACTGGTTGGTTGGTCGCATCGCAACTTAATGGAGCATCAACTATCATCAACATCATCATCAGCAACTAGAGGAGCAGAACAAGAACCAAAGTGGAACCTAGGTTGTTCAAATAAAAATAAAATAACTTCAACTCGTCCTCGTCCTCGTCGTAACTGTCCGTCGTCGTGCCACATCACCAGTTTCTCTTTCTACGACTGCTCACGCTCCCACTCCAGGCTCTTCTCCCCTTGACAGGCTATACGAGTAATGATGTCAACATTGAATTTTTGATGAAGTACTTTTCCAATGGAAACTTGTTACACGCTCCCAGAACTCAGAACCCAGCCAGACGTACACATGCCGTATAAAAGCTACGCCAGAGACAGTACGTTCCCCTATGTCTTATATTACACCAAGCCCCCTTCTTATTCTACCCTTACAAAAAATAACATAAAATAATGAACAACGTTTTCGGGTATGTCAGATGCCAGACGTCTGGGGGCTGGGCTGAGTCTTCAGTTTCATCTCCATCTTCATCTTCTCAAAAACCCAGGACATCAAGGAGACGCAAGCAAGAATGTTCTGTTCACAAGCGTGTAAATGAAATTGTCCTTCTAAATATCTTGTGTTTGTACAATAGCACTTATCAAAAGTCGACATTATCAGGACAACGACAAAACGATTCTTTTTATGGGATACTTTTACGCTGCTGCTAGAGACGAGTGCCAGAACATCCTGTTGGCCAAGTCCATTCCGCGTGATGTTAACATATTTCCACCAAATAATTCTTTTCTCCTTAAATCTAATGTGAGATCATTGAACGAACGACTTTTGGGGAGTTCGGTGAGGAAAATTCGAAAAAAATTTTAAACACCAGAATGAATCGGACGTTCTTGCTTTTAAAGTTCAATTTCTTGAATTGAAGTTTTTGTTTTAGAGTTTTTAAAAGTCATTATAAGACATTTTTAAAAATAAGGCTTTTTATTTGTTTGGACATGGAAAATTGTTCACATAAGTCGTTAAACCGGTTTTTGAAAGGTGTCAATATTTTTAAAACTTCGAACATCAATAAATCTTAAAATGTCATTTTTTTACGAATCCAAAACGTGTTCCCTTTTTACGTACAATATAAAGATGCAAAGACTGCTAAGCCCCATTCCTTTTTCGGTAAATTCAAATGATTTTTCTTTCCCCCTCCTCCTGATTCCTTTTTTGAGAATTTATAGCAATTTACTTGAAATCGGTCAATAGCCTTAATGATAATAATATACGAAAGGAATTTCACGCAACCATATTATAAGATGTCTGGCCTTGAATTGAGGTGAACCTTGAAGTTTGGTCTCTTTTGTTCAGTCGATAAGATGGTGGATGCGTTCCGTTATATATGCAGGGATACTGAAGGATATACATAGATTCCACTGAATTTGTTCTTTTTGTTTTGAAAAGTAAAAGACAGAAAAAAAAATAAGGACAAAATAAAAATAAAACTAATTTTCTAAGTAATAGTTTAGTGGAGCTGAAAGTTAACAAGGGTTTTATGACCCATATAAAACCAGGAGCTGTTTTTCTTCTTTTTTTTAATTCTTTGTTTTGCTTGTTTTTCACATCTAAAAAAAAGGTAGCTTATCAAATTAAATAAACGAAATTTACATTCAAATTAGTTTTGGTGTTTTTTAAAAGAATTGTATAAATTGCATTTCAGGTTGGTTGAGTTGATGTTTTTAATACATGCAAATTTTAGGTCTAACTCAATATTAGTATTTGGATGTTTAAAATGTTCTTCTACTTAAATTAATTCAGAAATTTACTAAATATCAATGATACCATTTAGATTTTTTCTTCATTTTATTTTATTTAGAATTAATCCAAAAAAATTAAGTCCTTTTTCCTTTATAAATAATATTTTCATAGAAACTCGATGGCACAGTCCATACTTGGAAAATAGAAAGCAGGTTACCTTAACCAAATGATAAACCCCTAAATACACTTAAATTGAATATCTTTTATAAAATTTGTGTATATTTTATAGACGATTAAAAACATAATTGTTCATAATTAAATTCCAGATAAAAATTCCTACAAAATGTGAAATAGCTCCAAAAATGGGCTGGAACAAAAGTGAGCTAATCTTAGCTAAAATGTGAGCTTTCACTTCCAGTACAGTAAAATAGATGAATTGGTTTTTGAATTTCTTTTTCACTGTCGACACATTCTTAGACTTTTTCGAATGAGGTACTTGAATAGAATATTTTACAAAACTAAAATTTTGCAGCTCTTACAATTTATATCCGAGACATCAACCTTTTCAAAAGCTGAAATAGAACTTGCTTCGAAAGTTTCTATACAAAATAAATAAACTTGACAAATTAAAGTCCACAATTCATTTTTAAAAGCTTTCAAGTTGAACTGACACTAAATTCAACCTAATAAGAATACGGATTTACGAAAAAGCTCTTACATTATTTGATTGAATTAGTTCCTGAAAGATTTATTTTTATTTTATTGAAAATGAATACAAACAAAGTATATTTTTAGTTTCATAAGCTTTCAAATCTTTGTGTATTAGAAAAAAAGCTTTTAGATTTTTATTTGAAGCTTTGCCTATCTTCAATGCGCTCCACATTCCACAATTCATTTTCTCAAGTATAAAAAGCTCTAAAATAAAAGTAAGCTATTTTTATAAATCATTAACTCTTTTTCTGTTTCTGAAGATGGATGTTAATTTTTATTGAACAACAAATATTTAAATTTAAAAATTCAACATTGTTTTCTTATTGAACAAATTACATGAGAGACCGACAATTCCAGGAGAAGATAAGTTTTGAAATATGTAAAATATAAGAAAACCCATTCTATTGAGTTTATTTAAAATCTAATTTTAAATTGATTTCAAGTCTTAAGTTATTCAAACAATTGATTTAAATGTTAATAAAATTATTATAGTAAGAAAACTATGTCAATTTGACGTAGTTTTCGACTCTAAAACCTTTTAAATCGACTTAAAACTCTCTTGGATGAAACCAATTATAAAGAAGAGTTAAAAGATTTGAAATATTAAGACAAATAAGAAGCTCATAACACTTAAGTTTTTGATCTTATCAAAATCTGAAAACCTTCTTTTATTTTGATAGAAACGTCTAAAACAATAACTGAACTTAGAAAATGGTTTTAATTTTATAGTGATCGTTTTAAAGGAATTTCATTAGGAAAGTTAAAAATGTCTTATCAATGGTCTTAATTACCTAAATTTACAGTTGTTATCATTTAAACACTTTAAATCTTGAAATAAACGTACAAGTTAATAATAATTTTAACTTAATTTAAAAATTAATAAATTGGGTGGCGCAACAGTCCGTTGGAAACCAGGCCTAGTGACTTACAACTCTCAACCATTCCTGTGTTCGAGTACTGTTGTCAGGAATGGAGGGGACCTACTGTTTTAGGCCGAATCCAAATGGCTAATTTGAGAAAAAACTTTTTCATGACAAGAATTATTCTTGGAGGCAGTACCCGTGAAAAGAAAACTTTAGATGGCACAGGCAGGGATCAAACCCAAAACCTCTGGCATGAAAATCCATCGCACTAACCAACATGCCACGGGTACTACTAACTTATTTGTTTTTATTACTACGAAGGCAAATGTTTTCACTATTCCAAATAAAGTAAATCCATAAGACAGCAAATTTCGCAATTTCAAAAATTCTATTGAGAAAACCATCACTGCACATAAAGGGGTTCGTTACTTTTCCCTTCGGAAGTAGTTCTCAATTTAATTGATTCTATATACGATGACGTCACACAAATCAGGACGAATATTTAAAAGCCGCATAACATTAACTACTTATTCCATTTTTTTTGTATGCACTTCTTGTGATGAACCTTATATGTTAAGTGATTTCATGCATGAGAAGGACAACTTGAACACGTGCAAGGCTAAATTGCCGCAGCATATTTGATATATGAAAATCAATAAGCTATAGAGTGAGTATAGGCTAGGGGGCTATACCTATAAGAGAAGGGTTATTCAATAAAAATAAAACTTAAAATAAAAATGAGAAAATGTTGCATATGCAATGCAGTTGTTGATGGTCACACAAATAAACGTGACTTTTGTATCCTTGCTGCTTGCTGATTCAAGTTTTGCTTGTTTATTTTGCAAAACTCTTTCAAAAAACAGAATAAACGTCAAGTTCACTTATGGCACCGTTGCTGTTTTAATTGACCTTTATCAATAATAAACTGCTCTAAGTACTTGCGGCAAATTGAGCCTTGTGTTTTTTTTTTTCAAAATAGACGATGGCGGAAAAGTCTTTAGTAATTAAGAAAGCTTTTCTTTTTTCCTTTTTTTCAGTGTAAATACTGACACAGTTGACACATTGCCAGTAAAAGTGAGTCTTTGGAAATAATCCAATTTGTAAATTCTCAAGGCATTCGCATTTAAAGCTCAATTTTTGTTCGATAATTCTAAGATTTAAAGTCAAATTCTTTTCCCGTTGATAATCTTGTGTTAAATGAAAAGATCAGAAGTTGATAAATTTATACATTTTATTGTTGATTTAATAAGCCAAATAAATGGATTCAGAGGTTCCTACAACTCTCAGGGACTTCACAAAACATCTCAACAATCAAGGACGTATTTGTTCAGCTTTGCACATAGCTTCTTTGCACATAACTCCATTTCGAAGGAAACAAGGACGAAACATATGGTTGCAGCAATTAAAATGAAAAAATCTTGAAAATTTCATGATGGCCATTTGGTTGAAGGAATGAAGGTACCTTACACACCTCTGAGTAGTTTACGTGGATCATGCATTGGGCATGTTGAAAAGAAAAAAAGGAAACGAAATTCACAGCTTCGTCCTTTTTTCAGTTTTTTGTAAATTTAACGGACACCATACCTACCACCTCAATGAATTATTGATTTCTGTATGGTTGTACTGTTAATATTTTTCAAAACTTGCAATATATCCGTGTATACCCGAAAAATGCAATCATTGAACCTGAGTATATAAAAGGTACAACACAGCAGGTGTGCGGTAGACCGATGGGATAATTCCCTATCCCTCGGAAAACCCATTGAAAGGATGCAAGCCCCTATGTGTGTTGGTGTGTAGGTAGGTACGAGTACATCGTACATAGTATATCATAATTTAACTCCAACTCATGTGGAAAATGGAGATCTAACCTGCCAACTGCTGCTACTATCCTTTTCATGATTAGTATGCCACTGCCAGGCCAGGGACAGGACACTATATCTATGGGAGTTGTCGTCCTTTTATAGTTGTTGTTGCTGTTGTTGGTAGATATGTTGTGCAATGTGGACCAACAAATATAAATTAAGCTACTGGATGATTTTATTATTTTTTTGTTTGGTATATATTGGACGTGTGTGCCTGCCTTTACTCCCAGGATATGAAAAGGACCAAATAATAGCAACTCTAAGAGATAGTGTCCACAACTTTTACAGTATACCTGTGTATAAAGTTACTCTTTATTTTACATATATCTTGATAACATTTTTTTTCAGGTTTGTCGTCTTTTATAAAAGAGGCCGAAATGTTTATTTATTTATGTTTATATTTATCAGTTTAAAAATGCATTTTTTTGTTGTTTGCTTGTTTGAGATTTATTTTATTATATTGTAATGCCAACACAGCGTGATGATAGGAACATATTTTTCCAATTTATTTATTTAATGTTTTTCTTTTGATGTTGAAAAGAAGAAAGATTTTTTTTTATAAATTGAAGTTTTAACTCGATAAAAGGTATGAGTGTGTTTTTCTCGTGGTTTAAAATTCAATTTAAATAATAAAATTAAACAAGTCAATTTTGTTTGAAATCTAAGAGAAAAATATTTTAAAAAGTTGCGAATTAAAAGTGATATGAACGTAGGCATTCACAGTAAAGTAAGAATTAAAGGAAAAATCAAGCTACGTAAAACCGAACATTATGGCTCTTTTTGGGCTAATTTAGTGTTCGAAACTACACTGACCCGTGGAATGATGGTTAGTGCGTTGGACTGTCATTCCAGAGGTCTTGGGTTTGATCCCTGCCTATGCCATCTAAAGTCTTTTTCCCGGGTACTGCCTTTTGTGAGAAATTGACAAATTCTCCAAGAGTAATTCTTGTCATGGTTTCGGCTTTAAACTGAAGGTCCCCTCCATCCCTGATAACAGTACTCGCACACAGGAATGGTTAAGAGTTGTGAGTCGCTAGGGCCTGGTTCTCAATGGACTTTTAAGTCAACCAGTTTATTAATTTTAAATCACACTTTGCACAAAAATACCCCCCCCTCAAACTATTAAAAAACACACATTTCTAACTAACAATTTGATAATTGAAAATAATGTTTTGGAGCCTTTTAAAAACTATTAACATAAAAAAAGAAAACTTCAAAGATGGAGAACTTAGCCCTAATTTTTGAGTCTATCTCTATGTCTTGTTTAGTTGCCATCCTGCCAAATATGCAAGGACAACACTAGCCTAATAGGTCTGTAGATTGATTTCGTCAGCCTTTAATTTTAAACTCGTGGTGTTCTACACTTTGGAATCAAGTTGAAAGCATAACAACTAATGATGGAGGATTTAAGTTATATTTTGGTGCTTCATTTTATTAAATACAAAATACAAATCTATTATTTCACATTGAAAATTAAATCGAGAATTTCAAAGCTTTAGAGACTTTCTAAAAAATATTTGGATATTTTATTTTAGTACAACTTATGTGTTCTTATGTTTGTATTAGATTTACATTGTTTTGGTATTTTCTTTTTGTCAACACTAATTTCGACATTACACGACCGTTTTGTGTCACTGTCAAACATTTAAAATTTGGTATACAATTTAAATACGAATCGTCTTACAAACGAATAACGCTCGCAAATTATTGAATTTTATTATCAAAATTTGAACTGTTTTAAGAAAGTTCATGGCGCACTTATTCTGTTTTATTCGGGGTATAATTAAACATTACACTACCAACACGTAGAGTGCCAGTGTTACTGATGACCTAGAATTATTCGGCACCGTTCAAATTAATTCTGGCCTTGGGATTGCATTCCGTGGAAAATTTTGCAGACACATTTTGATGTAAGGCCTTTTAAAATACACCCGGTAAACAGAACCCGATCTACCTTTTACAACACCCAATTTTCGGAAAAAAAGCTTTCGACATTTTTTTTAAGTCGAAAAGTTCTTTATTCTTATTATTGAATTCATATATAACATTGCGCTCGAATACATAGACATAGTTAACAATAATGTTGTATAATATGAATAGTTAGTGACAACAATTATTTTTAAAAAACAGTAATGCTGCCACATCGATTTTATTTTGTGTGAGGTTACAAAAAATATAATGGTTCATAAAAATAACAGTGCTCTTGATTTTATAAGTAAAAAGTGTTAAAAATTCAATTTTTTTTTATTTTACGATAAGTAAATTTCACTATTCAAAGTTTCAAGTATTTATAACTTACTAGCATATAAAAAATTAATAAATATTTGCTCAAAAATAAACAATGGGACGGTCAAGACTTTGCAAAGAAGAAATTCGAAAACTGCGTTTGGAGGGAAAAACCTACCAAAATATTCAATCAGTAGCGCCTTAAAATGGCAAAATTACCCGATAACGAGAGGCCCAAAAAGAATGACTTCTGAAAGAACTGACAGAAAAATTTTTCAGCTAGCAAAACAGATCCCTGGAATAGGCTTTTGGAAAATAAGAAATTGACTTCAACTGTCTGTTAGCGCTGTCACAAAACGAAGACGTCTTTTGAAGCGAAGTTACCAGTCCACGCAAGGTACCATTCTTGACGAAAAGGCATGCGTCAAAGAGAATGGAGTTTGCCAAAGTGCATAGAGAATAAGCAAAAGAGAAATAGAGCAGTGTTCTGTGGAGCGATGAAAGCAAAGTCGGCCTTTTTGGTTCCAAGGGTCCCTGAGAATATGTGAGAAGACCCCAAAATGCAGCAAACGATTCACGGTACACTATAAAAACAGAGAAGCATTATGGAGGAAAAATTATGATATGGGTTTGTTTCCCATACTACGGGGTCGGGGTCGAGTATGTAAAAATTATCGAGGAGGTTAGTTATCCTATGCTGAAGAGGAAATGCCGTTGATTTGGGTATATACCAATAAGACTATGACCCAAAGCAGAAGAAGTTATCCGTTATGGAGTGGCCCGGTCAATCCCCCGACCTTAACCCTTCGAAAATTTGTGGAGGGATGTTAAGAACGCAGTTCAATATAGATGCCGAGGTAGTCCAAAGTCTTAAAATTTTACCATTTCAAAACAGCTTCTTCTGCATTGAACATTGGGATGGTATGATTGAGTATGGTGACCATTACATTCAACTTAAAGTAACTTATGATTGAGGCAATCGTGAGAATGAAAAAATATTGGTACGTCCGAAGAGATGCTGAAAATCATTAACTTTGTTTTGCTGCTCACAATAAACTCATGTTTAGCAAACCAAAATCTTAGCAAGTGAACATCATAATTAATATCTGAAATTATATTAAAAGAACTAGGTCATCGGAAAAGGCTCTGACTTCACCTCGGAAAGGAAGTGAAAAAATTGAATTAATATAAACCAAGACTAAAATTGGGCCCAGCACTGATCCCTGTTGGACTCCCAAAAGACTTTTTTCAGAGGAACTTATGCTGCACCCAACTTTTACATTGTGCCATCTAATCTTTAGATAAGACTCCAGTCATTTCCAAATGAATCCACGAAAACAAACCAATTTTATACAGTTTATCTAAGAGTAGGTTATGATCAAAGGCTTTAGTAATGTCTACTAAGAGTATAGCACATTTTTTTTAGCATCTAAACCTTCTTGTAGAATGCAGCAAAATTCTAGAAGAACCTCCTCAGTAGAAAACCCAGCCCTGAATCCAAATTGAAATGGACTCAAAAAGTTTATTGTATTAAGGTAAAACCCAATTCTTGTTTTAAAAACCTTCTCAAACAATTTCGATATTGACGACAGCAGAGTTATTGGTCTATAATTTCCTTTATCTATTTTCCTTCCTTTTTTGAATAATGGAACCATCATAGCTTTTTTAAACCATCAGGAAATTTTCCAGCATAAATGCTTAAGTTAAAAATGTGTGTCAATATATCTTCCAAATTTGGCCTAACCTTTTAAAGCATTATATTAGATATTTCATATTTGCCTTGAGAAGTTGAATAGTTTAACGAGTTTATTGTTTTAAGTATTTCAAGTCCTGTAATAAGCTTAAAAAAGAAACTGTTTGGACTTATATCATAGCAACAGTCAAATGAAGTCTGTACACTTTCAGAAAAAAAAAACTATTCCCAACAGACGCAGAAAAGGAACTTAATTCATCCGCCACATCTTTTGCATTCGATAAAACAACTATACCATTTTTTAGTACAATGTTATTGTTGCCAACTTAAGTACTATTAATGACTTCCCATTCCTTTTTTATGTTGCCCTTTGCCATATGGATTTAAGATTGATAAAATGAATATTTTGTTGTTCTTATTTCTTCGTTTACTTTTTTACACAGCCTCTTATACCTGGTTTTCAAACTTAAATTCATCGGATGTTTCAGACATCTTTTGCCTAATTTATTTTTATGTTTAATTTTTTGATCAGTGATGAGTTTACCCAAGGTTTGAGGTATTTATTTTAATTGTTCTGCATTAAAGTACAAGTTGATAAACTTATGTGTTCTTTAAAAATTTTAAGAAATAAATCATAGGCAGTGGATACTTCACTTTCAAATATGACGCTATTCCAATTTTCATAAAGTAATCTACTATTTAAAAGTTGATAGTTCACTGTGGATTTCAACATTTCTGTGAATGGTTGAATAAAATAGAAGAGTTTCATTGTGGTACAACTGAGACGGTGCAACACCCCACACTGAAAGTATAATAAAGGACTAAGCTTTAGATCAGACGATTTGAAGTAGTTTTTAGGAATTCTGTTAAGACTCTATAGCGACAATCTTGCTTGGATTGACGTACTGAAAGTCAAAATTAAAGCATTTGAAATACGAGCATTTTAAACCAAGCTGTGACCAACATTTGCATGAAATGATCCTTAAACATTACATTTGCGGAACTCATAATTGCAATTTCAGAGCGCTTAACCTTGAAATTTGGTTGAGTTTAAAAAGTCTAGGAAACTTTGAGGTTCGGTCTTAATTCTTAATTCGAAAAGTTAAATCGTTAGTTAGTATTCTTAAGTTCTGAATTTCCTAATAATTTTTTTTTGTTGTTTGGCAAAAACCCCTTAAGAGTAATATTTCCATCTCAAATTCTGCCTAGAAATGCCACAAGTTCAAGGTAAAAGAGATTTGTGAACTCATCTATAATAGGAGCTCGAAATTAGTTAAAAAAGTGAGCTTTTAATTCAACCATCGGAATTTCGAAATTCATCAGTTAAATTTAGTAAAAGATTAAAGAAACTGTTCATTAAACAACAATTATTATTCGTTGATTCAATGAATTGGTTTATTAAACAAAGTTAATTTATAAAATAAATATTTTTTGAGTCATTTAAAATGTTTGTGCTTTGATGACAGATTTGTCAAAAATTTCATGTGCTACAACGCAAGGCTTCCCTAAAGACCTTAAACATCAAAGATTAGATCACTTTGACATAGTTTAATGAAAAATTTCACTTTGTTCTTATTTTTGTAGATTTGTATGGATAGTTTTTTGATATATGGCATCAATGTAAATGCAGATTATTCCTCCCAAAGGCTTAAACATAACATAAAAGATATTCTGAAGACAAAACTTGTTGAACTGGAAAAAAAAGACTAACAGAAGGCTAAATCACATCACAATACGACCGGCCATGTATGAGCTTACAATTACAATCGTATAGGTTGACTGTAATCTTTTCTATGTACGTTTGTACTTTTAGAAAGGTTTGAACAGACAAGTAAAATAAGAATGAACTAGGTTATGTACATTTTTATGGGAACATGAGTAAAAGACACCAATAATCGCTAAAATAAAAAAGAAAGAAGAAAAGAACAAACTTCTATATATGTATAAGTTTGTTGGGTATTTCTACACTAGAAAAAGAGACGTCCTCGAATTTATAAGGGTTGATAGTTAAAACAATGAAGTTGACGAAGATGGCTAGATTTGCTATGAGTTGGGTATGGATACCCGTATATGTGCTCTTTCTCTGTACATTTGCAGATTTGTATTGCATTCAAATCGAATAAAAAGCTAAAAAGCACACAGCAAATAACACTCACTATATAGAGTGGGTGGTAGAATAGGGGATGATGGTCTACCCGCCTGCACCCTGTTTCTGTACTGTTGGGTGCTGTTGATGTGACTCTGCGACAAAAATAACGAAGCAGAGAATATCGGATGAATAGGCAAATTGCTGAATAAATGTGCTAAAGTTGTTGTTTTGTTAATTGCTCGAGAATGGTCTTTTCCATTTCCATTTCCAACCCCTACCCTCCCCCTCTAATCCTAAATAAGGGTGTATAACATGACAGAACTACATATGTACGCGAACCAGGATTAATGCTCTCAATTTCGTTCTAACTTACTTTAAATGAAGATACGGATTTACCATTAGAAAAGAGAATTACACTGATGGTACATCGGGCACACTCTAGATGAGGTGAAAAAGATATAGAGACGGAGTGAGAGAGAGAGAAAGACATAATGTGACTCAATGAGATTTTAATTGGTACGTACGGGCAATGACGAAACCAAAAGGAAAGGCGAAATTATTTCGACGGGTCTGATCTTTGGGGACCGTTAACCTCGGAAATATACGTTGTGGTTGTGCCACAAAGTGCTCTGTCGTCGTTGTCATCGTCGTTATCGAATGTATGATAACGGATATTATGCAATTGAATGAAATTGCTTCAGCTAAGGTATATCCGTTTTTCTATATGGCTTTTTGGAGTGTCAGTTAAGCTAAAGTGGGTAAGGATACTACATCCTTGTAACCACTGTATTATGGTTTTGAATTCCACCATTCCAATCCACTATCAGCATACAAGTAATTCCAAATTATTCAATTCAAAGAGTTGTTTCATGTGTTACTAATTAAATCTCTATTTAGTCTACAACACAAAACCCTTAGAAAGGACCTCGTACAAAAAAAAAATTACAAACCATGCACACAAATCTAGAGAAATTCCTTTGTGAAATTAATTTTTATGATTTCAAATTGGTTTTGTATTCTCGTTGCATTTGACTTCCCATATTTTGAGAGCTATTTGTTTGATTCCTCTTTAAAATTGATGCTATAATTCCGCATATCCTTCAAAAACGAAAGAGCAAAAATCCTGTTTTTGTTTCTGACAATTACTGAACCATCAATCAAGTGAAATAGTTTTAAAGCTATTTGATTTTTGTTCTTTTCTATTTTATTGTTGAGAATTTTCGTTTTCGTAATAAAACGTTTAAGCTTTTGAATTTTGAGTATTTACACCCAGGACACTATATACAATTCCTTCCAAGAAGAAACAGAAACATGTTAAAAGAATTCAATTTACATGCAACAACGACAAATCTAAATACACAAATAGCATGTTGTTTGAAAGTAAAATGAAACTACATATTTTCCTTTGTGTATCATCAGCATAGAGAGAGATGCGAGAGCTCGTTCCAGTCCAGGAAAATTCCGCAACTTCTGTTCTGTCTTCTGTGTGTTTTCAAATCGAGCTCCAGAGCTCAGTCAACAACAATACTGATGCTGCTTACTGCCTTTGGGTATTCCCGTTTTTCGTTGTTACTTTAGTTTTTTTTTCTATACATACATACAGATAGACATATGTGTATCATAGTATCTTTATCCCGAAATGGAACTTATTCTGAAACTTGAATGTGTTGTATACACATCATCCACACATATCCAAAAAGCCTATACATAAGTTTTGTGTGAATAATGCAGGCAGGCAGGAATGAAAATATCTTTTCAATTATATATATTTTTTTATTTCGAGCTTTCAGCTAAAAGAGGGAAGTTTTAAGTTGACACGTTCTGTCAGGACGTATAAATATGTATGTACTGCACATACATATGTATATATAGTTATAAAGGATAAAATGTTCGTGTAGTTTTTCCTTTCTTTACTTTTTTTTATTAATAAATGTTTTGAAATGCCTTAATAGGATTTCAAAAAAAGAGGAATAAATACTTTTGGCAATCTTTTGAAAGCTGGATGAGATTTAAATTTAGATACATATATGAAAGTAAGATATTTAGGTGAATTTTGTTCTATTTAAAACAGAACTTGAAATAAAGTTTTGCATCAAAAAATGTATATAAAAAGATGTTAAGAACATTTTGGAATGGGGACAAATTGTGAAGAGACTTACATAAACTTAGAATTACATAATTCTATAAAGGTAATTTATGTATACATCACGTTCATACGGGCATTAGTGGAATAATAATGTAATTACTCGGAAAGGAAGGGAACTGTCAGTTTTTGTAAAAAAAAGTGCGTATACGCCCAGAAGTCCATTTTTAAAAATAAAAGATAAAACTATTTTATTTACAAAAATTAAGCATATTATACTCCAAAGTGTACATACATAGTTCAAAAACTTATCAGGAGCCATTATCTGTACTTCGTTTGGGAAAGAAACGACTAATATGCGACCGTGACCGAAAACTTTCTATACATATATGACTATGACTATATGACCTTCATAAGTAAGTCTCCATTTTCCAGTTTTAACAAATACTACGTCAAAAAATTAACTTTTTCTGAAGGTTCCGAAATTTTTTTTATTAAATATTAATTTATAATTTGATGAAAAACTTAACTTTTTACTATATCAAATACATAAAATACTGGGGAAATTATCAAAGGAAATGGTTTGTGTATTTGAAAAAAAACTAACCATATAAAAAACCATTTCATTTCCATTGCGTGAAACTGTGTTTCATATATTTTGGGATGAGTTGTTCTTCACGTTGCGAGCGGAGTAAGCATGAGCTAAACGCTACAACCTACGATGAATCGTGCGGAATGTTTTTGAGGAAGGGGATGGTTTGAACGCAGACCATCCCTCAAGGACAACTCATACCGGTAACAAAAACTCCCCCCAAGCAAAATGCAGCACTGATTTTGAACCTGTTTGAGTTCCGGGTTAATTCAAAGGATTTTTAAATAATTCGTATCAAAAATATAAAATACTGGGGAAATTATCAAAGGAAATGGTTTGTGTATTTGAACAAAATAATCGAATGTACAAACCAATTTTTTTGATAAGTTAACGTGAAGCTATATTTCATGCTTTTTGGGATGAGTTGTTTCTTTAGTTACAAGCGAACTTAGCATGATCTTAACCAGATGTGGCCTGTTTTTGTGAGAGGGCGGTGTGAACGCAATCAAAGAATTCTCAAGGACACCCTACACTGGAAGCAAAAGCTCTTCCCAAGAAAAATTTAACAATGGTTATCATCTTTCTTATCCCGTTTTACTCTGGGGTTAATCAATTGATTTTTAAATTCTTCGTCACAGCGGAGGCTTTTACGGGTGGATATTTTGTATGGTTTATATTCGAGAGAAAAGAATGAAAGATAAAGTTTTTGGTGATAGGAAAAAAAATGTTGGAAAGGCAAATGATTTGGTTTTCATAGTCTGAAAATGACAAAAACTGCCAGTAAGCTGTAAGAAATACAATTTCTTTTTAACAACTTCACTTCGACATCATCGTACATCGTTTTTTTTTAACTAAGCCAAATTGACATTTTTTAAGGAATATTAAAAAAATGCGAGCTTCGGAAGTTTAAAAAAATTTGTTGCAGCTAAAACTTCACAGTGGCAATTTTGCAAGATATTTCACGTCAAGCAAAAATCCTTTATTTTTTGTATTGAGATTGTTATCTTAAAACAAATTATCTGAAGTCGATTGGTCTGTGGGTTCTTTAGATATGGCCAACAAAAAAAAATTCGGACAGAAACGCAAAAAGACATCTCTCTAAAACCTATAGATTTAGATGCAAGAGAACTTGAAACGCAACACTTCCAATAAATAGATAAGGTGGCGCAACATTCCATGAAGAACCATGGCCTAGTGACTTACAACTCTCAACCATTCCTGTGTGCAAGTAATGTTGACATAGAAAGTTAAAAATTGATAACATTCGAAATTGATTTTTAAAAAGTATTTCAAGAATTCAAAATTTAACACTTTAAGTCTTATACGTACGTTTTAGTTGAATTTCACTTTCACAATGAAATAGTGTGGACACCACAGACTCATAGACATGGAAACTTATTTTGAATGATTTTTTCTTGTGTCCACATACTATTTTGAAGTAAAGTAATTACAAAACCAAATGGAACTACAAGACCCTTTTTTGATTGGTCACATTCTCCTCAAAAACGTAATGCACCTGAATTCTCATATCTAAACCATTAGAACCGCTTACGAGGTAATTAACGTGTATTTCCAAACGCTTACCTCCTAAATAATCCATTATCATACATAAACATACTTATTAAATGTTTTTTTTTTTTTCTTTTATGAAGTCTTGTCATGCCATATAAGAATATTCATCTAAAGCTCTTTTACAAAGGTCTTTACTTGTTATTCAGATTTTTACCGGCCAATATCCTTCCCTTCAACCTAATTTACGACATTAAATTCTTAATTGTTTTAGCTTTTTAAATATTATTACCAAACAATATAAAAGTTTTTTCATTGCAAATTGCGATGTCAACTGATAAGAAAAATGATTTTAATTCAAACTTAATTTATTGCCCTTAATTCATTGAAAAAATTAAAGATACAAAAACCAAATCAAAAGAATGTTTTTCAACTTGGCTGTGCTTCGGCGGTAGTGGTGGTGACGACATAAGTCCATTCAAGACCCTTAATTTATTACTCTTAGTCACAACACGCCCGCCCAGAAAATAAAAAAAAAATACTCATAGAAACACAAACATCTTGGCCTTTATTCATGAACATAAGCTTATTCATAATTTTCTAAATAATTTTCCAGTTTTGAATTATTATCCTCTTATCTCACGATTTCCATTACGTGCTAAAGTAAACTTATTCCATACGCGAAATAGCTTAACTTGTGTATTGTCGAGAAGGAAGAGCTAGGACTTTGCATGTGGCGTCAGAGTCACCGTCATACCAACTCGGAGGCCTCTTAAGATGTCATTTTTCCCGAAGAACTTCCCCAATGTGAAAACCCTTTCTTAAAAATATATATCTAGGAGGTAAGACTTGGGTTTGCTGCTAGCAGTTAGTGGGTTCAGGTAAGGTAGGTAAAACACACAAACACTACTTCTAGGATGTGTCGTGTGTCCTTAAGTCATGCTAAGGACTATTTCTTTTTTACTTCTTCTTCTTCTTCTTATCATTCTTCTGAACGAACGAACGTTAGAATATTTGTAACACACAATAGCGAAATGAAAGAGGAACAAAAGTATGAGGAATGTAAGTGCATGTGTACCAACATATTTTTTCCTGGTTAATTAGAGACTACACTTCTCACTTCTCACTTCTTTTTGTTTTATTTTCTTGTATTTTTTGCACCCTTTCTGGCTTCTGGGTCTACTGGGGATGGTTTTCTTTTTCTTTTTTTTTCAACATCAGGGTTCAAGGCTTTAAATAGGTAACTGCTGCTGGGTGAAATATTTTATGGCTTCGGAAAAAAGCTTCCCATAAGCCATCATGATGGTTTTTCTCTGTTTGCTTTAGATAACAAAAACAAAAACCAAAAAATAAACATTTCATTTGGGGCCCATGTATAAATACCTTTGCCGATTATGCAATAATTTACTTTTGGTTATTCTTCATGTAATTTGTGGGCACAATTTCAATTAAAAGGGGATTTATATTTTGATATTATAAATACACAAATTGAGCTTAAGGGATTAATAGTGCTTAATGTGAATTATGAACTGTTTAAAGAAACAAGCAAATTAAGAGTGGATTTTGGTTAAATTAACATTAGAAGTAAAATTTAATTTAACAGTATTTGACTTCTTTTCTGACTTTGTGCCTATAAAATTAGATAATTAGATTTACATAAGATTTCGATGCAATACTTGAAAGGGAATTTTCGAAAAAGGTCAATGTTTCATAAAAATCAATTTATCGTAAAAGGAAAATAAGTGAAGACGAAAAATACTATTTTGAATAATTTTTTAATTGAGTCCGATTCCTTTTTGAAAAACACAACTGCCATCAAAATTTCTTGAAATATTTATTGATTTGCATACAAAATTCAAATGTTTGTTTGGTGTTTTTTGAACTTTGAAGAGCGATGTAAGAATAACGTTTTTAAGATATGGTGGTTTTTAGAAAAATCGAACTGAAAGTTTTTATACAGAATTTAACCATTCTTTTTAACTTTCCATGGGAAGTTATTGTAATGGTTCTGATTTGCCAAGCTGAAAATGTTGACATTTCTCGACATTTCAAGGTCCCTCCAAATAAAAGATTTTTAGAAAGATGTATGTGCGTGCGTGTGTACGCACGTTCGCGAAGTTTTTTTCGTCGTCCAAAGCCCAAGAACCAGAAGAGAATTAAGAAGGGCTCTCAAGAAAATTTCCTTTGTGGTTTTTTTACCAAAGAAAAGGTGAACATTTTGGTTAACCCTAAATTTCTTACATACCAAAATCGCTAGAGACTTGAAATTAAATTTTATATTATAAATTGTAACGCCAGTTAATGGTTTTTTATAGATAAAAATAAAAAAAAAATTGTCACCTCGAAAATTTTAGGTTGTCCCTGATGGAGTAGGAACAGTTGTTGACCCGCTTTGATACGGCATGAACCTTGAAGGCTTCTTCAGATTTCAATGTCATCAATTGGAGTTCCTTACGAAACATAAAAGGTTTATAATATTAGTGTGTCTAAGCAAGTGGAACAAATCCTTACATCGTTTTGGAGAAAGTAAGATTATTGCACTTGATATTTCAAAAGCATCTGATAGAGTTTAGCATCAAGCTCTCTTATCGAAAATGCGTGCATTTGGTACTGATGAATCCCTTCTTCGTTGGGTTAGAAATTACCTTTCAAGTAGTATTGGACGTGCAAATCTCATATTCACAAAATAAACGCTGGTGTGCCCCTGGGCTCTGTTTTGTCTCCGACTCTATTCCTTATTTTTATAAATTATCTTTTACGTTTTTAGATTCCTATCCTTGTTCTTCACATGTGGACTACCAACGGCAGAGTATGGTAAGCTCATTAAATTCTGATTTTGACAGCATTGTTCAATGGGGAATCAAAAACTTTGTAGAATTTAATGTTTCGAAAACTCAATGCTGTCTACTGTGGCAAAAGCGTAACCCTCCCCCAATGCCACTATCCATGAGTGGTACTTGCATCGAGCAGCCTGAACAGCTATTAGTCTTAGGTATGTGCATTACAAACCACTTGTTGTGGAGTGATCACATATTTGACATCGCCAAAAATGCCTATAAAGCCTATATTCGTCCAAATTTGAGTACAATTCCTATATTTTGGCAGGTGCTCCTATAACCCACTTGAGTCTCTTGGACAGAATTCAAAAGCGCTCTAAAAATGATAGATGACCGTAGTCTAACTGAAACTTTTGCATCTCTCGAGCACCGTCGTAAAGTTTCATGTCTCTCATTATTTTCTCGCTACTTCCATGAGCAATGCTCTAATGAAATAGCCAGTTGCATTCCTCCTCTCAAACAATTCAACCGTAAAACTCGTTCTTTTAGGAATGCCTATCAGTTTAGCCTCGAGCCCAATTTTGGTCGTACTGTAAAGTACAGAGATTTTTTCTTTAGCCGCACAACAAGAATGTGGAATGCTTTACCTGAATCAATATTTCCCACTCATTACAATGTGCAGGCATTCAAAACCAATGTGCATCGGTATCTCCTTTCAAATCCTATCTGTGTGTTGCACTGTGTATAATAATTAAAAGGGTATTCATATCCCCTTGAGTGCGCGAACAATATAAAAAAAAATTCAAATCGTTATAGAAAAATTCTCCTGTCTTATGTTTTTAGTCTAGAGCAGAGCCAGAGGAGGTGAAGTGCCGTTTCCTTTTCTTCCTCGTCCATAGAGCTTTTGTAAAAGTCATTTGAGAATACGGATTGCTAGCCGTGTCTTGTTTACTGACTACACAATGTCCGGTTAAAGGCTACAGTTATTTATGGACTTATATGCAGTCTGCTATGATATATAAAAACACTGAGTGCTTGGAATCGAAGGTAGGCCCGAAGTCTTTCGTCGTATTACAGGTGGTAATGTTCATATTGTTTTGTTCAAGCAAAATCTAACATGTAGCAATTGGTATGCCAACATTAGCCAAACGCGGTAGAATGGGTAGTACTGTACCACTTTTGGCAAGTTCATCTCTGTAAAAGAACTTTGAATTGCTGTGCCATTTCATTAAGAGATGATAGACAGTTATTGGCTTTCATAGGGTTTGTAGAGACATCATCTAAAGATTTAATGGCAGCTTGAATATCGTACACCTCCCCACCAACCTCCTCAATTGTTTTAGATACATCTGTATAAAAAAGCATTAGTTCCACTTTTTGGCATATCCTATTCCCAGAAAAGTCTGGAAGGTATAGGTCTTCAAGTTTTTATTGAAATGTAGTTGGGGGATTGTGTGGTCTGGATTGTCTTGGAATGGATTCTAAATAATTCAAAATTCACTGTAACGAAGGTACAAGTCGAGTAAAATAGTTAAGATCGATTTGTTTACTAAGTTTATCTAAAGCTGGCATATGAATAAGGATATCTAGTGCCGCAGATGGGGCCGGAAAAAGGGATCCGCTTATAACTTATTACTATAAAAACGGCGCACTAGAGCGCTAATTGGATCTCAGGCTAGGCTGCCTTGAGATCGCCTTTTCTATAACTTATAACGTTGAAAATATAAAACATTGGGTGTTTATAAAAATTTAAAAAAATCCTGCACCCCACTAAAGTTTTACAATTTCCATACGATTTTAATAAATTACAACTCCATTAATTCAGCAGATAAATATCATACAAATAAATAATTGAAAGTATTTAAAAATATTGTCCATGGGTCCAAAATTCAAAAAAAGTAGATTTTCAAAGCTATACAAAAATATCAAAAAACTTAAATTCTGAAACGGAACAATAACAAGCAAAATGCAGCACTGATTTTGAACCTGTTTGAGTTCCGGGTTAATTCAAAGGATTTTTAAATAATTCGTATCAAAAATATAAAATACTGGGGAAATTATCAAAGGAAATGGTTTGTGTATTTGAACAAAATAATCGAATGTACAAACCAATTTTTTTGATAAGTTAACGTGAAGCTATATTTCATGCTTTTTGGGATGAGTTGTTTCTTTAGTTACAAGCGAACTTAGCATGATCTTAACCAGATGTGGCCTGTTTTTGTGAGAGGGCGGTGTGAACGCAATCAAAGAATTCTCAAGGACACCCTACACTGGAAGCAAAAGCTCTTCCCAAGAAAAATTTAACAATGGTTATCATCTTTCTTATCCCGTTTTACTCTGGGGTTAATCAATTGATTTTTAAATTCTTCGTCACAGCGGAGGCTTTTACGGGTGGATATTTTGTATGGTTTATATTCGAGAGAAAAGAATGAAAGATAAAGTTTTTGGTGATAGGAAAAAAAATGTTGGAAAGGCAAATGATTTGGTTTTCATAGTCTGAAAATGACAAAAACTGCCAGTAAGCTGTAAGAAATACAATTTCTTTTTAACAACTTCACTTCGACATCATCGTACATCGTTTTTTTTTAACTAAGCCAAATTGACATTTTTTAAGGAATATTAAAAAAATGCGAGCTTCGGAAGTTTAAAAAAATTTGTTGCAGCTAAAACTTCACAGTGGCAATTTTGCAAGATATTTCACGTCAAGCAAAAATCCTTTATTTTTTGTATTGAGATTGTTATCTTAAAACAAATTATCTGAAGTCGATTGGTCTGTGGGTTCTTTAGATATGGCCAACAAAAAAAAATTCGGACAGAAACGCAAAAAGACATCTCTCTAAAACCTATAGATTTAGATGCAAGAGAACTTGAAACGCAACACTTCCAATAAATAGATAAGGTGGCGCAACATTCCATGAAGAACCATGGCCTAGTGACTTACAACTCTCAACCATTCCTGTGTGCAAGTAATGTTGACATAGAAAGTTAAAAATTGATAACATTCGAAATTGATTTTTAAAAAGTATTTCAAGAATTCAAAATTTAACACTTTAAGTCTTATACGTACGTTTTAGTTGAATTTCACTTTCACAATGAAATAGTGTGGACACCACAGACTCATAGACATGGAAACTTATTTTGAATGATTTTTTCTTGTGTCCACATACTATTTTGAAGTAAAGTAATTACAAAACCAAATGGAACTACAAGACCCTTTTTTGATTGGTCACATTCTCCTCAAAAACGTAATGCACCTGAATTCTCATATCTAAACCATTAGAACCGCTTACGAGGTAATTAACGTGTATTTCCAAACGCTTACCTCCTAAATAATCCATTATCATACATAAACATACTTATTAAATGTTTTTTTTTTTTTCTTTTATGAAGTCTTGTCATGCCATATAAGAATATTCATCTAAAGCTCTTTTACAAAGGTCTTTACTTGTTATTCAGATTTTTACCGGCCAATATCCTTCCCTTCAACCTAATTTACGACATTAAATTCTTAATTGTTTTAGCTTTTTAAATATTATTACCAAACAATATAAAAGTTTTTTCATTGCAAATTGCGATGTCAACTGATAAGAAAAATGATTTTAATTCAAACTTAATTTATTGCCCTTAATTCATTGAAAAAATTAAAGATACAAAAACCAAATCAAAAGAATGTTTTTCAACTTGGCTGTGCTTCGGCGGTAGTGGTGGTGACGACATAAGTCCATTCAAGACCCTTAATTTATTACTCTTAGTCACAACACGCCCGCCCAGAAAATAAAAAAAAAATACTCATAGAAACACAAACATCTTGGCCTTTATTCATGAACATAAGCTTATTCATAATTTTCTAAATAATTTTCCAGTTTTGAATTATTATCCTCTTATCTCACGATTTCCATTACGTGCTAAAGTAAACTTATTCCATACGCGAAATAGCTTAACTTGTGTATTGTCGAGAAGGAAGAGCTAGGACTTTGCATGTGGCGTCAGAGTCACCGTCATACCAACTCGGAGGCCTCTTAAGATGTCATTTTTCCCGAAGAACTTCCCCAATGTGAAAACCCTTTCTTAAAAATATATATCTAGGAGGTAAGACTTGGGTTTGCTGCTAGCAGTTAGTGGGTTCAGGTAAGGTAGGTAAAACACACAAACACTACTTCTAGGATGTGTCGTGTGTCCTTAAGTCATGCTAAGGACTATTTCTTTTTTACTTCTTCTTCTTCTTCTTATCATTCTTCTGAACGAACGAACGTTAGAATATTTGTAACACACAATAGCGAAATGAAAGAGGAACAAAAGTATGAGGAATGTAAGTGCATGTGTACCAACATATTTTTTCCTGGTTAATTAGAGACTACACTTCTCACTTCTCACTTCTTTTTGTTTTATTTTCTTGTATTTTTTGCACCCTTTCTGGCTTCTGGGTCTACTGGGGATGGTTTTCTTTTTCTTTTTTTTTCAACATCAGGGTTCAAGGCTTTAAATAGGTAACTGCTGCTGGGTGAAATATTTTATGGCTTCGGAAAAAAGCTTCCCATAAGCCATCATGATGGTTTTTCTCTGTTTGCTTTAGATAACAAAAACAAAAACCAAAAAATAAACATTTCATTTGGGGCCCATGTATAAATACCTTTGCCGATTATGCAATAATTTACTTTTGGTTATTCTTCATGTAATTTGTGGGCACAATTTCAATTAAAAGGGGATTTATATTTTGATATTATAAATACACAAATTGAGCTTAAGGGATTAATAGTGCTTAATGTGAATTATGAACTGTTTAAAGAAACAAGCAAATTAAGAGTGGATTTTGGTTAAATTAACATTAGAAGTAAAATTTAATTTAACAGTATTTGACTTCTTTTCTGACTTTGTGCCTATAAAATTAGATAATTAGATTTACATAAGATTTCGATGCAATACTTGAAAGGGAATTTTCGAAAAAGGTCAATGTTTCATAAAAATCAATTTATCGTAAAAGGAAAATAAGTGAAGACGAAAAATACTATTTTGAATAATTTTTTAATTGAGTCCGATTCCTTTTTGAAAAACACAACTGCCATCAAAATTTCTTGAAATATTTATTGATTTGCATACAAAATTCAAATGTTTGTTTGGTGTTTTTTGAACTTTGAAGAGCGATGTAAGAATAACGTTTTTAAGATATGGTGGTTTTTAGAAAAATCGAACTGAAAGTTTTTATACAGAATTTAACCATTCTTTTTAACTTTCCATGGGAAGTTATTGTAATGGTTCTGATTTGCCAAGCTGAAAATGTTGACATTTCTCGACATTTCAAGGTCCCTCCAAATAAAAGATTTTTAGAAAGATGTATGTGCGTGCGTGTGTACGCACGTTCGCGAAGTTTTTTTCGTCGTCCAAAGCCCAAGAACCAGAAGAGAATTAAGAAGGGCTCTCAAGAAAATTTCCTTTGTGGTTTTTTTACCAAAGAAAAGGTGAACATTTTGGTTAACCCTAAATTTCTTACATACCAAAATCGCTAGAGACTTGAAATTAAATTTTATATTATAAATTGTAACGCCAGTTAATGGTTTTTTATAGATAAAAATAAAAAAAAAATTGTCACCTCGAAAATTTTAGGTTGTCCCTGATGGAGTAGGAACAGTTGTTGACCCGCTTTGATACGGCATGAACCTTGAAGGCTTCTTCAGATTTCAATGTCATCAATTGGAGTTCCTTACGAAACATAAAAGGTTTATAATATTAGTGTGTCTAAGCAAGTGGAACAAATCCTTACATCGTTTTGGAGAAAGTAAGATTATTGCACTTGATATTTCAAAAGCATCTGATAGAGTTTAGCATCAAGCTCTCTTATCGAAAATGCGTGCATTTGGTACTGATGAATCCCTTCTTCGTTGGGTTAGAAATTACCTTTCAAGTAGTATTGGACGTGCAAATCTCATATTCACAAAATAAACGCTGGTGTGCCCCTGGGCTCTGTTTTGTCTCCGACTCTATTCCTTATTTTTATAAATTATCTTTTACGTTTTTAGATTCCTATCCTTGTTCTTCACATGTGGACTACCAACGGCAGAGTATGGTAAGCTCATTAAATTCTGATTTTGACAGCATTGTTCAATGGGGAATCAAAAACTTTGTAGAATTTAATGTTTCGAAAACTCAATGCTGTCTACTGTGGCAAAAGCGTAACCCTCCCCCAATGCCACTATCCATGAGTGGTACTTGCATCGAGCAGCCTGAACAGCTATTAGTCTTAGGTATGTGCATTACAAACCACTTGTTGTGGAGTGATCACATATTTGACATCGCCAAAAATGCCTATAAAGCCTATATTCGTCCAAATTTGAGTACAATTCCTATATTTTGGCAGGTGCTCCTATAACCCACTTGAGTCTCTTGGACAGAATTCAAAAGCGCTCTAAAAATGATAGATGACCGTAGTCTAACTGAAACTTTTGCATCTCTCGAGCACCGTCGTAAAGTTTCATGTCTCTCATTATTTTCTCGCTACTTCCATGAGCAATGCTCTAATGAAATAGCCAGTTGCATTCCTCCTCTCAAACAATTCAACCGTAAAACTCGTTCTTTTAGGAATGCCTATCAGTTTAGCCTCGAGCCCAATTTTGGTCGTACTGTAAAGTACAGAGATTTTTTCTTTAGCCGCACAACAAGAATGTGGAATGCTTTACCTGAATCAATATTTCCCACTCATTACAATGTGCAGGCATTCAAAACCAATGTGCATCGGTATCTCCTTTCAAATCCTATCTGTGTGTTGCACTGTGTATAATAATTAAAAGGGTATTCATATCCCCTTGAGTGCGCGAACAATATAAAAAAAAATTCAAATCGTTATAGAAAAATTCTCCTGTCTTATGTTTTTAGTCTAGAGCAGAGCCAGAGGAGGTGAAGTGCCGTTTCCTTTTCTTCCTCGTCCATAGAGCTTTTGTAAAAGTCATTTGAGAATACGGATTGCTAGCCGTGTCTTGTTTACTGACTACACAATGTCCGGTTAAAGGCTACAGTTATTTATGGACTTATATGCAGTCGGCTATGATATATAAAAACACTGAGTGCTTGGAATCGAAGGTAGGCCCGAAGTCTTTCGTCGTATTACAGGTGGTAATGTTCATATTGTTTTGTTCAAGCAAAATCTAACATGTAGCAATTGGTATGCCAACATTAGCCAAACGCGGTAGAATGGGTAGTACTGTACCACTTTTGGCAAGTTCATCTCTGTAAAAGAACTTTGAATTGCTGTGCCATTTCATTAAGAGATGATAGACAGTTATTGGCTTTCATAGGGTTTGTAGAGACATCATCTAAAGATTTAATGGCAGCTTGAATATCGTACACCTCCCCACCAACCTCCTCAATTGTTTTAGATACATCTGTATAAAAAAGCATTAGTTCCACTTTTTGGCATATCCTATTCCCAGAAAAGTCTGGAAGGTATAGGTCTTCAAGTTTTTATTGAAATGTAGTTGGGGGATTGTGTGGTCTGGATTGTCTTGGAATGGATTCTAAATAATTCAAAATTCACTGTAACGAAGGTACAAGTCGAGTAAAATAGTTAAGATCGATTTGTTTACTAAGTTTATCTAAAGCTGGCATATGAATAAGGATATCTAGTGCCGCAGATGGGGCCGGAAAAAGGGATCCGCTTATAACTTATTACTATAAAAACGGCGCACTAGAGCGCTAATTGGATCTCAGGCTAGGTTGCCTTGAGATCGCCATTTCTATAACTTATAACGTTGAAAATATAAAACATTGGGTGTTTATAAAAATTTAAAAAAAAATCCTGCACCCGACTAAAGTTTTACAATTTCCATACGATTTTAATAAATTACAACTCCATTAATTCAGCAAATAAATATCATACAAATAAATAATAAAAAGTGTTTAAAAATATTGTCAATGGGTCCAAAATTCAAAATAAGTAGATTTTCAAAGCTATAAAAAGATATCAAAAAACTTAAATTACTGAAACGGAACAATAACTTTTTTTTGGAATTTTAAAATTCTAAGAAAGTTTTTAAGTACCAATACATATTCCTCACAGTCATAGCTACAATCTCTGCTAGGTTATTTGAATATTAAATGTTCACTGTAGCACACCAGTATTGTTAAATTTTGAAGGCCTTTTGCATAGAATTCACTGAAATCACCTTGGAAATTCTTCGAAATTGTTCATTTAGCCAAAAAAAAAAAACTAATTCCCAGTAATTTTTCAGAAAAATTTTGCATATTATTTCGATGTGTCCAGTATTATCACAAAAAAGCCTTATTTCCGTCCTCCACAAATTTTCCAACGAATAAATAAAAAAATATCATCTTCCCTTGACTTTAATATACACAAACTAAATACAAGCAGGCAGGCAACCTCTATAAGAATAATAATAAAAATGATTTATCAAAGAACAACTCCATTCATATACCTCTACAATTTCTATGGCAAGGAACAAGCAATGAGCAAGGATCTACGACTCTACTACTAATAATATACTTTCCTTCTTAGCATGACTCATGCTAAAAAAGAAAAGAAGAAAACAAATAATGAGCAAATAAATAGAAAAAGGAAAAAAATATGATGAAAATTTAACTTCTCATTTTTATTGTTGTTTCTACTGGAAGGTAAAATAGTGTTTTCTTTTATTCATTTATTCGTCCTTTTTTTCTACCTCACTTGTTTATCAGAGCATCCTTTAACCTAACAAAAAAAATTCAAAACTTTTCTATAGAAAAATTTGTGTATATATTTTGAACCTAGAAAAAAAGGGTTATTTGCCAATGCGACGGCGGCAGCCTGTGGCGGGAGGACAAGCAAAATACAGGAGGAATGACGGTGTTTTGCAAGTTGTGCAGAAGCAACGAACAACACGACATAATACAGTTGTGGACCTGGACACAATATAATGTCTCTTGGATTTTATTAGGAAGGATATTTACACAAATATGCACTACCACACAATATTACCGACGACGACTAAGAGGAATAGATGAGGCTTTAAGGTCCTTTTCTATAATCCCTTACATCTTCCTTCTGCCCCTCTGACACACAAACAAATATCATTATCATTCTCGAGTATTGTCATCAGGATTGTTATCATCACTAAAGTCATTATGCAGCTCTGGGAAGTCTGCTTGATTTCACTCCCTGAACAAACTATCCTACATATAGATGGATGTATAGAATAAAGTATAACCCAGGATCCAGGTATCCTTCCTTCACAAATCCCTGTACAAATGTATGTGTTTTGTTTGGGGCTCTATGTTCGCATTCCAACATTTATGTATTTTCATCTTTTCTTGTTTTTTTTCTGTTAAATAAAAATAAAGTTGGATACAAATTTCTATTGCACTCAGTTAACAGAGAGACATCAGCCAACAAAAATGGGAATACGAAAATATTTGATAATCAGGATAAGCCTTTCGGCATTGTGCATATGTCACATTATTTTTGTTTGCATTTTTTTCAGTTTTCAATAGTTTTTTGGGATTATTTTATTTTCTAGGTTATATTTTGTTTTGGTTTTAAGAAAATTCGTATTGTTTCTATTTATGATTATTTTGTTGATCAAATATACTCTATTTAAAAAATAAACTGTGGACTTATATTCATATATTTTGTTTTTTCATTTTAATTGTGATTCAATTAGGGGACAGGAAAATATTGGAATAGGTTTTTGTTTGCGTGAATAAAGAATCGAACTTGGCCGACAAAAATCCTCAGCAGCTAGTCTTTAAGCCACAGATTTAAGTTGGCTTACGTGGTTGATTCATGATCTGAACTCTTTAAAAACGCATTTACTTCAAATTTTTCAAATTCCTGTCCTTAAACAGAAATTAGGAAATATTCATTTAAGAAAAAAAAAGATACAACATAAGTATGAAATTAAAACTTAAAAAAATTTTAAAGAATTCGGAAGCGTAACTTTTATTCTTCTTTGAAACCGATGTAAAGTACAAAATAATTGGAATCTGGAGAAAATTTCATAAGATCTCCATATTTTCTAAAAGTAAAATTTCTCAAAATATCTAACTGACAATGCTTTTCACTAAATTAAAGACTCAAGACATTTTTTTTATCAGTTGAAAAAGCTATCAATTTAATTTCCGTAAACATTTCCTGAAAGATAATACAAATATTTTACATACGGTAAAATAAAGGGTGATTTTTATTTTTATAGGCAAGTTTTGCATTCGTGCAAACTTTCGATTTCGAGATTTTAATCAAACATGATTACGATGGTAGAGAAGTTGAAAAAAGTGAGTCCCGAGATTCCGTCCGGTCTGTTTTGTCTGTCTGTCCACGCTCCTACAGCCTAAACCATTGGGTCGATTGAGTTCAAACTTGGAAGCTAAGGTTTTGAGCGGATTCGCTATAGGCATTTTTATCATTTTTTTTTAAGATCAAAACTAACAGCGGCCCTCATACAATTTTGTTGGTCAAAAAACGAAAATTCGAATTTTCTCTATAAACAAAACGATATATATTTTTTAAATTTTCTCAAACATTTTACTTTTTAACTTGGCTTCTTTTAATAAGAATTACATATTTTTGTATTGGTTAGGAAAGGTACCGTTCATAGAACCGTTATTTTTGTTTCTCAGCAACTTATGAACTGATTTCAATAATTAGTTTTTTGAATAAGCTCTTATAGTGCCTTAACAAAGAAAATTGCGTTTGTGGGTTTTTTACCATAGCCGATTAAAAAAAAGGGATCATATTGGTTAAACCTAAATGTCTCATCAACCAATGACGCTAGTGACTTGAATTAAACTTTATATTATATATTGTAACGTAATAAAAAACAATTATATTTTTGGAAAAAATCCAATTAACGGTTTTTTTTTTTCAAATCAAAAAAATTTTCAAAAATTGTCAAAAATTTTACGACTAAAATATGATTTCATCCCCAAAACAATTTTGTGCAGAGAAGAATAATGTTTTTGACATTTGATCAAACTTTGAGAAAAATTTAATTTAATAGTTTTTTTGTTAAAAATAAAAACCTAAAAAAAACATTACTCAAAGATGGTAACAATTGAATATTTTTTCCAAAAATTGAGGTTAAGGCTTAAAACTTGTTTCATCTTATAAGAAATAATGTTTTCAACATTCTGAAAAATAAAGAAAAAAATCGAATTGACAGTTTTTTTACAAAAAATAAAAACTTTAAAACAATTAATAAAAGCTGGTAGAAGTCGATTTTCGACTCAAATATCTTTTCAAAACTTCGAGATATTGGCTTTAATTTACTTGTATCTTTTAAAAAATATTGTTTTTATCATTCACTAAAATTTAAAAAAAAAAAAGAGAATTGAGGGTTTTATTACAAAAAATTCAAAATCTAAAAAAAAATTAACAAAAGTTGGTAATAATTGATTTTCAACTCAAATATCTTTTGTAAACTTTGAGATATTGTTTTTAAACTACTTGTTTCCTTGAAAAAATACTGTTTTCAACATTTACTTAAATTTTGAGAAAAATCTAATTGACAGTTTTTTCAAAAAAATAAAAACAATACTTAAACTTGGTAAAAATTTAGTTTCGACTCAAATAGCTTTTCAAAAATTAAAAGTACTGTCTTCAAACTCTTTATTTCACAGAAAATATTGTTTTCGATATTCAGTAGTTTTTTTATAAAAATTCAAAAGTCCGTTTTTTCATAAAAAAATACAACCTTCAAAAAATATTACGCAAATTTGGTAAAATTTGATGTTCGGTTCTTGATATCTCTCAAATTAATTTCATTCATCCAACTTGCGAAAATTTAAGAAAAATTTGTTTTCGACTTTAAATCTATTTAGCTATTTGATCTAGTTTTCAAACTAAAGTTTATATGAACAATATTTTTGGTCATTTTAAAATTTTAAAAAATAATTTAACGATAACTTCTTTAACCCAACATTAAAACCAACAAAGTTTTAAACAAGACAAATCGACAGACGAGATGGGAAGTTATCAGTGTGGGTCGCATCCCAGCCTCTTTTTTTTCAAAATTCTATATCTCACAAACGGCTCAACATTTTTTTACAAAATTCAAATGTTCTGCGTACATTTAAACAACTGCATATCAAAAATATTTTTGGAACAAAATTAAAACATTTTATATATAAAACATTAATTTAAAGAAAACGCTCAAACGATTTTCAAAAAAAAATATTTAAAAATCAAGGATTGTAGTAAGTTCCTTCTACCTACCAATAAAATATCTTCATTATCATCATAAACATGATAAATCTGAGCACATCAATCAACTATTCTTTATCCGTTTTAGACACCTGTCCACCTACATCAACCAATAGGCGATCGCTTTACAATTTAAACATACATGTTCTTCCTCTTTCTTATCTTCAGATAATTTACTTTCCATCCTGGTTCTACTAATATGTAATTAAAATAAAGCTATCCAAAGGAAAATGCTTTGAACTAACTAGTTGAATACACTAACAATTGTTTTCGTTAAGTATGCTTATAAGTATGTTTTATTTCCGGGATGAGTTGTAATAGAATGAGTTGTGTCTTGGGATAAATCGAGCGGTTTTTTTTGACAAAACAAGTGGCATTTATATCTTTGAAGACAAACTTATTTTACAGGTATATTTTTAAATCTTATATAGGTACTTTTTTTAACAGACTCTTTACATAAAGGAGCAAGATCGTGCGACAAAGTCGTGCATTTTATTTTAAAAACTATAAGAAAGTTTTTCAAAAAAAAAAACACATTCAATGCGTCAATTGAAGCGGGCTTGTCCGTATAGACATGAGCTTTAAAATAGCCCCACACAAAGTATTCTAAAGGCACTAAATCGCACAATCTAGGCAGCCAATTGTCCCGAACTTAAAATATAATGTTCACCGAACTCGCCTCTCAATAAGTCCATTGTTGTGCGTGCTGTGTGGCATGTGACACTGTCTTGTTTAACCTACATGTCATGGAAGTCAAGCTTTTGCATTTTGAGCAAAAAAAAAGTTGGAAGCTGGAAGAAGTGCACGATAAACTTTCTTAACTTTCGATGTTTGACAGGGAAACAAAACACGAAACGTGCGTCAGCTGTTTAAACCAGTGTTGCCAAAAAGATAATAGATAAAAAATCACAATTTAGTTTGATTTAGTTATGTGAATATTTTTGTTTAAGAGATATTTCAGTCGAAATCAAATTTTAAAAAAATGTTTAATAGCATTTCTTTCTTATTATTTGCATTAATATTCAAGTCGAAAGCCAATTATCACTAGTTTTTGATAGGTTTATAATTTAGTTTTTAAGAAAATTGTCACTTTGATTTTTTTTTCAATTTTCCAAGATGTCAAAAACGATAATATTTAATGCATAAAATAAGTGAATTTTTTTTAAATGAATTTTTTTTGTTTTTTTTTTGTTTGATTTAACATATGAATGAAATGTACGACTCGATCTCAAGAACTTAATACTGTATTCAAATTATTTGCTTAAAAATAGTCATTTAAGATTTAAAATATACCTACAAAATAAGTTTGTCTTCAAATATTTAAATGAATTAAAATTCCATTCAATTTCTCAAAAAAAACTCTTCATAAAATAAACAAATTATTTTAAATTTTGTTTAAAAATATTTTTGGTGTGCACTTATGTAGAATATATTTATACACATTTTATATTTTATTTTCTAAAACAGAATGTTATATTTATACACATTTTATATTTTATTTTCTAAAACAGAATGTTGAAACCTTTTCGAGGTATCGAATTTTGAAAAAATAATAATATTTGTTTACAAATCTAAAACAAAAATGTTTAAATTTTTTAACAGCAAATATTATTTAGACAAAATGAGAGCTTGCGCATAAAAAAAAATCGGGGTAATGAAATCCTGAGAAAATTTAAAAACAAAATAACGGTTCTATCAGGTTTTTCCATCTTGAGCATATAAAAATCACGGATTCTATTTTTTGGAAAGCCATTTCTGCATCTCTTGATGTTATTTTCTATAAAAACAAAATTTTATTTGAAGTCGTAAGCTCTTTGAGTTCTTGAGATTTGGCCAATGGATCAAGGCAAACTGTTTAGACCTCTTGACACACAGAAATGACAATGTTTTTAATTCGAAAAAAATCAGACACATTACAGTTACTTCCTTTAGGAAATTAATATTTTTAGCGTCTTGATTATCTTGGCAAAAAAGACACATTTAACTTCTATTTTTGATTGCATATTTTTTGAAGTTCTTCAAATGACAACTCGGCTTATAAAAAATTATTTGCACATTTTAAAGGGAAGCTTTTAAAAGCCTTGATGTGAGTCGATTACCAGCCTATCTTTATTTTATTTTGATTGTTCTATTATCAGGAATTACTCGTAAACTCGAATAATTATGTTTCTCAACTGTACTCATTTAGCTAATAATTTGAAAACTTTTTCACAAAAAGCTAATTTTATAAACGTATTCAATTATGCAAAATAATTTATGTTGGTTTAAAACAATAATTTAATAAAAAAAAATTATATTTGTTTTTTTTTGGGATTGACTGAAGTTTATTTCACAGCTTCACTAGCCTAAAATTTTACTTTCCTCTGATACATTCATACTTTGATAAGAATTCTCCTTTTTAAGGCGCTTTTATGGGAACATTAAATGTGGTTGGTCATCAAAGGATTGAAATATATTTAAAGGAATAAATTACTACATCTTATTTGAACAACTACTATTTTTAAATTATGTTCGTGAAAGAAAATTTACGATAAGGATACTTTTTCAATTTTTTCCTGTAAGGCTTTAAGTTTTCTTTACAAATTTCAGATTTAGATTAATGTTTCAGGACTTGAAATTAATCGTATTCGAAACAATACTCGAAATTGAAAATGTTCACTCATAAATTTTAACGGAAAATCTCCTTTACTTTAGTCAATATTGTATCCAAAAAAAAAAGAAAATAGAATAAAAGAAATCGTTATTTTTACTTTTCTCGATTTCAAAAGAATAATAAAATTCTGGGTAGGTACCTTCGAATAAATTATCTCCACAAATCAGACATAAACCTCACTTAACCTTATACACATTTCATTGAGTTTAATTTATTCTGCTGTTTTCCACACTAAACATAAATAAAATGTCTCTTTATCAAAGAAAATGCCATAGAAAATTCTATACTGGAATGGGTTACTAGTATACAGTAGCCGTCAGAAAAAAAGAACATTGTAAGTCGAAATTTATTTAATGAATTTAAGTTTTTGTTCGGGATACAAATGTGTGGTCATCTGATGAAGAAAATAAAGGACACACTATAAAGCATTGATTTGAACTGCAAATTTTGAAACTTCATATATAAATTTGCTGTAAGGATTAAAAAAAGTTGTAGCTTGGAAATATCTTAAGAATTTCATTTTTTGTATATAATATTTAAAGGCTAAAGTCAATAGATTGAACATGAGGCAACAGTATTCGAACCCCCAGATCATTTCATTAGCTTCACAAAGTTGGCAATATTTTGCGGTGTTATTTTTGACTCCTACTGTATAGAATGTAGTTGTATCCATTTCAAGTGAGTATATGTATGCCAAGTAAAAAGTAAACTAAATCACTTTGTCAGAAGAGGCCGACTAAATCGATTTATTTTATTCAATTGGAAAAATGTTAATTAAATTAAGGAAGCACAATAGAATTGTTCCACATACCCACAAGAAGTATCCACGATAAACTACATCACAATGATGACGATGATGAAGTTGATAATGACGATGATGTTTTTTTTTTAAGGCTTCTCATGCAAATCAAGCAGTTTTCAGTTAGAGCTTTAAAAATAAATAGGTACACATCACCAAGCCCACACAACAAGCAACATTCATTTGAAACCTATTTTTGAAAACACTATAGGAAGGTATAAAGCAAAGCTTCCCCTTGCCATCATCAGATCCTTTTTTCATCATCACCATCATCACCCCCAAAAGAGCCATGAACCAGTTTCCTGCTTAAATATTTTCCCTTTTTTATCAGAAGTTGTAGAAGAAACTACTGACGACTACTTCTGTGCCTTCTGCTGCCTAGAAGATAGCATAGCTACTCGTATTTTGTATGTGCTGCTGATGATGATGCTGGTATGGCAGGACAGGAATAAAGACCATCATTTGGGTGATGGCCACTTGGTAAACAGTGACATAAATTCTCAAAGCCTTAATATTTATTCTAAGGACCCACAAATATCTTTCGATATCACGTCGCTGTCTCATCGTATGAAGTATCTACTTTGTCATTGAGATTGAGATAGAGATTGAGATTTGAGGAGTACGTTGAAATGGGCATTTGACTTGCCTGGGCTGAGCTGGTCTGGTCTGGTGTGGGAATGGGTGCAAGGCATGAACTAAGCCAAATTTCTGCTATGTGACAGGTAATTACAAATTTATTTAGATTGACTTTAAGGATTGATCCTTGTTGGGTGTTCAAAAGAGTTCCCTTTTTATTAAAAAAAAAGGGAACAGAAAAAGGTTAAAATGGTATCAATACGTGGTTTGGTAATGACCTAATGTTCTTTTATACTTTTCTTATTTGTGTCTTGTTATAATAGTGTGACCAACGTACAGAAAAATAAAAAAAAATATGTACTATTGAAGTTTCTAAGTTTAAGTTTCTTAAAGTTTGGTTTTTAAGAAGAAATAAAACGAATAGATATAATTCAATCTTATACCAAACAAATTTAGTTTTGTTATAAAAATAAGGGTTTAAAATTAAATTAAATCAAAGTAAAAAGTGCTTTATTAACTTCCCATTGGAAGTTATTGTAATGGTTCCGGTTTGTCGAATTAAAAATTTTGACATTTCTCGACATTTCAAGGTCTCTAGAGTTGAAATACAAGTATGTTCGCTATGTTTTTTCGTCGTCCATAACTCAAGAACCACATTAGATATCGATATGTAGAGAAAGATAAAGAAAGGACTTTTAAAAAAATTTCTTGGGTGGGTTCTTAACCATAGCAGAACCAATAATGCTACAGTTTTGAATTAAATTTTATATTATACAGTGTCCGGCAAAAAGATAGGACCACCAAAAAGATCTACCATATATTAAAAGGCAGTGACAGATAAATAAATAATTTAAAAGAATAATTTTATTCAATTTTTTAAATTAAATAATGTGCCATTTCATTAAATAAAAAAATGACTTAGTTTTAAACGATACCATTTTATCTATAAATAGTTTTAAATATAAACGTCTAAAAATACGGGAGGTTTTTTTGCCGGACCCTGTATATTGTAACGTTGTACCAAAGAAATATAGTTTTGGAAGAATCAAAACATCTTGTCAAATATTGAACAAAATCCAATTGAAAGTTTTTTATTAAAAATAAAACCTACAAAAAAACATTACTCAAAGTTGATCAAAATTGAATTTCGACTCAAATATCTTTCAAAAAACTAAATATTATGTCTTTAAACTTATTGTTTTCTACAATCGTTAAAAATTTAAGAAAATCGAATTGACAATTTTTTATACAAAGAAAAAAAAACCTAAAACGAAAATTTAACAAAAGTTGGTAAAAACTGATTTTCGACACAAATATCTTTATGAAAATTTGAGATAATGGCTTCTAGCTATTTTTAAATGATAAGAAATTTTGTTTTTAATATTCGGACAAATTTTGAAAGAAATCAAATTGATACTTTTTTTTACAAAAAATAGTAATATAAATAAACTAATAAAAGTTGCTAAAAATTGATTTTTGGCTCAAATATCTTTTCAAAACTTTGAGCTATTGACTTTAAACTACTTTTATTTTTTAAACTTTTGTCAACATTCAGTAAAATTTTGAGAAAAACCAAATTGGCAGTTTTTTGCAAAAAATAAAAAAACAATACTTAAATAGCTTTTTAAAAATTAAAAATATTGTCTTTAAACGTTCTTGTTTCACAGAAAATATTGCTTTTGATATTCAGTAGTCTTTTTTATAAAATTCCAACAGAGTGCTTTTTTGCATAAAAAAAAATAAAATCTACAAAAAATAGTCAGCAAATTTGGTAAAAATTGATGTTCGGTTCTTGATATCTCTCAAATTAATTTCATTCATACATTTTGTAAAAATTGATGAAATGCTACTAAAGTTGGTAAAATTTGTTTTTGACTAGAAATCTACTTAACAAAACTAGATTTTAAAACTAAAATAATTCTTTATATGACAAATATTGTTGGCAATTTTTAAATTTTTAAGAATAATTCAACTGACAACTTGTTTAACCCAATACGAAAACCTACAAACTTCTAAGTAAGACAAACTGTCAGACAGGAAAGGAAGTTATCAGTGTGGGTCGCATCCCAACGACTTTTTTTAATATTTGCCAACTTAATTTGTCGCTGTTTGTAGTAAACAAGACAGTCACTGATTTTTGTTTTAACTCTTTTTAAAACAACATTTATTTCAAATTGGTATCTGAACGGGTTCTTGAGCTATAATCTACGAAAAAAATATCTTAAGAATATTTACACACGCACACATAGATATAGTTCTTAAAACTATGGACTTATAGGTTATTATCGAGATCTTGAAAAGCTAAGACATGCCAATATTTCCAATTCCAAAAATCACACCGTTTACCATAACCATCAATGGGAAAAAGTTTTAATTGGACAAATTCACAAAACGTCAAAACGAGTCGCCAATGGAATTTACATGTTAAGAACTTTTTAAAAGCAACACTTTTCTCAAATGATTTTATAGGTTCTGGCATAAAACTGTTTAGGTGCTTTTTTTCGACATGACGGTTAATGGAGACTTAAACTAAACAATTAAATTCAATTCGAAAGGAATATGGTTACACTATAAGAAACCTGGTGATGCAAGATAAACCTAATTTATAAAATCAAGAAATCTTCCTTTAACCTTACAACATTTAACACGTTAAATTTTTCTCAATTTAAGTGAAATATTACATTAAACCCTAAGCAGAAAAGCAAAAACCTCTCTTCTCAAAAACAGTTCCCCTTTAAGCTATTATAAGTAGATTGTGTTTATTATTTATTCTGTCTGCATGGCGAATTAATTTTTCACCCATTAAATAAACCAAGTGTAACAAATTTGGCAACAATACTCATTATTACTTCTGCAAAAAAAAAAAAAAAAACAGAAACAAATTATTACGGAAAGCAGCAAAAAAAAGTTGTAGAACGTCCTGGGTCTTCGAACTCCACACCAAGATTGTTTCTGCACCCAATGTGGGTTGGTACAGAGCTCTGCATCCTTTCTGATGTAAAAAAGGAGCAAAAAATCCACAAACACATTGTGATGAATAATTAGCAGGGACCAGGGAAATACGAAGTAACAAAGCTCTTTCTTGATACGAATATAATTCACAATTATCGTTAAAGTACAAAATGTGAAGATATCAATCACCTTTAATGGTATTTTTTTAACGTTGATTGAACGAAACAGAATATTATATTTCGCAAGGAACAAGAAAATCTAAGACGAAGAATATAATTTTATATATATATACATAGGTACAAGTACATAGACATTTCGTAAATGAGGATCTTAATTTTATACACGTATAAAGTATAGTCATTTGATGGGTACCTTTTCATTGAATTATTATTTTTCTTCCATAAGGCAAAATGATGATGATGATAATGGATTTTGAGAACAAAGTGACATAAAATGCTTTTCCTTGATTTGACATGAAAAAGATTTAATTATTAAGACATTATTTATATGAAGTCAGCCTTTGTATAGAACATTTTTTAAGATGTATATATTTGTGAAGAAAAAAGGTTATTTTATGATTTCAGATTGTGTTTAGAAGTTAAAAGGTGAAGTTAAATTGTTTCTAATAATAAATTATTAGTGAAGGGACATTTTTCAGAAGTCCATTCTAATTTTTGTATGAAGCAAAAGCAGCGGAAATATGTCGATTGTACCGATTATGGAATTTTTAATACTGGGTCCGCAGTACAGTAATTTTTTCCGAACCTAGATGTCGCCTAGTTTTATATCTCAACTTCGAAGATTGGAAGAAAAGGATACACGTTGAATTTATTTTAAAATATTTTTTAAAAAATTTGATCACCATTAGAAGAGTCTCTCTATTACTTATCTCTGCTATTTTTAAGGGATGAAGGAGAACTACAATTTTCAAGCCGAACCCGAATGTCAAAATTGAAGCACTTTTTAGGACAACAATTACTTTTGGAAAATTTGTCAATTCCTCACAAAAGGCAGTATTCTGTGAAGAAAAAACTTTAGATGGCACTATCAGTATTTTAACCCAAGATCTCTGGCATAAAAGTCCTATGCACTAAACATCACGCCAGGGGTGCTTTGGATGGGAAAGAACCGAGATCGAAAATTTATAAGAGTTCCTTCTAAGGAAAAGGGTTCAGGGGTTTTCAAAGGGTTTTCCTATAAGGACTTGACAACTTGCCGAATCGAAGAATATATGTTGCTTTAAATCGTTCATCGGCTTCAATTCTTGAGTCTTTAATGAGTGTAAACCAAGAACTGTATGCTAAATATATTGTAATGTAGCCTAAAAGAGATGCGCCTGGTTGGACTTTTTCATCTAACTATTTATTGCCTGTCTATCATAAGGCGAAAAGTACTAAAAATTGATGTTCTTAAGAGTTAACCCACTCAGAACTTGGGTAGAAAATTTTGGTTGTTCATTCTCGTTCGATAATTAAATTCAAAGTTGTGAAGTCCCTATTGAAAAACACAATATAAAAAAGTGCATGGAGGAAAGAGTCAACGAAGAGATGTATAATCATTACAAAGATGTCAAACAAATGCAAAAATAGTGTTGGAAACAGAGTATGTTAGGGATATGATAAAATTACTGGGATTCGGGAATACATTTTGTTTTCATAAGATTTTTTTTTTCAGATTATAAGTCAAAAACAAGCACAAAAATTACGTGCACCGTTTCCCCGCTCTCACTCCTAAGCCGCTGAAAATAGAATTTTCACTTGTACTAGGGATAGTGGCGCCTAGTCAAGATCTATCATTATAGATACAGCCATTTTAGAGCGCTGGTTGAGCGTCAAGCGTGTTTTCCTACATAAAATGGCGAAGTCAATTACACCCACAAAAAAACGTACACCGTTTGACCACGGCTTCCTCCTTAACCGCTGAAGACAGAATTTTCACGTATACTTGCTCACAGAGCCTTGTATAGTCAACCCCATATTTTAAAACATTAAACTTGAATGTCAGGAAGTTAAAAATGTTTGCGAAGTTATATAAAATTAATAAAATCAAACTTTTTAATTTCTAATGGGACTCTTTTTTTTTAAAAAGGACTCTGTCTAAAGTTAATTCATAATTTTGGATGCGTCAACACACTAGTGTTAAAACGATATATAATTTGATGAGGTTTTGACATGTTGGATGCAGAATGTAGCATAGAAATTGAACATCTTAGTTGAAGTATAATCTAGTGCAGAAAAGCATTAAACTACTTAATTTAAAGGTTTAAGTATCAAAACTGCTGGAAGGCGTTTTCGGCTGAAGCTTTTGTCAGTCCATCCCCATCGGTAAACACTATTGCACAATGTTGTTCTTTATTGTATTTTTAGTCATTTCATCAAAATTTACGAAGGACAAATTTTATTCGTATTAAAACTGTGTTGTTTTAGGTTAAGAAAACCCACGAATGAATCATTGATAAATTTACATTTTTTTAAAAACGGTGTTTACAATAAAATATTAATTGTAGTTTAAATAAAAACATATTCCTGAATATTTTGTCAATAGCTAGGCACATTCGGACACAATTTTATAATGAATTTATAGAATTATCAAATTCTAAGGAAATATTCATTCAGTACATTTTTGTATAATTGTAGAACAAACAATTCCTGAATTTCACTGAATTTATAACGAGTTTATACAGAATAGTTATGGAATCGGGCTGAAAATCAAAAAACTGTTTTAGTGTTGAAATTAATTTCTGGTAAATGTCCGATCCATATCAATATTGAATGGGACAAAATAATTTAACAGTTTTTAAACAAATGAATGCAAAATAAAAACTGACTCAAACCCTTAATTTGTATAATTTTTGCGCAAATTTAAACTAAACTCAATTTAATAGTAAATATTTAAAAAACATCTCAATTTAAATAACCATCACAAAAGTTCATTATAATAACAATATTAATCAATTCTGATTGAAATACTACAAAACAATTATAATTTTTGAATTTCCTTTTGTCAAACAAAGCCTCAAAAGATTGTTGTTTTTGGCAATGATAAACGATAATATTCATGAAAAAAAAGCAATAAACCAAAATCTAGGTTACAACACACAAGAATAATACTAAGCTTCATATAAATATACATTTATAATCCCTTCGTTTCATTCGAATTGAAATTATTTGGCACAGAAACGTACATAAAGCCTCGTTCACACATAAATTGCCGCCTGTGCCTCTGCTTCTACCGACGAAGACGACGACGACATTGCTCACTATGTTCACTATGGCGTATACGTAATATTTTGTTCGTCTTTAATACAACACTGATTCAGAACTAAAACCCTCTGCAAAAAATAGACATAAAAGCATCATTATCGCGGTCGAAGAGTGTGTTTCCCTCAGACATTGACGACGACGTCTGATTTGAATTTATTACCCTTAATAATAACCTGCCGTAAGAGGATAATAACATCAGGTAAAATGAACCGTGACTTCTTTGGAACTTGAGGTGTAGGTGGATATGTATACAGATGCAGAGTAGGCGTGGGCAAGATGGCTTATTTATTTATTTATCATTATCATTGGCTTCGGTTTGGCAACAGGAAACAAGTCAGAAAAACCTTTAGGCCATGAAATACATTTCAGGGAATTAAAAACCGAGAAGAACAAAATACCAACCTAATAAATTGCTTATCCATATCATCTCATGTTGTTTGTTATCATCTATAGTTGAGTTCTTTATCCAAGTGAGGTGTATAAGAGAATAAGGGAACTTCCAAAACCAGACTCAGCCAGAGTATCACTAAAAATCACAGGGGACAATCAATTATCGAATTCATTAGGGTCTTGGTCGTATTCGTATTTATATTCGTATCCGTATCCTTATTCGAGAATCGGAATCGGAATTGAAATTGGAATCGAAATCAAAATCGAAATCGATATCAAAGAGGAGAGAAGAGAAGAGAAAAGGATGATATTTTACTACTCAATTACATAAGTGCACTGCCGGCTTGGATTTAATGCACACACAAATACAATCACATATATGTATGTTGTAGACACTCGCACATGCCCCAACAAATGATCGGTATCCACTCAGTACACACAACAATCAGTTCAATTGTGAAAGGACACTGCACACATCCTTTGTTGTTGATTTTCTTTTCTTCTTTTCTTATTTTTTCATATTTTTTTTAATATTTTTTATTTTCTTTCTTTCTATTTCCACAGCTTTTTTCTTGCCACTACTGGATTTTTATAATATCCTTTCTAGAGAGAGATTGTACCGCCACTGCATTCACTTATCCTGCGGTTTTCTTTTAATGAATTCACTGTAATACACATATCGCATATGTACACAACATACTCATATTCGTTGTCGTTGTGTATATCCTTTTTTTGCCACTCTTCACGCGCGCAATTTTTTATTTTTCTATTATTTTTTTTTCGTTCGTTCGTTTGTATTCACGTCGCTCACATCACTCTCCACCGAAGGATTCTTTATTTGTCGTCCTGTGTTGTTTTTCTATGTTTATTCGCCTGGCAAACTATAATATTTTTTTATTATTATTATTTTTATTTTTATTTTTCACTTAAAGCTCACGCGACATTTTTGTTACAATTTACTTTTGCTTTAGGCGAAAAATATAGTGCGAGGACGGTTTATTGTGATGCCAAGAATTATGTTTTCAATTTTTATGGGAGCAACCGGTTCATTTGAATAAATTAAACAAGGACATGAAATTTTAGCACACACAATTTGTGTGTTTGATGTTGATGATGGTGTTGAAAAAGAAATAATAAAAAGGATGCATTTCCAGGACACTACAAATAACTCGTATAATTATAAACGGAGATGCATTGAACTATGGTACAATAATTCTTTTGTACCTATTTCAAAAATAATAATTCTCGTTTTTTAAAACATTTGTTTGGAACACACATAAAACAGGACGAAGACGACGACGTGATTTCGGAGGAAACAAGCTTTCCTATATGATGGATGTTTTGATATTAATACACATCCGATTGGACCACTTGTTTAAGTCAAGACTTAGACACGACACACGAGTATATTGGGTGCCCCAAATAAGAGGGTTTTTATATATCAACACCGTTCCCGAATAATTAACGAAACAACGAACTCGAGAATTTTTTCCTCCACAAAAAAATACAATCCGAAAAAATGCCAGCAAAGAGAGAAATTTTGCGAATGAAGAACTCTGGGATTAGGATAGTTTTGTACTTTTTTGAATTCTTGCTTTTACAGGCGATTCACCTCGCTCCAGAGGAAAGTACACAGAACACAGGAGGCGAGAGAATGAGAGGAGAGGAGTTGAATTCCAAGTTCCAATAAAACAAACTCTACTGGAGAAGCTTTGAAGTTTCCCAACCGAATGAACACCGCAATGCATGTGGTTGCAAGACAATATTGTGTAAGAGCTTTTTCGTTTCTTGTTTAAAGAACCATGTTTCTCTCAAACACAAAATATAGCAAGAGAGAAAGCGAGAGAGAGAGTACAAGTGCGAGAGAAGTTTACTTAATTTCTTTTTCTACGTTTTTGAAAATTTCACATGCTTCAAAAACTTTCTCATGTTAAATCACACTTTTTTGTTGGGGTAGGGGTGTGTTGTTTTCTAAAGAAAAACTTAAGCTACACGGATTTTTGCTTCCCTTTAGATAGTATCGTCTAAAAATTGGGTTACAAAAAAAGCAGCAAGTCAAAATCTGTGCAGGGACAGGGAGTTCCAGAAGGCTTCAAAACACACATGCGCTGGAAATTCTTTCTAAAAATTTATTTCACTCGCAGCAGCTTGCTGAGTGTACGACGATATGAGTATGTCAGTGTAACACTGGAACGATTGGAACCTATCCTTAACCATCCCCAACCCTTAGATGTGGTATACGGTACACAATCATTTTGAGGCGGCAAAGAGGGTAGGAGGGAGGTAGTGTTTTTCTTGCATCTGTTGTCATTTTTGCATTGATAGGAGTTCCTTTTGTGATGAAAAGGAAAACAAATATGGAAAATTAAGGTGTGGATACTTTTATTTTCGTCTTGATGGTCTTCCAAAGGCATAGGACCGACACAAGACAAAACTCTCCTTTGATGGACAAGCTAATATAAAAATAAGGATTAGGAAAAAAAATAAGAATAAAAATGAAATTGAAGCGGAAATGATGTGGAGCAAATGGAATTTAAAAAATGAAGCAAAAGCATTTTTTCGTTTCGTTTTAGATATTTCCCTCACGACACGAGTGTGGTTGAGTTGTATGATGCTTTTGAAGAAGTTTAGAGACAAAATTGTACAAAAAAAAGGATTTATAGAAGAGTTCATTGAACTTTTGAAGGATTTGCTTGATGTGCAGCATAGAGAAATTTTAATATTTAGGGATTACAATGATGGATGAATGGGTTTTTGCTCGATGTTGGGTTATTATTCATGTTTGTCTTATTTTGTTTTAAAAGGTATGTCACTCTTTAGGTGATTGCTGTGCAATTTGGAATTATTAATTTATACCTAGGATTTTGACTACAGCCAGCATAAGGTTTCGGGGTCCTGATGCATTTATGCCATTGTATATGATGAATTAGACAACTTAAATGAAACTTCAAAGAAGGGTTCCTAAGGTTCTTTTGTACTCATTGAAATATTTTGCTACCAGAGCTGACCTATAGAGCTCCTATACCAATCAGATTGTATGGTATAATTATTCTATTCACTTTATCTATTCAGAAAGGCTGTAAGTTGTATGGTTATTTCGCCTTCCTCACAACATTTCTTTGTAAGACAATTCTTTAAGAGGCTTTTAGGGTACTTCTTACTTATTTGCAAGTAAGTCGTGCGTAAAATATAGAGTTTATTTTAAAAAAAAAATACGTTTTTTAGAAGATACTTTCTGATGAGGGAGTAGATACAAACCTAGATGAATTAATTTTTCCCATAAAAGTCTGCACCCTTAAACAAACGTAATCGATGGCTATTGCGCTAAGACAAAAATAATATCCCAAGTCCTGATTCCTCACAGGATGTTCCTTGTTGAAATTAAACTAATTTAAAATCTTTCTAACTCTTTAGAAAACTAAAATCTTTCAACCGTTAAAAAAAGCATTACAAAATGCTAGATTTGTACTAAGATGTGCAATATATATTTTAAAGGACCAAAATTTGAGCTAGATTTTGGTAATGTTTCTGATTTGAGATAAAGTCTAATCGATGTTTTTTTGCAATCAACTTATTCTTTCATGTTCCTTACTTTCTGAATTGTCATAACCCCGTTTTCAGCAAGAACCAACAACTGTTTAAACATTTAAGGTCAAATAAAAAGTTTTCGATTCCAAAACTAGATAATTTGAAAATTAAAATGCTAACTTTTTCGTTTTATCGTTGTTATCGTTTCATACGCAACTTAACGAAAATTTTTGTTAAATTTTGTTCCTAGCTTTAAGTAACACTTATAGAACTTGAGCAAAGCAAACATATTTTACTTAATCCTAAAAAAAGCTACCTTTGTAAGGTAAGTTTAAATTTTGACATTTGACGTACCTCCGTAAAACGGGTATATCAAACAATTTTCACAGAACAAATATACAGAATTTAACAGTACATTTATCCGAAGTGCAAAAGGCTCAAGGGAAAACGACACTTTAGGAGATGGAAATGGGAACGGAATAAGGATAACTTGGAGGCTGGATATCTCAGGATTTTAACTATTAAGTGTAAATCTAATCAAAGATTCAGAAAGAGCATACAAAGCATGCATGCGAATCAAAACAATTCTCCAACATTTGATTTCAACAAAAGTATTGTCAAACGATACGGTGCCGTTCGCACCAACTAGGCCTTTCTTACTATACAACGTGGAACGTTTTGCTCAAAAATGTAGGAGTGAAGCCTTTGGAAATTCAGCTTATGTAAGAATAGTTGGCGAATGGGCCCTTGAAAAGTCGGCCAAAGACACACAAAAGACCATCAAAACATGCCGTATTTAAAATGAAAAACAGTCACAAGCATTGCAAGAGTTACCAATATATATTTGTATGGATTATAGGCTGGCGGGTTTATTGGCCTGTATTTATTTAATGACGATTCTAATCACAACGTTATTATGAATCGTGAGCGGTACTGTGCAATGGTTACAAAGTTTTTTTTGCGCAAAATGGAAGAATTTAACTTCTATGACAACGGTGCCACATGACACATAGCACTCGTAACAATGTACTAACTAAGAGGCTATTTCGCTAAACAATTTGTTTCACACTAGTTGCCTGTCAAAGTATAGATGTATCGGGCTTTTTAACGCCCCTAGACTATTTTTTGTTGGGGTTTATTGAGTCGACAAGCCTGCTTTGATTGACGCACTGAAAGCCAACATTGAAGCTTTTAACCATGAAATATGGGACATATTTATTAGAAAGAGTATGTTTGCTAGAATTATATTAAGCGGACTAGGGATCATTTAAGCCAGAGCTGTGGTCAACATTTATACTAAATAATCTTTAAACCACTTTACCATTAATTCAAATAAATACTTTATGCATTTCTCTGAAATATTTATTCCAAAGGTCTTATAATCACTAGTTATTGCTTTCGAAGACATCAATGTTCTTTTTTTGAATAGTTGAGTTACATAAATTTCCGTAACCAAAACATTCACTTGTTTAATAGTTCAATCGCAGGGCTTTTTTTTAAATCCTTTAACACTCAAAAAAGGTCTTTAAATGTTTGTTTAAGATATATGTAAGTAGACATTAGCCAAATAAATATCATTTTCCAATTTAATTTTGAACCCGTTTTGATTGTTTTTTACAAACACCGCCTATATAAGCCTAACAACTAAATATCATTTTTCAAATCTCACCCTTGACGAAACGATTATTTAATTAATTGTTCACCAAGTTAAACGATAAATTTGATTGAATTTTTTGCACCCTACCACATACTAGCCCTTACATGTTTCCAATAAATTTTAATAAATTTATAAAACTCAAAATTGAAATTGGCAATTAATACCTATTAATTTTCGTCCTTTCAAATTTGAAGGTCAATAATTTAAGCATGTGCCAGAACCAACAAAATTTTTGATGCTACATATTAATCAGAGGTACTCTTCCTCTTCTCATCCTCTTCCACCTCGCCTCCCCCTTCCAACTTTTCAGCCCTTATTCCTTCGATGAGTCCTTTCAAAATGTAATCACTTTAACTATATATCTACCCACGGAAACCACATCAATAAAGTTTTATAATATTATACAACGAAACGAACCACCACCCCAACCCTAACCCCGACCCAACCAACCAACATTGGGCAACATAATTTAACCGCGCGCTCTTCAGCAATCGACCGCACCTGCACTCGATTGCTCAAAAATATTTAAAAAATAAGACGAAAAAAAAAACATGAAGAAAAATTGATTTAAAATTCTGTAAACGAATATGAAGACGATGTCAAATGATGGTTCCTTGTGTCGGTTCGGTCCATTCGTCCTGCCTTATGGTCATAATAATAATTTTGTGTCCCTGTCCATGATGCAGGATGATGATGGTTTTGGGTTCATATCATCTTATATTCTTATTTTCTATATAAGAGTACCTACAGAGTCATATATTGTATTCATCGTCCTCACATTTCCCTCTCGGCATCAGCTCCGGCTTCAGCTTCAGCTTCGAAACTCACAGCATAGGGCATAGATAAAATTTGCCTTCTTTTTTTCATACATCATCGTCTTTTTTACATGACAGAATGTATCCCTTGTATAAACTGTATACGCTACAAACGTCCTCGTATACAAAAACAAAAATGTCCTTAGTACAGAAACAGAAACCCAACTTGGAGTAATATTGTCGCAGTCCTTCATTTTGGTCCTTTCTTCTTTTGTATATATCCCCTTAGGAGGAGCAGGAGGAAACAGAGTAAAAAGAGAGAGAGCAAAAGTGAGAGAACGGTAGAGAGCACATCAAATAACCATCACTCTTACAGGACTATTTTTCTTTTATAGGGTGTGTTGTGTTTGTGGGACATAAATATTTGTGGTCATAAAAATTGAGTATTTTTCTTTTGAATGTCTTTTTCTTTTAAAGTGATGTGGGTACAGGAACCATTTGAGATAATGTTATTCGAGAGCCGAAATAATAATAACAATCAAGGCTTTTCTTTCAAATTGTGGTTAGGATAAAAAGAAAACCATTATAATTTGAAATTATTTATCCTTGAAAAATGGAACAAAAAAAAATGGTCGTTAAATAACTTTGTGTAGGATTTGATATATTTGAAAAAGGAAAAACGGTTTCATATTTAAAAGTAGCTTTTAAATGACACTTAAAAACGTTTGATTTATCTATCGTTTAAAAGTGAGAATCAAATTGTACAAAAATAAATAATAATTCTATAAATACGTGGAAATTTTGTGTGGGATCTCCCAAATTACAAAAACTTTTATTTAAAAAAAAAAAAACATAAGAACAACTTACAAAAATCATCCGTTCAAAACCAAGAAACCTGTTTTTGAGGAAAAATATAGCTTTGAAGATTTTAAAATATTACATATATCTTGCTGCGCAGTAATAAATTTTTGATTCCAATTTTGATTTTCCGAAGTGCAATTTCAGTTCACTGAAGACAGTGAAGAGATTTTTTTAAAATGAGGTCTTTAAAATATTTTTTTTTTCCAAAAATTGGAGTTCGATCAGTTCTGGAAATAGGCTCGAGGGTATACTGATGAGAATATTGCAGTTGAATTGAGTGAACTATTTCTTTAAGGCATAATCCGTTTAAAAAAAAAGGAAAAAAAGGGTGAGATAAGAGACTTTATGATGGTGCTCAAGAAACGTAAATAATTCAACGATGTTATCATCACCAATCCATTTAACTGCTTTATTTTCATTACTGTCTAAGAAATTTAAGTAAGTTGCAGGAGCAACAGCCTATACAGGAGTTATGCTCAAGCTTTGAAAACATATAAGTCAGATCAGAGGGGAGACGAATTGTATGCATCACCGTGACATAGCTTGTGTCCTCCGACAAGAGGTAGTTGGAGATACACATAGCAAACATTTCAAGGTTTTCAATGCCCTAGATGAAAGAGCCACTTATGAATATTGGCAACGGAGGGACATTACGTTTTAGTAACTGAAGTTTTTATAATTTTTTTATAATGGAATTTCTACAATTTTTCAGATTGGTGTTTTAGAGGGGAACAATTCTTTTAATGTTTACTATAGCAAAACTAATCGTTTCAAAAGTGCACCCATTGAAAGCTCTCAAAAGGGAAATAAATCTCGGATTTTAAAAAATTCTTAATTTTTGCTCAGCTCGTATAACTCTTAGCGTGATCGTATATAGGCTACATCCTCAATAAATGAGTTATCTATGACTCAACAATTTTTCAAATCTGACCAGTAGTTTCTGAGGCTAGCACGTTTAAACAAACAAACAAGCAAACAAACTCTCCAGTTGACATTATTATTCTAAATTTGGCTTCATGTGAATAATTCAACCTGATGCCCTATTAAGGCAGCATGTTTCCATTTTTTTGGCCATAACCCTAGCTGATGAGTCAAAAACTATTTTGGAATAGTCTTTCTAAACGACGTCGTCGGCCAACATGGCCCATGAACGAATAATTTTTGTGTGCCACTCTCGAATGAAATCAAAAAGTTTTCTCATTTCAACAACAATAATAACAACGACAACAACAGAAACAACGACGAAAACAACAACTGGCATTTACATGAAATACCTTTCAGAAGTCATTTTGCCAGTGGTTTGGTATGAGTTGAGTACGGAGGAGCTAGAAAACTAGCGGTAGGATAGCATTATGACCCTGATTAATCAGGTCCATCAGCCTGTCTAGGGTATTATTACATTTTATTTATGTGACATGTGCCCGTAAGCTTTACCCTATGATGCCAACTTCTTCAAAGTACGAATACAGTGTACAAAATTACTCTCTCTTCTATTTTATGTATGCTATGTGGTTGCTGACCTAGTTGCATGCACCAGGCTGGTTATATTAATACTGTGTGTCGTGGTGGCAGATAGAAATGGATAGAATGAGAGCATTCCCTGGGATCGTTTGATTACCCCACTTACCATTGGCACCTTCAACCATTCCACCATATCAACCTCGTCCGTGCATGCCGTGCCTATACCTACTCTCTCTCTAACCAACCTAAGAAGTTCCTTCAGTGTTGTTTTTGTTGTTGCTGATGTTTCAAAAGGACTGTGGCAGTATACAGTACACTCATTTCATTTTGGTTTGTTTGAGTAACACGGTATGTTAGCCAGGTGGGTAGTAGGTAAGGTAGGCCGGCATAGCTACTTCTATACCTACGTAACGTCCACTATCCTATCCACTATCCTTGTTAATCCACAAACAAACAAAAAGTAAAGTAAGGTAAAGCAAAAAAAAGGACTTTTAAGTAAAAATATAAAAAGCACTCATGAATTCATCAAAAGTATATGACCCAATTCAGAGCTAACGGGCAGTGATGCCATCGGATACAGACATCCTGGATTTTATTTGAACAAAAAACAAATCCTCGGGATTTTCCGAAATAGACACAAAATTTAAGCCGGCCTGTCTCTCTAATAACCGACCGACTCAGCTGTCATCATTAGTCGCGTTCGCTTTAACATTTGCGTTGAAATTAATTTCAATGTTTTTTATAAAAATTTGTGTTTTTTTTCTGTAATTAATTCCCAATGCTAAAGAATGCAATATACTAAAAATAATTTCCTTGGGGGAGTTGTGTAGTGTGCTGTATCGTATGGATGGCACTGTGCATCAGGAGGAGGAAGGTGGAAGCTGGGAGTTGAAAAAAGCTTGTTTTTAACTTCCAGGATGGGGAAATGAAAGCGCTTAATTGTAGTACAATGCTCTCTCCGTTTAGTGTCACACATAATGGAGATGGAGACGAGCTGGTGTCACTTCCAATTCACAAGATACAAATGAATATGGTAACAGGACAATGGATGGAACTCGAACTCACTCTGGCACTATAATATCTTTCCGCCCATCCCGTCCCGTCCGGCAGTAGTTCTATACCCGACCCGTACCGTAGTAGGCAGGAACACAATACGTTATTTTTTCGTTTCGTGTTTTTGGTTTAATGAATGCATGCGATTTTTTTGAAAACAGGTCGAGGTCGTTCATTCGCTTTTGTGCCTCGCTGGACGAAAGTTATTTCAGCGTTTGTCGGGGACAATCATCGGAACAACTAAACTGCGGCCTTAGAAACCCCAAAAATTATTTAAGTAAATTGTAAAGGTTTATTTTGTGCATAAATGAAAAAGGTTGTCGTTATGGGGAAAATAACAGAAATTGATAGCAGTTGTTTTTTTTGTTTGTTTGAATATAGGTTAAGGGAGGGGCTTTTCACATTTAAAGGTTGAAAATCATAAACAGAGAAAAATCACAATATACTCGACTTAGTATGACAAATGATAGGGATCGATGTTAAAAATTGGCAGGCGTAGCTTTTGTGGATATAAAAGATAAAAATATAGTTGGACGTTATGGCTACAATTTTTAATTATGGGTTGACATTTTTTTATGTTTGAACTTAATAATTTTTTTTAGCAACATTTTGAAAATGATTCAAGTTTAATGGTTTGGAGGTTAAAAAAGTATCTATACATATGTCGGATGTTCATATTATTCAAATTGATATATGTATAAAATAGTTCTGGAAATATTAATCAGGATTAGGGTTGGCCAAGAGGCAATAATACTTTTGAAGCTTATAAGACAAAACCTCACAGGAAAGTCTCACAGGACTCGTCGGTTTTCCAGGTTTTGAACAGTTTTCAGAATGACAATGAGATATTATTTGGCACTGAAATATTGATACATTATAATTATTTGATTTGACATAAAGTTATGAACTTTTAAACTGCGTTTTTTTTCTCGTGTTATGTTGAGATCCATATAAAATACCCAAAGAAATTTTATATTTGGAACTTAAATGTCTTTATGATGAAAAAATTATTCGAGACCGATAACGAAAACGATACCGAATCCAGATTGAGATTTTTCGGAAAAGCCTCGTCATGTCCCGTCTCGTGAGCAGCCCTAATCGGGATTACTATAGCGAATCAACATAAGTGTAGCATAACTTCTTTCCAAAAAACTTTATTTGAATTTAGAAAGTAAACTTACATAAAAATCGTTTAATATCACGTTTAAAAGTATACGCGATTAAGTTTGCTATGAAATGAAAGCTTGCGTATTATGAGTGCCAGAGAGTGCCAGAATTGTCAAAATCGGGTATGAGAAATCTAAGATATTTAAAATTGAAGTCTGCAGAATTAAAAATAGCATTTTTTAATTTATAATCTTTTTGTCATCAACGCAAACCTTTCTTTAAGATCTTTACATTTATTTTGAACGAATGTTTTGACAATGACAAAGGTTTGGTATACTTTTAATATGCCAAAGACACAGTGTGAGCATTTAGAAAAGTTGGAAGGGTTGGGTACTAGATGTCGGTGTACATTGCAAAAAGATAGAGCGTGGCAAGGAATTCCACATTCTCGTAAAAGTGCTAAAAAATTATTTTCTGTACTTCATAGCATGGCCGAAGTTGGGCTCAAGGCCAAACTGATGGGCATTCCTAGCAGCGCCGGTATTACGGTTTAATTGTTTAAGGGCAGGAATGCAACTATCTATTTCAATAGAGCAAAGTGCATTAAAATAACGGTAAAAAAGGGTACCACGATGTTAGAGTGACGTTATCGTGTTGAAGATGTTATTGTCACCAATCAATTGTAAAGCTCTCCTTTCAATACTGTGCAAGAGTCTGTAATAAGTTACTGGGGCAGCAGCCCAGAGATGAGATGATAAGCGTTCGAATGAATATTTCTAATCCAACAAAGAAGAGATTTGTCAATACCAAAAGCACTCATTTTCGATAGAAGAGCAAGATGTCAGACTTTATCAAATGCCTTTAAAATATCAAGTGCAATAATCTAACTTTCCCCAAAACGATGCAAAAGTTTGTTCCACTGTTTGGTGAGATAAACCATGAGATCACCAGGGGACCAATTGCTATGAAAGTCGTATTGCCGGTTATTAAGAAGGATTGGCTGAAAAAATGCAGTTTTCCAACTACTCGGAACGAACCCAGAAGAATAGGATAGATGGAAAATCTTACGCAGTGGTTTTGCTAGCGTAGAAGAACACTGCTTCTGAATAATAGCGAGATACCATCCGGACGTAGTACCCGTGGCATGATGGTTAGTGCGTTGGACTGTCATGCGAGAGGTCTTGGGGTCAATCCCTGCCAATGCCACCCATAGCTTTTTTCACGGGTACTGCCTCTTGCGAAGAATTGACAAATTCTCCAAGAATAATTCTTGTCATGAAAAGTGCTTTCTCAAATTTGCCGTTCGGATTCGGCTTGAAACTGTAGGTCCCTTCCATCCCTGACAACAGTACTTAAACGGACTATGTCGCCACCCAATTTATTTTTTTATTTTACCATCCGGACCATCGAAACAGTATGGCTACGAAAATATATTGGTCCCATGGAATCATAAATGTGTTCAAGAACTGGGTCAGCCATGACACAATCTGATAATGTGGAATTTCCAAAAAAAAAATTGGTTGACTGCAATTAAATTTTATTTAAGAAATTTTGAACTTAATCAAAAAACTGAAAAAAAATGTTAAACCCAATATATTTTACAAATTAAAAATGATATTTTCTCTAAAATAATTGTTTTACCAAAGCTTATATTTTTGAAGTCCAATACAAATTTTATGAAAAGAGAGTTGACAGTTTTTCCAAAGAAAAAATGAAAAACCCAGAAAAATAGTACTAATAATTGAATTCCGACTCAATGCCTTGAGAATACAAAAGGGGATTGATTTAAGACTTATTTCATCTTATCCAAAATATAAATTTTAAAATTTGGAAGACATTTTAAAAAATCCATTCGATAGTTTTTAAGCAAATAAAACCAAAAACAAAATATTGCTAAATTACTGCCTGTCTACTTAAACAAAGAAAGATATTGGCTAGAAAACAATTGAATTCTTTAAAAAACATTATTTCCAATATTTATGAATATTAAAAAATCCAATTATGTTTGATGATTAAAAACACAATTGAGTCCTGCCAAAATTATTACTTAATTTTGTCATTCCACAATATCTGATAAGAAGGCAGCCAAACATTAATTCGAATACTTTTTGAAGTTACAATTCTGCTTGCAAATAATATCATTTTCAAAATGTCAAGTTCTTCCGCAGAAATTATCAAAACTTAGCACGTGGAGAACTTTGATGAAACGTCTTCAAGTCGTACCAATTTTGACAAAGTATTAATTCCACTAATAAAGTTAATAAGATGGATGTAGAGGAGGGTGCTGCTAATGGTTTTTTTGCACGCACCATACCATAAGACATTCCAGATGAAGTAGGGCTGATGTTTATCAGTGACAACGGATTTAACGTATGGGGCTGAAAATTAATTCCGGCAAAAATAAAATGATCCTTGGAACCAGACCATCCTCTCAAATAAATATTTTCTCGCAACCGGTGGAAAAAGTGGAGTGCCTTCAATACCTTAGAAGTATCATTTCCACCGAAGGCGGAACCGAACAAGACGTCATCTGCCGCATTCGCAAGGCAAAAGCGGCGTTAGGTATGTTGTCGAAAATTTGGAGGAAGAACTATATCAGCTTAATAACAAAGCTACGACTGTTCCGCACAAATGTCGAATCTGTGCTTCTTTATGAGTGCAGCACTTGGAAGCTTACTTCAGCCATAACAACAAAGCTGCAAACCTTCGTGAATAGATGTAACAGGTCTAAGGACCTAAGTAAGTACATTTCCTAAAATGATACAAGACCCATGCGTGATTGAAACAGCAAAACCATGGTAACTATAAAGTCTTTGTTTTATGAAGAAGTAGTGAATTTAATTGTTGAACAGTTTGGTGTTTAGATGTTATGCTTTCCAACGGCTATCAATTACTGCCAATGTGAATACCAATTTTTGCCAACAATATGCCCCAAAATAGATTCAAGGAAATCAAAAAATATCTCCAGCTTGCTGACAACAATAATTTGGTTGTCACTGACAAAACGATAAAGATAAGGCCTGTAGCAACCTTTCTAATAAAAAAATGTTGCCAGTTTTGATACATAAATGAAAAAGTTTTGGTTGAAGCCACTTTCAAGCATGTATTGCGAAATTATACCCGCTTGGGTTAATATTCTTAATTTGTTTTTAAAACATCCTGCTCTTAATGGGTAAAAATTACCAAGAAACAGAATATTTAAGAGCAGACACTTTTGATGACTCGATTTATCTTTGTTTATTCCTTAAAATAAATGTATCTCCTTATTAAAAGTGACTTAAAATAATTTATAAATGAAATGTAGAAAATATTCAAATGTTCATGTTTCAGTAGTCAATGTACTCATCATTCATTTTTGGAAACTTATTTCTCCATAAATTCCATTATCATCTAAATATTTTGTGTGCTTCTATTTTGATAGATATACGTCTACTACCTCGTGGAGATTAAGACAACTGTGTAAGCTTAAGTTTAATGCAAAAGTACATTCATAGATACTAAAAGTCTCATTTAATAAACTATTCAATTAAACGTGGTGACATTTATAAACATATAAACGCCTATTTTCAATACTTTAAATATAATATAATATAAAAACAATTCACTCACCTCAGATGATGTCAAATAGCATAGCCTGGAATCGGTGCTATCAATCGATGCCTGCTGAACGATGCCATAACGTTGCTCACGATCACTTAAATAGTCAGAACGTAAACTATCTTGACGTATAAATTCACCCCTGTAAAAGCAACAACAACAAAAATGAATATGTTTTATTATTCGAACTAAAATTGTTTGCATTTTTAGAAAGAGACCTTTGCTCTAAGGAATCAGCGCGTGCACTTTTATAGCCTGAATCATTCAAGCTGCTATCCTGACGGAGTGACGGTAGAGAATCCCACGGCGAGCGCTTATGACCAGATCCAGTTGAAAGTGGTGGCATCATACCCGTACCAGACCCAGAGCCCATTGTGGAACTTCCCGAACGCCAGCCATCAGAATGGCGAAACCATTGAGCGCGAGCCGATTCCCCAATGCAAGAGGCGCAGCGGGAATTCGAAAAACTTAGCAAACCAAATGAAAAAAAAAACATAACCACAAACAGCAACAACGAAAAAACAAATGTATGAGTTAATATGTGATCTAAACTTTTATTTATAAAGATATGAATTTATGAATTTCAACAAGCTCTAAACTATCTTAACATACCTTGCATTATGATCACTCAAATAACCACGATCGCGTTCGCGTTCTCGTTCGCGTTCCCTGATCAATTCATTGCGATCGCTGTAGTAACCATCACGCTCACGATCACGGTCCTTGTCACGAGTTGTTAATGGCCTATGCGGAGGTAGTGGTAAAGTTGATGACTTGGCATTGGCTACAGATCCTTAATTAAAATGGAAAATAAAATTTGTATGAATTTTTTTTATTTTTATTCATTTTTGAATCTTAAATAAAATAAATAAAAATTTGTGTTCTATATATATATTTCAAAACCAATTCTGAATTCAACTAAGAATTTAGTTATACAAAATAAAATATTTAATAAAAACCAAACAGCAATCAGATTATTTTCGAAACTTGCAATAGTTTATTATGCAATGATTTGGAATAAATTTTGATGACTTAGTAGGTTTTAAGATTTAAAAAATGAAAAAGGAAAAAAAAGGAACAATCTACTTACGACGTCTTAATGGGTATGGGCTACGCTGGTTGGATCCTGGTAAACTCTCAGCAAACTCTGATGGTTTTGTGATACATAGGGGTTTGTTGTATTTTTGATTTTTTTTTATAAATTTTGAAAAGGATTATAAGTTTAAAGCGGTTATAGAAAAATAAAGTGCAAGGCATTACAAATCTACGTTTTACAAAAAAATGGAAAGTTTAACAATTAAATAAACAATTTAACTGAATGCTGTGTGAATGATACAAAAATAATAAAATAAGAAGGAAAGTGATACAAATTCAATAAAAAATTAGTATTCAGTTTTCTTTAAAAATGGTGATTAGATTCTGCAAATAACATTACATTGGGAACCCTGTTTTCTTTGACAGATTTGAATTGTTTGGCGGACTTTTTTTGAAGTGCTATTTAAAATGTTTAAAGGTTTTGAATAACTTGACATCATAAACAATCAATATCTTTATAAATTGTAGGGCAAAATTAAACTAATAAGGCCCCAGATACGTGATTCAACTCAGAATGAGTAAGTTCCCTTAGAGAAAATGACTGTTTAAAAGTCTGAATTGTTTTTGGAATTGAGCAGATTATTGTTATTATTATTTTTCCGAAATTCGTAAAAAATTTCGTGAAAATTACAAATTATTAAATTGAATTCTTAAAACAATTTTATGATAAGAATAATTTGATTCTTGTTAGAAAAATAATCTCAAGAAAGTCTAATGATAACGAAATATCCACATGAATTGTAAAGTTCTCAGTTTAAACTTTAGGCAGATTTCTTACTACAAAATGTATTAGAAGTTCTAGCAATCGACTATTAAGAAAATTTTAAGCCTTTTAGCAGTTTTAGCAATCGACTATTAAGAAAATTTTAAGCCTTAAGTTGTTCAATGTATAAAATGGTGAATAGTTTTCTTAGAGCCATCTACAGCTATCAATGAAATCAATCCGAAAAAATTTGTTGAATAGATATTTCGCACTTTTCTTTTGTTAAAAATGCAAAATATGTTCTGATATATTGGAAACTATTTGAAGAACGTTTTTGGGAAACATTTAATAATATATTTTGATGCCGGATATTCATTTCCTTGAACTCCTGGTTTTCTTATGTTGAAAAATGAAACGAGTTTAGCTGATTTGTGTTCCTATGTCACACAATTCCAATGACAGATTTCTGTAAGAAAAAATTATCAAGTGGATTTCAATCACGACCTGTTAAAAAAGTCCCAATAATAATTTTCAATGATGAAAACCTATAATAGCTGGACCCTTAGGCGCCAGTTATAGCTATATCATTGGTTTTAATCATTGAAAACAAACATTGCAATTTTTTTGACAGGTAGTTTATAGCTATCATTAGAAATGTCTGTCATTGAAAAAAAAATGTCCTGATTGAAATCTACCGAAAAAAAATTTTCTGACAGAAATCTGTCATTGGAATTGTGTAAAATTGGATCAGAAATCAGTGGAACGATTTGGTTCACTTTTGAACATAAGAGTATCAGCTGTTCAGGAAAATGAACTTATGTCCGGAAAGTAGGAAAATGCATTTTTAGAGAAAAATAAATGTGCAATTAAACTTTTGTTTATCAAAAAAAATTCTGTGTGTGATTTCCGATCGATTATTCTATAATTTTCATTTTTAATCAAAGGGAAACACCATCAAACATCGATTCAAAAATTTTCCCGGATGGATCTGAATGAAAGCTTTAACTGGACCCTTAAAACAAATAAACATATGCATTTAATCTTATTTTGAGAACTTTTGGAATGTTTTTGAAACAAGGATTTGTCCAACTGTGTTTTGAGAAAACTGTATTTAGACCACTGTATTGGTATGAAATGTTTACAATAATATCATATTCATATCCTGTTAACCACACACGTCGCTTCTGTCTTAATCATTCTAGACTTGTGAAACAATGTAAACTTCAATAATGTCTAGAAATCAAGGGTAATTTTAGAATCTTGCCATCATAAATGGAATTGGTCTGCTAATATGAATCTTATTTTTTCAAGACTTTAAATATTGATTTCTTAAGAGTATAGTTACTATTTTTACATTTTGTTTACACTTTTTAGGATCTAACTTTTATAAGCTCTTCTCGGAAAAACATTATTTTTTGAAACTTAGAAAATAGAAAGTTTTTCAAAGCATCTTTTGATTGATTCACAAGCACATTTAAAAAAAGAGCATAATTAAATTTTGAAGCACTGAATAATTTTTCAAACAAATTAAATCAAAATCAAATAAAAACAAACTACCACAATGCAAATTATCTTCTCTTCAGAAGAAGATACCAACACAAACAATAGGCACTCTTTTATTGAACATAGGACTCACCCAAATTTTCCATGCTCTGTGATAGCAAAGCTTCAAAAGTGTGAAGACTATAAGACTCAGCATCCATTCCCTTGGCTAAGGTGTTGCGCAAATGCATTTCGTATTCCAGCAACAACCTTGAAGTTGGACTTCCTGGAGTCGGTGTTACATTTGGCTGACCTGGATGATGATGGGGATGACCTCTGCCGCCACCACTCCGTTGACCATAAGACTGGTCCTGATCAGAATTTCCATTACTTGAACTTGGCGTAGTGGCATAACACTGATTGTCGAACATAACGTTGTCCGATGGCGGAGAGCCTTCCAAGCAACCGCGTTCTCTTTCCAGTTCCAAGTATAGATTTCTTTGCGGATATCCACCACGTCCGATTTCGTGAGATGATCTGATTGAGGAAAATCAAGACAGCTCAGTATAAAATTGTTGATGCCGGTGGAATTTGTTTAAAAACCAAAAGCAAACAAAACAACTCACCTTGATCCGGAGAAGCGTGATGCCTGACTAGATGGCCTTCCCATCGAATTATTGTTGTTCATGATGTGATGCATTCCATGCTGGTGCATGGCATGTTGCGGGCCCAGAGTATTGGCCATGTTTGCTGCATTGTAGTAGTTATAACGCCTACGTCCCATCTCTGGAGAAGTAACCGGGCTCTCGGTGCTGGGCATGGGCTTCAGCATGCGTTTCAAAGTGCTTGTGTCGGTTGCCATGTTCATGTCTTCGGTGCTCTTTGTCTTACGCCTGGTGTTGTTGTTAATTATGTTGTGGTGCATGTCGTGTGATTCGCGTGCCTGCGTAAGGAAAAATGAAATAACAAAAGGGCTTTTATTTTCCAACTTTTGTAGGCTTTGTTTTTTTTTCATTTTGGTGACGAAAAGGTTGAAATGACAAATAGAAAACATGTGAGGTAGTTGGAGCAGCAAATAATCCAACAAAGTTAACGTCAACGACATTGACGATTAAATCCTTAATCGATTTTTTTCTTTTTCCTTTGTGAATTTGTTAGTCTCGAATTAATTAACTAAGCCTAGGAGAATAAGACTGGGGTTAAAATGGGATACAATGCTAGTATTTTGAACCTTCTAGTATAATCTGAAGTAATACTGAAACCTTCATTGTTGGATTTCTTCGCGAATGCCATTTTCTTCAATGAAAATTTAACAGGGGTAGTTTTAGACGAAGACCCTTATGTATCGCGTTGCATGTACCTATGGTGGATATCAAAAAGACTTATGTACCAAAATAACTTAAATTTACTTGCGGGGAAAAGGCTATGCCAGTGAGTTTGTATTTTTGGTATTAGAAACGTGCAATAAGCCATATCTGTTTAACTCTTCGAACATGTGGATGGAAATCAGCAACATCACATAAGAACCAAAGGCCTGGTGACAGTCAATGATGTCTATGTTCGAATAATGTCGGCGTTGGCGGGAACCTACAGTTTTTAAGCCAAAACAAAATATCAGCCAGTTGCGAAGCACTTTTCATGACAAAACTTGCTCATAGAAGATTTGTCAGTTTAAATCATTTTAGTATTTTACTTAGTTTCAGGAAACTCTTATTGGTTATGAGTCTTCGTTGTGATTATACTCTACTTACATGGAGTGTTCTGAAAAAGACTTAAATTTATTGTCTTCTTTAACTTTTGAAAAATAAGTTTTGGTATAAATTTCGAGTGATGGTATCAAATTCAAAATTCAATTCATTCAGTCAGCTCAAATTTTTAAAATTCACGTTCTCAATTTTATTTTAATAGTTTTTCAATGTATTTAAGCACGCATTCGTTTCAAAACGAAACATTTCTTTCAATCCGTTTTCCTTCTTTTTGATAAAAACTGTTCTTGCATAAATAACTAAGTATTTCCTTAATAGTTAATGTCAGAAAGGTGAAGTCTATAACAGCTAAGATATTTTTTAAAAATTTGACGAAATACAATAAATATTTTAATTGAATATTGAAACAAAATTAAGATAGCTTTAAAAAGTAAAATGTGCTTATTTTAATTTTAAAACTCATAACATAAACAAACAATTTTTGTAGAGTAAATTTGTTGCCAGATTTGAATTGAACCCATTGTAACTTACAATTTGATTGCTTGGAAATTGGTATCTTCACTTAAGTATAAAGCCCTTTTTTATCAAAGAACTGAGTACTTATTATACTTGATACTAGGCCAAGCCATTAAAATGGAAAGTAACACAGAACAGGCTTGCCATATTTTTGGGACCTAATGACGTAAAACTCTTGTTTTTTAAACATCCTATTTTGGAAGTGCTGTGAAGTTCAGAGATTTTTTTTTATCGCACTACACGAATGTAGAAGCTTTTCTTTATATAAATTAATATTCATTGCAATGGGCATAAGAGCACTTTGACTTAACTCAAAAGATTGGAGTTCTCCAATGGCATAGGTTTTTTTTTGTAACTCGATGTTAAAAACTTCTTGTATTGTTTCAGGAAAAAATCTGTCAACATTTTTAATATTAATGAGTTTCATTCATTTTACATCAAACGTTCCAAGATTTTCGTATCGAGAAAGTAATTTACGAGGAAGGGTTTTGAGTTCTGGATGCAGCTGATTCAGACAAACTTTTAGAAGCAAATATTGCAAAATAATTGAAATATCACTAGGCTTAATTTGTTAACAACATTTTTTTTAAAAATATAGTGCTTTTTGAAACACATAATACAATCTAGAAGAATGCCAGAAAAAGAAACAAACAAAATACTCCTTTTTCAACGCTTTGAAATTGAGCCCTATACGCAGCAGAACCAAGTACCTACTCAAACAGCTCAGAATTCAAACAATGAAATTTTACGTTATCATCTGAAACCAACGTTGACTTGGTTGCATTTGTGCCTGTCCTTAAGTGCATATGCCATGTAGAAAAACGCAATGAAATTTACCGTCGTCGTATATCGACTTTCTAGATTACAGTACTTTAATAATTGACATAACTTTTAATACGACCAATAAAACCTTGAATCAAAAAACTTCTACACTTTAAACTCACACGCAACTCAAAACTCAAAAAGTCAAGAATGCAATAAAGTTTCTTTTATAGACTATATAAGGACTAAGACTAAAAACTAACCATTTCATCGTTGTAGTCCTTGTTGTAATCTTTGTTGCGTGTACCGGTACCAGTTGATTTTGTGGAAGATAATGTATTCTGCTGAAGGGTTCCACCTGCCTGTGTGCCTTCTGACTTACACGTCTCCATTTCCCCACGCTGCCCGCCTCCCATGTTGTCGTCTTGTCCAATCTGTGATCCCACGTGATTCTGTGAATTCGAATCAACGCCACCCCCTCCACTGGAGGCATTCACTCCTCCTGCTAAATTTGCATTTCCAGATATATTCTGTCCACTGGACATGGTATTGGTTTCTTGTGATTTAGTTTGACGTGAAAGTGTATCGCCTTTAAAAAAAAACAAAAAAACACAAAAATTAATTTGTATTCACCAGTTTTATCAAAGACACAAACCAAAAGCACAATTTTTTGGGGTGGTGTGGTGTGGTGTGCTTTTGGGCAGAAAATTATGTATTACCTTGTCCTGATTGCATAGACTGTGTTCCAGATGCAACATTATCATACAAAGATGTGCTGGATGTTGCATTCATAACCTTTTGTGATTGCGCTTCTGTGTCTGTAGCCCTAGAAGCTGTCCGAGGCAGAGTTGATGAACCTACATGAAGGCATCCTTTGATTATATTCAAAAAAGTCAACCAAAAACTAAAAAAACAAAAACCAAAACCAACAAACCTCGATATCTTGGATCCTGTGCACGTAAGCGTGCATATTGTTCAGCTGTCATGCATGTACACTGGGGCTCTCGTACCCTTGATGGACTTGCCGGAGTGCTTACGGGCTTACGCTTCGCCTTAACCTTACTCTTGCCAGGTGGATCCAATTTCAGCGAATAGCTCGAGGAGGCCTTTCGTGAAAATTTGAAAGAAGGCGACTGTAAAACGTCGCACTATGTTAGGTTAGTCGGTTGGGAATCACAAGGTTCTGTTTGTGCGGCTTTTTTTTTTTGTTTTCATAATTTTTTGTATCTTGTTTTTCAATTTGTACTTTTCAAATTTTTTTTTATTTTTTGATTAAGAGAATTCAGAGAGAGAAACATTTTGCTTGTAACGTGTAAATTTTAAATTTTTTGAAAGAGAAATACGACACACACATACATACTTAGACAGGAAAAAATAAACATTTTAGAAAATAATTCTAGTGTTATTTTTTTTTAATTAATGTTTAATCAATTTTTAGAGAAGTATTTTATTTATTTATTTCGAATAAATGTGTCGTCTTTTTTAGTTAAAGCTTTTGTTTTTTTTTAAGTTATTAGTTCTTGTGGAACTTGAGTTTTTCTTTATCTACAGGAAAATAATAATAATTTTAATCCATTTCGGATAGAATGTCTAATTTTTAACCGCTTTTTAGGTATTTTGGGCAGGGTAGGTATGGGAGAGTTTTAAGGAGTTACTAGGTGTTCAAGGAATTTAAGGCGATTTCAAAGGGTTTATTTTGAGCATAAGTCAAGAAATTATATTAACAAACTTTTAAATGTTTTTTTTTTACATTTTCTGTAGGAACTTTCAGCTTAATTAGATTTGTAAATATTTAATAATAATCAAATATCAAATGAACATCTTCAATTTCAGAAAAACATACTTGTTAAAAATTTAAGAATTATACTTTTAAAATGAGCTAATCTTTGAAAAGATTTATAAAAGCGTATTTTTTAAAATGTCAAGACAACAGTTTCTACTTTTTGCCTGAATTTCTACAATTAGTTAAAATTTAATAATGACTTCATTTATTTAAATGGACAGTGAGGGTGGAATTCTTGAAAATCAGATCTAAGAGAATTGTAGGTTGATAAATAATGCCATTTTTAACTTTCCAAATTTTGAATTCCATTGAAATATTTCTCCAAAATGTATACACGCTTTTCTACTGAAAAAAAATGACTTTAAACCTTTCGTTAAGGACTGGGACTCATTTCACGGTGGGTCTACACACAATATCAGGACCACGGAAAAACGCTGGTCTACGATCTTAGTATAATTTTGCAGTAATACATTACACATTACTTCGAAATTATGCTTCGGCCATAAACCAGCACAGCATGAGCTGTATCATATACATTTGGCATTCTAAGGGCCATAGGTGGAAGACAGAAGCTTACAATAACTTCGAGCTCCGCATACTTCAACCTCAGCCACCACTCTCTCAGACAGTCTGAGCCTGGCCAACCAGTGTCAATGAGACACAAGAACCTATAAGACCCAGAGACTCATGTCTCCTAATTTCAAAGCTCCAGGATTATTTTTTTAAATATGTCTTTGTGCTTTTATGGTATGTTTAATAGAAATAGGTAAAGTTTTGGTAAGACAAAACAAATTGATTGAAGTCTTTGTTCATCTGGGACTAAACTATGATAAAATTAATAGTTTATTTTTCAAAAAAGAATTGATAATTTATATTTAAACAATTATTTTAATTTTATTTTCTTACACTTAAAAGTAAATAATTGATTTCAAGATTTATGCTCGTCCTATATTAAAATTTATTTATTTATTGTTTAATTTTTGTTTCATTTAAAAACAGAAGGCACAACACAATTTTAAAAAATGTGTTTTTTGATAGATGTTTTTTGTGAAAGCGAAAGGAGTGTACATAGAGATTTTTTGATAAAAAAAATGATAAGATTAAAAAACAATCTACTTTTTCTTAATTTTTAAAAGACTCTAGATATTTTGAGTAAAAAATACAAAAAATAATGCTAATTTTGCAATATTTGAAAAAAAGTTAAAACATTGACAGCCATGTTGTGTGTTTTATGAAACATACACATAAATTTTGTATCGAACTAATATAAAATGATATAGACAGAAAAAAAATGCCTGAAAAAGGATGTTTTCTATATAAGAAAAAAATTGCTTACAAAAAGATAGATATATAGATACACAAGGAGTTTAAGGACGAAACACAGTTATTAAAAGTTCTGTACCAAGGGAATGAAGAAATATATTATTATAATGAATGTGATGAACACAAAAATATTTTCGCTCATGCGTTAATTTTCTTTTTTTGGAAATGAAAGAAAAATTGACAAAAAAAATTAAATAAATTGTTATTCTTTTTATATTAGGAGTTATATAAAAAAAATATGTAACAAAAAGGTGGTGTGAATATTAATTTGGAATGAATTTGAAGAAAAAAAATAAATATATTTATATTTTATATGCAGTGTATGGGAAGACGAGAAAAACATGACACCGATATTTGCTAATTCATTGAAGGAAATACCTTATAGCTCTTTTTCCAACGAAAAATCTAGATCCCAAAGTATATATGTAAGGTTTAATGAAAATTTGGTTTTCTTTATTTTTGAAAGTGAAATATAATTTTGTTTAAAAATTATTTACTAGGAATGCCCAGTGAAATAGCCAATATTTTTTTTTTTGTTTTTGTAAATAAAAAATAAAATAATAACAATAATAATGTGCGAAATAAAAAATAAACAAAAAATTACTTTAATTTATTGAAGTAAACTAAAAACGGAAAATGATTTAAAAATGTAGGTTAAAAGTTTATTAAATAAATTAATAAACGCTTTTCAAAATACTTTTCGAAAATTTAACAAATTGTTTTGCAGCCTTTATTACGTTTTAAATGATTTAAGAAACAGACGAAATTAAAAATGATTAGTTTATAAAAATAAATAAGGTAGCGCAACTGAGAAATAGGGCCTAGTGACTTACAACTCTCAACCATTCCTGTGCGCGACTAAAGTTGGGATGAAGGGGACCTACAGTTTTATGCCGAATCTAAACAGCTAATTTGAGAAAGCACTTTTCATGATAAGAATTACCCTTGGAGAATTTGTTAATTCCTCGTAATAGGTAGTACCCGTACTTTTTTTAAATTAAGGTGGCACAGGTAGGGATTGAACCTTTGGCGTCCCACCCCTTCGCACTAACTGCCAGCCCACGTTTACTTTAATTTTATTAGTTTAAGTAGTTTTTTTTCAAAAACCAATAAGTATACTTTATGAAAGCCTTGTAGAAGAATTAAATCATTCTGAATGCAATTTTTTGTGATTGCCATTTCTTACAACTAAAATTTAGGGATTGCATCTATTGAATGCAATAAAGTTAACATTTTGCAATAATTAATAATTTGTGTTAAAAACATAATTTGATTGGAATCATTTGAGGCATTATTGTTAAGTATTTGCATTTAATTGAAATATTAATAATTTCTTGTAGTAGTCGCATTCTTTTGATATTTTTGAATCTTCATTTGCAAAGAATAATTTGCAAAGATTCTGAGTGAATTCAAGGACTGCAAAAGCCTGCAAGTACTTCAATTGAATGCATCAAAAGCACCAACGATCGTTCTTAAACAATTGGTTTGAAAATGATTGCAATCTTTTTAGAGATCAATGATTTGTGATTGCAAAATCTGAAGACCCAATCTTTGAGTGAATTCAATGAATTCAATTTTAATCTTTTAGAAACAAATTGAAGCTTACAGGAAAGATTTCTTTTTTAAACAACTAGTTTTCTATGCAGAATTGTTTTTTTAACAATATTAAAATTTTGGTGAAAAATATAAGCAAACTTTGAAGTCGGAAGGTAATCAAAATATTCTAAAAAATGTGCTAACTGAAATTATCTGCGGATTCTTTTTTGGAATAAATCTCAGAGAACGTTTTAAGATAAGTTAATTAAGCTTATAAACATAGTTACTCATGTAGTTAAAGGCGACCTTGGTCAAAGAAAAGCTTTAGCGACGAGGTTTTATACAAGAATCGAAAATGTTTTCGTTTGACAATGAAAATCCGTAGCATGAAAATAATGAGTTCATTTGAAACATAAGACTTATAAAGGTTGTGATTTTGAGGGTTTGTGTAAAAAAACAGAGTTGTAAAGATGAAAAAATGTAATTATATCGCTCTACGTTTTTCTACAAATTTGACATTACATTTTTCGAAGATAGTCTTGATATGGAGGAAGAATAAGGGGATAATCGTTGAAAGAAAGGAAACTATGCTCGAGAGCCATATTTGAGGAGGGGTCAGTAGAAGGTGATGTAGATCGGTAACATAGGTTTTGAAATATTAATTTTGACACACATTTTACAAAGCAGAGTTCTGACTTGGCTTTAAGTATTAAATTGTCTATAAGTGTCAGAGAATTAAGCTTCCGGATTTTATACTCGTCTATGAAAGGGTATTGGTTGTAGAGAAAATATTGGTTTGAATTTTTAGCACGCTCAAGTACAAAATATAACTGTCTGACATGTGTTTGTATTTCGATCAAAGCGATTCGTTTTACACCGGGCAGAAAAATCGTTGATGTCTTCTTAAATAAGCTAAGAATCGTGCAATGGCGTGATGGTTTTTAAAAAAATGGTGTTATCAGTGAGGAGAAGAGTACTGCAATATTTGATGGCTTAAACGCCAAGCTTTTTAAAGCAACTGGAGATAAGTTGGTTAGTAGCATGCACCAACTTATCTGTAAGACATGGTCGGAAGAAAGCATGCCCGATAAATGGAACCTCAGTATTGAAAAAAGGAGACCCTCTAAACTGCACCAACTATAGAGGAATCAGTCTACTTAACATCTTTTAAAAAACCTTCTCCGCAGTCGATCAAATATTCGCATAACGGCACATCTTGGAAAAAAAACCAAGAACACCAAATCGACACCCACTAACTTTAAATCGATTTCAAGGCCGCATATGACAGAATCTACAGGGATAAGCTGTATAGAGCCATTTCTAGTTTTGGCACCCCTTTCAAACTCGTCCGTTTATTCGGGATGACCATGGAGAATTCACGCTGCTCCATAAAGGTTGGAAACAACTTAACAGAACCTTTTGATGTTGAAAAAGATTTTAGACAAGTTGATGCGCTGTCAGGCGATTTGTTTACCATCGTACCTAAGGCCGTACACTAGAGGCCCTATCTTTCAAAAATCTGTACAATTTCAAGCATACGCTGATGACATTAACATATTCGGAAGAACTCAGCGTGATGTCAATGTTGCTTTTGTGAGTATTGAGGTAGAGGCTGCAAAAATGGGTTTAACGATTAATGAAGGCAAAACAATGTTCATGATTTCATCAAGAAAGAACTTACAACAATATCGATAGACGTGACTTTGAGGTTGTTAAGGACTTTGCCTACCTAGGCTCCACTATTAACGCAGAAAACAACACCAGCGCTGACATCAAACGAAGAATAACTCTTGCTAACCGCTGTTTCTTTGGGCTAAGAAAGCAATTGAGTGTTAAGTCTTCTCCCGAAAGACAAAAGTGTCGCTATATAAGACCCTTATTATCCCGTTCTGCTATACGGTGCAGAAGCGTGCACTATGACAAAAGCGGATAAAAGCACCTTGGGTGGCTTTTCGAGAAAAGTTCTTTGTGTGATCTACGGTCCCGTAATTATCGAAAGGTAGAAGATGGAGAAGTTTATTGGGAGAGGCCCCAATTCACACATGACTGTAGCGCCACCTTAAGTAAGTAAGTAAAGCTGGGATAACACGACGTTACGAGAAAATGGTACAACAGGGCGTATCTGTAGAATCAAATATTACAGATGCGGTTTTCTAAATAAGAAGAAACCCATTTCAATGAAACTCGGTTAGAAGCTAAGAGTAAATAGCATATAAAAAGGTTTACGTCGAAAGCTAAGCTACACGTTAAAATCAGTGGAGATATAGCCAAATTCCTCGTTTTTCCTCAGCACACGACACAAAATGAAAATACAAACATTGTAAACTTTTGGGTTAAAACTAAGGACAACATTGCAGAATTATTTGAACTATTTTCGAAAATTTTTTGAAAAGCTCATAATTTTGTTTAAAAAAAAAATATAAAAAAAATAACTCTATAAATAGTAATTTATAAAAAAAAAAAACAGTTTCTTTCCGAGAATGAAATGAATATACCTACGTTGTTATATGTACTGTGTAGACAAAATATATATGTTTATCTCTGTTAAGTATTGAATTATAGTTTTTCTTCTTTATCCTTAAAATCATAATTAAACAAATATAAAATAGATAAGTATCGACATTAAATGTATGTTAGTTTTAAGTGAATGCATATTTTTGGCAGTGAGTGTTACTTTTGTTTGAATATTACAACAAAATAACTTAAATTATGATTTAATTATAAGATGAATGTGTGCGTGGTGATACGAGTATATGTATGTTTATGAAGTTTATGTTCTTTCTCGAATTTAATTTTTTTTGAATGAAATTTTTCTGGTTTCTTAATGATTTTTAATGTTCGCATGATCATTTCAATATTTTTGATTTGATTTACTTTTCATTTTATTTTTTTGTGCACTGAACCTTGCTGTCGGAGATTTGTAAGAGCAAAAATGGGATAGATTTGCTCTCATAGATCCGAATAGTATACTTACACAACATTCCCGAAATTGTTTCGCATCAATGGGGGATGTAAAATTCAAACCCCATGTGTCATTTGTCATTGGGTCCTTCCAGTAGACGAAACATTCTGATGCTTGTCCAATTCTTGTGCCTATATGATGTGTTTGAATAATTTAAATTTAAGATAAAAATTAAAAGGAACCAAATAAAATTCAAAACTTCGTAAGAGAGTTTTAAGGAAGAACGATCAAAAGATTGCATTCTTTTCCCTCTAAAACTCTATTCCGGATCCTTAAAACTTTACAATAAAATTTCTTTTTTTTTGTTTTGTTTTTAAATTCCATAAAAATTGACATTTTTAGCTCACCTGGTTGGACAAGTCGTACGTCAAGGATTTTGTCAACCTGACTGTTGTAGGCTGTTATGTGGAATACGCATTCAGGTGAATCTTGTATGCAGGTAATGTTGACAGGAACCAAATCTTCGGATACTTGTTGCCATTTTACGGTACCAGCACCGCTTGAAGATACATGGAACACCTCAGCCCACAACCTGAACGAACTTATTCGTGTTACCATTTACCAAAAGTATATGTTTCATTGTTTTTTTGATAATTTTGTTGAATGATCGCGAATAAAATTTTATATTTTTTTCAAGTGTTTGGTGTTTTTTTTTAAATTGTTTGTTTGTTTTAGATACCCATGGTTTTTTTTGAAAATTTTTATGTCGCGCCGATTTTGTAGTGGTTGGGGATTGTTTCATCAAAAAAGATAAAAAAAAATATTTCTTTTTTTAATTTCCAAATTTCATTTAACGGTCAAGCATTATAAAATATTTTCCTAACCCCAAGAAAATATTTCTTGCATTGTTTTTAGATATGACCAATTAATAAAACAAAAAATAATATATATACATTTTTGTGTTTGTGTCTTGTTTGTCGTATAGGTTAACGATAGAATTCAATTTTCCATACCGAAGTATGAAATTTGATTTCTTCCCCAAAAATTATTTTTAAAAATTGTTGAAACAATAAGTCTTAATAATATTTTTTTTTTTTTCAAAACAGTTTTTAAGTTAAAACTTATAATATCATATTAATTTCACCTCAGGAGATGGCCGTCCCGCCGACGAGAAGTCTGCCATGGAGAGTCCTCGTATCGGTATGCTTTACGCATAAGCGGCGCACAGGAACAGCTCAGTTTATTACCCATGGCGCAGCTAGCACAACCAGCCTGACCTCCTGTTAATTTATTTTGTATTAATTTTTAATTGTATAGATAAATTTAATAAAAAAAAACCTGAGGCACCCCGGTGTCACCACATTCCGCTCACGTCTGCTTGCGAGAGTGCTTGACCTCTGTTTAGGGACTGCGAACGTTGATTATGTCGATGTCCGTGATATCTGCTTCCTCTCTGAAAGGATACAAATTAAAATGATTTAAATAAAATAATTAAAACTAGTTTCTCTTTAAAATAAGATATTTCGAAGGACTTTTAACCTAAATATATTTAATTTGACCTCAAAGTGCAACTCAATTATAATTTTCATGATCATAGTGTAAGGACAAACAGAAAAGTCCTTTTTGTTTTATTAAATAAGTAATAATATAATAAATTATTACATATTTTCTAAGACTGTAAGTCTATGTGCGACAACAGATAATGTCATCGCAGTGAGATTAATTTAATATGCAAATGAGTGTGCATCTTTCATTTTGGCATCACATCTTAATCACATCATCATCTTTGAGAAACGGTAGCAGCAAACTATGTAAATAATCTTCCTCATCCTTGACTATAAGCTAATTAAGATGCTTCTCCCACATCTCATGTTCATTCGCTGCTTTCATAATTTTCTAACCTGAGCTGAGCTGAGCTCAGCGTATATAGCATTATAAAATATTATTTCTATGTGATGTGTACTCACTCCCACATGTTGTTCTTGATTATAAGGAAGGTTTGATATTATGTAGAAGGCTAAAAAGGCTCAAGAGCAGGAGCAGTAGTAGGAGCAGAAGCAGAAGCAAAAAGCCATTATGCTTGACGAAACTGAAGTCATGCACATGCACAAGGATGTGCGACTTCAAAATGTCGCCGATATTTACACATTGCTTTTTGTTTTGCATCCTTAACCCTTTCTCGCGTTGGTATATCTATCTATGTTTATAGATACATATGTATCTTTATGTATTTATAATGTGTAACAAGTATAGGAATTGAAAGGAACTTTAGAGGACAACCAACCAACCAACCACCTGCAAATTGCTACGATTTGCTGCCACTACCAGTGCCATAACCACCTCTAACGACTGTCAACATGGGAATGAGCTTAAGAAGAATCAGTGTGACCAGAATAAAGAAAAATATTCACGTAATTCAATATTTTGACTTGATTGTAAAATAAGATATCTGGTCTTATTTTTAGAAAAATAAAAACAGAATTCTACTAAAGCTTGGTCAAAATTGATTGTCGACTCGAACAGCTTTAAAACTCTGTTTTAAACTTTTGTAAGCATTTTAAAATGTCCAATTTAATAAAAACTTACAAAAAATACAACACAAAATTAGAAAAAACTCATTTTCGACTTAAATAACTTGAGAAAAAATGATTACTAAAAAATGGTCTTCGAATTAATCTGGAGAACAAAGGAGGATATTGACTTAACATTTTTAGACAAAATGTTGTTATTGATTTTATGTTAAGGTTTTGAAAATATCGACAGACTGGCAAAAATGGTAACAGTGTGGGTGGTTTCCCAGCCTATTTTTTAAGCATGATTAAAGGATGATGTGATGCAGACATTTTTCACATGAGATAGACACTTTAAATGAGTTTCGGGACATGAATAGAAACTCCAAACATCAACTTTAACTTCTTAAAAATTAAATCTTAGTCCTTAACTCTTGACAGGAAAACGCCTTTAAATTACACAATTTTCATCGTAATCGAATTAAATTTTCTTAGCTTTATAAATATTCTCAAAGCTTCTGGCCACATCATCTTACAACTGATGGGGCTAAAAATAAATACACACACCTGACATTTCGTTCATATTCGACTCGACTCAATTCAACTCAGCGCGCTATCCCGTATGACACATGACGTATGTTAGTTTGTGTTTGTTCTGAAGAGTGTAATAATTATAATTCCTTGACACAGGATGTTGTGCGGTATCCGACAACGTCTTCAAGATAAAACAAAAAATCTTTCGAGTTTTGGTTTCCGTTTTTAAAAGGGAGGGTTTAGAACTTAGAAGAAGAAGAAGAAAAAAGTCTCCAAAACAAAAGGCTCAACGTTTTATGTACTATGTATAGTATATACATAGATAAGTATAAAGAGAGTGAACTTTTCTGAATGTATTCAGTAAGGACATTTTTTGAAAGGGTTGGCTGTTTGTCGGAGGGGCTAGAGGCGATCATAATTGCAACGGTGACTTTCTTCCTTTTTGCCATTCACTCATTCAACCTCGTCATCATCACGTCTGACATCCCGACAATCCATTACATACCCATATAACATAAACCTGTACAAGTATGAATATGTATACGCAAGCACACAAACACTCACACACGAACAAAGTCCACATCACGATGTTTCATGATGAAAAGTAGAGGGCAGTGTATGACGAGAAGGATGGGTAGAGGGGGGGGGGGCTATAGACAGGACTCTGCACACATCCACTTAGGCAAATTAAAGGATATAATGAGCTCAGAACATTGTGCATCCCTTCAATGTCAATGTAGGCAGGCAGGCAGGCAAAGAAGGCTCTTCGCTCTTTTATAGGAAAAAAGGGGGTAAGTGATGGGTTCGTGATGGTTTTGCGTGCGCTGTTGTACTACGACGACGACGACGACACTGGGGGTTGTCATAAGGGTGTACACACAAGTCTCGGCATCACATTATCATCATGAACATCAGCATCGTCATCTTGAACGTTCAGTTATGTACGAACATAGGTAGCTAAAGCTATTTATAGCTGTAACTGTAACTGGCTATACGAGTATGTCCCTTTTGAATGAATTGAAATCGGAATGATGTGTAATGCTGTATACTCGTACAACAACTCGGCACATCTTTCTAGATGCTTAGATACTTGCAACATAAACTCACGTTTATACGACTCTCGCTGGCGAAATACTTTAAATGCCTATTTATTGCGTTGCCTTTCAACACAATCCACTTTAGCTTTGGAGCTTGGTTGAGCTCGGAGGTTAGCTGTGGATACCTATCTCTCTGGATATCTTCTATCTACCAAAAGTATGACTATGGCTATATGGATGAAAGCTGATATGAGTGGGTGGAGATATTATACATGTTTGGGGGGGTTGGGGCTTTAGCTTAAGAGACTTATTGTCGTCCGATTTTAATGTGCGTTAGAGTTTTATTACTTACACACTTCAAGAACATATATCTAACCATTCAAGTTATAAGCAATCCGATGGGTTATGGAAATAATAATAAAACAAACAAAAACCCAAACAACGAGAAGACGCCACGTCACGAAAAATTATATAAACATGTAGCTTCATAATGATTTACTCCAAACATGCAACTTTAAGTGAGAATTAAATTTCTAGATGAAATGTTACCTGTCCTAATATCTAAGTATAAGGAAAAGCTAGCGATGTACAACTGGCTTACTTTTTAAAAATTCTTCCTTCACCAATTTTTTTTTTTAATATCTTCAAGGGAAGACTAAAGTTCTATGAGCACCTCTAACATTTTAAGAACCTTGAGTTTTTATTATATTTCTTCAATCTTTAAGAACAACATAATCCATATATGAAACAGCAATTATTAGATTGTATTAAATCAATCAAAAAAATGTGGATGTTTCGTTTGGAAGACAAAAGAACAAAAGGGAGCACCTTTTTATACACTGGCATAAGCACAAAATTATCTGCAGTGTACAAATAAAATGAGAGAGGGATTAAGGATTCTATTAAAGGAATTAACTACTCGACTGAAAATAAATATCTAGGGGAGATTTATTTATATGTACATACATACATACATGTGTACATTTGTTACTGTACAAACATAAATATCATAATCACATAGCGTTCTAACCATCAGGTAAACAAAACTAAATTGCGACGAAACCGAGGTCAAGACCTTAAAGGGTGCGGTGGTTTCTGAGCATTTATTTATTTTGAATTCCTTTACAATAAGTGTAAGCTTCCTGTAGAATAAGTACGAACAGAGATGACCTTAAATTTCGCAGATTGTGATTAAAACTCTTTTGTTTATGAGCATGTAAACCAGTTTTGAATTCGTGATGAGGTTCTCCAATTTTCTTAGGTTAAAAAAATGTACAATTAATTTTTGTAAATCCATTACATTTAGGATTCGCTTGTTGTTTTTGACATAACAGAAACTTTTTAACGTTTGAGCACTAAAGTCATGAAAAATCTTCATCTAGAATTTTGAAAAATATTGTTTTAAATAATTTTTTTTTAGAAAATCACAGTTTTTCAATAATAAATGGTGATTTTTTAGGAAAATTTCGTTATTTATTATCTATTCACTATGGTTTGACAGTTACTATTAAGCGCTATATTTTTCTCTGTCGGAAAAGTTATTTTTTCTTAGACTTTTTCTACTTAAGATAATGTTTCCATAAGAAATTTCGAAAAGTTCGTTCTTTTGCATAAAACTTCTTAATTGTTTTCTTCATAGAAATTTTATCTGGACAGTTGTTTTAGACTGTACTTATTTTACCAAACCTACATTTTTCGTTTTTTATTTGTTGATACCAGTTTGAAAAATATTTGCGTTTATCAAATTTGGTCAGGTGCTGATAGAATAGTCGATCCAAAGAAGAAAGCAACAACACTTGGATTTCAGAAGAATCTTGGGCAAGGATCAATGAACGCAAACAGTAAGAGCTCGAATTACTGCTGCATAAGGGGAAGAAAGAAACGAGCTGCAGTCCTCGTATTGCATGAAAAAGAGAGAGGTTCACTGCAGTGTGCGCCGCGACAAGCGTAACTATATCAACGCATTGGTGCAAGAAGCAGAAGATGCTGCAAATAGGTGCTAGAGCAGGACCGTTTACAGAATAACCAAAGAGCTGACCGGTGCACACAGCACATAGCAACACCTGGTGAAAGAAGTAGACGGTACAGTGATAAGTTTGTTGGATGAGCAAGTTAAAAGGTGGAAAGAGCAATTTTCTTTGGTTTTAAACCTAGTGTTTGCAAACAACGTACAGACGATGCCTTCTGAAGCGTCTGAACAAATTAATCCGCAAATCTGCACCGCATCTCCCAGTATAGATAAGATCGTTGCCGCAAATTAAAGAACTAAAGAACAATAAAGCGATAGGCCTTGATGAAATTTCCGTAGAGTTTTTACAAGCAGCGCCAACGTCATCAAGGGAACTGCTTCATCAACTCATAAAAGAAGCCCCAACGAGTGGAATTATCGTCAAGCTCCCAAAAAAAGGATATCTAACAAAGTGCGAAAACTGGAATTGAATATTGATCACCAATACACTTGCTGTTCAGCTGGTGCAGCACTTGGCCATCACAAGAAAGTTGTAAAACTTTGTGAATAGATGTCTTCGTAAAATACTAAGGATTTTCTGGCCAAACCGTATATTAAATGAGGTTCCTCATACAGCCCAGGAACCTATAGATTCTATAATACGAAGGCGTAAGTGGCAATGGATTGGACATACGCTTCGGAAAGGTACCAACTGACTTCCAGGCAAAGCAATGCATTGGAATCCACTCACACAGGAAGGAAGAAAAGCTGGATGACCAAGAAGCACATTGCGCAGGACTAAACCCCCTTTAAAAAAATCCTTCTTTCTTATTTTTTTTAAGTGTCAAAGTTTTTTTACATACAATTAAAACAAAACATTTCTATTTCATTCCATCAATATACGTTTAAATATGACCCTTTAACAAAGATATTTATTGACATTGGACCTATAGTTCGAGCTCCTATTTTCGATGTTTGAAGTTTTAACTTTTTTTAAATTTTAAGTACTAAGCTATGCAAACTAAATTATATTAAAAAAAAACTAGAATAACTTTATGTGGAATTTTCGGGTACTTTCTATAACGTCTTAAAAATTATGTTTTAGAAGTTTTTAAAAATATTTATGAATAATGTGTTGGAATATAGATTTGCATTTTAAATGGGCTTTTTAATAGCTACACTGTGTTGTTTCTTCCTATTTAAAATAAGTCGTTCTTTGTAAGTTAACTAAAAACGATACAAAACTAAGTTTAAGTTTCGGAAATTAATTTATTTATTCTAAAATCAATTTTATGTCAAAAATATTATTATTATTATAAGCTAAAAAATAAAATTAAAATTAAGAAAAGAGCCTATTCTATTTATTCCTTTTCTGAAGTGACACATTTTTGCCAACAGAAATTTAAGGAGATACTTAAAGACATTTGACATGTTTTGAAACTTCGAAACGCCGCTGTCGGCTCGTATATAAAAAGTATAGCTGAAAAACTTTTACCTTTTAAAAGTTACAACTTACAGCATTTTTGTCAAGAAAATTTAATTACTCTCATTGGATTTTCAAGGACTTTTCGTTACTTAATATTAACAATGGTAGCAGTATATATGCGTATTTTGCCTAAATGATGATTGATGATTTTCATATCAATTTTTTGACTTTACAATGGCTTCGTCAATAAACAAAATTTTCAAAAATGAATCAATGACAATACTCAAGCCCTTAACAATGGTTAGTGGTTTACACACTGCACTGGGGGTTTATCAATCGGTCATTAAAAGGAAAATTGGAAAGTCAAAAACTCGTAATCTTGTTCTTCAAAATCTTCACTACCTACTACCTATAAAACTACCTATAAATTTTTTACTCATAATAATAGATTAGGAATAATAAGTTTAATAATTTTATATTACATTTTCTTGCTAAAATTGTTTATTGATTCGGTGGATTAAAGAATTTACATGTCAAAAAGTTACTTCCTATATGATTAAGTGCATGTTACTACAGATAACATGCCAATTAAGCCATTAACCGTTTAGACTGCCTGCCTTTGCCTAATGCCAAGGTGCCAACTTGGTACATTATTAAACATTTTGAAATGATTCACCTGATAACCAAAACTGGAAATATTGATAGAGAACTCTCTCCCACCTACATATGTAGGGAGAGGTATATAATTCCAATTAATTTGCGTATAAGTCCGTGGTCAAGCGAATTTTGCAATCAGATAACTTTACTATAATTAGGTCATTGGTTGTTGGTAGTTTTGGTGGAGAATTGTATTGAATTCAATGCGGTAATACTATGAACTTCGATGTATTAAAAGCATCTACCTGATCCATATCTACAAAATGGTTCAGATGGAAAATCAATACAGTAAGTTATCAATTTTTCGTATTACAAAAACTTCAATAAAAATTTAGGAATAAATAAGGTACGAGAGTTCTAACTAACATTTTCAATTTTTGAATTAAGAATTGAAAGATTTGGAACTATATTTTGGATCACAGTTTGAATAAGAACTTCGATTTACGAGACTCTCAAAACTGAAAGGTCTAAATCATGGAATGAATATCAGACTAAAATGACATTTAATATAAAGAAAAGTAAGAATATTTTTGAATGTATGAATTAGAATTAGAAACACATTTTATTCATTAACTTTCATTTTACAACTAGTTAATAAAATTCGTACATTAAATAAAGAATAAATAATAGTTATCATTCGTAAGCTTTAAAGCTAGTGTTGAACGAATTTAAATGTATGTAAACTAAAAAGTGATGTGGGGTGACAATCAGTGCGTCAAAAATAATTAATTTGTTTAAGCCAAGTGATCAGATAAGTTATTATTTTTTTTATTTCAGATATTACATACAAGATAGAAAAAGAAAGAAGATAAGAATTAGAATTAGAACATATTTCATATAAATTAAGAGAAACAGAAATATAATAAAAAGTAAATACTCAGTTTTTATACAACAAAATTTCTTTAACAATAATTATCAATACAATTTAAGTCAACTGTGAAAAGCCAGTCTTTAACTTTTTTAAGAAATGAGTTTAAATTTCGAAAAGTTCTTATAGATGTTGGTAAGTTATTAAATGACTTGGATGCTGCGACAGTATAAACGTTAAAGACATGAGCATTATGAGCAGTGAGGATATTGAATATTTTGTATGCGTAGATTATAAAACTGCGAGTTCCTACTTAGAATGTTATCACTTTGGTTGAATGTAAAGGTGTCTCAAAGGTAGAATTCCCAAATCCTTGAATAAGATCCAACTTTAATTTAATCGATTTGTATTACAAATGATTCTAATTAGATGTTTTTGAGCAATCAACAAAGGTCTTAAAGTACTAGCATAAGAACCACCCCAGCTAGAAAAACCATTATTGTATGTTAGAGTGTTCAAGGGTTATAAATTAAAGCTAAAACTCTTTTTGAGCAGAATGATTTTAACAGATACATTTTTCTAGTAATGAGCATCAAATAATTTTATATTGAAAATATGATCTTTCCAGTTAATATTAAAATCAATTGTAACTCTTAAATATTTAAAACTGTACACTGAATCAGTTTTGAAATAAGAATCGGCGCAAGAACCAGCAGCTTGAAAATTAGGTCTACCACAACTATGTAAACTAAAGGTGAATTGTCTACAATTTGACCCATGAAATATAAAATTATAATTGCAAAGCTGAGGACTATAAGTTTTGGATGACCTTATTTTAGTTTTTTCACTAAGGATTAACTAATGAACCGAGAACCAAGTTCTTAGAATTTCGATATTTTCTTTAATTTGAATGCTACAGATATGTTTGAGTTTGAGTTTGAGTTTGACTGGTTGGTAAACGATATATCATCCACAAAAGCCTTAGCAGGGCCATTCAAGTGCAACCTAAAGAGAAAGTTAATATAAACCATAGAAAATACAAGGACCGAGTACAGAGCCCTGAGGTCCTCCAGATTTTATATATCGAGCTTCACTCATTACACCATTAAGTACTTTTTAAACTCTTTCTTTTAAATATGACTTCAACCATTGAAGAATTGCATCTTCGCTTGACTTTCCAGAACGAAACCCAAATTGATATTCGCTAAAAAAAAAAAAACAATTTTATCTAAAAAGAAGTAATTCTGTTTTTCATTAATTTTTCGAAATTTTTTAAGAATGTGGGAAGAAGAGAAATAGGTCTGTAGTTGGACATATTTGTTCTATCTTTTTTTAATAAAGAGGGATCACCTACGAACATTTAAATTATTGAATGAACTTGTTCAACACTTAAGTTTAATATATAACTTATCACATCTGAGACATATAAAGCACATTTTTTTAGAAGGTTACTAGATATTCCATCCATAATTGTATGAGTTTAATAAGAGGAAATAGCATCGAAAGTAAAACTGTTATGTTGTAAATATTCGTAATTTAATCTGCGTTGATCAGGACAGTGTTAAATAAAAGATAGTTTGCCAAACAGTCATAAACAGTAATTGATCAATTAAAAATTGTATGGTGCATTGTGTCGAGAAAAGTTCAATAATTTTATGAACATTATGTCCAAATAAAGTTTTAGAAAACTCTATAACCCTCAAAGAAGACAAACTGGGTCTGGGCATTAAGCCAGATAATAATTAGATAAGAACATGTGCACTTTAAATAATATATCAAGATTATTAACCTTTGGACAATCTCGTCATAGACCTTATATTTTTAATATATTTTGAAGAAAAAGTATACATACGCATATTGAAAAAAAGGCTTTTGATTTTCTCGTCTTTATAACAGATAAAATATTTGTGATGATGTAATTGTAAAATAAATGTACGCTTCAATAAAACTTTTAGATATATTGTACCATGTTTGTATAATGTCAGAGTTCTGAGTCAAAATTGGTAACGGCGAGTACTATAAAAATATCAAAAAACAACTTGAAACTCAGTACCATTCAGCAGCACTCTACGACGCTAGAATTCAAAAATGACATAAACTTATTTTCTTCTTCAACTAAGCGACTCAGTTGAAAGTCTGACATTTACGAACACGAATCGTTTAACTATCACGCAACGCATAAATATTATTAAACCCTTATTCAAAAATGGTGATTCTTTCACAGCCATATATCGTGCTCTAAAAGGAAGCAAGCAATTGGCAAATTTTGGAAGAAATTGGAAGAAACTGGATTGGTTACAGACATTTTAAGCCCTGTGCATCATCGTTTCAGTCGTACTGTGAGTGAAAGTGTTGCCGAATACCCGAATGTGTTGATTCCGTTCTCAGGAATTATTACTGTCTTATGGCACATTATGGCGTATTTTGTATTTGGATCTACACCTACATTCATATAAACTTCAGCTCACATCACAACAACTAAAGCCAGTTGACCATTCATAACGTAGAAGATACGTCGAATGGGTGCTTGAACAACAGGCGGTGGACTTTGCTTTTTCGAAAAAAAATGTATTCAGCGACGAAGCATATTTCCAACTCGGGGGGTATTACATCCACAAAAAGTCAATTTTTTGCCTGGAGGTTTGATTGGTCCTTACTTCTTCGAAAACGATTTTGTTTGCCTGTTATTAAAGATTAGTATTTGAAGAATATGTAGTTTCAACAAGACAGAAAATGGAATTAATACCAGAAACATTTCCTAGCCAAGTCATTTCTCGTTGTGGCGATATCAACTTGCCACCAAGATCATGCGATATGAAAACGCTGGACTTTTTTTGGGTGGTCTACCGTGTTCATGCAGTTAAACCTTTAATTCTTTAACACTTAACAACAAACATTCGTCAAGTTATGGCTAAGATACCGCATATTATGTGTCAAAAAGTAGTCGAAAACTACCTCAAAAGAATCTATCCTGCAACAATTAGCGTGGTGGTCATTTAAATGTTGTAGTGTTTCACACCTGATTTCAACGTTCAAATTTTATTATAAAAAGAAATATCATGAAATATCATTTACGTTAACTTTTGAAATCGCAAAATGGATAACTCTCTATCAATATTGAATAACATATTAAACCAATCAACATTTCCAGTTAATATAAATACTCAGTATACAACAAATGTTTTTCATTCAAACTCAAATTTAACTATTAGTGTGCAAAAATGTATTTAGGGTGTCAAAGCAAACGATTCACCAATTAGTTTTTAATTTGTATTTGTATACAAAAAAAAATCTCTAGAACCCTTTATCAATTTATCATATAATTATAATTCAATTCAATTCTTTAAGCTAATTTCAATCAGGAAATTGCATTCTATTAAAAAATAAAAACCAACAAAAAAAAAAAAAATATTTCATACATATTGTCAATGACTTAAGCTTGAAAGGAAGCTCCCCGCTTTATAATAATAAGTGTAATACTCGAGTTTTTTTTTTTGTTCACCCTATACATTTACAAAAGCACTTACAACCCCTGTGTTTTTATAATCGATTATTATTTTTTTTTTTACACAAAACACAGCAACAACCCCAAGTCTATAAAAATTCATCAATATTGCTACACGGTGTGTTAAATTTTACATTAAATGTCATGAGTAAGCGGGAAAATAGATATAATGATGGAAATATATAATATGCACGAATTCATAGGATTCCTTTTTTTGTTTAATGTATCAATGGAAAAAATGAAACAATAGTAAAAAAGTAAATGTTATTCAAGCCACCCCACGTATATTCATAGGGGATAATACCAAACAGGATATTGTACATGAAATGTCAGGCACTGTACAAAATATGCAATATCCTGAATTGATTTTTTAATTATTCAATGAGAATTCGGTGAATTTTTTAAATCAAATATTTTCTAGGAACTCACTTAAGGCAACTCTCCCCTAACTTCAAGAGAGATACAAACCTTTCATTATATGAAAAAAATTATTGATCTATCAATAGCTGGCTACTTCCTTTTTTACTGCATTTAATCTTGGCCAACAACTTTACGAGATGATACTTCGTTTTTCATTTTTGCAACCACAACTTGATGTAGGCGATTTGTACATAATTAGCGTAAGATAAAACATTAATAAGGACGCCGCAAAGACGTTGAGACTGTCTCTCAATAAGGACCATAATGCAGAGTATATATACTACCGTATCGACCTACTAAGCAAATTTCTCAATATACAGCGTGCATATTTTTTTTTTCTGTTGTACAACAATTTATTGTAACCTTATTATTTCCTCATACTTTTTGTTTTTGTTGTTGTTGTTTTGGGTGCTTAGTGGTATTTTTTTGTCTATCTTATTAATTTAAATACCATTAACCGATTTCACCCTTGTCGATACATAAACTGTGAGAAAAGGGAAGCTAAAGACACCAATTGATAGTAATTAAACTTTTAGCTTTCAACATCACCAAAGAAGGAGGACAACCCCCGCCCTAACACCATATGCCACCATCATGACATAAGGGGTGGAATATACGACACGAGTATAGCAAAAGCAAGACAACAACAGAAAAAAAAAGTGCCTGTCGAACTCTTTTTCTCCCTACATGTATCATTTCGTTGTCTGCAAAAACGTATATCCTCTGTCGTTCGTCCTTTAAAGGTTAGTTAAATTTTCTACTCCGGAGGATAAAAGTCATTATAGAAGATCCACTTGCAAAAATATATGGAAAGGGAACAGGAGATAGAGGACAGAAAAAACAACTTTGGAATTTATGTAGCAGAAAAAAGACCCGAGAATATAAGTCCATGGATAGTGGAGTCCTTAAACAAATACCAATCGATTCATGGTGTTACTTGACTTATTTAGTACTTTTACTCTTTATTTGCACTGATCTTTAGAGTGTCAGAAAAAAAACGCTTATTTTAAGCTTTCTATATTTCGCTGATGTTGTTCCTGTAGTCGTTCATATCCATTTGGAGTTGTAATCTACCGTTTAGAGATTCTATACTTTCGAAGATTTTCATATCATCTGCATAGATGAAAATTAGATGTATCGTACTAAACAAGAAACATCATTCTAAGATAAATAGTAGAGGTCCTAAATGACTACCCTAGGGAACTCCTGATTTTACAAAGAAAACGTCGGAGAAAGAACTTTTGCATTCAACTTGGTCAAGAAAAGACCTACAATACCGATCGTTCAAAACGTCGCCATCGATAAGCGTAACTTTAAGGTAGTCAAAGACTTCGTCTACCTAGGCTCCGCTGTAAACGTAGAAAACAACAACAGTGCTGAGATCAAACGAAGAGTAACTCTTGCTATTGAGTGGAAAAGAACTTTCTCGAAGGACCAAAATGTTGCTATATAAGACCCTCATTATCCCCGTCCTCCTATACGGTGCAGAAGCATGGACTATGACAAAAGCGGATGAGAGCACCTTGGGTCGGTTCGAGAGAAAAGTTCTTTATGTGATCTACGTTCCCGTATGGGTAGAAGTCCAACGACTAAGATGGCTGGGTCACGTAGAGTACATGGAAACCAATGATCCGGCCAGGAAAGTCTTCGAATCCACAACCACAGGACAGCGTAGTAGAAGAAGACCGCGAATCAGGAGCCGCGTATAAGTGAAAAGTGACCTCACCCAACTTGGAGCGCGAAACTGGACAAATCTAATTAGGGACCGAGCTAGATGGAGAAGTTTGTTGGGTGTGGCCCAAGTTCAAACAGGACTGTAGCGCCAACTTAATTAAGTAAGGAAGTAAATCCAAGTACCGTAAGTCAAACGTCATTTGTTAAATATAAAGGGAAGCCTGAGGTAAAAAAAAAGATAGAGGCCAAAAAAATACGACAAAAACATAGAAACATATAGTAAAATTGTTAAAAATTAAAATTAAATTAAAAAAAAAGTATATGTCCAAGTGCACCATTTTATCATAGTTTTTAAACTACCAAAGTACATTTTTTTCTTTCTTTTCGATTTTCAAAGTTATATGACGACATAATTAGCTAAAAATGGCCGACATTGATGTAGATGTGACTTCAGCTGCCCCAGTTATCGGAGGTGCCATGGATATCAACACTGCCTTGCAAGAGGTTTTGAAGAAATCCTTGATTGCCAATGGTTTAGTTGATGGAATATACCAAGCCTGGAAATCTCTTGACAAACGTCAGGCTAACCTTGCTATTTTGGGTGAATCTTTCGAAGATCCCCTTTACAAGAAACTCATCACAGCCCTCTCTCAAGAACATCAAATTCCATTGATCCACGTCGATTCACACAATAAACTCGGCGAATGGTTTTGACTTTGCAAAATCGACAAAGAAGGCAAACCAAGTAAGGTTTGTGGCTACTTTGTCGTCGTCATCAAGGATTTCGTGAGGAAACATCCCAGATGTTGTCAAAGAGAACCTCAGGCAAAACAGTTAAACTGCTGCTTATATATGAGTTTACGATTCAGTTAAAGACGACATTCTACTTGAGGTTAAGCATTTTTTTAAATAAAACTTAGAAAACTAAAAAAAAGTTAAGTTTGTGATTTAATTCTTAGTGCCTTTCAAAAAAAGAATACAGTTTTTAAAAATATGGTTATTGGTCAAACTGTTTTGTTATCTTTATTATTTTCCTCTTTTTAAATAATAAATAAACATTTTTGTTTTCAAATTGTCAACAATTTTAAACAAACCCAAAAAAGTGCGTATATGCATAAGTTTAATAAAATATAGTCGCTTGAAAGGTAAGAAACTGCATCGTATTTGTGATTTAATTTTTGACTCCTTTTTTAAAGAAGAAATTTTTTGATAGTGTGGTAATTAGTCAAACGGTTTTGGAACCTACTAACTTCACTTTTATAAAATATACTAACGAACATTATGACCGCAAAAAGCTCAATTTTTTGTTTCTGTACCCATGTAGATTCTGCTTTACCACATTCCTTTGAAAATACGTACCTATACATTATGTTAAAATACTGAAAAAAAGTGATTCCCTATAAGTATAGGTAAAAACAAAACCCAAAACTCCTCAACAAGTCAACGCCTTTGCATATTTTATGTATTTACAATACAATTCTCCTAACCTATTTCTTGATCTACATATTTCCTTTTTCATTTTTTTTTCCATTCGTTTTTGTTGTAATATCCAGGAAGAAAACAAAACCGAATAATACAAAAAAAACAACAAATAATTTTCAAGGATGCATAACTTAACTCTCTGTGTGCTTTTTTGTTTCTTTTTCTCTCTCTGCTACTTCTTCGTATGGTGAGTATAGTGACACGATTCCTAAATGACTTTTCGATATTTCCTTAAAACAAAGTGCTATATACTCGTAGGTAGGTAAGGTAGTACTAGATAACCAGGAGTAGAAACATAAGTTTGTAGAGTTCTAAAAGTGAATCTTGTAGGTACATATATATGTATAAGGATAGGTAGTCCTGCAAATGCACACGCTTCATTTGTTTTTGTGTTCATACAACCGCATATACAGATTCACATCCGCTGTCATCCATCAGAGAGAGGCAAGCGATATCTTTTTCCCATGTCCTCTCGTACCTCTGTGTTGTATTCTAGTTCTACTAGCGCTTTTCGTTTTCAAAAAACAGCTCAAATAAATATTTAACCATCATTATTTTGTATTGGAACGTGGTGAGAGAATAGTTATAGTTTCGTGTACGCGGTTCGGTTCGGAACGGAACTACTATCCAGCATCAGGATCAAAGCACAGGAGGACCAAAACACCATCATATTAGGTCTTCTTAATGCGGATGCAGGATGTGCTGAATCCTGCTTGATGCTCTGACGAGTCAAGAAACAAAAATGAATAATTTCTCATCACACCGAACGATACGACAAACGACCAATGGTACTTTTGCAAACACAAGATGCACATTTTCCATCGTGTATAAACCTCAAAATATTATCAACCTTATTCGTGGTATATCATAAACATTGAGGTATACAACAACACGTTTTGATTTCAGGAGAATTTCATAAACTTTGTTCCTTCCTTTATACGAAAATTGTAGTAGCAGAAAACTTCAAAAAAGCAAATAAATATTGATCACTTTTAAAATAACAACGTCCTTAGGGAAAAGGAACTGTTTAGAAACAAAACGATAAAGTACACTGGAGGAGGTTTTGTTCCTGATTACACTTTTTCATTGGACTTTGATAGCTTAAATGTAGGTCTGACTCCAAAATTACTTTATCACATCAGATTTTTGAGATATTACTTTTTAAATCTCGAAAAAAAACGTTTAAAAGGCTTTAAGTGGATGTACAGTTTGAAAATGTATTCATAAACCAAATCTTGTACAAAACCTAAACCCATTATACTAAGACAGAAAAGGAAAAACAGCACAAAGTTTTTGAAAATTGGAAAAATATAAGAATAATATTATTTTTTAAAACCATAATAAAATAAAAAACTAAGTTTCTCAAAATTTCGTAATTTGAATAAAATTTACTCAGAACTAGTAAGAAGTTCAAGAAATTAAGAAAGATACTAATATAACTTATTACACTGTTTCTAGAATGGATTGTTTCGGCTTTCTCCAACTTTTGACTAGTGGCGCTGATTCTGCTTTGACTGTATTGTGCCATGTGCAGCTCTTCTTCCTTCTTGTGTGAGCGGGTTCCACTGCATTGCTTGGCCTGCGTATGACCAATCCATTGCCACTTACGCCTTCGTATTATAGTGTCTATAGATTTCTGGCCTGTCCTATGAAGGACCTCATTTGATATACGGTTTGGCCAGAAAATCCTTAGGATGTTACGAAGCCATTTTTTCATGAAGAGTTGTTGTTATGGCTAAAGTAACCTTCCAAGTTCTGCACTTATAAAGAAGCACAGATTCGACACTGGTTCGGAACAGTTGTAGCTTTGTTCTTACGCTGATAGAGTTATTCCTCCAAGTTTTCGACAACATACCGAACTCAGCTTTTGCTTTACAGATGTGGCAGATGACGTCTTGTTCGGTTCCGCCTTCGATGGACGCGATACTTCAAAGGTATTAAAATCTCTCCACTTTTTCCACCGGTTTCGAAGAAATATTTATTTGAGAGCATGGTCGGGTTCCGAGGCTGATCATTTTTGTTTTGCCAGAATTAATCATCCCACAACTTCTACCTCTCTCTCCATACTTTTTGTGATTCGATGGAGATCCATGATCTTGTGAGTGAGTAAGCAAACATGGTCCGGGTAGTCCAAGTGCTTTAAATAGGATATCAAAGTTCTTTGGATCCCTCCGCTACCTAACAAAGCTGCGCGCAGTACATCGCCTATAACCAACTAAAACAACATTGGCGACAGAATACCGCCCTGTCTGACTCCGCTTTGGATTTCAAAATCATCCGACAACCGACCATATCGTGCAGAACGTGAAACTTGGATCATGTGTTGCTTTAATAATAGCATTTAGTTTTTCTGGGATGTCTCTCCTCCGTAAAGCTAACCAGATACACTCCTTGTTAACGCTATCAAAAACCTTCTCGAAGTCGATGAACAGCAAGTGTAGTGGTGGTCGATATTCAACGCACAGTTCAATAATGGTCCGCAGGGTGTTGATATGATCAATACAGGAGGATCCAGCGCGGAATCCTGCTTTTTCGTCATCGAGTGTGGCTTCAAGGTGTTCTCTGATGCGTTCCAGTATGACTTTTGTTACTATTTTGGCAACGGCACTGAGAACGCAAATTTCTCTCCAGTTTTTACACTTTGTTAGATCTCCTTTTCTTGTTAGCTTGACGATAATTCCCTTCATCCACTCATCTGGGAAGCCTTCGCTGGAAACACCGTTTTTGAGTGTCTTTAATATTTTTTAAAAATTAAAAGGAGACATTCGAAATTAAGAGGACAACTTAATTCTTTAGAAAATTATTTTTTTGATTTTGGTTTGTTGAGCAGAAGAAAACTGTTAAAAAGATTTTCCGACCACCTTCGCTCAAACACTATTTAAAGTTTTGAATTTTATACTAAGGACCTATTTTAGTTTGAGTTCATAGTTTATTCGACGTCTAGAATCAGCTTATTAATCCCTTTAAATAAAATATTCATTGCTTCTTCTCAATCCAATACAGTTCTTGATACTTTCAATAATTTTTTCAGGGCTGTCGGCGTTTTTGTTCTTCTTCTATAATTTCAAAACCATATCTATAGTAGTCGGTGAGAATTCTTCCTTTTTTTTGTTGTACACTTTCACAGGACCCACTTGAGCCAAAAACAAAGATGGAGGAATTCTCATTAGACTTTGGCGAAATTTTTTTCTTTCTATAGTAGAACACTATGTCAGATGTACATAGCCCAGGTTGGAGTTCAGTGGCGCACGGCACGGCACAGAACAGCACAACATAGCACAACACAACACTGCCTTTGCTAACACTGCGCTGCCTTTATTTCAGTGAGGTTCATTTAATCTGCAATTTGCATGCAATGCTGTTAACCTCGTAATCATCAGGATACCTCGTCGTCATCAAAACCGTAAGCAACATCATAATATTATTTTTTCTTTCCAATTTAGGACTAGACAACTCTGGAACTAGGCAAGGATAGTTTGTGTGTTATGTGTTGTGTGTGTGTGTGTTTTGTGCAGGCTATACACTGTAAGTTGTACATCAGGCACACGTGTGTTCATTATAAAAAAGTGATGAAAAGTTCGCAAATGATGATGATGCAAACGTTCTGACTCTAACTCTGCCAGTGCCTAAATAGAATGCAACTTTATTAGATCTTGTTGCTCTTCTAGGTCAGGTGGGTGAAGAAGAAAAAAAAAAGTTTTTAAAAAACCTAAATTTTCATACACAGTGATGATTGATTTATGTTAACATGAATGAGGTTTTTGCACAGAAATTATATATGCAAACTTGGGAACATGCCAATAATAACTGCAAAAATATGCATATTAAAAATGTGTATTTAGGTCGGGCATCTCCTCCAAAATTGGTCATTTGTTGCTCGCCCGTTTTATATGTTTTTAGACGAAACATGTTTTTAATGAACATGCTCCAATAAACAAACTAAAGTTAGGTTGGCGTCAGTTATGCGAAACATTTATAGAATATGTAAATTATTGATTCCTAAATAAAAAGCAATACTTTTCTACTTTAGAATACCTTCAATTCTGACACTTAAAATCCCAGCTATTTCTGTGGGAATTGCTTGTTTTATTTTTCGTTTTTGGACAATATCATATGACACAAGCATGTCCTCAAAAAACCTTGAGTTTGAGTCGAATGCATACTCGTATCAAAAAAAAAAAGAAACGTAAAAACGTAAACTACCTTATGAACTGGAAACAAGTTGCAATTTCAATGGTTGCATTGAAATTTTTTATCGACCAAGCACAAACCAAGCACGAGAAGCATGATGACAGAACCACAAAACACAGTGAAGAGTGTCATCTCAGTCATCAAAGAGGATAAAAAGTGGTCTATGGTAAAGAGTAATTGACTCACCTACTCGAAACGTGCATCACTAGTTTGGTATATGTATGTTCTCGTATAAAAAGGGAGGAAGAAGCCTTGAGAAAACACAATATGGATAAGACAATGGGTTTTTGGGTTTGTCTGAAATAAGAATTTCAAGTTGAATTTCAAGTAGACTTTTGGTGTTGTTGAAGCTTGAAGGTTAACTTAGAAGTGTGTACTCTACGGTATAGTGATGTATGAACGTTATTATATGGACCGTAGACAATGATTTAAGTTTGGTTTCAAGAAACTGTTTTGTTGGCTTTTTCTGTTTCAACACAAATTTTGCGAGAGAAAATGCAGTTTTCAAATTAAGCCATGTTAAATTTACTTTGATTTCATTAAGACTTTAAAAAACGGTTCTCTGGAAGCATCAAACACAGGAACTGCAAACAAAGTGGAATTCGATGATTATTTTTAAATGCACTGTATCCTCGATAACGAGAATAAATAAAATAGTGTTTTAACTTTATCTTAAAAAACTTAAATGACTTAAACAACATAAAAAAGAGGCTGGTATACGACCCACACTGATAAGTTCCTATCCTGTCTGTCAATTTGTCTTGCTTACAAGTTGGTAGGTTTTCGTGTGGGGTTAAAAAAGTTGTTAGTTGAATTATTCTTCAACATTTTAAAATTACCAACAACACTTTTCATATAAAGAATAGTTTGGTTTGAAAATTTATTTTTATTAAATATATTTTTAGTCAAAAACAAATGTTAATCAATTATTATTTCTTAATTTCTTACAAATTGGATGAATGTAATTAATTTGAGAGAAATCAAGAACCGAACATCAAATTTTTGTACCAAATTTGCGCGCTATTTTTTGTAGATTTTATTTTTTTATGAATAACCGACTGTTGGTTTTTTATAAAAAAAAAAAACTAATGAATATCGAAAACAATATTTTGTGTTTAGTAAAAAGTTTGAAGACAATTTTACTCAATATTGATTTTTTGTTAAAGTTTTTATATTTTGTAAAAAAAACTGTCATTTCGATTTTTTCGAAATTTTACTAAATGTTGACAACAATATTTTTTATAAGTTAAAATTAGTTGGGAGCCATATTCTTAAATTTTTGAAAAGATATTTGAGTCGAAAATAAATTCTTACCAACTTTTATAAATTTGTTTGTTTAGGTTTTTATTTTTTGTAAAAAAACAGCCAATTCGATTTTTCTCAAAATTTTACCGAATATTCAAAACAATATTTCTTATAAGATAAAATAAGTTTGAAGCCATAATCTCAAGTTTTTAAAAAGATATTAAAATCGAAATTCAATTTTTACCAACTTTTATTAATTTATTTTTAAAAAAATGTCAATTTGATTTTTCTAAAAAATTTACTGAACGTTGACAACAACATTTCCAGTAAGATAAAATTAGTTTAAAGCCAACATTTCAAAGTTTTGAAAAGATATTTGAGTCGAAAATCAATTTTTAGTAATGCTTTTTTTAGGTTCTTATATTTAATAAAAAAATGTCAATTCGATTTTTCCCAAAATTTAACCAGATGTTAAAAAACTTTATTTTTCGTTGCACAAAATTGTTTTGGAGATAAAATCATTCTCTTTTTGCAATATTTTCGAGGTGACAAATATTTTTTTAGTCAGTTTTTTTTTATTTATAAAAAAACTGTTAATTGGATTTCCAAATTTAAGCGATTTCTGTCTTTACTTTTAATTATTATTATTATTATTATACCAAAATGTATCCAAATTTACAGACTTAAATTTCAATTGCATCACCCCAGCGTCAGATAGATTCAACAGACTTTCCATGAGCTTGATTGCCAAATTTGCCTCATCAACAGCTTGCATTTAAAAATGGATTTAAGATGCACCTTTACCTAATATTCTTCGATATCTCTTCTATTGAAAAGTAATGACACATTTCTTCTTTGAGCTTTTCTAGCACCATTTTTATACCAGGTATAAATTCCTTGATATTTATCTCACATCCGACTTCTTCAATCAAAGATTGTGTCGAGGAAAATGAATCTAAGTGGTTTTGATTTAGAGGCATTGACCAAAGTTCAATTTTGTTTGTAAAGAAATGGATTTTGTCTTTATAGCACTGAATTTTATCCCACCCTTGAAGGCTTTCATTCAAGACATTTAAATGCTAAATAAGTCAGAAAGAAAAGTCAATTTCAAAATGAATTCCGGCTCACAAATGAATTTAGAGTATTCTCACTTGGCCTGCTGCAAATTTAATAAAAGTTCAGAGCGAAGTTCCAACACTCTGGCTAGTACTTTTCCTCTCGACAACCACCTAACCTCAGTAGGGTAAAGTAAATTTTGATGGAGTGCTTCCATATCTTTACACACTTTTCGAAACAGTCGTGTCAGTAGACGGCATAACCAAGCCTTATTGATTTTACTAAATTATTTTTGTGAACAATGTACATATGTATGTAAACGAATGTTAAAAAATCGAAAAATCTATCTATCATCTATCTATCGTGTCTGCAACGCTGTGCCTTTAATAGAATTCACATTTTTTTTAATAATATTTAAAACTTGACATTATTCATTTGGCAAGATTTTGGACGCAAGAGCTTGGCGATGGAGAAAACAATGCGTCCAATAAGCGATTGGGATCTGTTCTTTTAATTTGGTAATAAAACCAGTCATGGCTTTTACTCCCACGCTACAAATAGCAATGCACTTCTTTTCCCAATGAAATACTCATATTTTGCGTAGCTTCAGGGAATGTAATATGCAAGCACTGGCATGTAGTATTTTAGGGAAGCACTCTAAAAAAAATATTACTTCCATTAATTTTCATTGTATTCAAATCGAACAAAAACCAAACTATGCACAGTCCGCAATATCCGTAGACTCGTCAAATTGCAAGGACACAAAAGCACTTTCTTTTATTTTATCTATGACTTGATCACTAACATCAAAAGTCATATCGCTTATTCTGCGTTGAATGGTATTGTCAGATAGAGGTATAGTTTTGATTTTTTTTACCTCTACTTTGCTAAACATAATTTCCACAATATTTAAAGCCGCTGGTAGAATCAAATTTTCAGCAATCGGATGAGTATTTCCTGCCTACCTATGAATTCCTTCATACAATTATACAAGCAAACAAATTCGATAAGTTGCCACATTATGTTAATTAAACAAAATTTGAGTTATCGAAGTTCGAGCAATCGAAGTTCGACGATACATAAAAAAGACAATCTATATAAGGGGGTCGCAAAATATTCTTCGTACTAAGGAGTCCGATTTCCAAAAATATAATTGTTTGGTATCAAGTTACATTCTATAATATAAAATTAATTTCAAGTTCCTAGCATTATTGGTTAGTGTTATATTTAGGGTTAACCTAAATTGTCAACTTTTTTCTCTAAATGCTATGGTAAAAAAAAACCACCGACGCAATTTTCTTGAGAGCCCTTTTTGCATCTTTATGCATTATTATCTGTATGACAAAATTTATTTGAAGTGGATATCTCTTCCGGTTCTTGAGCTATGGACAAAATAGGACACATTACAATAACTTCCTATGGGAAGTTAATAATTGAATTTTGTTTAAAAAAAAAAAGAATTTAAAAAAAATTTCAGAAAACCACAATAGACAGATTTTTATGAAAATAATACAATAATACAAAGAATGATACCAACTGATACAAACTGATTTTCGACTGAAATTATTTTATTCATTAGGTAATGATAAAAATCCAATAAGTATTTTTTTTAAAAGGAATACAAAAATGATAGAAATGAAGAGTTTGTTTGTTTGGTTGAACGCGTAAGTCTCTAGAACTTCTGGTACGATTTGAAAAATGTTGTCAGTGTAAATAACCCATTTATTGAAAAAGGCTTTAGGCAATATAACATAACGCTTTTAGACGAATACAAGCACTAACAAAGAATGTTTCCAAATCAGAAATAACGTGCGCTTAAGTTTTGCTAAAGTAACGTATAATAAAATTGATTTTCCGTTAAAGCTTTAAGAAAAAAAATCCAAGAAGGCTTTGATACATTTTTGTTATTCTCAGTACCAATCGTCTCTTGAGGGGTCTGCAATGACATTAACAACTTTGGCTCAAAATTTTAAACAATCTTATCTTTAGGGCTTAACATTTACTAAGTAGTTTCTAAATATCTACCAATTAACGATCTACTACAAAACTTTAAACCTTTTCTTCATTTTGCTTTTAAATAAATTGCTTATTTACTTTTATTAAAAACCAGCTAGCCGAACATACATAGTTAAACAGTTCGTGAAAATATACAAAGCAAACACACTTAAACGGTCCTACTAATTGTAAACGTGAATTGTACATAGGTTAAACTTCGTATTCTATTGGGATGTTAACTAACGAACATCAGCCTTAGGAATATTTCTCCACACAAAAGTAGTTAAACTAATCCTTCGATTTGTAATTCGATCTTAGGTGCTAAGGTTTTCAACCAAAAACCGAATTTTATCAAGCCTATGCCTAGAGTTTAATTATTAACCAACCAAGTTTTTGGAAGTAATTTGCTTGGGATATAAAACATCACACTGTTCTGCACAACATATTCTTTATTTAAAACAAAACAATTGTGGTTGACAAATAATTAAACAAAAACAAGATAAATTTAGCAAATTGTTAAAACTTAAAGTAGCCATTCCGTGATTTTTACTTCAGCAACATTTTAAGAGATAATAAGATGTTAAAACCGTTTAAAATAAGATAAATCATTTTATAAGCTTAGTAAATTTCTAAAATTTCGTTTCAAATGTTATGTTTATGACTTTTAAGAAATCTATGTTCAGTTTTTGTTTAAACAATGAAGCTTATTCACAACAACCAATCATCAGTTCATTACTCACTTGAAATAAATGACACATTCGTTGATAAAATTACACTTTTGTATAACCAAGATGAGTACAAGTAGAATAATAATATTCACTCATTTTGTTTTGATTTTATCTATTTGCTTTCACTTGTTGTTTTAAGGTTACACATCCGTCATCATGTAAAATAAAAATTGATGTTATCACTAAAAAAAAAAATTAGAAAAACACAAAATATGTAAATCAAATCAAAATCTCATAAACCATGAACTTTTCCATCACTGCACGAACAACAACAATATATAAATAAATAAAGACTTTGAAATCAAACAACTATTTACATAGCACCCACACGTGAATCACTCACTGCATCTTTTGACTAAAAAACTTTATCTCAAGTCTATTGCCAAGAAGACAAAACCTATTTAGACACCATCAACACGTTACCTATAACTTTCTACCGTCGCGTCGCCCGCCCCCGATACACCAGGCAAAACCCAAACAACGCAAACTGATGGAATTTTTTAAAAAGCGGCGAAAAGGTGTAAGTTTTAGTGTAAACATGCTAAATTGATCACCTGCAAAAAGGTACCGTATACAAAATTGACAAGTCGTCAGATCTTCTTTCATAAATTCTTCTTTTTTCGTTTCTTGAAAATTTATCTTGAATAAAATTTTACCAAAATAGAAGATAAATCAAAAAAACAATACAAAATTTAGATCAAAAACTAAGAATGGATCAATGATCATCACACCACCATCGTCGAGTGTCGCGGCATGTCTCGGCAAAGACCGCTCGATAGTCGTCCGTCAGCGTCACAACGATCAACGATCAAAAAAAACATGTGTCTAGTGTAGGGCTAATAAAATGACGGAAGTTTGTTTTATCATCTATCTAAACTTACAGTTTGTTTACAATTCAAAGTTTAAAATGGGAAATGGCACGCGACCGCGACTATTTTAGAGACCGTAAGACGGCATTTTATAAAAATGTCGTTTTTGGCAAACAAATAAGTCATTTATTTTTAGCTTGTTTGACGACGCGACTACAACGACAAGACGAGTTCGGCGGGTATACCAGTGAGTACGATGCACGACTAAAGGTGTTTGAGAAACTACTGACAGCGATCACCTTTAGCTCTTTGGATAGACAAACACACCGATCAGTGATCATACTACAATAGAAAATTATGTTGCTGCTGCCATGCCGGTCTGGTCTGTTGATGGTGTCATAACGACAACGAGATTTGCTACCATTGCACCGAATAAGCTTATAATGTGCCAGATCAACCGCCCACAATGACAAAATTAGACGACTACGCCACCGCCGACACGTTAAATACTGAACTGGCTTGAGGTGATTAACATCAGCGTGCGCGATGATGACGAAATAAAGTCAATGTTTTATTTCTTCTAATATTAACAGCTTTAGCACGTGTTTCTTAGAGATTGTCCCTAAACTGTGGGAAAACATCAGAAATAAAAGAGGGCGCGCGCCGCATTAATTTTGATTAATTTATAAATAAAATTTGTTAGCATATTGCACTAGGGACCGCTATATGCTTGAACAAACAAAGATTATAACATATTGTTAAAGGTACAGCAGTGAATCATCATAGCCGAAAAGGGAAAAAGCTTTAAATCAACGAAAAGTTGACATTTTCTGCGTAAGTTCTAGAATAAATCAGTTGGTAGGAAACTGATTTTTAGATCAATACTTGATTCAAAAAAAGGAATAATACATTAATCTCAATAAACTGTTAAAGCTTTAATTTTACCAGTTTTTAGCAATTTTGTCCATCTTACTATCAATTAGCATACAGTTGAAATATCAAAATGGCTTCTTTTACTTAAGGGTACCTTTTAATTAAATGAATTATCAAATTGTAACACTTACAATTTCAGTTTCTGTTCTGTATCCCATGTTTAAGATTGTTCGGATATTTTTGAAAGACAGTTTTTAGGAAAAAGGAATTTGTTGTATTATTAGTTATGCAAAGACTAAAGTTTTGGAATAGTTAACAAAATGCTAAATGCTTAGAACATTTCTAACTACAAAAATATTAAGCCCCGAAGAAAGTTTTTTTTTATTTTTCGACTTATGTGAAAATATATGTTATCAGTAAATTCTTTGAATTTTTCGGGTTGTAATTCCTAAGATCTGTTAATTTGGTTCGCTATGTACATAAACTTTTCAACTCCAAAAACATACTTAATGCTAAACAAGCAGGACTCTGCTCTGGGTTTTCTTGTATGGACAACATTAACACATTGTTGATCAACAGTGCGTTGAATATCGATCACCACTTCACTTTCTATTCTCGGATTTCAAGAAGGTTTTCAACAATGTCAATTGAAAATTCCTGATAAATATGGAATTGGAGTCTACAAAAGTACGAGAATTAGAACTGGTAGAGTTGGTAGAATATTTCCAATATCTTCAGAGTATTGTCTCTGCGGGTAGCGGAATTTATCTTAACGTGAACACACGTATCAGTAATACCGTCCAAAATATGGAGAAGGGTAGCGGAATTGATCTTAAAGTGAACACACGTATCAGAAATACCGTCCAAAATATGGAGAAACAACTCTTTTAGCTTAAAAACTACGCTAAAACTGTTCAACTCAAATTTTGAAGCCGTGTCGTTTTATGGGTGCAAAACTTGTACACTATTGCAAGAAAACTACAACCCTTAATTAATAGATGCCTTTGCAATATTTTGGAGATTTTCTGGCAAGAATGGGTCGGGAACTCATAGATTTTATTATACTAAAACGAAAGCGGCAGTGAATTATCCACATGCTTCAAAAAGCTGATGAATGCATTGCGGGCTTAGCAATGTTGTAAAAACCGCTAACACAGGAGAGCATACAAGTGAGCCGCCTTAGAAATACTTGACGAAGGATTGTTTAACAATTATCAGCACGATTCGGGAAGGATTGGAAAGAGCTGAAGTATATTTCCAGGAATAGGAGTTATAGAGGCCCAATTTCCGCAAGTAGAATCTTACGGAAGTAATACGCCCAGTGACAAAGTTAAGATATAATTATATAAACTGGAAATTACTGAATGACGAAATGGGAGAGAATTTCGGAGAAATCGAATAAAACCGGATATCAAGAAATGCGCAAAAATTAACTGAACTGATATACAGTACCTAATGGAAAAAATAATAGAAACATATGTGTCTTCATCATTTTCGATACAGAATATTTTTTTAGTAATTAAGTCTTTTGGCTATAGTCTTTCTATGTTTTAATGGTACCTAATAATGGTTTCAAATGGTAAAATTGTTTTGTGGGAATAACTTTTTGTTTTCACTTAATGGTAAAAAAGTTTGAGGCCAATGATGATTTCGCCTGGAAAATATAATAGAAACAATATATTTTGACTATTACTCTAACTTAAGGGTCAGTTTTTAATTTATGCAAATAGGGTTTTTGAATTTGTTTATTAGTTTGTCAGATATTTTATTTTCGATACTAACAAAATTTTTAAAAAGCCGTGAATTACATTGGACCCTGAATTACATTATACTCATTTTGAACGCGAAGTGATGAAAAAACCAGGAAAGCTAGAAAAGTGATGGTTGAAATTGCAACAACCTTAAACTGTTCGAAGAAAAAAAGCATTTGAAACTTTAGATTTACGCCTAAAGAAGAAACAAGAAGAAAAAAAAACAGATAAACTTCTTCGCGTTTTGATACACTATTGGTAAGAAAATGCAAGAAGAAACCATTTCTTTCTTTGAGAAAACAGACACTGGTCCGTATAAAACAATAAGAAACCAACTTGTAGAGAATGAATTTTGTCCACATCTAAAATTCAGTTATGCTAACATTAACTGAAGAGGAGGTGCCAATTAAATGAGAGTTCATAAAAGATAATGACCCGAAGCACCCTTCAAAATTGTCTAAAAAATACTTGCAATAAAAAAAAACAATGTTATGGAATGGCCATCACAATCCCGTGGCCTAAACCCAATTGAACACTTATGAGGCCTCGTAAAGTGAAGAAACAGAGATTTAAAAAAAAAATCGTCTCAAAATACGGATTATTATGAAAAGTAAAAGGCTTTTCTATGTAGTAAAATGGTTATTTATTTTTACTGGTTATAAATTGCAACATATCTCTTAATTTTGAAAATTTAATCCTTCATCAACCTTTGTATGTCTTTTTGCATTTTGGAGGGTTCTCTTCTCCTTCTTTATTTTTCAATTTATATTGCTTTGTATCAACCGCATTACTTTAAGCCCTATTTACTTAAAAAATGCGTTTGTAATTAACAAAAACTCCCCTAACCAACCTTTATTTAACTGCGGTGTTTCCTCCGTAGGCATATTATAAAGTACCAATACACATAATATAGTTTTTATTTTGTTTTCCATTATTGCAAGCGCAATTTCATGATGAAAATCAAGAATTGAATTCCCCAAATTCAGTCCAATCAAACTATGAATAAAATTTCTCTCATTAACCTAATTTAAAATTTAAACACCAGCAGGCATATCACAAGTACATACATAGGTATAGAAGATAAAGAGGTCTTCGTACACACATACTGGATATATATTCAAACAAAACACACAGGTATTTTCTCCAGATGCAGAACATCCCACCAAGTTCGCCCTTAAGCTAAAGTCACTTCCGTCCACCATTAACCAATTTAAAGTGTATTCCAGGATACGAGAAAAGAATAGACCAGCAGTCCTATTTTGTATAAACCTTATACCAGGTTACCCTTACCCTCGAAACATTATTCTTGACTTACCAGGACACACCGGAAAATGTTGCAGAAAATGTCTATAACATCAGTTAACCCCATTAGTAGTTAATATTTTATGTATAGCAAACATTTTAACTCGCTGCTGTGTAAGTTTTTATAAGTGCTAGTAGTGACAAGGACATGAAATAAATTCCATCTTCCTCTCCTGAGAACCTATGAACCTACGAACTAGGATACAAGAAAAAGTCATACAATCACAACAAAACTTTTTTTTAAATAAATTCCAAAATGTAGTAGAAAATCAAATCGGTTGAAAAAAAATACTGTATCCTTCGGCTATATACTCGTAATTCGACTGAGAAGGAAGAAGAGTATATTTTTTCTTTAGTCAAAAAAAAAACTACAACCAATTTCTTTTATGTTTTGCTATTTTGCGAGAAAAAAATAGTTCCATGTTTTATGTACACATAAATGTATCTATGTACCTACGAGCTATGTATCTTAAAGATGTGTAGTGTATGATGTTTATTCTGTGAACAATGTTTGTATCTATGAGTACAATAAAGTATATTGTGTATATTGTATATGAATAAGATGCAGATTTGACCTTTACTGCACTAACCCGGTATGACACGATCCATTTCACAGCAATTTTAACAGATTTCATATACTTTATCCCCCTTTACCCAAGTCCTGTGGAAGTTTGGCTAGATGATGGCATCTGCACATCCCAAACACTGGAGGAACTCCCGATCTCTATAACAACCTCTTTGCCGATAAACTATATAAGAACGAAGAATGACGTGCCAGGACGAAGTAAAGGATGGCGCGGCGAGGACGAGGACAACCGACGAAATGGGGAGAGTATGTCGGTGACAATGTTGAATGTGTGTAGTAACCATTTCAGCTAGATGTCTTTTGCATTATGGATAATGTAAACATGTCATTAATAATTCGTTACGATAGAGCACACACTGAAGCTGCAAAGAAAGGGGTTCCAATGGGGGATATGACTACTCCTAACAACCCCTTGCCTAACAACCACCCACCTACCGTCGCTCGTCGTCGCCACCCGATAACAAATAAAAGAAAAAACATCAAGCTCCTTAAGCAAAGACAGCGTGCAGAAGGAAGCAGGTAGCAGGAGAGAATGGAAGTTTCCACATATTATAGCCAAAGCCATATCCGACTTATGGGAGGAAGCAGGAGCATTAATTATTCAGAGATGGCAGTTAGGTAACACTCAACTTATGTCCGTCTTTCAGACCGACCAACCGTTTCTATATTTCCAAGTTTAAGGTTTCAACTAGATGAAATGAAACTCAACTCAACTCAAGAGTCTGTCAAAAACTATTTTTCTATTGTCGGTGTAGAAGATATAGATATGTACATTCAACTATTTACGTGAGGTCATTTAAGATAAGTTTAGATAGATATGTATAAACTCTTCCTTCACTTGAGTGCAACAACGCCAACGTTACCCCGTTACCGATAAAAAAAGCAAGTGGGGAGATATTTATTCTTGCTAATTAACTATAAAATTATAATGCAAGTGATTATAATGGCAATTTTTATAAGAAAGCTTAAACAAAACAAGTGCAATCATTTTTGATAACTCAAACAAATTTCATCTTCCTCCTTAGAAGATTTTTCTTTATAGAAGAAAGCGTAAAAGCCTTTGAAATAAAAGGTACAAAATTAATAAAGTATATAAGTTGTCTTATAAAATCAATATTTATCGCTTTTAAAAGGAAAGTTTTCTAATTTAAAACGAATATTGGCTTATTATAGTTTAAATTCCTCAAATTAAACTGATTTTCTGAAAAGTATTTGTTTTCATTTTCTAAAAAAAACAAAGGCAAACAAAATTACCCGTGTTTTGTTGGAAAATCTATCAATAGTGTAGTAGGATTTTACGCGAATAACAAAAACAGTATCCGCAGTATGAATACTACCGATAAAAGTTAAAGTAGAATCTTACTACGGATGGGTTGTTGATATTTTTTATGCGAGTCTCGAATGGATATTATGTGATTGCGTTCTCAGATGTTGGTACGATTGATATTGTATTTTCTGTATCTCGATGGCTGTGTTCGTTGAGTAGTTGTTCATTTTGAATTATGTGTTTTCCATTGGGGAAAAAAATCAATCTGTTACTGTTGATATTATTTAGTTTTTTTAGTGAAAGGTGAAAGGTTAATCTCAGTTTAGATAAAATTATTTTTTTTGGTGCTTCCACCGCACAAGAAGATTTAAAAATGATTCAGTTCGACAGCACTTTCTAAATATCAAATAATGGTGTTTCGATGTTTCTTATAAAGTGAGAGTGAAATAGTTTCGTGTTAAACAATAAAGAACTATATAATTCAGCACCATATCAGAATATGCTACAATGTGCAATTTTGTTTTTTATTTGTCTAAAACAAAACTAAATTTTTTGTACACAAACATGCAAATAAACAGACATAATGCATTATCTGTAAAACCAATCCCTCCACGTAGGTTTTTCTTCACAAATTTTGATTTGACTCTGATCCCCGACCGGAATCGAGTCGAATCAAGCTCATTTCAACTAGATTCAGGTATATAAAGAACTGAGAAGAGCTTCAAGCTCACTTTAAAACCACATGTTTATGTAGTAGTCTACGAACAAACCTTCTCCTTGAAGAAATTGTTAAATTAACTTTTTTTTATAGAATCTTTATTTCCATATGTTTTCTCACAATTTCTTCTTGAAAATTGTCCATTTTATTAGTTTTAGTTATTTTTTTTTGCTGAAGTTAATTTAAACTTTTGATTTTCACAAAACTTTCTTCTACTTGTGTTTTTTTTATTTTTATTCTGACAGGGGTTCTTTAAGTTGTACCAATTTTTAAGTACAAAAATCTTGCTAATGCTTATGGGTTTTCTTGGGAATTTTCTACTATACTATTTATAAAATGCCAAAAAAAAACACGGGCATTGTACATAAATTTACACTTCCTGTGCACAAAAATAATGATTTTCAAAAGTATACGAATTCGAATACTTGAAAAATGTAATTATGATTATTTCAATAATTACTGGTATATTGAAAATGTAACAAAGGAGTAAATAATTTTAATTAATTATAATTGTTAGATGATTGTCAGATTTCTTGCAGCAAAAAGATTCTCCAAAATGTCTTACAATTATAATTGTGTGAAGTTACATTTTGTAAGACAATATTCCAAAAAACATCATTGTTAGCATATATCTGAAAATTGCTATCAATTTTTTTCTTCGGGGAAACATACTCTCTGATAATAAAATTTTAAGACTTTTGGACAAAATCTGCCAACCATGTGAATAGACATTTTTTCTTTGAAAGGCATTTGACTATTGTCAGCGTATTAACCGCTATAATATACTGTGCTAAGCTTTGATGATATTTCCATTAATAAAAGGTAACTAAACTTTTTTACTTCACAATACTTTTAAACTTGGCAAACATTTATATCTTTATTTAAAAATATTAATTTTGGTTTCTTTCCAAAGACATTTTTATTTCAAAAATATTTCTAAAATGGATTTCAAGACAATAAAAAAAAATTTAAAATAATTGTGAAAAACGGATTTACTTAACTTATTAACCAATGTTTGTTCTAAAATCTGTAAGATATTGTTGTGAGCTTAATAACATTATAAAAAACTTCTAATGTTCTGGATTTGAGAAGATCAACGGCAAGCTGGGCCTATCCTGATTTGCTCTAATAATTCACCCAAGCTTATCAATTCCCAAAAATCAACATTTTATAGGCAAAGCTCTTTTATTCCAAAATATGTAAGTTTCCATAAATATTTAAAAATATTAATCCCGAAAAATGAAAGCAAACAAAATTGGCAAAATACCGAAATTATCATATGTATGTTTAGAAAGTTAGTATTATTATGAATTTAAACTTGCTGCAGGCACAATTGACATTTAATTTATTTGTATTTATTTTCAGGATTTTCTGGTTGATTCGAAGATTGATGGACAGCCAACTTGATATTCAGCAAACCAAAGGAAATAAATTTGATTCGAAATTTATGTAGATTTTAAGGGAACTGTTATAGTTATCGTTGGTTCTTATCATTGAGATTTTGTTTCGAGATTTGAAAGCTAGTAGGTTAGATTAGGTTAAAGATGGAAACGGATACACTAAGGCTAGTTTAATGGCCCATTGTGATACCACCTGGATCTTGAGGCTTCCTCCTAAGCTCAATGGAACCATTTTGAGTCCCTTACGAAACGTGAGAGGCTGATTATGCTGATATGATTTGGATCGTTTAGATCGTTAGAGAAGAATTCTACTAGGTAATTCTTGCCTTTTTCGAGCCAGAGCAGGGAATGTACAGAGAAGATGAAGAACTGTTTCCTTCTCTTCCTCGTCCATACAGCTACTGCAAAAGTCATTTAAGAATACGCCTAGCCACGTAGCGTTCTTGCCTATTAGACAGTGTACAGTTATGACACCTATTATCGAGCTTATATGCGATCAGTTTAGAGATAGCAAGTACCTTGAACGTTTTAAATCTAGTGTTGGCCAGATGTTTTTCGTGACCTGACACGTGGTGATGTTGTTCCACCTTGTGTTTGCCTTCTTCATAGCGTCTTACATTATCAACAATTTACAAGTAGCGATTGGTATGCCAGTATGTGCCAAACGTGATAGAATGGGCTGCACTGTACTGTTCCTGGCGAGTTCATATGCCTTACAGTTCCAGTCCACCATTCACACCTGGAATGTCTCTATGGCCCGGCAACCAGCAATGGTGAATATTAAACTGTTGTGCCGTCTCCATTAGAGATGATCGACAGTTAAAGACTGTTATAAAGTTTATAGAGACAGAGTCCAGAGATTTCATAGCGGCCTGGCTATTTGAGAAAATATGGATACCAGAATGTGGATATCACGTTTTCATTAAGCTAGGACAAAACTTCTTCTATCGCCAAAAGTTCCGCCTGGAACACGCTACAATGATTGAGAAGGCGGAATGAGAGACTTAATTTCAGTCGTTCAGAGTACACACCTCTACCAACCCATTCTGTTATTTTTGAACCATCTGTATAAAAATGGATTGACCCATCTTCCAGGAATGTCCTACCCTCCCAGAAAGATCTGGGAGGTATAGAAATCTAGAAATTTCTGTCGAAATGCAGTTGGCGGATGGTGTAAGTAAGAAAGTTAATTTCAAAATGAAGCTAAAGAGTTATAATTTTTTTTTACATACTACAAATTCATGGTTTCATCTTCTTTAATGAACAGTTTATTGTTTATTTCACATTTCGGGACATAATCATTTTATTTTTTTTTTGTATTTATATTTCCACCTGTCAGTGTTGTTTTTAATGATTAACTCTAGCCTTAATTGTTTTATTTTAATCAGGAAATTTGTGAACAATGACATACATACATACATTTCCTTGGAAGGCTATAACCAAAAAAACATGATTGGTTTCAATGATGAAAATCAATGATATCTTTAACTGGACCCTAAGAGAAATTATGGACCAGAAGTTCTAAGTTACTGTCAGGAGTAAATTTAGGCTATGATAATATATTTTTTAATCCAATTGATTTTAGACTCAATATCATACTGTTTTCGGCTTCAAACTGAATCTCAAATTCAAAACGACTATTTTGAAATCTGAAGCTCTTTTTTCTTTCAACTTTTGTCTTAAAATCCAGAAGTGAATTAAAATTGCAAAAATCTACAAAAATAAAATAAATAAACTGCTCTAGAAACTCTGTCCGTCTTTAAGAGTTTGAATATTTGTTAAGAATCATTTCTGAATAGATGGCGATGACGACTGGCAAACGCATTTCACAGGTGTTATCGCTAAGTTTGGCCAAAAGTTGTATTTAGAAAATCTATTTCCTCAGCATCTAGAAATGTTTATAGAATCTTAAATTATCAATTGAATTCAGACATGAACTACCTCAGAAATGATTACTTAGTTGCTCAGATAAGTATTATTTTTAAAGCCAGAGTCAAAATCTTAAACTTTAACTTTATACCACACCGAAGTGATTTGCCGCAGCTGTGATCTGTGCAACAGAGAGAAATCTACCACTTTTTAGCTATTTGCCCAATTTTACAAGTAAGTCGTAGATTACACTTTCGGAAAAGTATTTTAACAATGCAAGAGTTTTACGAAATCCTGAATGGGGCACTAGGTTGGCTAAACGTATTCAAATTTTGTCGACAAGCTCTTAACTACCGGAACAGTTACACTTATTAAATTAATTTTTAACCTATCTCATTTTATGTTGCAAATCATACAAAATTTCCTTTTTTGTGTTTCAAATCACGTAAAAATTGTAAAAACTTTACTTTGAGTAAAGCCTACTATTCAAAAAATTGTATTTATTTATAAATTGTAATTTTGTGTTTCAAATCACGTAAAAATTGTTCGAATTATTCTAATATTTTTATTTAAATAATTTTATATTTTCTATTTAATTTATATATTTTTTATCACTTATGAAATGTCAATTCAGGAAGACAGCAGTCAATGCCATGTCATTATTCTTAGGAAAATAAATTGTAAAATCTTTTTTTTAAATACAGAATTTATCTATCTATCTATCTCCAGATAGCGACAATGGGTGGAAACATCTGAGAACATTCCCTACAAAGAATTTTATAAAAACTCATATTAATAACACTTTCACATTATTTAAAGTGATACCACTTTACTAATTTCGATTATATTTTTACAATAAAAAAAAAAGGAGACGAGCTTGGGGGCCAGCTCGAAATGAATCCGCAAAAATGCATAAATGAAGAATTTATTGTGTTTTCCTTTGATTGAAAATACAACTTACAAAGAACTTTTTGAAATTTTATTAACACAGTTATTTTCCTGGCTGTAATTTAAAGTATTTTCCTGAACAGCTGATTTCATTTTGTCGAAAAATCAAAGAAATTGTTTCACTTGTTTGTTTTTCAATTTTTTGATAGTTCCAATGACATGTTTCTTTGCGAAAAACTTTGTAGGCTGTTTCTTTTCAGCAAACCAATACTTTTAATTATTTTTCTGAAAGTGATTTCAGAAAAAATTCAATGATTAATTTCAATGCTAAAAACCAATAATAGCTATAACTAAGTCTCTAAGTCTCACTTTTTAAAATTAGAAGTTAACATTGTTTAAAGTTTTGGAGAAAAAATAGATAAATAACTGAAATGTTCTAAAAAAACTAGATCAAACAACTATTGCAAAATATTTATTACATAAACTTCAATAGTTGATTTAAATAAACGATATTTGCGAATGGAATTTTAGAGCTGTTAAAATATTGCCATTAGACAATGACCACGTCTATTATTTCTAATTTTCTGTAAACGATATTCCTTGACCAAATGTAAACAGTACATTTTATTGGTATTTAATCCAATCTACGAAACTTTTATTTTTCGTTGATGGAAAAATTTGATAAATGCAAAAATATCCGTGTTTCCCAAAATTTCGAAAAAAAACCTAACCTAACCTGTTGGAGGATATCAGTGCTTAAAATAATACAATTATTGGACATAACTTTCCAAGAAAACAAATTAGTAGGTTGAACATTTCACGAGAGCGATTGTTGATATTTTTGCACAATTTCTGTAACTTCGGCATCTGAATCTTGAAATTTAAAAATATTTTTCAAATTGTTTGCAAATGAAGCAAATTTTTAGTAATTTGAAATCCAAATTAACTAATTTTGCCATCGAAGTTTGATACTGTTTTTTGACAAAAAGAAAAGTGTGTTTTTTAAATACACAATTCCAATCAATTTCTAACGTTGATCTCCTACTACCTCTTTAAGTAATTTCCTTAATCCATAAAACTTCTGAATTTCTGACATTTTAAATACGTTTAATTCTTGCTGTCACTATATTCAGACCTGTTAACTTGCACAATTTAAAAAAAATAGTTATTACAATTCTTGAATAGCAAATTAATTGCTAACTTAAGAAAAGTAGGTTGTTTAAAATCTTGGGTTATTGATATTCATACATTTGTGTTCAGGTTTTTTTTTAAGTTTAAACATTTTTTGTACACTAAAAAATAATAAGAAAAACGAACCTCAACTTGTCCCCAACCGTCGACGTTCATTTTAGCCGCAGCTTCAACACTTTCCTTTGCTCCCATCTTGCTTGTGTTTAGTCCTTTTCAATAGTACAGTATTTCAACGATATGTTCCAGATGCAATATTACAGATTACAGTTTTGTTTTTCCTCAAATTAATCCTCTTTTGAAGATTTTTTGAGTATTGAGTTTGCTCAAAAATTAATTTTTAGTTTTATAAACGTGTTTCTTTTTTTTTCTGTTTCAATTCCGCGCACAGTCGGCACAATATTTCCCACAAATTAAAAACGAACGAAAAAACGAAAAAAACAAATGTCCTTGCCAGAACTATACGAGTATATACCTATAATGTGTTCACACTCTGTAAGATTGTCTTTTGTTGTATTTTCAAAATGTTGTTTACAGTCCTTTTTCTAACCTAAATTACTTTGTAATTTAACTTCTTTTAAAGACTTCATTTTTTTTTTATTCTGGTGTATGATGGTTTTTTAGTTGTGTTTTGAATTTTTACAATATTAAATATTTTGTTCTTCCTTTAGTTTGATTAAACGTCGTCGTCTCAAGGAATATATGTCTCCTCCCGTGTTGTACTTATAGATATATTAAATATATGTATGTATGTGTGTGTATTAAAATTTCGGATTTATTTTGAATTTTATTCGAGGACACTCATTTGTTGTGGATCACTTTCCAATATGAGAGAATTGCTCCTTAAACATTTATTTTGCTGATGATAGTCTCTGAGGTTTCGTTAAGTTTTATGGCCTCACCAAGGCACAGCTGCCTGGAAGTGCGATGATGTCCTTTTTGAATATAGCAACTTTTTTGTGCCCCCGCCTGCGACCCGAACCTCCTTTTCGATGCTGATGCTGGTGATGCTGCTTCTGCTTGTTCTGTGCTGTGCTGCTAGAGCTGCTGCTGCTACTACTGCTACTGCTACTACCTTGTCGACTGTGGTGCTATGCGTCAAACACACCCACCTATATTTTTAAAATTTATCTAGAATCGAAAACCGCAGATGTATCATGTATCCTTTTGAATTCTGCAAAGTTTTCTTGCACTTTTTTACACATTCACTTGGTTTTGGTTCTGAGTCCTTTATTTTCAAATTCAAGCTTTAAGGATTTTTATATTCGCAAATTGAAAATGCAATATTTTTTTTATTTGTAATTTGATACACAAACACAGACACAGAAGGGGGAGGGGGGGCGACGTCAACACCCGAAATTTCACAACGGTTCGATATAATTTTTCTACAACACCCTTCTCGTCGTGAAGGACTTTTTTTGGTTTTGATTTTTCTCTGCAAAAGGATGCAAACTTAATATATACTTATTTTTATCACTTAACTCGAGTTATCCTTTAAGCTAAATTTTTAAATTTTTTTTCACGTAGAATATCCGTAGAGATGTTTTTTTATAGCACACAGGACACACGGAGAAGAAGTAAAGTCCTGCTGACGACGATGACGAGGATGGTGATGATGATGGTGGTGATGTGTACGGATCGATACACCGACGAAAGTAGTAGAGAAAGGACTCTGTTCGCGTGTATATAGGAGATGAATTGATGCTGCTACTGCTGCTGCTGCTGCTGAATGATGGGAGGGGTGGTGCGCGAATATGCTCTTGCTCCTTCGGTTTGTGCTCCTGTTGTTCTTCTTCTTCTTGTTCTTGTACTCGTTTTCGTTCTCGTTCTCGTTGTTGATGGTTGTATTTGCTGTGTGTTCTGTTCTGTTTCGATTCGATTCGCTCTCTTTTCGAATTTGTTTTTGAATTTTATTTTTTCAAAACTTTGTTGATAATAATGACAAGGAGCGATGTGAACTTAGTGACAGGCGGCTATGGCTACGTCTACGGCTAAGGTTAGTTAAGATTTCAGAAGGTGTGGGTGGTGGAAGTGGTTTTCTCTTAGTTCTTGCAGCTTCTCTTGGTTAAATTCATTTGACAGGAACAATTTGAATTTCAACAAAAATAATATGGAGAATGTAAACAATATGAGAATTTGTGGATTAAGATAAAATAGCAGCACACGGGAGATAGATGCGCTCACAGTTCGCAGATGAACTCAACGAATCGTTCGAAACCTGGAAAATCTTAACGAAACTTGACGGGGGCGGGGGAATCTCAATCAGAAGGACTTGAGATTTTTTTTTTGTTTTTTTTTTTCGTTCGTAGCAAAAATGTCCTTTTAATACTTAATTGATGTAGCCTCCACCACACCTAGTTTTTTTTTTCTTTTTGCAAAAACTTATTTTTTTTTTAAATCAATCACAACCCGTTTTCGAGATTTAGGATTCGCAACTCAAACCTTATTCATAGTCCTTTGTGTTTTCTTGTTCGCTATAAATTGTCCTGCAAAGCATCCCATCACTCGCGAGTAACCATTTTATCTTTCGATTTTGATTTTGATTTCGTTTTCGATGCAAATAAAATATAAGAACTTTGGAATTTCTATTTTTGGTTGTTTGTTGTTTATTGAGGAAATAAAGTTATCTTTCTGGAAATCCTTTGGAGATTTTCAAAAAAGTTTGGGAGTTGAATATTTTTTTAAGGATAATGGAGAACTGGTGTATATTATATTAAATTTTGTTTCTAAAAAGCTACGACCACACAACCGACAACGATGAAATTCGTGAAATTTTTGCCTTTGAGGATACTTTGGTTGGAAAAAGCCACCCTTTGGAGCAACACCCATGCGCTGGAAGGATGAAGGAACAACATCTCCCGAGGAAGAGGCTATAATGGAGAGGATGAACATTTCATCTCACACAATTCGCACAGTGATTCGATTCTGTTTCTGTTTCGAATTTTAACATCCCTTAAAATTGAAAAAGAAAAAATGTCCGCTATGTTGTTGAACATGAGTGCGAGGATTGTAAGCGTGTGACTTTTTAGTTTACTATAAATATTTTATGGTTCGTTAAGTTTTTTTCTTTATTTTATTTGGTAGAAGATTTACTATCTCTCTCTCAGCCGATACCATTGGAATGGACCTAATTTTCGTATAAGAGGTATAAGGTAAAGGTGGCTAGAGGTGGAGGTGTTGGTTGCATTGATGTGGAAGGGAATAATAATGTTGACAATGATGATGATGGTGATGATGATGTGCTGCTCCTGCTTCTTCTTCTTCTGATGCTGGTGTTTTATATGTCGTTGGAATTTGTTTACATTTAGCTTAAAGAGGAACAACGAAATTGAAATCAACAAATCATAATTTGCTTTTGATGCTGGTAAAGAAGTTACCTGTACCTGACTTTAAGAGGTTTTACGAGTATAGATGATATTTTTTTCAGTGGCTAATAATTTTTTGATATTTGATTTTTTGAAGTTTGTTTAAAGATTTTTGGTATATTTGCATTAAAGTGTGCCGAGTTCATATTATATTGTTTTCACAACAATGTTTAAACTACAAAGAATTGGTTTCCGTTAATACCATGAATGTCGAATTTGAATGTTTCAATATTATTTTAAAAGAAAGTTTTTGTTAATAAAGCAAAAGTACTTATAAGATTTTGAAGACTCTAAAAGTAAATCTTATAAAACAAATAAATTGGCTGGCTCAACAGTCCGCTGAGAACTGGCGCCTAGTGACTTACAACTCTCAACCAATTCGGTGTGGCAGTACTGTTGTCAGGGATGGAAGGGACCTACAATTTTAAGCCGAATCCGAAAGGCAAATTTGAGAAAGCACTTTTCATGACAAGAATTACTCTTGGAGAATTTGTCAATTCCTCGCAAGAGGCAGTACCCGTGAAGAAAAAACTTTAGGTGGCATAGGCAGGGATCAAACCCAAGGCCTCTAGCATGACAGTCCAACGCACTAACCATCATTCTACTGCTACTAAGATGGTAAATCTATGTTCATAATATTATGCAAATATTGGAATTCTTCCTTTAAAATTACAATCTTTACTATGTCTATGCTTTACAAATGTCTATAACACCTGTGGGGCTTATCGGTTTGACCTCAACTTCTCTAGGATTTTTAAAAGTTTTCTCATTCTTGTTAATACTTTTGTTTTGGTTTTATGGAATAAAAAATTGTTAGGAAATTTTTTGGCTACTCTTCTTTAACTTGAGTTGATAAATAACAATTATTGTACTGGTCAAAAATCACAAAATATACCTCAGTATCAAGCTGGCAACAACTTGATATTGTTATTCAGTTTTGACCGTTTTCGGACCATGTTTTTGAATTGCGAGTTAAAAATTTAACGTTTTAGTAAATTCTAAAACTTATTCAATTAACAGCTAACTTGAAAAGAGTTATTTCAAAGGAGTTTGCGTTTTGTTAGAGTGTCTCCTTTAAGATGATCTGATTTTTAATACCCCGAATAAAATAGCTGAATAAATGGAAGAAATTAGTGTGATTTATTTCACGTATTGTAATTTGACAGTTACTATTTTTCAAGACTCCAATTCTGTCTATTTCATCGTGAGTCTGATGGTTAGTAAATTCGTGAGATTTTTTAATGAAAAACAGCCTCGATGTTGGAAGAATTTTCGAAAGATCATCACTTTTGTTACAAAATTAAATTTTGTAGGTTGGTCACTTATCTCAGAAAGCACTTTTCTAACTTAACTCACCCATCATCAAACAATGTGTCTACAAAGTTCAAAAACATCCGAACAAAATGTTTTGGTATTAAATGAGTTGAAAAAAGATATTCTAGTTACAAAATCTATGATTTAAAAAACAACTCCATATTACATATTTCGTTTGAATAAATAGTAAATAGCACACTTTTTGAAGTTTTAATAAGGAATTAAAAAGCGAAATAGTAGTAGTACCCGTGGCATGATGGTTAGCGCGTTGGACTGTCATGCCACAGGTCTACAAGAGTAATTGTTGTCATGAAAAAGTGCTGTGCGGATTTGGCATTTAAGCTGTAGGTCCCCTCCATCCCTGACAACATTTCTCGCACACAGGAATGGTTGAGAGTTGTAAGTCACCAAGCCCTGGTTCTTCATGGACTGTTGCGCCACCTAATTTATTTATTTATTTAGCTAGCAAAATAAAATATCAAATTAGTTCGCCTCAAAAACTTCAACCTCAACCCAGTTTTGAAAACGCATTCGCGTTAGAAAACTTAATAAAAACGGTGCTTTCTGGTTTTCAACACTTATATAAAATAGTATTTAAATTATAGAAGACTTGTTTTTCTTTTTCATAGCTGGACAAGCATTTTAAATTATCATAAAAGATTTTCAATCCAAATGCAACATAGTGATGAATTTAAAGCTGTTTTATGTCGAAACATTTGGGACGCCTCATCAATCTAGAATTATTTTTAGGGTGACTTTAAGTTATGCTACAAATTTTACCGAATATTAATAAGTGTGTTTTTTGGTATTTCATATATAGTACAGTGAGAAATTGCCAACAAAACGATCCGCAGTAGCCAGATTTTTGTATTTAAAATTTGATACAACTGAAAAAAGATCTGTCAGAAATAGAAGAAAGTTTTGTGAAAATAATATGTTTAAATTAACTTAGCAAACAAAAACTATTTTTAACTAATGAAATGGACAATTTTCAACAATAAATGTGAACAAAACATTGAGATTCTATAAAAAAAACTCATTTAACAATTGCTACAAGGAGGGGGTTTGTTCGTAGACTACTACATTAACTTGTGGTGATGAAGCGAGCTTCAAGCTCGCCTCGATTCCGGTAGGGGATCGGAGTCGAGTCAAAATTTGCGTAGAAAAACATGTGTGAAGGAGTTGGTTAGCATATTCTTATATGGTGCTGAACTATTCAGTTTTTCATTGTTTAACACGAATCAAACTATTTCACTATCACACCATTTGGATTTTAGAAAGTGGTGTCAAACTTAATCATTTTTAAATCTTCTTGTGCGGTGCAAACACCGTGAAGGTTTATTTAATCTAAACTGAGATAAACCTTTGGTGGAAACATATCAAAACATAAATATCTTTCCTATTTTCATTTTCACTAACAAAACTAAACAATAACAACAGTAATAGATTGATTTTTTTTCCCCAATGGAAAACACACATGATTCCAAATACATAACAACTCAACGAACAAAGCCACAGAGATACCAATTCAATATCAATCGTACCAACATTTGAGAACGAGATCACATAAGATCCCTTCAAGACTCCTATATTTATACGAAACCCATCCATAGTAAGATTCTACTGTAAATTTTATCGGTGTTTTTCATACTATGGATATTGTTTTTGTTATTCGTGTAAAATCCTACTAAACTATGGATAGATTTTTCAACAAAACACTGGTAATAACGCTATTCCTCGTAGTAAGAAATTAAGAACTGAAGGATGTCTTTTTAGATATGAAAGAAAACAAACATGATTGTTTCCAATTCCTCGTAATATAAATATGGCTTCTGGCATATGATTTTCACAGCTGTCTTATTTGGTAAGTCCAAATTTAGATGATTTTTTCCAACATTTGTGGCCGTATATCCGCAATAAGGCGATGAAAATGTCTTTCAAGAGGTCAATTGCTTCTGGGAAGTTGACTTAGAATAAAATGTCCCTACAGAAAATAGCTAAAAACGCTCGATTTTGTAAGCCATTTCACGAGTCCGTAAAGTAAAATTATGCGGTTACAAAACATGTCTTCTATTAAGTCAAGTAAACCACAGGTCCTTTTTATTCAATTGATTAAAGAAAATGTCAATAAACAAAATTCGATTTTGGAAATAATGGAATCAACAACAATCTTGCTTTGGATGCATTCACCCAATTATTTGACAGCTGACAATATGGCAGCCAGTTAAAATAGTACTGCCAACATTAAGTTGTATACCTAAGATTATTTCTCTTAATATCAGCATAATCTATGTATCAGAACTTTACATATGTAATATAGATTGTGGAACCTGGCGGTTTTAAATATCAATCAGGATTTATGATTTATCAATCAATTATTATTTTACAAGCTTTGAAAGAAAGTGTGTTTGTTTGTTTGTTTGTTTGAAGGCGTTCATCTCAGGAACTACTGGTCTGATTTGAAAAATATAACACAACATATGACCAAAATAAATACGAATACGAATTCAGTGAAGAATGTTTCAAAAACAGCGATTTTTTCCCTTGGGGAAACGATTAAAGCTTTTCAAAATAATTTGTGACAGAATTGTTACGCTTTAATTGTTCTAATCTATGTGTATAGGTATCTATAATTTAATTTTGATTTTAACGTAGGTTCGAAAAACGTTTTTTAAAGTGTCCAAAAACAATGATATTTACTTTTATTATAAATCAACAGGTAGGTCGGTTTTGTAGATATACCTACCTTACCTTCCTATCTTTAAAATGTTCAGTTTAAAGTCCAAGCATCAAAGGAACTTTTGTACCTCTGAATTTATATGTACATAAGTACAATACAAAAGGTAGATAGATATTCTGGATTCCTTGTGGGTATATAACATAAGATCTAGTATCTAGTAGGTTAATTCATATGTATGAATATTTCACATAATCAGTATTTATTTGGAGACTAAAATACAATTTGCCGCCAAAAATTTAAACACTCCCGCAATCAAGGGAATAAATAAATTTTATTTTCAAAGCACGAATAAAAACCCAGAAATCATAGGTATAACATCTTCCACAAGTTAGTAAGTATGTAGGGAAATGCATATACATACATACATACGTATGTAGGTACATCCATACATATTATACTTACAATTTCTATGACGTTATTGCTCACGTCACGAATCGGGCTTAAATTGGAAAAGTGTCCACAGAGCCACCCAACCCCAAAACAATGTCAATGCGATGCAATGGTTGCATACAATTCTACGCCGCAGAAGCAGATGACAGCGACAGCCTAGCCTAGTGTAAGCAAAAGCATCTATTTATATCTATGTTTGGCTTTTGGCACGTCAAAGTTTTGCAAAACTGCGATATCGTGTTTCGTGTGTGTAGAACTTTTGAACTTGACTAAGCCAAATACTAACTACACCAACGCCCAAAAAACTAAAGCCTTTCTCGTCGAAATGATCCCAAATCAAACTGTAATGAATTCCAACTGAACTTTTTTTCCAGCTTCTTGCAGTACCATCAAAATCCAATACCCATCTCAGTCATCACACCATTCCCTTAACACTTATTTTACATCAGAGTCAGAGTCCTATAGCCCGATTAAAGATGGTTGACGTGCAACTACATGCGGCAAGTTGGAGCACTTCCAACAGAAACAGCAGTACCAGCAAAACAAAAATAAATAAACCAGGAGTTAGAGGTGCCGAATTTAGCACCGCGTCTTGCTGCTCTGCTGCACCAAATGGACCAAGTCAGTAGTCGTAGTTGAAGCGTAGTGAAGTCAAGTGGTGATGACAACAGGGATAAGGGTAAATGGTCCACGGTCCACCATCAGCATCAGCATCAACAACCCCATCCAGCAAAACAGCAAGGAAAATATTCGTGCTCTTTGTGTCGCACAAAAGCTTAGGAATCGTTAAAAGCTTTTTTCCAATAAACGTAGATTTTGGGTTACAGAGAGGGTGTGGTTATATTCACATTTGCATGACACACTTTCGGCTTTCATTCACCCGGTTCAGTATCAGTGGTCGTTCCTCGTTGCCGTTGCTGATGCCGGAGCCGAAGCCGGTGTCTTTATATACCTTTTTCTTTTCTCATATATATAGCCCTCTCTTTTCTTGTATGATGAAAACAAATTGTTAAAGACGTCACGTGTGAACAGACCACGAAACCGGCTTTTTCTTTAACATTTTCAACAAAAGAAAAGCTTCGGTTGTTGTCACAACTTTGATTAGCTAAAACACAAACCATGTTAAGTGGTAAAGTTAAGGTAGAAACATTTTTAAAGTATTTAGTAGGGTAAAGTGGCAATGTTTAAATATATTTACATCAACAGAAAATTTGTTTCATTTTTATACACCTACTAGACTTTAAGTTACATAAGTGTACACGATTGACAGATATAACAATAGTGTCTGACCTAAATGAAAATCAAGTTGTTTTTAGACGGTGTTAGTAGGAAATATATGGCTGACAATTAATGGCTGAATACCAAGCAATGCACTGCACTGTCATGCAACTTCTTGGCCAAAGATTTTATTTTATTGAGTAATTTAAAATATTATGAAATAACACAGATCTTGTCAATCAAAACTATATTTTTTTATAAATGACTTAATAAATCTTAGATTTTCTTCCATGTTTCACTTCTGGTTGGTCCCTTTTAATTTCCCAGCAGTAATCCGCTAACATATTTGGGTTCCATTTGCCCTAGTACCGCTTTTCCATATTCAATAGAACCTCTCACCGTGCTCGTTGCTGACAGTCACTAAATTGTCAGCAAAAAAATCCAGGTGGGAGTCTAAAAAGTGGATATTAAGTGACATGTTGCAACCCATATCGTTATATGTCATTAACAGCTCGCTAACCAACTCGCTGTAGCTGTCACTCTTGTGGTTACCCAACAAATTTGCAACAACATTTTTAAAAGCCTTCCATGCAGATTTTTTTCAATCGCTAAGACGAGATCCTAATAGTTCTGATTGTTTTTTGGAAAAATTTAGATTCCAAACTAAATCATTTAAGTCTCCTTGAGTTATGAAATGTGGCACGTTTGCGATTACTTTAAACTGAAAGTCATCGTCCTCGTCAACACATTTACCTAAAGTGGACGGGTGTGAATGGTCATTCTCAACAGACATAGTTGCAACTAGTAATAGTTCTGATTGTAGCAATTTTTTACAATCAGAGACTAGTCTTATAGCCGAAGATAAGTTATGCTAAATAAAAGTATTTTTTTCTTTTATTTTATACCGTTTATGTCAGTGAGACAAAAATAGCAATCCGAAACATGATCTCGGTGTTCAGTCCATATCATGGGTACTACAAACGGCATAGGTCGTGCGCATTTCTTCCAGTCGGTTGAATTTTTCACACACGTTATGCAAGACATAAGGAGCCCAGGATTTGTCTTGATGGGAGACAGAAAAACCAAAACATTGGTGATAACACTCCAACACAAGATTCGTAAAGTTTCGTCTTTGTTTTTTGAATGTCAGTTCTCCGCAAACATAACATAAATAGATAGGATCATGGTTAGACTTCCACGACATGTTTACAGGGTTAATAACAAAAAAATGCTAAAAAAAAGTGTTAAAATGCAAATATTTTCGGCTTAAATTTTCAGGTCCCCTTCATCTCTGACAACATTACTCGCACACAGCAAAAGTTGAGAGTTGTTTATTATTATTAATTGGACTCAATTGTAAATCAAATATTTTTAAACAAGCTCTTTTGCTCGATTGCGAAAACGTCCTTAGTGATTTATTTCACTAATACGAGAAAATGGGTCCCGTTTCGACTTAGGTGAAGTAAAGCGAGAGCTATATGGAAACTGAAAGCTGCTATAGCTGACGGCATCTATCGAATTATTCAAAGCAGTAGTCAAGAACTTGGTAAGGAGAATGCTCCAACTCATCGGCAAAATATATTTGGATAAAAACATGCCCGATGAGTGGAATCTCAGCAAAAGTTCACCCAATCCTCAAGTAGGGAGACCCTCTGAATTGCGCCAACTACATAGACACCAGTCTCCTTAATATCCCTTATGAGATCCTTTTTGTTCTTTTACATGAACATCTGAAAACGTTCGTCAGCAACCTGATAGGTCCATATTACTTTGGCTAAGACTAGGAAAGTCTACCATCGATGAAATATTCACAGTATGGCAGATCTTGAAAAAAAACCCATGCCATACAGTAATATAACAAGTTTATTTGGATAACATGTTTATTTGACTTCAAACTTAATTTGTTCTTTCTTTATAATTTAGTTTTTTCTACAAATATATATTAATGGCGTCAATTACCGTTGGCTTCTCGAATTTTTAATGCCTTCGTCTTCGTTCTTTTACATGAAGTTGGCTGTGGTTATTTTTATATTTCCAATGAAGTTGGCAACCATTCTATAAAATAAGGTGTAGCTGCCATCGTTGAAGTACAAACTACAGTACCAAGGCCGCGTATGACAGTATCTATAGAGACCAACTTTTAAGAGCGATTTCTAGTTTAGGCATCCCTGTCAAATTTGTTTGGAAGAGTAAAATTACAATACAAATCATAGTCGGTAAAAAGCTCACCGGTGTCAAAAAAGGTTTTTAGACGAGGTGATCCACTCTCTAAGATAGCTGATGTATCCACGTTCCAGCCCAGAAGGCCTTCAAGGCCAATCCCGAGAAACTTCCGCAAAGTAGAAGAAAACTTAGAATTATTGATAGTTAGATAAAGGGCCTTGCACATGAGAGTGAACAACAAATGGACGAATAAACGTTTTTTCACATTTCAAAACGTCAATTGCAAACAAAAACACATTTAAATTATAATAAACCAATTGGCACTAAGGTTAGGATAATAAAATTTGAATTTTGTTCTCTAAAATAAGAACATTTTGTAAAAACAATTTGGTATTAACGGATTGCACTGAGGTTGTTACGAACTGTCAAACTCTATTTGCGTTCCACATAACATCCACACTGCAAGGAATAAATGGCGAGCAACATAACCACAAAATTATACCACTTTTGTTTTATTTTTGTGTGAAAGATCATGGGTGAGGAAAATATAGAGAAATGGTAATTCAATTCGTCGCTGTCTGCGAATAGAAATAAAGCCCATGTGAAAGAAAAGTCAAAATATGCGAACATCCACAGTTCGCAGTTCGTAGTTCATAAAAAGATGCTTAACCCTGCAGCCAGCTGGTTTCCCAAGAAAATTAAAAGGTACAAAATTTTGAGTTTCGGTACATTTCGAATTTAAAATTTCTTGCCCCTTCTTTTTAATAAACTAAAACTCTCATGTACAAGATTCTGAAAGAAGACTGGTTTACTACATAAGTTAGTTCCTTACAATGATCAGTGTTTCAAAACCTTATAATGGAAAGAAATTTTATGTTTAAAAGAACGCACATGCTTATACTATTACGACATAAAAATATATGGAAGAAATTTCGTCATCCTGTGAGACTTGATTTATTAGCATGATTTTGACATTTTTTAACAAATAGCAAATCAGCAAATTAAGCTTATTTTTTCAAACCCAGTTAATATTTCCAGCAGAATACTTAAATATTTCTTCTTAATGTTTAAAACACTACTCAAAAACATACTTATTATTTATGAAACTAATTATTTCTGTGACAAATCGCATTCTAATTGAAAGGCTTAATGTTCAATCAAGCTATTAACGTCTCTATCACTAATTAAATCAAATCAAATCAAAAACAGCGAGAAAATAATAGCTTCAGCTTAGATCCTTGACCTTGTATGAACGATACGAGTATTAAATATCCTTGATAAAGTCTATGCTTTTTCTTGTGCTTGTGATGGAGATGTGTATCGCAACTCCCTATAGAAATGTATCATTTATTTAGATACACAGTCATGTACAGTACAATATATGTATGCCTGCTATATGCATTTACTATAATTGAAGTCCTTTTTATCACCACAAGAATTGTTTTCATCTCGTTCCATTCGATATACAGTTTGCAATGTCTCGTATCACCATCATCTGTCCTTTATTGAGCTATCTCTTCAATTACTTTTGGTATGTTTTATGTGTGTGTGTGTTGTGTATGATGATGTGTTGTGATTGTGATTGATTAGGAAAACTAAGTTATTGAGACTTCCGTCCAAACCAAACAAAAAACCCAGCAATATAAAGCCAAAAACCAAACATGATTACAAACCAACAAAACTTAAGGATCGATTCAAATTTCCTTCCATCTCTATGTGTCAAATTGCAAGCGTCATCTCAATGATATTCAAAGTTGCATAAGACTTTTTGTTCGGGGTTTTGTCGAACAAACTATCCCAAACATCAAGTTCTTCTATACAGAACCCCATCAGACACTCTTTTTTTAAAAAGTCAGCTAATTTTTCGGTATAAAAGCAATTATAATGCAAATTTCTTCTGTTGTGTGGTCTTTTTGACGAATTCTTGGCTTTTTTACGCTGGCGCTAGATGAGCTGATGCCATAACCTCATGGGTCTGTGGGTTTTTCGTCGTCGTCGTATGCTCCGCTCAGCTCAGCTCAAGTTGATAAATCCTTGAGCGAAATTAGATTTTTGAATGTGACACCAGAGATACACAACGACAAGAAATACGGACAAAATTTAAATTTAAAATTTGAAGACTTTGTTGTCTGGGCAGGATTGGGGTGGTAATAGCTAACAAAAAAATACCGTTTTTACCCCTCTGCCTCCACCGATAAGCGCATTACATTATATCCTTTGCTGATGGTTGTTGGTTCGTGGAGGAGCTGGGAGTTTTTTTTTCTTGGTGTTCTTTTTCGGGATGCTCCTTCTTGTTCTGTATCCTTTCTTATATTTGCATACAACTGCAAATTGTATGCAATTCCATCTTTGCCATAGTTGAATCGGAAGAGAGGTGCCTTGCTTTGCTTTACTTTACTTTGCCTTGCCTATTGCCTACAATTCTCAGGAATAAATGTTCATCCTTGTTTCAACATACATTTCCGTTTCCTGTATCCTGAGCTGATGGTGTGGTTATGTGGTTAGGAGCATTTGTCTGCAGTGTAATCAAATTTTATTCCAATATATAAATTTTGAAAGGACGAGAGAGTAAAAATAAAATAAAATGATTTACTTTATTACTCTAAATTGCGAGGATTTATAGGACATATAAATATGTATAGTACGTGCTTGTATAAATTTATCCATATACAAAGAGAAAATAGGAGCAAAAACGTTGAATCTTATGCTCGTTGTCGGTTGTGTGTTTGCGGTTTTGAAAATCATTGAAGAAATAGAATAAGAGAGCGAGATAGAATGACTTTGAATCTGAACATCATCGGAATAAAATCTGGCAGAGGAGCAAAATTAAATTTTGATAGCTCAAGCAAAGTGGAAAATTATCACACGCACCCAGAGCTAAACATTCACCATAGGCACCAGGCACAGGAATATAAATTGGGCGAGGCAGCACACAGCAAACTGTCACAAGTAGAGACTTTTCGTCCTTTATTAGGGCTCTGTTTTCTTATGAAGCTGAAGTGATATGATGGGATTACGAAGTTTTCGATTTCTCTTCTATGGTTTTAGGTTTTAGGTTGATGATGTTTTGGCTTGACTATATTGCCAAGACTTGATGAGATTATTAAGAGAAGGAATTGGTTTTGTTCGTTTTTGTTTCGAATTTGATGGCTTTGTAAATTTAAGTCAAAAGATGTATACTTTAGGAGTTTCGTTGTCCTCATTCTATGAGAAACTTTTAAAGATATTCTTGGAATTACATCTTTGTTTTAAATGAATTAAAATTGTTATAAACTAATTTATTACAAAGAAAATACGTTTATGAACGATATTAAGCTTGAAATGCTTTATGTGGAACATTTTTACTCCGAAAATTAAAAAGCAGCCCGCAAGAAAATAAAACAGAAGCTGTTAAATCTTTAAATATTGTAGCTCTGTAATATAAAAAACGTTTTTTAAAGCAAAGTTGCAATACAACATAGCCATAAGATCACACTTGGTCGTTGGCCCATTTTTTTTTTTTTTTTGGGAAAAGATGAAGGTGTATTGTGTATAATCTGGGTGCACTGCGTTTTGGCGAATGGACAGCTAAAAAAAGTGAGAAAAATACTTTATTTTTGGAGCAGAGCATCAGAGTAGCGTAACCCCCTCTGCAAATGGGTCATGATGTGGGAATTGTGGCATCTGTACTCCATATAACTATGGCAAAGGTGCAGCGCAGTGGAAACGTATGGTTTCAGGCCAGCGATTAACTTTAACTACAAGTGTAGGTAATATTGGTTGGCTTTAAAAATCGAATGAAGAAATAGATGTTTAACAGATGTTTTTCCGTGATAGTGCTAAGTATAAAAATTGGTTTGATCTTTAAAAATATCGCTAATACTGATTGCTTTAAAAATGTATTATTATTATTCAGCTTTAATTTTGTTTGGAAACAAGTTCTTTGGAAAGCCTAATGATTTTCATTAAAGCATTTAAAGTTGCAGGTAATTTAAACAAACATTTAATAGCAACTTAATTGTCTAGTGACTGATAAGCCAATTATATTTAAATAAAGAGTCAGTAAAACATCTTGAATATACATAAAACGATTTGATTTTGCTTTGCCTTACCTTACTTTACTTCTTGATAAACGGCTATTTGAAAAAAAATGGGTAATAGGCGTTTCACACCATGTCCAAAACCCGGTTTTCCCAAAATTATCGGTTTTGGCAGAAAACCTATATCGAAAACTCAAGTTTTCCCAAACATTTTTGGTACACCACAAATTTTCGTAAACCACAAGTTTTCGTAAAACACAAGTTTTATATAAAACCTCTCGCAAACTAGTAGCAATTCAAAGTTGAACTAAACAAACAAACCTTTTGAAACATTCAGCGCTCAAATTAATGTAAAAAAAGGCCGATGGCTGCTGTCAACACAAATATTTCATTTTGAATTAAATTTGGTCGTGGTAAGTAATAATATTTTTACAATTTCCTTACAAAATAAGAATTATTAATTTTTTATTTACAGAATATGGAAAAAAAAATTAAAGTTTTGGGAAGCTGCGTGGCAACAAAAAAACGTCGAGAGTAAAAGCCTTGCTCATAGTTCATAATAACGTTTCAATGGGATGCGTATTCGAACTCGTCGCCACAAATATGTTCGACTATTTCGCTTGCTACCTGGAGAAAGACTTTTCGGTAACTCCGTTCAATTACAAGGGTTTGGGAGATATGAGAAAGGCGATAAGTTCATTTGTGGAGGAGAATAAGTATAAAAGAAAATCTCTGGCGGAGGCTTTGTCGCAGCGGGCTACGAAAATTTGCGCCAAAACATTCCATAATGAGGGAATCGTTGTTCCAGAAAATAAAACCAAAACAGAGATAGTCATGGAGAAATTGCAGCCCATCATAACAGCTTCAATGACCGCTTTTGATGAGTGTGATTTTGGTACGAATCTGGAAGTAGGAATTGACCTTTTCTTCTCCGGCACTTCTCAACCCCGCCTATAAGTTGCTCGGATGGCCACAATATATGAAAATTCTGAAGGGACATTTGGCCAGCAGAAGCAACAGTCATAGGCTCAGTATTTTGGATTGAATATGTTGTGAAAGACGAAAAAATTGTTTTAAATAAAATGAATTGGTATTGTAAAAGTTTTGATTGTTGTTGATTCTATGATATATTTTCTAGACAATTAGCTTCTCCTTAGTAAATTGTTAGGACCGGTTGAAGTAAACATAGACGAAAGCTGCAGCTAAGCAAGCTTGCAGTTCTTTTTGATTCATGTCGTGAGCCCATTCCACCCGTCCCCAGAAATTGAGTGGAAACTCTTCTTCAAGACAAGCTAGTGTTACGTTAAAATCAATTTGAATTGGTTAGAATTCATTTTATTTTCACAAATAAGTTGAGAAGATCAAAAATTTTTACTCAAAAATTTTTTCATCGATATAAAATTTGACAGTCGGTGTTTAATAAATTTAAATGTCAAATGAAAACTTGTAAATGTTCGGTGTGACCGATTTTCTGGTTTTCGAAATTTTTTTTGTCGAAACCCCGATTTTGTGAAAAGGCTATAAGTTTAAAATTCGGTAAAGTTCTTTATTTGGTAAACAAACTGTCAAATTTTGTATACAAAATTATTCACACAATTTGGTTGAAATTCACCACAAGATGAACGAAACTATCCCAATTTGTCTTTCTTTTTGTTGCTTATTTTTGGCATCTTTAAGTATTTTTTTAAATCCATTTTGAACGAGTTTTTAATAAACGAAATAATTTTTGTGAGCAAGAAAAACAATCGTTTCACAAACAGATGATGCCATTACACAGTATTTACACCATTCTATTAAAAAAAGAAAATACAATTTTCATCTTTAAAGATTGTCATTATTAGCAAAGAACGCCACCAATGTGTTCATGCCTTAAATAGATCACAACCAATCTTGAACACTTTCATCCACTCAATGAAATCATTCAACGAATAACCGATCTTGATGCATTCACACAAAAACTTTCAAATTCAAATTTCAGATTTGACATTTCAAATTAAATTTCAAAATAAAACAAAGCCATAGAAATAGAAATTGTAAAATTAATTATTTATTATTTATGTTTTCAGAAAATTTAATTCAAAATGCATGAACATGACATATTGTCTTACACAAATTGTGCAGGATCAGATTTTAAAGGTTTTCAAGAAAAAATATCGCGTTAAAATGTTTCCTAATTTATTTAAAATTTCTTTTTAGAATTACTTCTCCAGCGTGCCAAAGACTCTTACAATAATAAGGACAATGAAAATTCGATATTTTATCAAATCAAATCCCTATGCACAGGATTCGAATCGCGATACAATGTTTCAAGTAAGAAAATAAAGCAACCTCTCAATGAAGATATTGTGGCCTCTTTTATTTCGTGTTTTGTTTTTCTAACAATCAAAGTCTTAATTGAACATTACAGCTGACGAAATCGAATTACCTGACACCAAAATCAACGAACAACAAGAGCTTATGTTCCAAGAGTGAGATTTTGAGTTTTCCTCGAGAGAATTTTATTTTAAAATTGTATTATTTCCCCAGTCGCCCACTTTTCAAATACGCTTTAGAATACCTTAAGAACCGAAGCCTTTCTAAGAACAAGTCTCCCCTAAATAAAACACACAAAATTAATGAAAACCACTCAATAGATTCAATGCAAAGAGTTGAAGAAATCTGTGCATCTCTGCCTCAAGGTAAACCATATTTAAGAAGAGATTCCTTACCTAGAATATCCATTGAAGTATTTTCTCTTTTATCAGAATGGACAGTAATTCAATTATGCAAAGAACAACGCGAGGAAACAACTTATTCCATGTTTCGAGAGATCCTTGCCTCTGATGCACCGATTTATCTTTCCATTCTAAAACATCCCCGAAGCAAAGAATACCCCAAACCTATTTGTCTTCTATTGACTGGTGACAATCAAGGTAATTAAATAATAAAATTCATAAAAGGTATTACTAAGTTCTTTCTTCCCCTCGTAGAAGAGCTTTTTAAGAAGTTCTCCGTCCTCACAGCCTCCTTTACGGAGTATTCCACTTTACCAGCTGGTTCGGCTGGTCCGAAGACAACTCAAGAACTGGAAAACTATTGGGCTGGAATGGCAGTTCTCGAGAGCCGTGTGGCGGTAAGAATGCAATAATTGTAATCAATGAATGTTATAAATTTCTTAGAAACATAATAAAACTTTTTAAATAAATTGAAATAATTTTATTTTATATTCAGGATGCAATTGCAGAGTTAAAGACTTTCATGGGACCCTGGATAAGTCTCCTGTGTGGTAATGTTAAAACCCGATTTGTGCAAAAACAACAGAACATTTTTAAAAAAGTCGATAAATTCTGTGATTCGAATGAGTAAGAAAAGAAAAATTACTCCCTTTTCTGTAATTCCATTTAATTTGTTAATGTCATTATGTCTAGCATTGAATGCCAGCAGCAGCGAGTTCTCCTAAGTCTATTAGCCCAACAGCGACACCTTCTCACTGATGAACACATAAAACAAGCTAGCACTGCTCTGGCAATGGAAGGTGACGATGACGGCAATGGCAATGGCAGTGCCAGTGAAGGTGACGGTGAAGAAGAAACCCCAACCACATCTCGGTTAATTTATGAATTTCTCATGAAATTGCCATCGGAAGACGAAATTGCATTTGGTCCTTGCATTCTCATTCTAGACGAAGTAAGTTTGTCTACCTTCTGTTTTTTATGTCTTGTATTTTCTCTGTCCTTTGTTCTATATATGCAGCAGCAACAAAAACCAATTTGGTTTTCAGTTTTCACAATTTTTCCTGCTTCCAACTTCAATTTTATTTGGCTTGTTTTTTTGTTCTTATTTATTTAAGCGCATTGATCACTTTTATTGGGAAGTTTTAAATCCATGGCAGGAATTGTGTCGTATGAGCTCATTTCATATTCTCGTTCGTCTATATGAGCGCTATAAATCGAAAATCAAAAACGGATATTTGATGGTTGATGTAGAGAATGGACGTTGTGTCGTTAATCCAGGTTAGGATCGAAACGATTGAATTTTCTTAAATTTCAAAACTCATTTATCATCGTTTATTTGTTTTTCAATTATTTTAGATTCAAATTTGCCGAACATGGAAGAGCGGATGAAGAGTTTCTTTAATTACTGGTTGCCCAATTGGAAGTGTACTTATAACGTTGTTCCGAAAATGGAGGATTATATGAAATTGTTTGAGGAAGCTGATTGTTATGTGTAAGTTATGGTGCGATTGTTATTGATTAATAGGAAACTCAATTTGTGTGGTTTGTAGTAATAAGTTACACCATACACAAGTTAGTTGAATGCTTGTTTAACATGGGGGTACAGGAGTTTTGAATTTATTTGAATCTTTGCATAGATTTGTCTATAAGCTGATAAATTTATTGTAGTATGCTTAGAATGTTTTACAACGCAAAAGATTAGTGTCAAATTTCAATAGTTTTTTTTTGTATGGGAATTAAGCGAATAAAATGTAAATTTCTTGGAACTTAACCCTTCCTCGGGCATTGGAAACATACATGAAGCTCAAAAATTTCCGTCGGGTTTAATTGGAATCGAGAAAGTTCCATAGAAATTATATTTAAGTCAAATGTGTTTTTAAATAAGTCTTATGGTTATAATAGCCTGATGAAGATGGGGATGGGGAGGATATATTATGCTTTAAAAATGATTTTGGAAAAGTGGCCGTTACTGCTATCTCGAATTAATTACAGCCGAGAGGCCCTATTTTCGACCTCTTAACGACATCAATCGTCTCGGGATTATCTACGTAGCCAACCGTATTTAAGTAACCCTACAAAAATTGTTCAGCGGTGTTTAATAGAACGATCTATAAGGCCCCGCCACAGCCTACTACTACGCTAGATAATGTGTTCACCAGAAGTTTCATTCAATAAATTTTCCAAATAAAACTTCAGCGAATTCCGCTGTAAGGGAGATAGAACCACTCAACCTCGGGGACGCAGATCAACAATTCCACCTGCCCGACCTTGACAAAGTGAATATAGCAATATCTAGACTTAAGTTAAACAAATCTGCTGGAGCTGATGACTTGGTATTGAGTATACACCAACTCATCTGAAAAATATGGTCGGAAGAAAGCATGCCGCATAACTAGAATCTCTGCATAGTTTGCCCAATATATAAAAAAGGAGACCCTCTAAACTGCGCTAACTACAGAGGCCTTAACATTGCATATTAGATCCTCTCTGCTGTATTATGTGAAAGTCTGAAGCCGTTCGTCAACAATCTGATAGGCCCTTATCAGTGTGCCTTCAGACCAGGAAAGTCCACTATCGACCAAATATTCACACTACGGCAGATTTTGGCTTCAAATCGATTCCCACCATCTCTATATCGATTTTAAAGCCACGAACGACAGCTTCCATAGGGAAGAACTCTACAGAGCAATGTCTAGTTTTGGCATCCCGGTCAAACTTATCCGTTTGTGCAGAAGGACGATGGAGAATGCGTACTGCTCTATCAAGGTCGGAAAAGATCTCACCGATGCATTTGATGTCAAAGAAGGTTTTAGACAAGGCGATGCACTGTCATGCGACTTCTTCAATATTGTTCTGGAAAAAATTATGCAAAACTCAACCGTCAACACTAGAGGCACAATCTTCCAAAGGTCCATCCAATTACTCAGATACGCAGATAATTTTGACATAATTGGAAGATCAAAGCGTGATATCAGTGGAGCGTTTTTTGCATTGCGAAGGTAGCGAAGAAGGTGGGTTTAGTGGTCAATGAGGACAAGACCAAGTATATGCTGTCATCAAAAAAGGACATTGAACAACGACGTTTTGGACAAAAGGTCACTATGGACAGCTTTAACTATAAGGTAGTTTAGGACTTTGTCTACCTAGGCACCGCTATAAACACAGACAACGACACCAGCGCTGAAATCAAACGAAAAATAACTCTTGCAAATCGCTTCTTTTTTGAACTTAGAACAGAATTAAGAAGTGAAGTCCTCTCTCGAACATTTAAAATCACCATCTATAAGACACTCATCATCGCGGTTCTCATTTATGGCGCTGAGCCCTGGACCCTATCGAAGAAAGATGAGAGCGTCTTAGGATGCTTCGAGAGAAAAATTCTTCGGGTGATTTTTGGTCCCGTATGCATAGATGGAGAATTGAGGAGAAGATAATATAAGGACGAACTGTACGGGTTGTACAGCGACACTGACCTACTTAACTGAATTAAAGTACAATGGCTTAGATGGCTAGGTCATGTAGAGCGAATGGACATTAACGCTCCAGCCCGGAAGGTCTTCGAATCCAATCCCGAGGAACGGCGCAGTAGAGGAAGACCGCGACTCAGGTGGAGCACCCAGGTGAGAGAGGACTTCAACCAACTTGGCGTGCGAAACTGGAGACAGCTAGCTAGGGACCGAGCCGAGCCGAGAAGCCGCATAGGACCAGGTTATGGAAGTACGAACGATGACAACACTACCCGTCGATTTCGATCGGATATAACAGACGAAAACATTATATGTCGATTTAGTGGATATCCAATACAAGTTGGTCGATTTAAGGAGTATGGTATTTATACAGCAAATATATTTGTGCAACTGTATTCATAGTATAATATGCCCACAAGTGTACATACAATTTTAATACACAGTCCTCGGCGAAGAAGCCCAAAAGTCACGAAACAAAGATATAAAGCTTTTTCGAGAAAGTTCCTCAAGAAAATTTTCGAGGCAGAAAAATACGGAAGATGTGTTTCATAATCTCTTGGTCTCTTTAGACTCATTAATAAGTGGTTTTGGAAAACTAAATCCTAAAATGAAAAATACATTTCCCTCTGAAGTACTTCCGTTTGTAATTGAACCATAGATCGTGCAAGCCGACTTAGTTATAGTTTTACATCCAATGAGAAAGGGTTTTCACTCTCAAAAATAAATATCAAACTCTGAGGGAAACCCCTTGACGTCAGCGAATCATTAAGAAAAAAATACAGGACAAAAGACAGAGCCCGAGGGAACACCAGCGTCAATTCAGTGGAAATTAGAGTTAAACTCATTCATTCATTGAAAGAAACGTAAGATTATTTGAAATCCATCAAAGGAGAGATGTGTCAAAAACGAATGAACGCATTTTCGATAAGAGAAACTGAATGGGTACGTAAACAAGCAGAACTGTCGATTTTGGAGTTAATATCAGCCAGAAGCATTGCAGAGCTACCAATGCATCCAGAAAAAGTCACAGTTTGGTGCGGTTTATGGGCTGGTGTCATCATTGCACCGTACTTCTTCAAAGATGATGCGAATCGAAACGTAGCAGTGAATGGTGAGCTTACGAATAAAACCGTGAGATGATATTCAACTTTTTTTTGCACAAAATGCAAGAGCTTGACTTGCAGACATGCGGTTTCAACAAGACGGTGCCACAGGCCAAAGGCGAGTTCGGTGAACATTTTATTTATTTTTTTCTTTCGGGACCGGCCAATTGGCCGCCTAGGTCGTGCGATTTAACGCCTTTAGACGAAAACGTGGGGCTATGTTAAAGTTCATATCCATACAGACAATCACGCTTCAACTGACGCATTGAAATACCGGCCGAAATGTTGGAAAGAGTATGCCAAAACTGGACTTAGTGGATGAACCATTTGAGGCGCAGTCAAGTTCAACATTTGCATGAAATAATCTTCGAACATTAATTTATATGGACCGCACTATCAATTCATGCATTTTTCTGAATTTTATGTGTTTCTAAAAACGAAACTTTCCTATAGCTTTTAAAAATCAAACAATCGTCAAAAGGTGCCTAGGAGAGATAAAACACAAACGAAAAAAGGATATTGTTAACAAGTTGACAAGTCAAAAAAAATTGAACAGACGTCTTTTTGACCTTATAATAATTTATTTTTTAAGTTTCAGAATGCAGCGGACGAAGTTTTAAGCTTTTGATTGTGGTTTTGATGTTAGACTAGGCATGTGTTTGCCCGGTAAAGCCCGAGTTATAATTAATCTTTTTGACATTAACCAAATTCGAACGATAATTAAAAAAAAAACAAAAAAAAGTATTACCACAGACAGATGACCTACTTTCAGAATATGTACATTTTGCAAATATTTATAAACGTCAAACAATCAAACACACACTCGTGTTCCATATGATCGACTAATCAACTTCTAACTTGTAACTTATTTCATCATAAATTGCATAAAATTAATTAATTAGTCTCAACTAGGCTAACTGACCACAGTTCTTTTACTTTCAAATCCCACCGGAGTATCCGGTTAACCATATTAAAAACTAGCAGGCAGCATATCACCTTTTTACCCAATCCAACCAAATCTGCTATAGTGTTAATATAATATTAAATTTTGCAATAATCCAAAAGTGACACGACGACAGCGCGGTACCGACTCGACACACCGGTAGCAGTAGGGTTTGAAAATGCATAAATAAAATGAATAATATTTAATTGTGTATATTATGTGGTGGTATACCAAGCAAACAACTTCCGCTACAATTCACTTTTAACCCTATAAAACCTCAAACATTCACAATTGGCAATGATACAAGGATACATGGAATAAACAAAATACAATATTTTCAAGCTCTTCTCCACTCTTTCTCTCGAACTGAAGTCACAAATAAAATACAAAAATTTAAATTTTAAATTTCAGCACAAAATTTCATTTGGGTTTTTTAGTGGATTGCTTTTTGGAGTTGGAATATTTTTGCATTACAAAATAAAAATGTATCTCGGAATGCTTTGAATTTCTTTGTCGATGATGAAAAAAAAAGAATTATAGGCAGGTATAGAAATGATATGAAAATTGCTAAAATACGCTTCGTTTGTTTTTTCAAATAACTAGCCATTTTTTTGTTGCCATTTATGTGTCTCTGGTGGGTTATCTTCTATGTATTATATTTGATTGTATTAAAATGTAATTTGGGAAGAGGGACCATTTTTTCTCTTCGATATAATAGAAGAATAAAATTATCATATATTTCGTTATTTTAAAATAGTTTCAAATAATTGATTTGCTTTTGTTGGGGAATGGTTTTATTTTGTTTTCTATTCACTTTCAGATACTGTGGCCATGGGTCAGGACTTCAGTATTTAAATGGTCGAAAGATAAGTAAATTCCAAATGAAATGCATTGTCTTCCTCTTTGGCTGCGATTCAGTTCGTTTGAGATCGCAAGGACTCCACAGTGAAATGATTGGATCACATTTGTTTTATCATGCCGCTTTGTGGTAATCTATTCTACACACTAAATAAAATTACTTACTCTTATTTGTGTCTTTTATTTTAGTCCAGCTGTTGTGGGAACTCTGCAACTGGGATTCGATTTTCAAGTTGATAAAATAGCAACAACTCTTCTTAGTGAGTGGATTCCATCCAATGCGGAAGATATAGACCACTGGCATCACATTGATAAGCCAAGTTGGAAAAAGGGAACTATACAACGTGAGTTTTTTCGAGTTCTGATTAGAACAAATCTAATTTAATAACAAACAACTAAAAATCTTCTAGCTCTTCATTCGAAAAACGCTAGAATTCAATTAGACAATTATGAGGGAAGTCTCGCCAAAGCTGTGTGTGCTATTCATCAAAAAACCGAAGAGAAACTTTATAATACTGTGGGATTTGTTTATCGAGGACTACCAGTATGGAATTCGAGTAATTCCCATTTAAATTAATAATAATAAGATCTGTGTATGTTTTTAAGATTTAAGTGATATTAATGAATTTTCTGTAAACTTCTATTTATTAAATAAGAGTCAGTATTTTTTAAGCCTCTAGGAAAGACATTAAAAAAAAGAGGAGAATATAGACTTTTTAAAATGTAACCCAAATAAAACTCAAAATATTCAAAAACATGAACTTAAAACCTCCCATTTCCTCTTTATGAAAAGTGCTTTATTAAATACTCTTCGAATTCATATTTTGTCTTTAAGAATAATTGCTTTTCTTTCTCAAGGAACTTCCCCACCAAAAACAACACTTTTAATTATCAAGAACCTACAAACATCCATAATAACAGACTTCAACTCAAAAACGAATTGCCTAAATTAGTTTTAAGTGAATAAAATTAAAAAAAAAACACAAGAAAGAGAATTTAATCTCAATAATTAATGACAAACAAATCTCCTAACCCCACTTCACCTCTCCACCCTCCCACTTTATTCAGTTTGTGTTTGAAAGACACCAAATCACAATCAACAACATCTCTGATGCCAATTACAAATTCAAAACCATTTTACTAATTTCTTTTGAACATCACAAAATCTTCTTTTGACATGTTCCAAAAAAAAAAACACCCATATCATCTGCCTGACATTCCTTTGGAATTTCTGTTTTCTTTTCTTTTTTTTCGGGAACATTGCGTATCAAGGAAAAAAGAAAAACAAAATCCCAGTTCCTTTGCTCACACACAAATTCACGCCGAAAAATTGTTTTTCCTCTCCATAAAACTACTCAAAATAATAAAACAAATAAAATATCCTTCTCGATGTTAAAAAAAAAAAAACAAAAAATAAATAAATAAAACTCACAGACAGGGCATATCCTCTGGAAATGAATGCAAACCAAAGAAGAAATGTAGTGAAATTTCTATTCTCTCACAGTTACATGAATCGACGATAGGATGTAAACGACGCACGACGGCGATGATGGTGGGAAAAACCCGGAAAAAGGACGATGAAGATGGTGGCCGTTCGTTGTCGGTTTATTTGGTTCCTGTGTGTGTTTTAACCTGGCATCCTGTTTTATGTATTTCTTTTTGTTTTAATCAATTTATATGAAGCAGCTTTAATATTTCGCTCTTTTCCTACAGATGGGATCCTTAAATAACATCAAATGAACTCTAATATTCGGACCATAAAACAGGGTAAGGCGTTTTTTGTTTTCTTATTAAAAAATTCGAAATGAAAAAAAGAAATAGGTTATATTCCACGACGTCGTCATCGTCGTCGTAGTAGGATGTGTCCCTCTTGGATCATAATATTACAACGTAACGTCACCATCCTGCCAAGGACTAAATAAATCCCCAACTCCTCCTCCACTTCAAATGAAAATAATTACATAATCCTATTTGAATATAATTCACGCGTTCACCAAAAAAAAAAAAAAAAATAGAAGATGAAAACGAAAAATGAGAAATAGGTACAAAACAAGTCGTGGGAAAGTTCACTCTTCTCTCGTTATCATGTAAAATACCTATTATCCTGCAAAAGTTTTATTACAGGTCACGTATAAACAAGTGAAAAATATTTTTCAAAAAAAGGAAACAACAAAAAACAAAGCATTAACAACACGCCCATAAATTACATGTTCTAGGAGATTTTAACAGGGTGTTTTGTTTTAAGAATGATTTGCAGCATAGTGGAATTTTAAAACTCATAGGTCCTAAGGTCCTTCGAAACTAATCTTAATTATATAGCACTAATCAGAATTTGAATTGAACTAAGGGAAAGTATTTCAAAGAAAGTTTGTGAAAAGATATCCCTTTTTTAAGATCTTCCCAGTTTCCAATTAGAATTTTGGGAATCTGTTAGAAATGTTTATTTGATGACGTTTTTAAGGCATCTTTTAGGGCACAGGCTTTTTAGTGTAAAATGTGTGTGGCTGTAAATAAGCCAAACTTAAAGTTAACTTAAAAGAAATCATTTAAATTCGATTTTTTTACTATATTAAATTCTGGGAACGAGTTTAAAGTTTTTAACACCCTCTATCGGTGAAGTGTCTTTTTTTGTTTCTGATGTATGTATGTATGTAGGTGCTTGCGGGTGGATCAGGGTTTTATAATATTAAATAAGGACATTTTTGCTGCTCGCTGTTATCGCATGTGTATATCATGTTTCCCAGTTCTATGTGATGACAGGGAATGACAGCAATTAGTTCACAGGAAACAAAAGAGAATGTTATTTAAAAAAATAGAAAACAAAATGCATACATTCCATACCCACATTTCGAAAACGACATTTGAATATTTTTAAATGGTTTTGAATAGAGGAAGTTTCATAGACAATTTTAAGTACATTTCACAACTGAATTTTTGCTGCTACTTCTATACCAAACAAAAACAAAACACAACAACAAAATACAAAACTTTATGCGGGAAGCTGTTGAAAAAAAGAAAAGACTTAAAAGAAAAACTTTAGTTCATGTTTAGCATGATTTATAATTATTATTGTCGGTAAAAGTAAAAAAAAATTGTTCAAGAGGAAGTTTCGAAAATTATGCGTTGAGTTAAGTCAAATTAAAAACTTTTCGACTTTGGAATCATGTTGCAGTAAAAGTCGTAGCTTTGTCACACAAAAATTCCAAAAAATATTATAGGTGCCTACTTTGGTTCTGGTCAAACAAAAAATGCATTCGACAAGAAACAAAATTGAAACATTGAGTGAAAGCAATGAATGGGGTTGGTAATTTGAAAATTTATTTCTAAAAACCAAAGTAAATGGGTTCATCTCAACGAAATAAATTTTATCTTTTGTTTACTTTGAGGATAGGATAAAAAGCAAAGAATTCATATTCGTCCGTTCTTTATATATTTTTTTTTCAATCAAAAAGAGTGAATGAAAATTTTGATTAGCTTGTTAGTTTTTATAGCCGTTGCACTTTAAGGCTGTGAATTTAGTATTTATCATCTTAATTAATTTCGTTGTGTTGAAAAAAAAAATTGAATAACTACCTGAGTTGTAAAAATGAGTGGAACATTTTTGAAATAAACATAATTAAAGAAAATCTTAATCCATGTTGTACGAGTAGTTTACGAGTGCTAATTAATTAATCAAGATCTTTGCTGTTAAGCAAACCAACAAATACTTTACTGAGTTATTTAGTTGTCCTAAAAATACAAATTTTTCCCGCTTTAAAAATGTTTTAAAAACGGTGTTTCAAAGGCAATAGTTATAAATTATATGATACGAGTAATTTTGCAAAGTAATAATCTTTATTTTTGTATGTAGAAAATGTTTAAATCTTTTAAGTATCTCATCAAGTCCAAGGAAATCCTCGTTTGTGACTTATAAGTCTTTGTGTGACACCATATGAATTTTTGAAAAACTTTGAATCTAATGCGAACTTTGATTGTAGCCTTTTGCTCAGTTTTATACAAACAATATTTCTTCAACATTATTCTTATACTTCTTTAATATATTTTAGGAACTTAATGCATCAGCCTTGGGTATTCGGCACTGTGGATTTCCTATTGAAACCAACAATAAGTACTTTAAACCGTTTTACATAAATGGTGCAGAGATTTGAAGGTTTATGTAGGACAGCTAAAGACGAACAATAAATGAGGATTTTTTCAAAGTTTATGAGACATTAAAAAAATTGAAGAAGGAAATGAAAGATATGGACAACCATTACGAAGTTTTGTTTCTATCTGATGGAAATCTTCAAAAGACACTCGGCTTAGAATTGTAATAGAATAGTGTGTGATTCTTTTTAACTGCACGAAAATCAATCTATAAAATATCGACAAATGATTGTTATTTCTTATTTTAAAATTTAATTTAGGAGAAGTTTATAGTTGTAATACATTACCATAGCTTTTAGACTATCACTTTATAAGGCAAAGTTCGTCTTAATCTCCGGGAATTGTCTAGTACATTTAAGACTTTCTGCATTTAGGAGATGGTGGGACTTTTGAGTCGCTGATTTATTTGATACAGCTTGTTTTTTTTTACCACTTCTGTCACCATTACAATTTAAAGGACACGAATTTATTTTAGTTAGAATTTTAGTCAATTAAACAGAGAAAATAAGCTGAGTATATTTTTAAATGCATCCCTACTCAAATGAAAATCAATAAAATCAGATAAAATATCTTTAATAAACGTTATAGAATATATTTTGCGGCGATTTTCTAAGGTCTGAATGCCAAGAAGTTGACGCTGAGTATTATAAGGTGGCATAACATCAGCGTTCCATCTAAGTTTATAAATAACTGTTCTTGTGAATTTTCTTTGAATTTTTTCAATTCTTACAGAATGAGTTTTGTAAAACGGATTCCATACCACACAGCAGTACTCCAGAACTGATCTAACATAAGCAATGAAAAGCATTTTTAAGGCATGGGGATCAGTTAGACCTTTAGAATTGCGGAAAACAAATCCAAGCATAGAGTTGGACGTGTTAACTATGAATTATAAATGATTAGCGAAGTTGATTTTAGAGTCAAAAATGACTCCCAGATCTTTTTTAATTTAGACTCTTTAGAAAACTTTGTTCTCAATATGATAATCATATACAAAAGGAGACGAGCGGCAGGAAAATGAATAACATTGACATTTAGAGATTTTGCGGTTTAATTTGTTGATTTTACACCAAGTTGATAAGCTTTGAAGATCTTCTTAAAGAAGCACACAGTCAACCGGATCCTTAATGCATCTCAGAAATTTGAGATCATCGGCAAACATCAAGGAAAAGGAATTTAAGAGAAAATCAGGAAGATCATTTATGAATATAAGAAACAAAAGTGGTCCAAAATGGCTATATTGGGGAACACCCGAGGAAACATCTATTGGACTTGAGACGATCAAATTAATAGGGACATATTGAATGCGTCTTGTAAGATATGAAAGCAACCAATTTAACAAGTTAGAATGTATACCTAGTTTTTCCAGTGTATGAATCAAAATTTTGTGGTGAACTCTGTCAAATGCTTTGGCAAAATCCGTATATATGACATCGACTTGAAATCCTTTTTTAAGATTATTTAAAACCAAGTTGAAGAAAATTGTAAGATTTGTAGAAGTTGATCTCCCGGATACAAATCCATGTTGAAATGGGGATATAGTCTCTTTTAATAAAAACGAAAGCTTATCGCAAATAATTTTTCACAAAGTTTTGGTATTACGGATAACTTGTAAATCGGTCGATAGTTGGATATGTCCTGTTTTGGACCACTTTTATGGATAGGAGTTATAAAAGATAATATAGGTACACATTTCTCAAGTGACCTGTTTAAAATAATACATAGTATTCGAGACAGGGAAGGCGCACAATTCTTTAAAATAATGGGAGGAATTTCGTCTGGACCAGTATTCTTATCATCATTCATGCTCGATATAACTTTCTCAACCTCAGTTATGTTAAAACTTTACTGACCAATGTTAACAGTATTATTAGATGGTGCAATAGAGAAAGCATTATTGTTATTTGAACCTAAATAATTAGATTTGAAAAATTTTGCAAAATTATTGCAAATGTTAGGTTACTTTGAAATTCCATTAATATTTTTTTATTTTTAATAAAAGTCCACGATGTAGATCGCTGTTCCTTATACTATAGTTATGGTTCGGAAAAAGTCTTGATTGTTCTATTATTTTGTAGAGATTTTTCAGTAGTCATTTTTGAAATTTTTTTGAAATTATGGGTATAAGTCATGTTGGCTTATAAAATTTTACTTCTGTTGGCTGCCTACGTCTTGATTAGGTATAATGAAGTGGTACATATCTTGTCTTAAGCAATTCGCTTGATTTGAATTGGGTTTGTTTTAAGGCTTTTGAGGGTATTTCTTTTAAAACTTCACTAGTGATAATATCTTACCCTGATAATTAGAAAACTCATGTTTACGCATGCTTCTTACTTCCTTTAGCGTGACAAATTTTACATTCGTCGTGTTTCTATTAACAAACTAAGGAATTTGTAGCTTTCTTTGCTGTAAATGATTTAAAAACAATTGCGATTATGTTTAGCGAAAACGTCAGCTTTTTGTTTCGGTTTTCCGACAGATTTGCAATCTTGAGATTTTACTGGCGGGTCTTGTGTCTGGGGTCTTTTAAGACGTTTTGCCGCTTTCCATAAAAATTGTTGGGTAGAAGCATAATTTCGTCAGCAATCTACTTAGTGCACCATTTTTTTTTTAGTTCGTTATTTGGACGGTTTAAGACTGTCATATCATCTAAAAATCTCAAAATCTAAAAGCTTGCTTTTCGTTTTTCCCCAAATCAAATCATTTTAATAACAAAAAATTTCTTCATAGATTTTCACAAAGTCAAAAAGTAAATGATATTTCGAAAATAGTTAGGTAAAGCAGAATTCCAGTTTAACTTGGTTGCCAAAACAATCGTTCGAGGTAAATTTATTTTCATGGAGATTCATCTATCACGACACTAGAAAATATTTCGAGCAATATAAATGCTTCGGGGAAAAAATGAAATTGAAGATTTGCGATAGGAATAAAAGTTAAAAATGCAATAATTTTTAAATATTATTTCAAGTTTCCGAAATTATCAACCGATTATCCTTTAGTCCAGCAATTCATTCACCTGATTCTGTCTTAAACATTTTACATCAGGCCTTTTTTTTTTTTAGAAATTACCACACGGTAGCTACCTACTTACTTAATATTATTGTGTAATTGAATACAATTGTGGATATGCGTTAATAGTCTGCTTCCATTAACATAAATATTCACCTCATTGAAATAAAAGAATAATTTTTTTTGTCATTGTTTTCGAGAGGGGTGGGGGTTGATAATTTGTAACAATATTCGATTTCCTGCCGCATTATCAATATATCATCGCCATCGGTTTTGAATATTTTAATTCAAATTAAATCGAATATTATTTTGTAATTGTTTTCGAAATTGTGCGAGTCCGAGTCTATAGTACAAAGGATATCGGAATAATAATGATAATGATATTGATTGTAACAAGTTTAATTCAAATAAAATATGCAATCATCATCATGGACCATCTATAGAAGGTACCTATATATATATATGTAAATATTTTCATTAGGTTACAAACAGATCGATCTTTTGTTTAATTGCTCCGTCATGGTTGCTTTCCTCTTTCTGTGGTAATATATGTATTTCCGTTTTTAAATACAATTTTCCAAACATATCCCAAAACGAACTGAACCGAACCGAAACAAGGAATAAATTCCTCCATTTTTTGTTGTTTTTTCATGTTTTCGGTCTACGTGACCGTTATTGTTATCGTTACATTGTCGTATCATAAATGTTTCAGCTTCCTTTTTGATGTTGAACTTTTTGTTTTTGACTTCATTTAAATGATTGTCGATGTCAGTGTAAAAGTCAAGGAGGAACAATTTCAGTTTTCAAAGGACTCTATTGATGAAATCAAGGCAATTCATTCAACCGTTTAAGGGACCATGCTGATGTGGTTCTCTGTATCATACATAAATTTCGCTCCTTTCGTTCGATTATCGACAGTAAATAACCAATTTGATGTATCGATATTGAATCGAACTGTGCGGTGCGGTGCGGGCGAAGAGCGATGTTGTACTCGTAAATATTTTTATTTGAAAAAAAAAACATTGGTTGATGAATAACACTAGATATAGAGGAGAGAGATGCGCGGAGACACAACAGACGCCATCTGATGAACGATGAACGAATCAGATGGTATCTGGCGTGGAGCGCTGCTGCTGGTGGAGGTGGTGATAGAGGTTACTGTGACAGTGATGGGATGTAAAATGATATAAAATCCACTTTTATTGCTTCGACTGTTAGTTGGATCAATGAATAATAAGTCACTCTGAAGACATTGGCATCATGATGATGGCAAATATATTTATTTTCTATCAAGTTGAGATGTATGTCTGTTTAATGTTTGGGGGGGGGGGGGGGGATTTAAGAAACACAGGATCAACAAGTTACTTAGGCACGAAAGTCATGAAGTGTAACTCAAGTTATCTAAGTTTACAATCATAATGTCTTTTAAAGAAAGTAAATGAAAACGGATAAAAGATTTAATGAAAGACCATTTCAAAGGTAAAGTGAGTGTAAAACTGATAGATAACTTTTCAAGACAAACACGTTTTAGGTAGTTACTATATAGTATCCAAGCCGATGAACAAAAATAACATAGAAGATGTCATCAGAACTAAGCAAGTACATAAGTTAAGAACGTCTAAGTATAAGTACTTCATGTAAGTTTGCCACTAGGATGCTTAAGGGCTTTCACATTGAAATTTGTGCTTGAGAACATTTTTATAATTGTAGCCTAAAACGAAATCTTAACTATTATTTTAAAGAACACCAATTATTACTACAGAGGCATCAGTCTCCTTAACACTGTATACAAAATCCTCTCTGCGTTATTATGTGAACGGCTGAAGCCGTTCGTCAACAACCTTATAGGTCCTTATCGGTGTGACTTCAGACCAGGAACGTCCACTATCGACCAAATTTTTACACTACGGTAGATCTTAGAAAAACCCAGAAGCTTCAAATCGATAACCACCATCTCTTTATCGATTTTAAAGCCGCGTATGACAGCATCCATAGGCAAGAGCTCTGCAGAGCAATGTCTAGTTTTGGCAGACCTGTCAAACTTATCCGTTTGTGAAGAATGAAGATGGAGAATGCACGCTGCTCTATCAAGGTCGGAAAAGATTTCATCGATGCATTTGATGTCAAAAAATGTTTTAGAGATGTCGATGAACTATCGTGCGACTTCTACAATATCGTTCTGGAAAGAAGTGTGCAAAACCGTCAACACTAGAGGCACATTCTTCCAAAGGTCCATCCAATTACTCGGATACGCAGATGATATTGACATAATTGGAAGATCAAAGAGTGATGTCAGTGGAGCGTTTTGAGTATTGCGACGGAAGCGGCGAAGATGGGTTTAGTGGTCAATGAGGGCAAGATAAAGTATATGCTGTCACCAGAAAAGAACATTAAACAACGACGTCTTGGACAAATCGAAACCATGTAGTAGTTGAGGGCTTTGTCTACCTAGGCACCGCTATAAATACAATATTATGGAGACAGCTAGCTAGGGACCGAGTGAGCCCCCAGCCATTCAAAAATTGATGGCGAATATGGACAAATTTTTTTTGTCAATATCTTATTTTTTCTGTAAAATTTATACTTCTAAAAATTTCACAATTAGTCGAAAAGTGTTTATTGTTAAGCGATGGGTTCAAGAAGTTCATTTAACTTTCATACAAAAAATTCAATTATGTTTCCACATAAACTTTAAATTTTTGGCGTTTAGCTTTTTACTTGTTATTCATTTTTTTAAGGTTAAGCAATTTACAAGCTATTCTAGAGGAGAAATCAAATAAATTAATTTTTTTATAATAAGCACACACTGAAGGGGATATTACTACCCTTATTATGTAAAGACACAGTGTTAGCAATAGATAGAGAGGATAGAGGTTAAAAGAAGTTGTTGGTGCACATTGGTTTTGAATTCCTGAATATTGCAATGGCTGCGAAAAACAGAGTGTTGTAAGGCATTCCACATTCGCGAAGTATGGCTAAAGAACGAATCTCTGTGCTTGACAGTACGACCGAAGTTGGGTTCGAGGGTATACTGATAAGCATTCCTAGAAGCGCAAGTATTATGGTTGAACTGCTTAAGAGGAGGACTGCAGCTGGTTATCTCTAGAGCATAAACCGTTAACATAACGGTAAACAAGCGTGAGACAAGAAACTTTACGACGATGTTCAAGCGACGTAAATAATCCTATAATGGTATGTTATCACCAATTAATTTAAATGCTCTACGTTCAATACTGTCCAAGAGGCTTAAGTAAATTGTAGGAGCACCAGCCCAGAGTTGAGAGTGATACTCAAACTTTGGACGTATATATATAAGTTTTGTAGATAATAGCCAAATCAGAAGGGGGAGAAAAACTTCTGGCATTGCCTTAGAAAACCCAAAGATCTTGCAGCATTTTTGTTGACATCGCGTATGTGATCGTTCCACAAAAGGTGGTTGGTAAAACACATACTGAGAATATCGAAATGTTGAGTCTCTTCAAGTTCCATCCATGGATAGTGGCAAAGGGGGTGTGGCAAAGGGGATGTATCTCGCTTTAAAGATTCAAGACAGCATTGGGTTTTCGAAGCATTCAATTCCACGCGGTTTTTTAATACCCATGCTGTTTAGGTCGGAATTTAATGCGCTTATCATATTTTGTCGTCTGAAAACGAATATGAAAAGCTAAGAGTACTATCGTCAGAGAACCAATGTATTGGATTAGAAGTTGCAGACAGGAGATCATTAATAAAAATGAGAAAGAGTGCTGGAGATAGAACAGAGCCCTGGGGAACACCAGTATTTATTATGTGGTTTTCAGATTTGAACACATCCAATACTACTTTGTATTGAACGATCCGAAAGGTAATTACTAAACCAATAAAGCAGGGATTCGTGAAAACCGAAAGCACTTATTTTCGATAAGAGGGCCTGATGAAAAACCCTATCAAATGCTTTTGAAATATCAAGTGCAATCATCTTACTTTCTCCAAAACGATGTAAAGATTTGCTCCACTGTTCGGTGAGATGAACCATGAGATCACCAGTGGACCTATTGCTACGAAAGCCGTACTGCCGGTCATTAAGAAGCTTTCGATCTTCGAGAAATTTTTTCAGCTGATAACTTATCAGCGTTTCATTGACTTTGGAAAGAAGGAGCGTAAGTGTAATCGGTCGGTAATTAAAAGGAGGATTCGCCTTTTTTGGGAATAGGCAGGACAAATGCTGTTTTCCATCCGCCCGGAGTGAGATCTGAGGAGTAGGACAGATGAAAAAGCTTACGGAGTGGTTTTTCCATAGTTGAAGAACACCTCTTCAGAACAATAGCGGTAATACCATCCGGACCATCGGATTTATGTATTACCTCGTTATCTTCAGAGTTGAGAACTTTTTCTAAATACTTTAAAATGTAATTGAAGAAATTCAATTGTCAATTACTTGTAATTTAATTACATAAAAGTAATTAAAAACAAAAGATTAAAGTATCAAATATAATTATTGTGTGACATAAATAGATTGGCTTTTATCGATTTTGAAATCATTTGCTTGACAATCTTCTTATTATAACTAAATATACCTTTAATTTGCATATTCCAACAAACACACCAATGCACACCAGGACAAGAGAAGCTATAAATTCGAGAGGGTCATAGTCGTTGGTTGAAGAGACCAAGAGACATTGCTTAAGTTTATGGAAAATTTTCTTTTCTGCAAATGCACACAATTAAATTAGCTTCAAGCTTCACAACTAAACTATACCATAAAACCTTTCGCAGCAAAACCACCATAAGCTTCTCATCTTGTCTTTTATCATCCAAGTTGCTTCTCTTCCGCATCATTGATTAAAGTTTATATATTTTTTTATCGCATTTTCTTACTCTCTCCCCATCAATCTGTCGTCCTCTTCCTTTAATCCAATTGTGAAATGAAACGTCAAACTAAAAATTGCTTTATCTTCTGTACAGTTTAGTTTTTCTTTTGCCTCTTGTACTTCATCCTTTATTTATAAGAAAAGTCAAAAAAGGATTTCCATTTTGTGAGCTTAAGCAACTTTTAAATAAATTTTTGAAATAATAAAACAAAAACAATGTGAAATTGCGTTAGAAGTTTATAACGAATGAGACACAGGCTAAAAAACATAGAAATAGAAATAGGCATAGGCAATCAACTTAATCCGAAATTAGACTTTTCAAAAAATTAAGTCTCGCTCTAAGCCCTAGCGGTTTGAGGTTTCAGGTTACAAAATATACAACCCTACATAAAATTTGGGGGGATATGATTTATCGAGATGATGAGATGATATCCTTTTTCTATTACATAATAAATAATAGGTATCTCTATCAACCGAAGTGTAAAACCCTTTGCCCGCAGTTAGGTAGCTTTATTTTTATTTTTTAGGTCCAATCGTGTATAATATCGATTACCTTGCGTCTTTGGTCAAGGTCAAATATTTTATTTCTAGAATCAACGCTTAGTATATGGACGCAGGACACATTTATATAGGTAGGTAAGTAGGAATAGGTATATTAACGCGCATAATTAGCTTTGATATAACCTTCAAAAGGATATCTATGGATTTAGGTATATAAATATATGAATATTTTAAAACACAAAGGAATTTTCCTTCGATCCTTGGAGGTCATTGTTGCGATAATAAAAATAAGGGCTCAAGGACTAAACTTTGATATTAAAATATTCTGATTCATTCAATGAACTTTAAAATTAATTTATTTGACGATAGGTAATATTCGAAAAAGGACTCTATGAATTTTGAACTATGCATAATTAGTATTAAATTAAATTAATGTTAAAATACATTTGGTTAAATAAATCATTAGTAATAAGTTTTTAAAGGTTAAGGCATCTACCACCTTTCCGTTTCCAATCAGTTTTAAAAGTTTGTAAAAAACTGCAAGTTAAGGTTACTGATTATAATTACCTGCTTAAAAGGTGAATTAGCTTAAGTGAGCTATTTTTCAGCCAAACAAATTCATATACATTTTTAAGTTTTTATGAACAAAAACTGTAGTTTTCTAAGCATCCAGGTAAAATGGCTTAAGTCTTTTAAATTTTGCTACTTTTTAAAATTTTTTGAAATTGACTTTATTTGCAAATAATTCTAAAATTTTATAAATGTTTTTATACAGATTTGTACTTTCTTCATAATTTTCTGTACATTCAAGTACCAAAAAATATCATTATTAAATTTAGGTACAATATTAAAAAAAAGAACGTGCCATCTTGAAACTTTTTATTCCAACTTGCTACGTGTAACGTTGGGTCAAATCCGGAAAAAAAAGTATGGAGTGTAAAATTTAATTAAATAAGGGCACTCTTACACAATTGCCGGCCTAAGCAGTAGTGACGCCCTTAGAGGTAAAGTAAGCTTTAAATAAATTTAGAAAAGACGCGAACAAAGGTTTTATTTAAAGGTGTTTTCAAGCTTTTATTATAATGAATGTCTTCCAAAATTGTAGTTCTATTAAAAGCAATGTACGGGAACAATGTGGGAAGTTTGTTTCCGAGGAGTTCACAACACAAATGGGAGTAAAACAAGGATGTGTCTAAAGCACTCTACTTTATTTTGGTTATAAATGATATCGCAGAAGCGACTGGTGAAGGAATTCAGTTTGAAAACATACGAATACCTGCTTTAATGTTTGCTGAGCACATAGTTTTTTGTCTGAATCTTTCGAAGGAATGCAGTGAACGATGAATCGTCTTGAAAGCTACTGTAAACTATGGAATCTGTCCGTCAATCTGGAGAAACGAAAAATGGATGGATAAATACTTAGGGGTGATTAGGTCATTGAAAAGCTCAGCATGAGAGAACATTTTCATAGTAAGCTGGCCGATACAAAAAGGGCGGTTTCTTCGGTGTGGAACCAATGCTTTGATAATAAATACATTGATCATAGTTCGAAATTGAAAATTTTTCGTGCAACTGCTACTTCCATACTGCTTTATGGGGCACAAGTTTGGGGTTTTGGGGAATTCGAAAAAGCGAAAGGTTTCTGAGGTATTTTTTAAAAAGGATTTTTCGATTACCAGCTGGCACACCAAACTATATCCTGCGTTTAGAAAAAACCGTTCCCCATTATTTTTCGACACTCTTAAGATTCACTTTGAATATATTTTTAAAATATTGGAGATAGATGAGGGAAGGTTACCAAAACAAATACTGCAGTACACCTTTACTACTAGGGGAAATCTTGTCATGAAGTGGAAGGTGCTGGCAAATGTTCTTGGTGAAAACTCCCGAATTTCATCCCAAATACGTTCTATGGACCTAAGTAACATGTTTAATGGGATCCTTGAGAGAACAAGCCACAATTATTATGACAAATTTAAAACGGAAGTACAGCAAACTGATCTTCGACCTTGAAGAACTGACGTACTTTCAAAACAGCTTTTCACTCAACATGATGATATTTTAAGCAAGAGGCGGAATCATAAATTTAAACTTTGATTAAATCATTAGATTAAGATTTAGATTTATTCATTGAATGCATACACATTCTAAGATACAAAACATAAAATAGTAAACAGGCTACTTCAAAAATGAATTTATATAATTTAATTAATAATCTCATTCTTTAAATTCAAATCGATTTATTCAAATAAAATTACAATAAGTATATAATGTTTATGTACATATGTATATTTATACAAATTTCAGTAGTTCAGTTTGTTATTTAAAATCATATAATATAAAATTCGTATATATTAATCTCAACTCTCAACTTTATGCGGGGTTCTTTGAAAATTAGGCACTTTGAAAATAACTTCGGAGTTCGAATCGAAACTTAGTTTCTCCTTTTAAAGTTTTTAAGTTTCTAGGCAGAAGATTCCACAGACGAATAGCGTAAACAAAAAATTGTTGTTCAGAGGTACGACAGGAATAATGAGGGTACATAAGCATTAAGGATCTGCTTGAGGAACTGAATTGAATCCTATTAAATAAACTAGAAGGTTGTTGCGTGTTTATTATGTTACAGAGTAGGAGTAAAGTCCTGTACCGCATGAGATGATCGAAGGAAAAGTTCTAAATTTGGCGTGAAAATTCCGAAATACGATCAAAACGACGTAGACCAAAAATGTAGTGAGCTACATTTGACATTCAATTTTCTTCTACTGTTGGCATTACAGTTGCTAAAAACTTCGCAGCCATAAGTTAATATTGGGATCACAATCGTTTTGGCAATCATCGTCCGAGTGTTCAAGGGCGTAAAATGTTGTGACAACCATAACGTTCTAAGAACCCCATAAACCTTACCCACCGCCACATTGATATGGCTGTCCCAAGTAAGTCTCCTGTTAAACAACATGCCTAGATTTCACCCATTCGATGTAAATTCAATTGGTTTATCATTCAAGCAGATGCTTGGAAAATACTCCAGGTTAATTGCTGATTTATTGATGGTAACACATTTTGACTTGGTAGGATTTAGGAAAAGACCATTATTCTTAGACCAGTTTGATATTTTTTCGAGATCTTGGTTGATAGTATAAGCTCCATCTTCTATTAGCACCAGGGGACAACTATAAATCAACTGTACATCATCAGCAAACATTTGAATCGCACATCCCGAAATCTGAGTTGGTATTTCAATAATGTATAGAGAGAAGAGAAGGGGACCCAAAATAGAACCCTGGGGAACTCCTCTGGTTGTGGGAAGGAATGACGACATTTTGTTATTAACCGACACCGCCTGAAATCTATCTTGCAGATATGTTTTTATCAACTTAACCGCCAATGGAGACAAACCATAATAACTAGAAAGTTTCTGACATAAAACGTGATGGTCCACCGTATCAAAGGCTTTTGAAAATTCTAGTAATACTAGAAAAGATACAAGGTTATCATCTAATGCCAATCTTATTTCTTCAACTACATTGACTATTGCTGTAGTACAACTGTGCTTCTCACGAAACCCAAATTGTTTACTTGACAACAAGTTCTGTGATCTGATGTGGACATTGAGCTGTTTTTGAAGAATTTTCTCGAAAACCTTGGACATGAAAGGTAGTATGGAGATGGGCCTGAATTCATCCGTGTTTCGACTTTTGGGAATTGGAATGATTTTTGCCTTTTTCCAATCATCAGGGTGAACGCCCGTCATAATTAAAGTGTTGAAGATGTGGGTCAAATAGGTTAAGATGTATAGTAAAATTGCCTTCACTAAACTGGATGTATGCCATCGATTCCAACCGCATTCGATTTGATGCTAAGTAAGCTTTCAACGATATCTGTATTATCAATACCAACAAAGTCAAATGACATACCTTGGTGAGAAGTATTAAGAGATTCCTGAGTAAGATGAAGATGAGTTACGAGAGAGATGTGGAAAAGGAAGCGAAACAAAGTTTTGGTTTAATACATCTACATCTATGTTCCTATTATACTCAATATTAGATCTACCTAATAATCAAAATTTCAAAAATTCGATTAAAAGTATAGCCCAAGTAGTTAACCTATTTTTATTTTAAATAAGTCTTTATCAATTTTAATTTTGAAAAACCTCGTTAGCGCGAGGCCACTGAGACGCTGAGAGTTGTTAAACAAAATTCTCATTGGCAATGACAGAATCGGTAGTGTTTGAAAAGTCTCACATAACAACTAAGTTTAAGCATTCAAACTCCTTTACAAATGTCTGCATCTTTTAAATTTATTTTTGAAGCTACCAATATGATTAGTTCTTTGAATTTTGAGGTAATCATTGGAACCACAGTACGCAGTTCTTCTCCCGTTCCATACAGCAATAATTTCGCTTGAAGAGCCGAGAATTGATGCAATGTCAAGTTTAGTTAAGAATGTTTCCTGACATTCTAATAAAATATTTTTCTAAATAATCAATTGATAATCAGAAACTGAGAACCGCATTACAAAAAGTTTTGGTTTTAACTTAAATTAAGTGTAAAAGATAATTGGATTCTTAAAATTGGGAAAATCATCTTCTTAACTTTGTTTAAAATATAAAAATAAGTTAAATTTCCATCAAATTGTTAAACGTTTTGGCAATAATATCGAACATTTCAGCTTTGTTTAGCTTTTGACTTATTCAATTTACTCATTTTAAATTCACTTTTCTATCCTTTTATTTTCGAAACCACTTTGATAATTTCAGCATATTTACAACTAAGCTATATTTGTGTGTATGTATTTATCTACATATCTTCATGTGTATAAGGAAAAAAAATAAAAAAAAACATACGGCCATATCAATTTCAGTTACAGAATGGGAAAAAAATCTGATCCAGATTCCAAGGATTCTCCAGAAGCGTTACTTCACTCACATCACATTTTTCTTCTTCTCTACATTATTTAATCTTTTTCTGCTGCCATATCAGTTGGCAAACGTTGGATCGACTCTATACACTCGCCATCATACACTCCTGCATTTCTATATATGTGTATGTATGTATAAATATCCTGGGTCTGAGTACTCTTGAAAACATCCAATTTTAATCGATTCTGTTGATGGTTTGGGGTAAACTTTCCTCATATCCATATCCAAATCCTCGTACCATATCGCATCTAAATAAAGGCGGCGGTGAAGGGTACCAACAACAAAAACATTGAAAAAAAACAACCAAGGACGTCAGACACACAAGAGTAGAAAATCTAAAAATTGCACACAATTTGAATTCAACCGAGCATTTCAGATAATGAGTGACTCTGCTGCTCTGTGTATATAAAGTGTATGGAGCCAGAACCAGAACCAGAGTTATACGAGTTATCTAGAACTAAACGAGAGTAAGAGGCAGGTTGACCAAATAGCTTTGGAGAGATATGAGTTTGATGCATTGTAACCGCATCGTCGGGCATGAATTTCCTGAAATAGAAAATTCAATTAAGTGCAATGCTTCTTCTCGTTCTCATACATAGCTTTATTGAACATTTAGTTTGGTTTTCGTATTCGATTTTTTGGTCCTATCTGTCGACAATTTTTTTTTCAGAATTTTATTTTGTTGATACAAAAACAGAGCCATTGTAGTTTCAATCGAAAGTTGAATAAAGAGAAGATCAAATTGTTCACGACTAGTGCTAATTCGTATAAAACCTTATGAAACAATCAGGTACATTGTAACAATAACTGCTAGTTTACAAAATGGTTCACTGGGCGTATACGTACTTTTTTATTTCATTGACATTTAAGAAATGAGCTTCCACCTTTTTTTTATAAACCTTTTTGATATTTTTCCAAAAAGGATTACCATAATCATGGAAAAGCAAAACAAGTTTAAGCGGTCTAGGTAGTTCCATTAGTAAAAGTCTTGAGAAAAGATTGATATACCATCAAAAGTTATCTTTTATATTTTAAACAAACTTCATAAAAGGGATAAAACATGGTTTATCCTAAGGTTCTTAAAATCTCTTGTTTGTTTGCATGAGCTCCCCGTCCGGCTTTTCGTATGTATTGTACATTCACCAAATTTACATTATTCCTTTAATCTTATAGAAGCACATTCTAACAACGTATAAGACTGTTGGCGCACGTACACTTATTCCTAAAGTTCCTGATAAATGCGCTTTTGAACGAAAAACAAACACATTTTATATAAAACCCAAAATATTTTCAGTTTAAGCTACATCTTAGCTTAATTTAATCCCTGAATTCAGTTGAACACACCACCATCCTATACTTTCTTCACATAAAAGTCCTTAACAACGCAACCATCAAACATCGCTCTTTATAGTTAGTCCTTAGTCCTATAACTTATATATGTACTTGTATGAATACACAAATGCACATACGCATAAATATTCGTTGTTGACATAGATTTCGTATATACCAAAATCTGGATGCAAGTCTTCCCAAATCGGTAACCGTAATCCATTGGAACAATTTAAACCAGATGCACATGATGATAATGATGGCAAAGTTCTCGCAGAGATTGCATAGTGATTTAGAAGGGCCATTCGCGTAAGTTGCCTGCTGAACTCAAATGCAATTCTTATAACATGCATTGCTTACATACTCTAAGCCCGAAAAGGCGGAAACTACCCTTATGCATCGTTTGCATGGCCTCCGCCCGCCATATCGCTTCGTTTTGGTATTCATTGAAATTATGTATATTGGACATAAATGTTTGCGAAAGTTTGCCAAGCGGCGAAAGACAAACTTGCACACATTCATTCGAGTGTTACTTGAGAAAGTTTTTGCCCTGAGTTCTGAGTTCTCTGGAGTCCTGTGAGAGAGGCGAGACGCTGCTGACGTGATTGAATAAAATGGAGCACATAGAAGAATATAACAAGAAGAAGAAGAATACAACCAACAAAAAAAAAAAAAAACGTCAAAGTGAAGTGGCACATTATGGAGCGGCACAACTTATGGAAAGTATAAATTCCTAGCAAAATGACACTTGCAAACTACTTCTTCTTCTTCATCTGCTGCTTCTTCTGCTGCTTCTATACTTTTATACTTGTTCATGAGCCGAACATGAGAGGAGCCAAGGATAAAGTGATGGAAATTATACATGAATGAAGGTCCTTTATCACTTACATCATTAACTAGCTTATTCAGATGGTATTTTCTATGGCAATCAAAAACGTTTTATGTCACGTGTAACATTTTAGATGAAAAGGCATATAACCATCCCATATACTTATTCCTGATGGATGTGTAATGAAAAGCAGTTTAATGCATTTACTAGATGAATGCTGAATGCTTAACGAATTCTTGTGCATCAAAGGAGGAAGAGACGCTATACAGTATAAATATGTATATTGGAATTTTTGTCTTAAAATGTAATTAGGTTTATCGAAGTTGGCGGATGACATTTTCCATTCCTATAAATAATAAGAATATTTCTAAAAAAGTTGCACACTGAAAAGATCTTAAAGTATTTTTTACATTTCAATTTTCAAGATTACAAAACTATTTCTGAAAAATGTCAATTGAATTTCAAGACTCTTCAAAGAACGCACATTTCAAGCATATTTTTTTGTAATTCTTCAATTGATTTTCAAAACCTTTTTTGGAACGCACATTTCAAGTATAATCGAATTTCAATCACAAATTTTTTTTATTTATTTATTTATTTACTTCATCTATCGAGCTAACTTTTACAGATTGCTTTTAACTACATACTAATTAATTAATTTATCATTTTAAATATTGCATATTAATATTCCTGCCTAGGCTAATATCTAAATTTAATTCAAATTCATTAAATGATTTTATGCATCTTGAAATTGATTAATTTAGACCATAATTAAACCTTTGATATGGTATATAAGACAATTGTCTCGATCTTATATAACTTTGAGGAACATACAAACTTAATAGGTTAAGTTAATCGGAGCATTTTATGTGGTAAGAACAGACATTACACAATTAACAATTCGCCAAATTTCTAAAGAGTTCAGACCTATCACATCTTGTAGAATAACAAGGCATTGAATCTAAATTCCATTTAAGTTGTCGAACTACAAATTTTGTAAAAGACTTGAACTTTCTGAATACGAGTTTTTGAAACTGTATAACGAGGATCCCATACAACTAAAGCATATTCCAAATAAGGATTGCATATAGATTCGAAAATTCGGTACAATTTCTTTTAAGAAAGCCAAATATTTACTATGACCCTGAAAGCAAACAAGAGTCCATGCAGTGGCTTAAAAAAGGAACAGACCCCCGAAGAAGTTCAAAGCCACTCCGTCTGCCGGGAAGCTCATGGCCACAGTTTTTTGGGACTCAAAGGGAATCTTACTCATTGAGTACAAAAAAAAAGGTGAAACCATCAACGCCAAATCCTACGCTTCCACTTTGCATAATTTGCGGGAGGAAGTTAAAAAGAAAAGACGGGGTAAACTCGCAGCAGGTGTGTTGCTTCTTCATGACAACGCTCCTGTTCACACGGCGCGAGTTTCCAAGTCTTCTTTGCGAGATTGTGGTTTTGAAGAAATTCAACATCCACCCTATAGTCCAGACCTTGCCCCTAGTGATTACTTCCTGTTTCCGGATTTGAAAAAATGTCTTCGTGGAAAAAGATTTTCGGATGATGAAGAACTCAAGTCGACAATAAATGGGTATTTTGCAGGGAAAGAGGAAACTTATTTTTTTGAGGGTTTAAAAAAGCTTATCTCAAGATGTAACAAATGAATTGATGTTAGGGGAGATTATATTGAAAAATAAAAACAATTTAAATTGAATTCGCATTTTCCTTCATATCGATACCGAGAATATATTGAACGCCCCTCGTAAGACGACGTTTTAAATATTATAATTAACAGTAGTATGACATCGACAAAAAGACATACTATTACATTTATTGATGTAAAGCGAAAGATGATTACTTTCACACCAATCGTTTATAGTATCAATATCATTTCGTATTAATACACAATCATTGATACTTGTAACAATTCCAAATATTGTAAAATCATCCGCAAATAATAGACCATTTGTAAAATTCATTTATGAAAATCAAAAACAACAATGGACCAAGATGGCTCCCTTGTGGAACACCAGATGGTACATATATTGTTTTTGTTGACAGCGAGTTCAAAATTTTCACAACTTCTTTTCTATTAACCAAATAGCTTGAAATCCACTTGAGATAAAAATGATTGAAAACCGAATCTATTGAGTTTTTGAACAAGAAGTTGTATACAAATACTATCAAACACTTTTGAAAAATCAGTATAAATAACATCAACCTGAAAACCAGATTCCAAGACATTTGACAAATGTTGAGTAAAAAGCGATAAATTAGTTGTAGTAGATCTACCACTCACGAATATTGAAAATGACGTAAATTTTGTTTTTTACAATCAACTCTTAGAACTTCTGTATAGCAGAAAGTTTGGTGATTGCACGATAATTACCAATTTTATGTTTTTGACCTGATTTAAAAATGGAATATATAAACAAAAACTTCCAGTCATCTAAAAAAACTCCCTTTGAAAGAGACAAATTGTGAATAATTTGAAGAGGTTTAACTAAAGAAAAACATTTTGTAATTAAATGGGATGGAATACCATCCGGACATGGAGTTAGACTTGAATTAATATTTGAAATACCTTCCTTACCATCTTCTAATGACAAAAAAAGGTTCCAAGTAGGAAATAGATAAAGGATATAAAACTGTCTGGAATAATTACAGCTAAATGATCCACATAAACATTCTTAAAAAATGACGGGAATAAATCACATGTTGTATTTACGTAAATCTGAATAATATTGATCATTACACTCCATATTATTGAAAATAACCAAGCTCTGCTGACGACGTTGCAATATTCGTATCTGGGAAACACCCCCAAGTTCTCTCGGAACTCCTACAAAATGCCTTAAATAGGCTAACAAAATGGGCTAAGCAATGTGGCTTGGACGTCAATCCACATAAAACAGAGTTAATACTCTTTTCGAGATGATATAAAATTCCTCAGATTAGCCCACCGAAGATTAAAGGAATACCATTATGATTTTCCGACCAAGCTTAATATTAAGGCCTCATTTTAGACGAAAAACTAAATTGGAAGGGAAATATTGATGAAAGAGTAAAAAAGGCTACTGTAGCGCTTTTTACTTGTAAAAATGCCATAGGATCAAAATGGGGCTTCTCCCCAAAAATAACCCACTGGCTATACACTTCGGTAATCAGACCGATACTCATTTATGGAGCTGTCGTATGGTGGACCGCAGTGGATAAGATGGTAAATCTAAATAAGCTCATTAAAGTCCAGCGGTCAGCAGGTATGTGCGTCATAGGAGCACTTCGCTCAACACCAACCGCAGCACTTGAAATGCTTTTAAACCTAACACTTCTCGACATCTTCTCCAAAATGGTGGCAGCCAACTCATGTGTGAGGCTTAGAGCCACCTATACTACTATTCTAGACAGTTTCAGATCTATCCCAAATCGCTTAGACTATACCACCCCAAAAACGGTATTCGGTAAAAGCTTCCATGTGTCCATCCCTTCAAGATCCTCCTGGGAAGAAGGGAGACCCCTGGAAGACGATGCGGTACACTTCTATAAAGACGGTTCAAAGACCGATCACGGAGTTGGTAGTGGTAGTCTATTCGGAACAACTGAATCTAAGTGTATCCTATAGACTTCCCAATCAATGTAGTGTATTCCAGGTAGAAGTAATGGTGATTAAAGAGGCATTATCCGGGCTCAAAAAAAACGTTATATCTTGCAAGGATATACGAATCTTCTCGGACAGCCAAGCCGCTCTTAAATCTCTCGCTTCTGTCTCCACAAACTCTCAAATAACCCACGATTGTCGATCATTTCTGAATGAGATGACGGAACAGTTTAATATTCCCCTCATTTGGGTGCCGGGCCACAGAGACATTCCGGAAAATTGCAAAGCCGATGAGCTCGCAAAAACGGAACACTTCTGCCTAATGTTAGACAAAATCATAGCATAGGAACACCACTTGCTACATGCAAATATCTTCTCAATCAACAAATGCTAGATGGTCACAGAGTACCACCTGCCTAGCAACCAAGCAAATATGGCCAAGCATAGACTTAAAACGGTCAATAGGCTTGATATCCCTGTAATAACAGGACACTGCCTAATAGGAAGACATGCTCTGAGGCTAGGGGTCTACACAAATGACTTTTGTAGAAGCTGCATTGACGAGGAGGAAGAGGAAACAGTCTAACACCTTCTATGTACATGTCCAGCACTCTCCATTAGAAGGAATAACTTTCTCGGTAATCCCTTCTTCGATAATACCAGTGAACTGGCAACGATTGACACAAAACGTCTCTATAACTTTATTAAAAGTACGAAATGGTTTGTTTAAGTTCATTACTCTCCCATGAGTAACCTCATTAGTGGTATCACAATGGACCCTTGAGGTCTACGTGCGTCATTGATATCTGGACAGCCACTCCAACCTAACATAACCTAAGCTCTGCTTTAAACAATTTAGGAAAGCCGAAAATGATTTTGGGTCTCTTGATATCTTTGATTGAGTATCAAAGATATATTGTCTGTATACAAATTTATTTAAGAAATCGTACTCACGTCGCTTCTGACAACATCGATCTCTATCAATATCGGACTTGGTTTTCTTAAACTTCTTTAAAGCTTTATTTTTTATATTTTTAACCATTAAATAGTCATTCTTATTTTTTTTTATAAATAGCATCCAAATTTGTTACAAAAAGATATAATGACCAATCTATTGATAAAATGTAATCGTTCAAGTTATCATATTCTCCTTTTAAAAAGATTGGTGCCGGAGTATGAGGATCATGTTGTTGTTGTTGTTTTTATCTTGAAAGATGAGTTGATAATATAACGTATTCGGATCAATATCCTGAATATTGCAAATAATTATAAAAATTCCCAGCTCGAATGTGCTACTCATAATCTGGCGGAAAATTTCGTGCTTAGGTGGAAAGCATCGGCAACTTTCAACTACCATAATGCTATGGATAACATGCTTACTTAATATGAAACTAGGAGTTCTTTAAAGTTTGTTCCAATCTTCAGGCTTGAACGAATTATTAGGAAAGCAGCGAGGTTTATGAAAAATACGAACAAGTTAACTAAAAAAACTGAGTGAGCAATTAAGAAAAGATCATTAGCTCTTCTTTATGTCCTCAGAAGATATTAAATTCCAAGTGTAAAGTTAAATGACTTGGAGATTGACAAACTTAACAAAATACATGTAAAGCAAAAAAAAGTATTATGAAGAAAATTTAGCGGTTTCCTTAAGTCGAAGTAAAGATTCAGCTGAGTTTTGGGCTGCAACGAGGAAACTTAATGGACATTCTAAAGTAAAAGTTTCAGCAGCAGTGTCATTGCAGGCGTTAAGTTATCATTTTGCTTCACTTTTAAATTCTTCAACACAAATATCTTGGAGTTATGCACGCCCATCAACTTGGGTTGAGAAACTCGATAAGAATAACTGAAAATGAAGTGAGTTGTGTTCTACAAAGTCTTAAAGATGTCAAGGCCGCTGGATCAAATGGTATACCAGCTGAGTTCTTTAAAAATAGCACAATTTAGTTTAAAATCAAATTAACAGAAGCGCTTTATTCTCAAATTTGTAATGTTCCCCGATCACTTCTTTCAAGCTTTAATAATGCAAATCCACAAGAAGGGTGATGTAGAAGACTCCACAAATTATAGAGGAATATCGTTTCTAAATGCAGCCTTACAAATATTCACAATCGTTTTTTATGAAAGACTGAATAGTTGGTTGCAAGATGAAAACAAGCTTAGCGAATTTTAAAGTGGTTTTCGTACAGGATATTTCACAGTGGATAATATCTTTGTGCTTCGTTCACTGGCGCAGTGGAAACTCGACGAAAAGCAGCTTTTGATTCTATCAATAGAAACGCTTTACTATACAAGCTTTTTAAGCTAGGAATGTCAACTAATCCTGCCAACATTATTGAAAAACTATACCAAAACACCATAGCATTAATTTATAATGGAGACAAAAATCAGAGAATATTGAAGTGAACCAAGGAGTGAGATAAGTCTGTAATCTTAGCCCCTTGTTATTTACACTTTTTCTAGATGATTTGGTTGAGTATGTCAATTGTGAATTGGAGTTTTCTATCGAACATATCAAAGTGATCATGTATGCCGATGACATTGTCATTCTTGCGGAGTTACCGACTACTGCTCTACAGTTGATGATCAATAAACTAGAAGAATATTGCCTAGTGTGGAATCTAAAAGTTAATACGGATAAATCAAAAGCCCTGGTTTTTAAGATTGAATCTTGCAGAACGACAAGAGAAGAGCAATGGAAATATTGCGAAAAAACGTAGTTAAGTCTTATATTTATTAAGGAACGGAATTCACTTTCAATTAGAAAAATATCTCAAAAGCAAAATAAATAAGGCTTAATCGGCGATAAGTGTTAATTGGAAAAGAATCTATAATAACAAGCTAATATCGACTGACTTAAAATATAGAGTGTTTAATGCTACTGCCCTAGCTATCCTATTTTATGGTGCGCAGGTATGAAGAGTACAGAAGTATGAGCTAGTTGAAAGCCTATTAATGCCCCAAAATATAATATATTATATTTCGAAACTGGTCTTCCGTCACTGGTATTATTCAAAGTGCGTATTTAATCTCAACTAAAGAAACTATTTCATCAGCGAATATAACAATCCTATAATTGGATCTATATTTAAGATAAGAGGAGAACTGATCTGACTTAGCTTAAGGCCCCATCGTTACGAGGTTATCGATCTTTGCAACCTCTGTAATCAGCATGAGAGAGAGGATGTATTACATTTCGTAGGCGCTTGTCCAATGCTGACGGAGATAGTTGAAGAGGTTATGAACTATCTGAATGGTGTGAAATGGATGCGCCTTTATAAATTCTACAAAGAACAAAGAAACGATAAAATGCAGAGCCCGAATCGTCGATGAACATTTTTGATTCAAACCAATAACAGGCATAAGAATCCGATTACCGAATGAATTTTTGTTTTGTTTGACTAATCTAAAAGTCCTTTAAAATGTTTCTAACTATATTGATAATTCTCTCAAATTTTGTTCTTATTTCGATTAAATTCATGGGAATTCAATAAAATTATATTTTGATTTAACTAATCTAAAAGTCCCAAAAATTTGTTTTGACTAAATTAAAAGTTCCTTAAATTAAATAAAATGTCTATTTTGAGTTTTACAATTTGTTTCTTATAGTCATTTAAAATGAAAATTACAAAAATAATAATAATTATGTTTTGATTAAATTACTTAGTAACAAAATTTAAACAATAATGGTCCTCAGGCAGACGACAGTCCATGTCATGTCTTTAACATTTATTCAGAAGTTATAACTATGTAAATATCAGTATTGTAAATACCGAATAAAGAATATCTACCTATCTATTTATCTATCTGAATAAATTCTTCCAAATTTATAGTTTATAATATCGGATTTGTTTAATGTTTTCAAACCACGTTATTGACTTGGTTCTACACAAGTTGATTGAAAAAGGTTAAGATCTTTAGGTTTTTCATAAATCGTTATATCTTGAGCACATTATGGCAACTTCTGTTTGAATAACTAAAATCATCTTAGAAGCCAATAATAATAACTGTTTAGTAACATTTGGAACAATCTTCCTGATTATTTCGAGAGCAGAAATCTATTTGCCTCGAAATAAAGGAATTGAAAAAGCTTTTAAGAAAATCTTATTTAATTCCATAGATAACAATCCTAAGAGCACAGGAAACAAAAATTCTTCAAAGAAGTAAGGAAGTAAAAAACGTTTAAATATTGAATCAGTTTGTTTAAAGAGTTCTCCAGGAAACCAATGAAAAAATAAATCCTTCTTTCCGACAACTACCAAAAAAAGTTAATTTTATTTCCCGTAGAGTTCAGGAGTTCACTGATAAATTTATTATCATCATTTCAAAAAAAAAAGTTATCAAAAAGTAAAATACAAATTGACTTACCGCTTTTTAATGATTTTCTTCTATATGTACACGTTCGTTGAAAAGTAACAATAAATTGAGTTTCAAAATTCCCTCGTTGTTGTTGTTTTCGATATTGCTGCAGTAGGTAGGTATATATGTATGTATGTTCCTTAAATGAAACAGCTTTTCAATCAAAGGGCATCAATGTTAAGTGCATACGGCTTGATTTTGATTTTAAATTCTATTTCCTTCCTCCATCATCACTGCGAATGCATCACTTGTGTTGTGCGAATATCGTGGATGTGAACTTATTTTCGATGAGAGAAAGAGTTTTTTTTGTTTTTTGGATTTTCTTGAAGTTAACGTTGCTTGAGTATTTATTGAATTGTAACACAAGGAACTTGTGTTTGATTTGAGCTTAACTATTTATTTTTCCTCATTTTCCTTCTCAGATGTAGGAAAATACTACTCGTTCACGACTGACACGATTTACAAATCCTTCAAGTCAAAGTTTATGGTTGGCAATATTTAATCTACTTAAATACTCGTGTATATATGTATTTGTATATAAACGTAGGTATGAATCCATATTACATAATGATAAATCGTCTATCTTGAAAAAAACATATATGTACTATGCAGGTATTATATGTGTCTACATATGTGAAACGAAATCAAAAACATAAGTAGAAGACATTAGCCAGGACACATTTCAAATTCTTTTCTCAAGACTTTGGGGATAAGTCCACCCACACCTGCCATCCACTAAGTCTTTCAGAAAAGGATCTGTCTAATACGTTTGTACGTCGTCGTCGTCGTCGTCGGTATATAACTTTGCTAATTTCATTAATATAAAAGCCCCACACCCACACTCAAGCCCCAACCCTAAAAACCACTAATATAGTGAATATAATCACTCTTTGGTTGCGTCTACACACCAAAGAGACTGTATAGATGAGCCCCCAGAAACCCGGAAACGGAAGGATAAGGAAGAGAGAGAGAAACCAACGATGAGGCGAAAACTATTAATTGAAATTGAAATATCCTTAAATTTGCATGTTGTGACTTTTGAATTTTATTAAAAAAAAAAGATAGAAGAAAAATGAAAACCTCTATCCACATAAATAAGGTTTATGGTTAAAGGTTTGGCTTTGGCTTCTTTCATCTATATAGGTTCACATACATGTATGTATATATAAGTATGCCATCAGAGACATAAGGGGTCTATAAAAAATATGCCAATATGGAATACTCTTTTAGTGTGTCGTTTATCATTTGAAAATCGGGAGGATATAAAAGGGGTGTGGTCAGACAACGACTGATATGTCCTCGTTTTATGAGCAGATTATTTGGTTTCGATAATGTATGCATGAAAAATGATGTATGTACATTATGATGTTCTTGCCATAGTGTCCTTTTGCTAAACTGGAATATACTCAACTCATAGATTATATAGATGCTGAGTTTTGCTGGGTTATATATATTTCCTCTTTGGTATGGTTTTTGGTGAGGTGCGGTACGGTCGGTGGTAGAGAATAGTAGTGCCAAGTCAAATAGAGTTTGTAACCGCAGTCTCTTTTTGATGTGTTTTTTAAGTGGTTAGGTATGGAAAATTTTTCATCAAAAGTGAAGATGATTTTATTTCTTTTTTTGTCCTAAGTGAGTAATCATATGGCTTGAAATGGTATTTATTTTTTTTAAATATTATTCAGATTTAAAGAAAGGAAAAATATATATGAAATTGCTGCTAAACTCCCAATGTAAGTTATTGTAATCAGTCAGGATTGAAAAGATACAAATTTTGAATTAAAAATTAATTTTTTGAGGTCTAAATATATAGTTTTAAGACGGTCGTCTGTGTACGAACGAAATACCTTTTTCTGTCCGCCATATTTCAAAAGCAGAGCAGAGATATCGATTTCACGAATATTAAGTTTTCAAAGAATTAAAAATTAGTTCACATCAAAAATCGCAAGAACCATTAACAATATCGAATTGAAATGAATTTTATATTATGCATTGGGTCTTGTAAATAAAAGAAGCTAGGTGTTGTGTAACTTAAAACAAGCTTTAAATATAAACTTAAATATGTCTTCTAGTAATAGCCATTTTAGAATAGCTTTAGTTATATTCATGTTGCTTTTACCTCGTTTCAATCAATAGAGAAGGTGTAATGACCTCTGACAGATGATGGGGATGAAAATCGAAGCAGAAAAAGTGAAATGGGTTGAAAAATAAACGCTTCCTGGAGCTTTTAAAGTTACAAATTGTGTTCATATTGCTACCTCCAAGACTTTAAGGTTTCCTGATCAAAGGATTTCTTCGGCCGTTATGTTCAAACAGCTTGCAATTCAAAAGAATTCACAAGTGTGGACGCCAAGTGATCAGACTTAGTTCATATCTCGTGGGTCTTGACATGATCAACATGTTACCTTTCTAGTAAATTCTGGATTCGACTTGAATTCAAATTCCTTACACAAATGTTCAAATTATTACAGAGAAAAAACTCAATGAAATAATTTGCCAAAAGCGAGTTATTATAGAGAATGAATGTTGCAACGAGTATAGTACCCACTATTCTTTTTTATAATGGGGCACACTCAAAGGGATTATATTACCCTTATTATGTAGACATAGTGTGAGCACTAGGAAAGGGAGAGAGGGGTTGAAAGAAGGTGTCGATGCACATTGGTTTTGAATTCCTAAATATTGCAACGGCTGGGAAAGACAGAGTGTGGCAAGGCATTCCACATTCACGTAGTACGGCTAAAGAACGAATCTCTGTACTTGACAGTACAACCGGAGTTGGGCTCGAGGATGTTGATGAGCATTGATAGAAGCACGATTATTACGGTTGAACTGTTTAAGGGTACAAATACAGCTGACTATTTTCTCTTGAGCTTAAACAGTTTAAAAAATGGTAAAAGAAGGTGAGACAAGAAACATTTCGACGATATTCAAGCGACGTAAATGATCTTGTGGTGGTATTATCACCAATCAATCTAAAGGCTCTACGTACAATACTGATTAAGAAGCTTAAGTAAGTTGCAGGAGCACCAGCCCAAATATGGGGCTCAAGCTTTGGACGTATGTAAGTCTTGTAGATAACAGCCAAATGATAGAGGGAGAACAACTTCTTGTATCGCCTTAGAAGACCCAAACATCTTGCTGCATTTTTGGCGACATCGCGTATTTGATCGTTCCACAAAAGGTGGTTGGTGATACACATGCCAAGAATATCGAGATGTTCAGTCTCCTCGATGAAAGTGTCATCTATGAGTAATAGCAAGGGGGTATATCTGGCTTTAACGATACAAAACAGCATTGGGTTTTCAAAGCATTAAATTCTACGCGGTTTTTTAATCCCCAGTGTACAACACAGTTAAGGAATTTAGAATTTAATGAGCTTATCATATTATGTCGTTGCAGTTCCACATCTGAAGAAGAGGGATGTACATCTGAAAAAGAATATGAAAACTAAGAGTACTATCTTCAGCGAAACAATCTATTGGATTAGAAGTTTGCAGGCAGGAGATCATTAATACAAATGAGAAAGAGTGTTGGAAGCACAACAGCATTTATTTTATGGTTTTCAGACTTGAATCCATCCAATACAACTCCAATACAATATTGACTGATTCGAAAGGTAATTACTATTTCAATGAAAGGGAGATTCATGAAAGCCCTGACAAATGCTTTTGAAATATCAAGTGCAATAATGTTACTTTCTCCAAAACGATGTAAGGTTTTGATCCACTGTTCGGTGAGATGAACCACGAGATCACCAGTGCACCTATCGCTACGAAGGTCGTATTGTGGATCATTAAGAAGCTTTCGATCTTCGAGATATTTCCTGAGCTGATTAATCAGCGTTTCCATGACCTTGGAGTGAAGGGACGTAAGTGCAATGGGTCGGTAATTAGAGGGTAAGGAAGATTCGCCCTTTTTGGGAATAGGCTGGACAAATGCAAAACGAAGGAAATAACGCAAGTAAAAAAACTAATTTGATAAACTTTAGATTATTTTTTGTATTTAATAAAAAGTTAGTATAATTAAAGGTGGTTTTTATATAAAACATTAAAAACTAAAAACAAATAAAAAATTGGTAAACATTGATTTTCGAATCGGATATCTTGAGAACAGATAAAAGTATTGACTTCAAACTTACTTCTTCTAAAACAATATGTTGTTATTAAATGAGTTAAGTTAAAAAAAGAACAAATAAATTGACAGCTTTTTTCGACAAGAATTCCACTCTAAGTTCATTGTAAGTTCCGAATATTCTGATAGGAAACGGCTTAAACTTCAATTACTGATTACAAACTCTTTGAAGTTCGCTGTGTTTTCTTGTACAAAAAATAATTTTTTTAAATTGCATTAATTAATAAGTCATGCGCAGGCCTCACAAGCCGGCCATGAAGGAAATTTTAAAGTGTGATGAAAACACAAGTAATAACCACGAATGAACGGACTGATAATGTTGACAAAACGAAAAACGGACAACGATTTACGTGTATGTACATCAAAGCTGATGTGTCAGCCCTCAAGAAAATCCGATGGAATTGCCTGGCAGTAGGAAGATTAAAGGCTGTGATTTCTTTGGATGTGCTTTTGTCGTCAGAGGGAAACTAAAGCAAAGAGTTTTAAGCTTTCGGGAAGTAAGAGAAAGAGTTACGACAATCCGCATTAAGGCCAAATTCCACCACATTAGTCTTATCAGCGCGCATGCTCAGACGGAAGAGAAGGATGACAATATCAAAGAAGAATTGTACGAGATCCTCGCCAAAACATAAGAGCAATATCCCAAAAACGACGTTAACGCCAAAATTGGTAAAGAAGGCATCTTTGATAGTTCAATCGGAAAACATAGCCTACACTTCATCACATCTGAAAACAGACTCAGGCTTATCGACTTCCTAGCCGATATAAACATGGTGTTGAGTAGCACCAGATTCAAACGCCCAAATATCCACAAAGGTACTTGGTAGGGGGACCGCTATGAACATGCAACCTAATCGATCATGTTGCTATTCAGCAATCAGCCAACATAGATTCCAACCACTACCTAGTTGGTGCTAAACTGCGCTTACGAATATTCATGGAAGCTCATAGGCGAACAACAACCACAAGGAGAAGATGCAAAGTTGGAAGACTACAGCAGGAGGATACCGCCAATGCCTTTCTCGACCGAATATCCCTAGAGCATGCGAGAAACCCTACAACGGACAAAATATGCCCAGATACCCACTGTCAGCTTTGCAAACAATCCATCAGGAATACTGCAAAAGAGATGCTAGGTTTCTTACAGCCGCCACCAAAGAATCCCTGCTTTGACTCTGAATGTGCTCAGGCAAACAAAACCAAAACGGAGGCATACAGATTGTGGCGAAGCAGGACACTATCTTCCCGCCAGCTCTACGTCGATAAGAGAAGGGATGAGAACCGCTTGCTCAAAAGAAAGAAAAAAGCCCATGAGCAGTGTGAAGTTGAGAAGATCCAGGGATGATCCAGGAGATCCAGAAAACAGATGTGAGCTTATATAGAAGACTCAAAAAGAAAACAATGGAATTCACTAGCCGCCCTGCAGCCTGCAAAGATAAGGAAGGGAATACTGCAGTCGAGACGCAGTCAGTGCTAAAAATTTGGAAAGATAATTTCAATCAGCTGCTTAATGGTGATAAAGACAACGATTCCGCCAGCAAGCAGCCACGTCAAATCCATTTTGTTGACGATCTAGAGTTCCACCTACCCGACCAGAGTGGGATCAAACTAGACATTAAAAGTCTGAAGTCCAACGAAGCGGCCGGTGATGACGGTCTGCAGGCAGAGCTTGTAAAGTATGCTGGATCAGATCTGGTATGAAGCATGCACCATCTAGTTACTAAAATTTGGTCGGAAGAAAACATACCCGACGAGTGGAACTTAAGCACCATCTCGCGATCCATAAAAGAGGTTACCGGCTTCTCTGCGCCAACTATAGTCGATTCACACTGTAGACTTGGTCAAAACGTTACAATTGACAGGAGGTGGTAAACGAATTTGTTTATTTGGGCACTGCTGTAAATTCTGTAAATGACATCAGTGTATAGATCAAACGTAGAATTACCCTTGCTAATCGCTGTTTCTTTGACCTAAGGAAGCAGTTGAGGAATAAGGCCCTATCGTGAAGTACCAAAAAGAGACACTGTACAAAACCTTAACTGGTCAAAAAACTGCGTGTTCAACGCTTAAGAGGGCTCCAGCTCGTAAGGAATTCAACGCCAAGCAGGTGAGGCGAACGCACGTCAACTTGGTATTCGAAACTGGAGGCAGCAAGCTAGAGATCGAGTAAGCTGGCTAAAGTTATTACTTGAGACCCAATGCGCTGTAGCGCCAACTGAAGTAAAGTAAGAATTAAATACTTTAAAAAGCGCGTATACGCCCCAGCGTACAATTTGAATTTTCTTCGCAAGAGAGAATAAAATCCGTACATTTTTAACTTCAACTTTGTTCCACTTTGTATACAAAAATGGGGAGTTTTAAGTTTTTTTTTAAATAATAAAATAGCAGTCAGGTTAAATCTATTAATTACTTTAATGAACATAAATTATATTACATTGGGTCGTCCAAGAGACTATTAAATTGTTGTCTGCCTATAATCGGATTTTAGTGTGTTCCTCTTGAAAAATCTGTAAGAGCATCTCGTTACAGAGACATTCCTCCCTTTAGGGGCGAACGATACTCTTCATACCCATACTCGAATAAATGATGGAAAAAAATCCATCTGGATATGAAATTAAATTGCAGGTAAGTGTATATTTTTGCCTGAACTTACACTTTCTCCTTCACATCCAGCCTCCTCTGGATGGTGCATTCTCCTCTTAGGTCAAGGAGAAGTTATAGTATACCAACTTTGCTGTGTGTTGTGTTTGTGTTGCATAGCATTACCAAGATTACACTTTAACCCCCTGTCACCTGTTTGCGTTTCATAAAATATTTTTAAAAATAAATTCACAGGAAGAAAAAATTGTAGATAGTATACAAGTACATCAAGGCTGTCTCCAACATTCTCTTGGATGCTTTTGTAAGCTAGTTAAATTTGCATGTGATAATCACCGACTGATGCTTAAGTAGGTTATCCCCCTAAAGCTCATAAGAACACACTACACTTTTACAAAAAAAAAAATAAAATAAAGAATATTGAAATTCCGCTTTTCGTATTCGTATTCGTATATTTGCATCTTCTCTTCTTCTTCTTTTTTTCTTTTCTTGCCGACTTAATTCCGAGTGTAATAAAAATAATATCTCAAGGCAGATACTGCGCTTCACAGTTCGTGTCCATCCACCTTTATCTTCACCCATCCCATGGGTGCACTCGTCCGGGCACGGCTACGGCTACGAGTCCTGGCAAAATGCTTTATTTGTGAATATCTGATGCTCCGCGTACATATTTAATGAGAGAGAAAGATTACCTCCAGCCATATAAAATAGCTCTACAATTCTGGCTTCTCTTGGTGTACCTATATTACACTACAGTGTACAGTGTCCTGTGTCTGAGGTCAAGCTTTGTTACATAGTTTTGTAGCAGTATTCAGTACACTCTGAGGTTGTTGTTTTTGTTTTTGTTATATTTTCTCCAATTTGAATGTGGCCAAAACGGATGAAACAATAGAAGTCGGGAATCCGAGCTAACAATCTAGCTTCGTGCAGCAGAACAATAGTAACAACTTTTGAGACAGGGGGTTGACAGATAGATAATAGTTGGTGGTTGGAAAGGATCCCACAAGGACACGAGATAGCTGCGAAATAGCAGTTTTAAATTTAGTGGTTGTGTGTGTGTGTTTTTTTTGTGCACTAAAACACATATGCAACATGTAAATGAACACGTTTACATGTGCAAGAGAGATCCATATGCGGCGGTAATGGCGGTGGTGGCAACTGCGGCGGTAAACGTGGTTAAATGAACGAACATATGAAACGTTTTCTTTGGATTTAAAAAATTAAAACAAAAGATGCCATCTGCATGATTTTGTGCATACACTAATCTACCCTTATTTTATTTTTGTATTTATGTTGGAGGTATACGAGGGAGGTATTTCCCTCTATTCTTCTTGAAGATAAAGCCAAGTAATCACAACAAAGGTAGACTACTTCTGTGAATCACGATGGATTGTTGACATCTTTGAAATGCCCTCTAAACAAGGACACCCATATACTTATGTATATATAGCAAGGTACTTTATCAAGGTAAGAAAAGTGACTTATGAAAAGAATTTTCCTAGAGTATCTATACATATACAAATGCGGGATACTTGTCGAAATGAAAGGATCATTCTATACAAAAAGACAACAAGGAAAAACAAAAAATGTGGTACTACTTGTACACACATAATATTTAAATGGACATAATACTCATCATGCATAATGTATGATAGAGACAGTCTCGTGTATGTCGTTTGTTGTTTTTGAAAGCTTGTGTGCTTATTCTTAGATAAATCGTTTTGTGTTTTTGTTTAGGTAAGTGATTTATGATTTATAGCTAAAATGGCTATGATAATATCTATGGTCTGTTGTGAATTATGTGTTACAAGAAGATTTCAATTTGTAACAAATTTTATCTTTATCAAACTAAATTATGTTTATTTGGATAAATGTGTTTTTTTTTCTTTAGATGGACGGATTTTAATACAATTTGGAATAAATAGAATGTTTCTGTACTTTCAAAAACCATATACATAACTGGAAGGAATATAATGGTTATATCCACTGTTGTAAGACTACAGACTGTTGTTTGGGGCGTTTGAATTCTTAAAATAAGAATAAATACTTATTTCTGTTTTTGAAATCTGTATAAGCTTTTAACTAATTAACTAACTAATTATTGTTATACTAAAAAAAGGAATATTTTTAAAGATAAATGTTTCTTTGTAATATTGAAAAACAACATCAGTCAGATGGCGGATACGGTGACCCAGGAGTGCTTAACTTTTCCAAAATATGACTAAAAAATGTTCACTATATTTGTACAAGAAGGCCAGAGCTGCTCCCGAGCTCTACGAGCAGAAGAGGAAAGAGGAACACTGGCTTCTTAGATGAAACAAAAGAGACCATAAGAAGCGCGCTATCGGGAGAAAGAGACATGTATTATAAAGGTATACAAAACCTCTCCAGGGTACCAGATACGAATCGAATCTTGAAAGGGCGATCAGGAGAACATCGTAGTAGTACCGCAGTCTATGTTGAAAATATGGAACGGCGATGAAGAACCGAATTCCGCTTTAAGGGAGCTAGAACCACTCAACCTAGGCGACGCAGATCAACAATTCCACCTACCCGGCCTCGACGAAGTGAAGATAGCTTTATCTAAACTGAAGTCAAACAAAGCTGCTGGAGCTGACGGCTTCGCTGCCGAACTATTCAAAGCAGCAGGCGATAACTTGGTCAGAAGAAAGCATGCCCGTTAACTTTAATCTCAACATAGTTTGCCAAATACATAAGAAAGGAGACCCTCTAAACTGCGCTAACTACAGAGGCCTTAACATTGCCTATAATATCCTCTCTGCCGTTTTATTTGAACTTCTGAAGCCGTTCGTCAATAATCTAATAGGCCCTTATCAGTGTGGCTTCAGACCAGGAAAGTCCACTACCGACCAAATATTTACACTACGGCAGATCTTGGAAAAAACCCATTAACTTCAAATCGATAACCACCATCTCTTTATCTATATGGAAGAGCTCTACAGAGCAATGTCTAGTTTTGGCATCCTTGTCAAACTTATCCGTTTGTGCAAAATGACGATGGAGAATGCGCGCTGCTCTATTAAGGTCGGAAAAGATCTCACCGAAGCATTTGATGTCAAAAAAGGTTTAAGGCAAGGCGATGTACTGTCTTCCGACTTCTTGAATACCGTTCTTTAAAGAATTGTGCAAAATTCAACCGTCAGCCCTCGAAGCACAATCTTCCAAAGGTTCATCCAATTACTCGGATACTCAGATAATATTGACATTATTGGAAGATCAAAGCCTGATGTCAGTGGAGCGTTTTTAATATAGGTTTTGTGTTCAATAAGGGCAAGATCAAGTTCTTATATGCTGTCATCAAAAAGGATATTGAACAACGTCGTCTTGGACAAAACGTCATCATGGACAGCTATAAATTTAAGGTAGTTTAGGACTATGTCTACCTAGGCACCGCTATCAATACAGATGCATAGATGGAGAATGGAGGAGAAGATTTAACAACGTATGGGTTGTAAACCGACAGTTAACAGAATTAAAAGTCCAACGGCTTAGATGGCTACATCATATAGAGTGAATGGACTTCAACGCTCTAGCCGGAAGGTCTTCGAATCCAATCCCGAGGGACCTCAACCAACTTGGCTAGAGACGCATGTTGGTTGAGGCCTAGGTCTGCCCCGGAGTAAGTAAGTATATTCCTACAAAGTGAAGCTTTTGTTGGACTTCCCTTTATTTATCTTTTACACCAACAAAAAATTTAACACTCTATAAAATATTATATTATTAGAATACCTCAATAAAAGTACAAAACAAATTCACAATACGCTGATTTTAAAGCTCATGGTAAAACGCAAAAAGTAAAAATCTTTATCTTCTACAAGTAGATACAGTTTAAATCATTTTTGTATCTCATTGAGGTTTCGCAATTTCTCATTAGTTTTGAGATGACTTTGTGTATTTATTTGGATCTATCTGAAGGTTTAAAAAACCTGAAATATAGAGCGTGGCAAGGCATTCCACATTCGCGTAGTACGGCTAAAAAATGAATCTCTGTACTTTTTAATACGGCTCAAGGGTAAACTGATGTGAATTCCTTGAAGCACGGGTATTACGGTTAAATTGTTAAGGGGAGGAATGCAACTGGCTATTTAACTAGAGATGGTCCGTTAAAATAACGGTAAAAAGCGTGAGACAAGAAGCTTTACAACGATGTTCGATTCACGTAATCGAGTTGATGATGTTAATGTCACCAATCATTTTAAAAGCTCTTCTTTGAATACAATCCAAGAGGCTTAAATAAGATACTGGAGCACCAGCCCAAAGATGAGAGTTATTTTCAAGTTTCGGACGTATAAAGGTTTTGTAGATTGTAGCCAGATCAGACGCGAGAGAACCATTTCTTACATCGTCTCAAAAAACCTAACAATTTTGTGGCATTTTTGGCGACATCTCGTATGTGATAGCTCCGAAAAAGGGGTGGCTGATGCACATTCCGAGGATGTATAGATTTTTAGTTTCGTTTATAGTGGCAAGGAGCGTATATCTCACTTTACCGATTCAACACAGCATTAAGTTTTTGAAGCATTCAATTCCACACGGTTTTTTATTCCCCATTGTACAATGCCGTATAGGTCGGAATTTAATAAGCTCATCATATTTTGCCATTGCAGTTTCACATCCGAAGAGGAGGGTTATGAGTCTGGAAACGAATATGGAAAGCTGAGAGCGCTATCGTCAGCGAAACAATGTATTGGATTAGAAGTTACAGACAGGAGATCATTAATAAAAATGAGAAAGAGTGATGGAGATAGAACAGAGCCCTGGGGCACACCAGCATTTATTTAGTGGTTTTCAGATTTGAATCCATCCAATACTACTTGTATTGAACGATCCGAAAGGTAATAACTAATCCAATGAAGCAGGGATCTATGAAAAACGAAAGCACGCATTTTCTATAAGAGAGCTTGATGCCAAATCCTATCAAATGCCTTTGAAATATCAAGTGCAATAATCTTACTTTCTCCAAGACAAATACTCGGAACGAGCCCAGAAGAATAGGATAGATGGAAAAGCTTTTCAAAATAATAGCGGAGATACCATCTGGACGTGCGTTGGACTGTCATGCGAGAGGGTTTGGGTTCGATGCCTGTGCCACGTTAAGTTTTTTCACGGGTACTGCCTCTAGCGAGGAATTGACAAATTCTCCAAGAGAAATTTTTGTCATGAAAAAGTGCTTTCTATAAGCCGTTCGGATTCGGCATATAAACTGTAGGTCGCCTCCATCTATGCAATTGCTCGCACACAGGAATGGTTGAGAGTTGTAAGTCACTAGGTCCTGGTTCACTATGGACTGTTGCGCCACACAATCTATTTATTATTTCATCCATTTGGATGTACATAAACGAGGATATTCGCAAAAAACTGTTTTTCGTGACCTTCTTTCATTTATAAAAAGTTATTAGAGAGTTATTATTCGATTTTTTAAATAATGTTCAGGACGCCAACATGATTTTCATACACTATGGGAATTAAGAAACAAAGGGAAAAATTGAGTAAATATCATTAACTATCATTAATCTATCTTAGCTCTGCCTTCAAATCCTTTACTTTGTGTTAAATATTTGATATACCCTTATGCTTTGGTCTAGATTAGCAAAAGGCTTCCAATCAATTTCTAAATAAGCTTAAATTGTGCATATTACATATATCTCATATACTCACAGTGGATACCTTTTCTTGATTAAGTGAAAAGGAAAATTTGAAATATAATTCCTTTAATCCACTCAAACCATAAACGATTTTTTTTCTTTCATTTCTCAAAATATTATGAAGCTTATCAGACTTGTTTTTTTTTGTGTTGCCAATCATCAACTCATATTTCCCTTATCTAGCGACTTTCACAAACAATCAAATTCCAAAGCATCACCGCATCGCGCATACACTGAATAAATGGTAATATTTTTAGAGAAAAAAAAATAAAGGTTTTGACAAAAAAAATCAAAATATCCGTTTTTTCAAAACGCATATACTCGTATTCATACACACACTGCTATTTTCAGTCGAAATTCTCGCCTTTATCATCAAGGATACTCTTTTGGATCGTCCTCCTACCCCCATATTTCAATGAAATGTTCGTTTACCTTTGAGACGATAAGCACACTAAATTTAACGAGTGCCTGGCAGCCCTATGGCAAAATACAAAATACTACCTATACACAATATACTGTGCATCATTATATGTGTAAGACTAGCTCTCAGTCAAAAAGGATCAAAAGGACCTCCTTTCTTCTTCCCACCCCACCAACCCTCCTTCTATAACATCATATAACCATAAAGCTATATATGTAGTGTTAAGGTGGGAGTTCCGGATGGCAGATTATGGGGTAGAAGAATAACACAAAACAAAACTCTTTTAGCTTTTTCACACACAGAAAACACAAAAAACCATTCGAATTTGTTTTACTTATGGCAGCCGAGTGGATAAAAGTGAAGTAGAGGCATTTTATTCACATCATAATATTGTCGTATGTCGTTTTTGTTGTTGTTGTTATTTTGGTTGTTTTTTTGTTTTTTTTTTTCGTCCTGATGCTGAAGTGTGTGCGGGTGAAGAGATTTTCAGCCAAAAGAAAAGGATTTTCACTAACAAAATAGTTCTTAATTCTTTTCTTGTGTGCTTATCTTGGCGTCGCTCTTCGTCGTCGTAGTCGGTATAGTTGTTATAGTTGGTCGGTCGTCAGTTTGGGTTAGGGTATAAGGAGGTCTTTAAAGCTTAACTTTTTTTTTATTCCATCTGAATTCGAATCCTCCCTGGAGAAGCAGAAAAGTTACCTACTCTTCTATGGAAGTAATTTCATAACGTCATAATAATTGTATGCCTTTTTAGGCCAAGTCATTGTATGGCTATTTGAATGTTTCAACCTCCTCGAGTGCAAGGTGGAATAAAATATAATAAAAAAGTGAACAAAAATTATAAGGGAAACACACTGAATGCTGGAAAATGAATGGAAAAAGGAAACAGAGCAATGATAATTTAATTTCATCTGGCAAAGTGAACGAAGTACGCGAAGTTGCCTTTTTCTGCTTACTCTTGTAATTTATTACTTTTTGCGCACTACTTTTATAAAATGTACTGTCTACATACATATATACCATATTTCAGTTTTATTATATGTTTTTTTTATGACTCAGGATCTTCTTTGGAGTTCGAAATTAAAAATATAATTGTAATTAAGAAGCATTAAGCAAAAGTAATGTAGTATCTACTTGGAGAAGCTTACTATATTTTATATGAAATATATAGTGTCTGGATGTAATTAGTAATAAAATATTCAATAAAGTTTCTTTTTGTTTTGATTTAAAAATTAATTGATTTCATATTAATTGAAATCTTAAATATAACTTTGAGAATATAGAGGCAGAGAAGTTTAACTTTTGTTCTGCATTTGTGTATTTATTGTTCATTTGGCGTTTTCTTTGTTGCACTCAATTCGCCCTCAAGGACTTCAATTAAAGAGCTTGAGATGGTATCAAAAATAGTGCTGAATCGAAGAACAAAAAAGTTACACTTAGTTACCCAGAAAATTCAATCTAATTTAATCTAATTTGGAAATTTAGGTTTTTTGATTAGATCACATTTTTTACTTCACAGTTCACAGAAAGGTATATTTCAATCTATCCAAGGATTCAGTGATAAACCTTCTATGCACTTTACACATAATTTTTAAGAGCATATGAATTATGTATTTTCCATAACAGATAATAATTACTACGCCCACTCATTTATTAATTTATAATTTCAATGAACAACAAGAGGACTAAGAAACTATACGGAGGAGCAATTATGTTAATGTATCTTTATTTACTGTGTTCTTATAGGTACTAAAACTTCCTGTGTTAGTTACATAAATGTATGTAGATAATTATAATGTATAGTCCATTAAAGTTGGGAAAATATTCGAAGAGGGATGAGGCAATTCATTGGATGTGAATATTTTTGCTTTACTTCCTTGGAAGGTCTTGACTTCTTAAATTGAAAAACAGAATTGTAACATAGAAATATAATATGTTATCTATAATACATGTAAATTGTAATCAGTAATTGGCTATCTATTATCATAAATAAATAAATAAGGTGATTCAACAGTCTTTTAAGAACTAGGGCCAAGTGACTTACAACGCTCAACCACTCCTGTGTGCGAATAATGTTGCCAGAAATGGAGGAGACCTACAGTTTGTTAAGCCAAAGCTGAACGGCTAATTTGAGAAAGCACTTTTCATGACAACAGTTATTCTTGAGGAATTTGTCGATTCCTCGCAAGAGTTAGTACCCGTGACAAAAACTTTAAATGGCACAGGCAGAGTTTGAACCCAAGACCTCTGGTATGACAGTCCAACTCATTAACCATCATGCCACGGGTACTATTATCAGTAATCTTCAATTTCCTATCTCTAATCTGTAATCTGTTATCTGTAATACGTAATCTGAAATCTGTAATATTTATTATGTAATCAGTAATCCGTAATCTTAAATCTGTAACCTGTCATCTGTAATATGTGATCTGTTAAATGTTATCTGTAATCCGTGATCCGTAATCTGTAATCTGTAATCTTTAATCCATAAACTTTCATTTGTTTCTGTAGCCTGTAATCGGTTATCTGTAGTATTGAACCTGTGATCTGTAATCTTTACAGAAATTCCTCTTAAACTTTATCGTAAAATCTTACGGGCTTTGAAAAATCGAGAAAATTTAAAAATCAGACCGGTAACAATAAATATCTGTTAAATGATATCTGTAATCTGAGATACGTTATCTGTAATCTTTAATCCGTAAACTGTCATTTGTTTTCTGTAATCGTTTATCTGTAGTGTTGAATCTGTAATCTGTTAGCTTTACAGAAATCCCTCTTGAAACTATAGTTTGACGACCTCTGGAAAGCTATTAGCATGCTTATCTTAAGGGCAAATCTACGGAGACTGCCCTCCATGAGGTAGTGCGTACTGTAGAACAAACAATCCATTATAAAGAATTTACTCTTACCACCTTCCTGACATGGAAGGTGCTTTTAACAACGTCCTTACAGAATCCATAGAAGAATCGCTCGTTAAGTTCGGTGTAGAAGACTTCATTCGAGAATGAATTATTTCCATGCTCAGTGGTAGGAAGATTCGAGCCACTCTAGGCAAGACAATCGCAACAAAACATGTGAGCAGGGGAACACCCCAGGGTTGTTTCCTTTCTGTGGCTTCTGGTCATGGATACAATTCTCGTTAAATTAGAGAGATGTGGAGTGAAGGCGGTAGCATATCCGGATGATTTTAGTAGCTGGGCCACGAGTTAACTAGGACTAGGAGTTAACCAAAGTAAAATTGAACTGTTACTCTTCACCACCAAAACTAAAGTACCGCCCTTCACGCTACCTCGACTCAACGGTCAAATTCTATCATTGCCTTCCAGTGCGAAATATTTTGGGAGTTATACTCGACCCTAAACTAAACTGGAAACAAAATATTGAAGTACTAGTTAAGAAGGCCTGTGTTGCCTTCTACGCCTGCAGCAAAACTTTCGGCAAAAAGGGGGATTTCAGTGGAAGATGATTTTATGGACGTACACAGCCGTAGAAATTCCAATCTTAACATATGAGTCGATTGTGTGGTGGCCTGCTCTTAGCAAAGCTTTTAATGTTGATAAGCTTAAGATAGTTCAGAGAACAGCTTGCGTGGGCACCACAGAGGCTTGCCCAACGGACGCCTTAAACCTTATTTTGGATCTTCTACCAATCGACCTTTTCATTAAATACATAGTTTCCTGCAGCGCTATAAGGCTGAAGGAATCAAACAGCTGGTTGTCAAAATCTTATGGTCACAGCAACATAACGAAATTGATACCGTCAGATATTATCTCGGTAGACACTGACCACTGCACTCCTTCTTTGAGCCCTAGTAAGGGTTTTAAGGTTATTTTTCCATCCAGAGAAGATTGGGAAGATGACATCGTGTCGATAGGTTTCGACACAACCATCTTTACTGACGGCTCAAGGATGGAGTGTGGAGTTGGTTCTGGGATCTTTTCTGAGTCCCTAAATGTAGCCAAATCCTTTAGGTTTCCTGACTTTGCAAGCGTTTTTCAGGCTAAACTGCTGGCAATAAGGGAGGCATGTAAGATACTTAAACAAAGCCCAAACCAAAACTGAAATGTGGCTATCTTTACAGACAGTCAGGCAGCTGTCAAAGCCATTAACTCGGCCATATTATCATCTAAATTGGTCCAGCAATGTTGCGATGAGCTTGCGAACCTAAATATTAACCTCGGTGTCACCCTGATCTGGGTTCCGGGCCATAGTGGTATAGTGGAAAATGAACGGGCAGACGAGCTAGCCAGGCACTCACTTGCGAAAATGGTTAACTCTCTTGGTGCTATGAAGGGTAAAATCTTTTCTATCTACCAAACTGAATCAAACCGAAGGTGGAAGAATTTACCCAACTGCATTATATCTAGGAAGATATGGCCCACCTATAATAAAACCCGTACAAACGATCTTCTTTGCAGGCCAAGGGAAGACATAGCCAGGATTGTTGCGGTTTTTACCGGACATTGGCCTATAAGAGTTCATGCAGAGAAGTTGGGTATCTCTTACAACACCTTTTGCCGTAGCTGTAGTGACCAAAGAGAAAGTGAAACGATAATCCATTTCCTCTGCAAATGTCCTGCTTTGGCAAAAACTAGAATGAAATACTTTGGAAAATCATTCTTTCACGTACTTGATGAGCTATCTGAGACAAAGATTAGAGACCTAATTTTTTTTCTCAATGCGACAAAATGGCTCTAACATAATCGCTATGAAGCTTCTCTATAAATCTGTCCCTTTCAATCACGGGTCAAACGAGTTTTTGGTATCAAAACGGCGCACAACAGCGCTAATTGGATCTCAGGCTGGGTTGCCTTGAGATCGCCATTTCTACCTACCTATAGCTTAAAATCGTAATGGCTTGAAAATTCGAGAAAACATCTGCTAAATGTTATCTGTAATCCGTGATCCGTAATCTGTTATCTTCAATCCGTAATCTGTAATTTTCTTTCTGTAACCTTTAATCAGTTATCTGTGGTATTGAACCTGTTATCATGACAGAAATCCCTCTTAAATGTATAGCTTAAAATCTTATTGGCTTTATCATAAAATCGACAAAATTTTTAAATTGGAACGGTAACATTAAAGACCAACGTGAAGTTAAAAAATTTTGTTTTGCAGATATGAGACATCCCGATCTAAAATTAATTGAAAAACATAAATTCAGTCTGTTGTTTCACAAAAATTTGTTTAAAACGGCAATTACAGTTTTAAAAAAACTACTGTAAATTAGTAGGAACTTTACAAACAAGGGTTTTTGTACCTATAAGTACAATACTCGGTCATCTGATATTTTACTGTAAATGGAAATATTTTCTTCATGAATTGAACGTTCGTTTATTTTTTCCCGATATTTAGAAAATTCTGGAGTGCACACATTTTTCTGTAGCATTTTTTAATGTATGTATTCATTTTGTATGTACAAAGGAACTTATTTCCAAAAAGTTAATTGGCTTATGAGATTATTAATAGCTCCCGCGTAGTTATAACTTTCTCCTGCGTATATTAGACACACGTTTACTTATACTATTTTCCTTAGAATTCAGAACCGTTTTGCATAATTATTTACTTAGAATTGTGTATGCAATTATTCTTGTCAAGAAAATCACTGTAAGCGAATGCAAACTTATTTGGAAAACGTGACCAAGATTCGTATATACGAGTGCCTTGTGTTCTCATATCCAAGTTACAAATTCTCAAATTAAATTACACAAATTTAAATGAACAATATACACACATGTATACAGATGTATCTATGCACAATGCACATGCACTCATTTTGAGTCTCAGGCATCCTTTCATTTATTCTTGAAAACGCAACTAAGTTCTCTCTTATATCCGCAACACATATACATAAAGTATAAGTACTCTACTCATATATAGAATTTAATGAAAAACATGCAACCCTTGCCGCAAAGTCATGTAAGAAATATGAAGAACGCAGAGTATCAAATGCACATCTGGGCTGATCATTTTTCATACAAAAGTTTTTAGAATGGATAGTAATTAACTTCCATAGAGTTTACTTTTTGGTACCTCCTTTAAGCTGTCAGAAAAGGAACAACAAGGATGTTCTACCAGAGCATTACAACAAAAATAAATATCCTAAATTAAATAATTTCAAAACAAAACCAACAAAAAACTAAATAAAGTTCTAAATTAGATGCGGATCATGATACAACGTACAAGAAAGTTCTTAATTTTTTTTGTATCTTTCTTTCAATATTGAGAGACATGACAACTAATGGTTTTTACTCATTTTCAAGGCACATACTCAAATATGGAGCATCGTTTTTCTTGTTCATTATGTGACAATTTATGTATCGAGTGTAACTTTGATAGATGTTCTAAGATGTGTTTGACATAAATTTGATGGATTCCAAACGGCAGTTACAAAATATGTTATATTATATTTAGACATGTATCATAGGTTCTTATTGTGCTAGATACTGTAATGAAAGTGATGTAGGAACTTTTATGTCATTAAGATGATTTGGTAATCACTTAACGACAACATATGAATAAATATAAGTTTTAACAAAAAATGTATTTGTATGTTGTGTATATGAAATTGTAAATGGAGGACATTTTGGTATTTTTAAGGGTCTCCCAAACTAATGCCATAGCGAAACTTTAGTTAGAAAACTTAATGTTAGTCTCTTTAATTTTGAGAGAAGATATTTGGGGGGAAGTTTTAAAATAAAATTTCAATTAAACTGCCCCAAAACTAAGCACTTATTTTTGAAGTTGTATATAACTGCCTTCGTTGTCTGCCATCTTTAGATATAGTTTTGTTCCTGCTTCTGGCAATAGGAAGCACACTATTCCAATGGGTTTTGATGGCCTTAATTCAAATGCGATTCAAAAATTGATCTATTACGATATATTTCTAAAACATAATTGTTAAAAAAAGAGGCTGGTATGCGATCCACAATGATAACTTCCCATCCCGTATTTCGATTTGTCTTGCTTAAAAGTTTGTAGGTTTTCGTGTTAGGTTGAAAAAGTTGTCAGTTGAATTATTTTTAAAAATTTTAAAATTACAAACAATTACTTTCCATATAATAGTTTAGTTAAAAATCTAGTTTTGTTAAATGGGTTTTTAGTCGAGAACAAATTTGTATCAATTTTAGAAGCATTTCTTAAATTTTTCAAATTAGATAATTGAAATTAAGTTGAGAGATATCAAGAACCGAACAACAATTTTTACCAAATTCACGTTCTATTTATGAAAAACGGACTGTTGGATTTTTATAAAAAAACTACTGAATATCGAAAACAATATTTTCTGTGAAATAAAATAAATTTGAAGCCAATATTTTAAATTTTTGAAAAGCTATTTGAGTCGAAAGTAAATTTTTACCAAGTTTTAGTATTGTTTTTTTTTAAGAGTTTTATTTTTTGTAAAAAAACTGTCAATTCGATTTTTTTTTTAAATTTTATCGAATGTTGAAAACAATATTTCTTATAAGTAAAAATTAGTAATAAGCTATTATCTCAAATGTTTAAAAAGATATTTGAGTCGAAATCAATTTTTACCAACATTTGTTAAATTTTCTTTTAAGTTTTTATTTTTTTGGAAAAAAAACTGTCAATTCGATTTTTTTCAAAATTTTACTGAATGTTGACAACAATATTTCCTATAAGATAAAATAAGTTTAAAGCCTAAATTTTAAGTTTTTGAAAAGATATTTGAATCGATATTCAATTTTTACCAACTTTGAGTAATTTATTAGATATTTATTTTTTATAAAAAAACTGTCAATTCGATTTTTCTCAAAATTTTATCAGATGTCAAAAACATTATTCTACGTTGCACAAAATCGTTTTGGAGATGAAATCATATTTAAGTCGTAAAATTTTGGAGGTGACAATGGATTTTTTTCAAAAAATATACTTCTTTGATATCACGTTACAATATATTATATAAAATTTAATTCAAGTCAAGCAATTTTGGTTCGTAAGATATTTAGGGTTAACCAAAATTTTCATATTTTTTTCAAACTGCTATGGTAAAAAAACCCACCAAGCAATTTTCTTGAGACCCCTTTTTGCATTTTTCTGCCTTATTATCTGTATAACAAAATTTATTTGAAATCGATACCTCTTCTGGTTCTTGAGCTATGGACGACGAAAAAAACGTCGTGAACGTACGTACACTCACACGCACAAAAATCTTTTTAAAAATCTTTTATTTCGACTCTTGTGACCTTGAAGGGTCGAGAAATGTCAAAATTTTCAATTTGAAAAATCGGACCCATTACAATAACTTCCTATGGGAAGTTTAAAATATTTACGATGTTTCAGTATTGGTTTTTTGTTAGGTTTTTTATTTTTTTTTTTAAAGTGCCAATTAGATTTTTTTTCCAAATTTTACAAAATGTTGACAACAATATTTTTTAAAAAGTTTTGAAAAGATATTTGGGTCGAAAATCAATTTGTACCAACTTTTATTAATTTGTTTGGGTTTTTATTTTTTGTAAGAAAACTGTAAATTCGATTTTTCTCAAAATTATACCGAATGTTGAAAACAATAATTCAGATAAGATAAAAAGTTTAAAGGCAATATCTCAAAGTTTTGAAAAGATATTTGAGTCGATATTCAATTTTTACCCACATTGAGTAATTATATTTGAAGTCGATATCACATCTGGTTCTTGAGCTATGGACAACGAACGCACGGCAGTAAAAAGACTTCAAAGCATCCAAACGACTGCACTACATTGAATGCAATCAAAAGACTTAATGAATGCAAAGAATGTAAAAGACTTTTAAAAGACTTACAAGAATGCGAGCAGTAAAAAGTAATGCATTCTTTTGACTTTAAGTCTTTTAACTGTTCTAAATGATTTTTTCACAAAAGACTTCAAAATTAACTGGGAATTTGTTTTCGAAGTTAAAGTATTGCATTAAGCAATGTTAATGCATTCCCAAAATTCAGTTAAATGAATGGGACTTTTCGCGATGAAATACCAAATGATTGCATTCTTTTCAAATAACTTCCTCTAAGCAGTTAAAAACACACACATATAGATATGGCTTTTTTGGACGGTATCTAAATTCATGGAGTAATTTATTTTTCAAGAAATATTGTTTTTAGCAGAAAAAGGAAAAACATATTCAAAGTAATTTTTCTTATGGTATCTTGTGAAATTAAAAATACGATTTCGAAAACGTTTATTTTTAAAATTTGAGCAGACAATTAAACTTGAAGTACGGATTAAAAATCAGCACTTTAAATTAAAACTATTTTTCAAAACCATGAAATTATTAAATTCAAGGTTTTTAGAAACTAGATTTTCGAGCATATTAAGTCTCATAGCTAAGAAAGAATTTAAAGAAAATACTAAAATGGTTTTAATTGTAACTGGAAGTTGGTTAGGTCTAAAAAAGATTCGTTTTTGGTTTTCTTCAAAAATTTTAAATTGGTGTATTTTAAAAATCTTATATGAGATACAAGTTTTGTTACAATTTAATCCTCTAAAAATGTATTAAGTTCTTGTGAAACAAACGAAAACGTTATTTTTTTCAACCATGTGTTATAAAAAAAGAACTTTAAAAAGTATGTAATCCATAATTGAAGCTTAAGTTGTTTTTTATGAAATATTCAGAACGATTAATCCTGGAATTTTTTAAAGAGTTAAATTGATAGTAAAAATGACATGAAAATAAACAGTAACGTTTTGTATAAGATAAATTATTGCACATTTGGAATCAATGTCTTTACTTAATCTCAAGAAATTCTAGTTGAAGAGCAATTTCAACAAATGTTTAGTATAATTTATTTAGGTTTTAATTTATGACGTCACAATGTATGGCGTAGTTCATTTGGGTATTTAAAGCTGATGGAATTGTTTCCTTTTTTTTAATTGCTAATATATAAACAATACCCTAATTTCTGAAAAATCCTTTTTGCATAATATTGATATAAGACAAAATTAATTCGTAATTAAAATCTCTCTTGCTTCAGTTGATAAAAGGTATTCCAAACGTACAGACGTACAAACATACACAGGGGGACTGAAATTTCTCTACAGGAAATGAATTTAATTTCTAGGGATATGAAATGTCCAGAAATAAATTCCAGTAGGTACATAGTAAAAAATGTTCGATTGTACTTTTTGAATTTTCATACTTTTTATAGAAAAATTGCAATTGATTTTTTCTAAAATGATGTTAAATTTTAACAACAAATTGCGTACAAAATGAAATGAGCTTGAAGTCAGTTTTGTTTTCCTAAATATATTTGAATACAAAATAAATGTTTGATAATTTTTAGTTGTATTTTCTGATGTTTTTTTTTCAATTTTTGAATTAGAAAAATCAGTTAAATTTTTATAAAAAAATTACCAGATATCAAAACTATTTTTGTTTTTTGTTCTTCAAAAGTTTCTGCTAAAAAAAAGAACCACTCCCTAAAAGACACAGGGACTATAAAATTGAATACTGATATTTTGTTTTTCTGAGTAATTTGCTAAATTTTAGGATAAAAATCATTGAAATCAAGCCAACCAATGATTTTCTGCTTTGCAAGTTCAAATGTTTGCTCAACCAACAAGATGAACATGCATTATTTATTCTTCTTCCCAAACAAACATTTTAAAAACAAAATCAATTTCCATTATTCGATTTTGGGCACTATGGCGTATGAGTGTTTTTTTTATTTTTTATTGATGTGTAATAAATAGGGCATTTGTTTCGAAATGAAAATTTAAAATTTCCCCTCAACTTAAATCAAAGATTGATCTAAATATAATTTAATGTAGAAAACCTTTTCTCTTATATATCAAAGTCAAAAGACGGGTCTTATGAAATAATTAAATATTAACCAGCATCTTTTTTGTTTTATTTGCCGACTTTACTCTCTTCCGAAAAAGGCTTTTACACAAAATAAAAAAAGGAAAACAACAAAATATACCTCTACAAATAAATATGACGATGTCTAACCTCTCCCTTTAGACTTCCACATGAAAGGACGACCAGATCCCCTTGGATTTGAACCTTTTCATCTATTAAATTGGAAACATGAATCCATACTCTCTAAGTGGATTTCTGAACTCATTCGCTTGCGACACAACAAAACATGGCAGAGATTTAAAAATATTTCAACATCCTTATTTCGTATGGGTTTATCCCTTCTTATTCCTCGATCTTCCCTTTTTTGTTTTTGCCTTGCTCGAAGTCAAAGCTGATTTCTGGCACTTGTTTTAATGTTTCACTTTCTACTAAAAAACAATTAAAACACGCATTCTACACACATGAATATATCATCATTAAAATAAAAAAAAAATACAATAACAACACGTTAATTAATCCTCATCCGCTTAAAAAGGAAGTCCTCGACGCTTGTAAATGTAGAATGTTTTCCTAACAGGAATATCCCAAACGTTAAAAACCGCTTCTCTTCTGATAGTACGAGCGACGCAACTTAATAAATACGAAGACAGCGACGACGACGACTACGGCTATGATGATGATGATGCTACAACCCAACCCAACTCAAGAACCCAACCCAGCCCAAACCAAACCCAAACCCAAACCCAACCAAACACTGGATATGCACTATAAGGATACTTTTTTATTTTTTTTTTTTTTTAAATACAAATCTACGTATGTATCCTTGCTCGCAGTTGGGATTACGTAACGCGTAACACGGACCAAGACCAAGCACATATACGAGTAATATTTTTGTCACATTTGAATTTGCCGTTTGGCATGTAATTACATTCTCATATCTTTCTCTTCTTTTATTTCACCGTTAACACGCAAAAGGATGTACTTTTTGTTAGGCGTGTACGAAAACGAGGACCGTTATTCTTATCGAATTAATTTAAATCACAATCCGGAAAGGAGATGATGTTTCCTCTCAACAAAATAAAAAAGCTTATATCATTTTTTTTTTAAATTGCGACAAAGGGGCTACGGAGCTACGAAGCTATGGAGAAATGAAGGGAACAGAAAATTATGTTTACCGTTTTTGTCTCAAATGTCCTTGAACTTAATTTCAATGCCTACACGTTACTGCAGTGATTATGCAGCTTCAGACAGATTTTTGTTTCTTTTCACGAACACTTTTTGTTAATTTATTAACGAGATATCGCACACTTCGAATATTCAAGTTCTCAGAGTTATTCTAAATCACGGCATCCGTTTAGTTTTTTTTTTTTTTAATTAAGGATGTAAGAACGATAAAAAAATTATTTATCGCAATAATAATAAATTTATTTGGGTATTTCTTTTTTATATAACACACAGAACGGCACTATTTGACATCAGCACGCGATCTGAGAACGAGAAGCTAAAAATTCATCACGAGTCCTTCGGCTGCTTTGTAACTTTCACAGGAGGATAACAAACATTCATCTAGAGATGTTCGCATATTTGCTATTTTATTATTGTGTTGTTGTTGTTGTCCTTGTGGATTTTACGAATCGTTTGGTTTAGTTTATTCTTATCAATTGCATGTGTAGTTGTGATTTTATAACAGTTCTTTTTTGTACGATAAAAAAGCTCTTGAAACGTTGACAATGAAGTACGCAGACTCGGGGATTTTTATAAGGTAAGCTAGATAAAGTTTCTCAAATGGAACACTTTTGTATGCTAGCGTTGACCTACCTCAACATAAAAATAAAGAGTTCGAAAACTGACCATAATGAAAATGTACTTTTTATTTTTTTTATATATAAAGTTGGGTTATTTTAAACGTTGAAGTTGCAATGACGTCAAAGTATCAACAATAACAGAGTAAAGCCATTTTTTGAAGTAGGGAAAGGTTTTGAATACCTTTATAGTGATTTGGCCCAGGGTTTTAATAAAATTGTATAAAATATCTGCATACTTCAATGAGTGATAAATATTGATACCCGAAAAATATTCCACATTCGTGCAGTACGGCTTAAAATAGAATATCTGCGCTTAACAGTGCGCTTGAAACTGGGACTAGGATAAAGTGAACAAGGATTTAAAAGTATGAGTATATAGGTAGGTAGGTAGAAATGGCGATCTCAAGGCAACCTAGCCTGAGATCCAATAACGCTGTAGTGCGCCGTTTTGATACCAAAAACTCGTTTGAACTGTGATTGAAAAGGACAGATTTATAGAGAAGCTTCATAGCAATTATGTTAGAGCCATTTTGTCGCATTGAGAAAAAAGATTAGGTCTCTAATCTTTGTCTCAGATTGCTCATCAAGTACGTGAAAGAATACTTTTCCAAAGTATTTCATTCTAGTGTTTGCAGAGGAAATGGATTATCGTTTCTCTTTTTCTTTGGTCACTACAGCTACGGCAAAAGGTGTTGTAAGTGATACCCAACTTCTCTGCATGAACTCCTATAGGCCAATGTCCGGTACAAACCACAACAATCCTGGCTATGTCTTGCCTTGGCCTGCATAAAAGATCGTTTGTGCGGGTTTTATTATAGGTGAGCCATATCTTCCTAGGTATACATAATGCAGTTGGGTAAATTGGTCCACCTTCGGTTTGATTCAGTTTGGTAGATAGAAAAGATTTTACCCTTCATAGCCCTAAGAGAAATGTTAACCATTGCCGCAAATGAGCTATGAAGGGCCAATCCTTGCCTGGCTAGCTCGTCAGCCCGTTCATTTCCCACGATACCACTATGGCCCGGAACCCAGATCAGGGTGACACTGAGGTTTATATTCAGGCTCGCAAGCTCATCGTGACATTGCTGGACCAATTTAGATGATAATATGGCCGAGTTAATGGCTTTGACAGCTGCCTACTGTCTGTGAAGATAGCCGCATTTCGGTTTTGGTTTGGGTTTTGTTTAGGTATCTTACATGCCTCCCTTATTGCCAGATCCCAGAACCAACTCCGCACTCCATCTTTGAGCCGTCAGTAAAGATGGTTGTGTCGAAACCTATCGACACGATTTCATCCTCCCAATCTTCTCTGGATTTGAAAATAACCTTAAAACCCTTACTAAGGCTCAAAGTAGGAGTGCAGTAGTCAGTGTCTACCGAGATAATATCTGAGGGAATCAATTTCGTTGTGTTTCTGTGACCATAAGGTTTTGAAAACCAGCTGTTTAATTCCTTCAGCCTAATAGCGCTGCAGAAAACTATGTATTTAATAAAAAAGTCGATTGGTAGAAGACCCAAAATGACGTTTAAGGCGTTCGTTGTGCAATTACGCATGGCCCCTGTGTTGTCCACGCAAACTGTTCTCTGAACCTACTTTAGCTTATTAATGTTATAGGCTTTGCTAAGAGCAGGCCACCACACAATCGAACCATATGTTAAGATAGGGCGTACTACGGCTGTTTACGTCCATAAATCATTTTCGACTGAAGTCCCCACTTTTTGCCGAAAGTTTTGCTGCAAGCGTAGAATGCAACACAGGCCTTCTTAACCCGTACTTTAATATTTAGTTTCCAGTTTAGTTTAGGGTCGACTATAACTCCAAAATATTTTGCACTGGAAGACAATGATAGGATTTGACCGTTGAGTCGAGGTAGCGTGAAGGGCGATACTTTAGTTGTAGTGGTAAAGAGCAACAGTTCAGTTTAACTTTGGTTAACTGCTAGTCCACAACTCGTGGCCCAGCTGCTTCCACTAATCACAGAGGTGTACTTTCCTAACACCAATAGCACAAAATCATCCGCATAGGCTACCGCCTTCACTCCACATCTCTCTAATTTAACGAAAATTGTATCCATGACCAGAAGCCATAGAAGAGGCGAAAGCAAACCACTCTTGGGTGTTCCCCTTCTCACGTATATATACTTAGCGAAAAGGTTAAAAGTCCAACGACTAAGATGGCCGGGTTACGTACAGGGCATGGAAACCAATGCTCTCGCCCAGAAAGTCTTCGAATTAGAAAAAAACACGGGCCAGGTAATGCACACAACTGGAAAGTGACCTCACTCAACTTGGAGTGCGCAACTGAGGATTTCTAGCTAGGGACCAATCTAGGTGGAAAAGTTGGTTTGGTGCCCTAGTTCACACAGGACAGCTGCCCCACCCTTAGTAAGTATTCCTAAAAGTATGGACAGTAAGGTTGTACTTTTTTTAAAAACGATAAAATGAACAATGACTAGGCTGAAAAATTGCAGACTTAAGTGGTTTTTTAGGGCACCTGAACACTTAACAGTATTTTAAGTGATGTCAAATATGTGATCACTCCTAGAACTGATAGCTCTTAAATGTCTTTGATGTAAGTGATATCTATGACAAGTGGTATTGGGGGCAGGTTACGCTAAAGTGACAACAGACAGCGTTAAGTTTTAGAAATTTTCTACACGGTCAATAACTTAACATTGGACAAAGCTGTCGAGATAGGATTTTAATGAACTTGTGTGACGTCGTTGGTAGTACACATTCGAAAGATAAAGATGTGAACCCAAAAACGAAAGCTGAGGGTACTTTTGTAAGAAGTTTCAGACAAAAGATCATTTATAAAAATAATGAAGAGTGTATCGTAGAGACAAAACGAAACCTTTGGGTATACCACTATTTATTCTGTAGAAGTCAGATTTGAACCCATCCAATACTACTTTTACTGAACGGTCCTTAAAGATATTCATCAATACCAAATGCAAACGATTTCGATAAAAGAGATTGATGTCTCATATCCTCGGTTTTCTCACGAATTTGCATTTGCATAGACCTAACATCTAACTTTGCTCAAAGAAAAGAGTCAAAAAGGGCGTTAAGTTACAAAATATTGGTGGCCAGTTATATTCACCTCTTTGACAAGGACAGGAAATTTTTATTTCTAATTTTTTGATTGTTACATTGTTTGTATGGCTTTAAGTACCTTCTTTATACAAATTTTGTTCTACTTTCAATATTGACGTCTTCATTTATAAAATGTCAAAAAATGACAGCGATGTAGCCAGCGTTTGCTATTCAACATTAAAACTCTCAATGTAAAACGTTTTCTGTCTAAAACATGATCTAGAAATTTCGAAGTCGTAGTTTCAACTGCCCGTTATACCCGTGGCATGATGGTTATTGCATTGGACTTTCTTGCCAATGGTCTTGGGTTCGATCCGTGCCATTTAAAGTTTTTTTTTTTTTTCACGCAAGAGGCAGTTGCTAGGAATTGACAAATTCTCCAAGAGTAATTCTTGTCATGAAAAGTGTTTTCTCAAATTAGGCCCCCTCCATTACTGAAAACTGTACTCGCACTAAACAATGGATGAGAGTTGTAAGTCAGTAGGCCCTAGTTCTCAAATGACTCTTGCACCACTCAATTTATTTATTTCTAGTTTCAGCATCTTTTTTCCTCATTAAAAAATTAAGGATCAAAAAGTGCTTCCCTGTATACCACCCGATTTCTAACTTTCCATTTTAAAAACATCCAAAAAAGCCATTAGAGGAAAGTTGTAACTGTTTTTAAGTAGTTACAAGCTACACATCCAACAAATAATAATAATAATTCAACATGCAACACACTCCTTTAATGGATTAATGACCGTAAAAAGCTTTCGTTGAATGATGAAAAGTTGCATTTGATTTATAAATAGAAATGAATACAAATCCAGGCCATCCTGCAAACTCGTATCACTTTTATTTCATTTTTATATGTAAAACATTCAGATAAATCTGGAAACAAAGGAACTTTCGTTTGACATGAATGTTGACATCTTTGACATCGAAACAGTAGGTAGGTCCTGCATCTGCCTTCGCCTTTGCCACCCAATTCCAAAACACAACATTTCAATGTTCCTACAAATCCAAATGATGTCAGTAAATGTTACTCTACGTTGTTCCGTTTTTTTATTTTCGTCCTTTTTTTTTGTTTTTGGACTGAAAAATGTTGCCACAATATTGTTTTCGATGTGCGAGTTGCGATAATACTATGTCCTTCAGAGAGGAGGAAAAGAGCTTTAATTGTATTCAATAAAGCTTTCGCGTCTTGTTGGTAAGCCGCCAAAATTTAAATGTTTGTGCCAAAAATACTGAATATATAAAAAGGTAGATACAATTAGTGTTTTGTTGCCAAAGCCCAGCGATGTGTTTTCATGCAAGGATATTCCCTGCAAAATAATTTTCTAAGGACGAAAGGAAGGAAATTCAAAAAAAAGTACAGCAATATGTACACAAAAAGGATTGCAAGCAGCAAAGAGAGAGTCATACACTTGCTAGTGCACTTATCATCAGAAATTGACTGATGCTTTTCTTTTCGATGTACTCTAGGAGCTGCGTCTATCCTTCAGAGGGTTGGAATGGAAATTCAAAAAGGGTGCGGTTGATTAGTGTGAATGTGAACCAAATGATGAAGGAGATGATGATGGTGGATCTTCGGTTCGGCTCCTTTTGTATAAGAATTTCTTGCTTGGCCTAATCCCATACTTTGTGTGCTCATTTTCAAAGAACAAACTTTGGTGAGATTTTCTTTTCGTTTAGCTCCTGTTCCTACACTCCTGCTTCTATAGGTTCTATACTGATGCTCCTACTGATTCTGCTGATGTTGATGCTGTTGGCGTTAGGGTGGTTCTGGTTGCCGGTTCGTTCTGTGTGTTTGTATCCCCGTTTTTCTTTTTAAGGTTATTTAAGGGTGCGGCTGGCCCGAATCGACATAGAAATTGGCACAGAAGCACAGTTTTTCTCGTCATTTCACCTACATTTTTTACAACACCAACAACAGGAAAACAACCCGACACATAGTATATATACGAGTACCTAAAGAGAATGGCAAATCCTTGCTTTTAGTATTTCGTCCTTTTTCTCTATGGATGATGGTGGTGAGTTCTGTGTGTTTTTTGCCCTCCGGTTACCTCCCTTAGATGCTGACTTTTGTGTTGTTGATGATGTTGCTGCTCCTGCCGCCGCTGATGTTGCCTTTTGTCCCTTCAATTTGGGTTTTGGCCAGTAAATTTTTGTTTTTCTTCTTGTCTTCTATATTTTCTTTTGGAAAATAACATACATTTTGTTGTCTTTCTTTGGTATCTTTATTCGGAAAAGGAGACTGTGTCATGTGTGTCCACTGTTCAGTAATAAAAACTTTTGGATGATGACCATAGTGCGAATTGGTTGTGCATTTTATTGAGTTTTCCTTCGATTTTTGTTTGTATTAAGTGTGATCAGAAGTTTATTGTATTTTCTTTTTCCTTCTCTAATTTGTTTTTTGTTTAGCTTCGTAGTTTATTGATATTTCTTGCAATGGACTTAAAGTAAGTAGGTCTCAGCTTGTTCAGATTTTTGCTTCACTATTATGCATATAATTTACTCTTCAATATGTAGTTCTTAGCTCTGTACATTTTACTTCTTCTATATTTGCATTAAAAACCGTGTTTTAAAGCCAAACAAAATGCAAGTTTATGTGTACAATCTTTTATATAACGTAAATAATTTCGAAATTATCTAATGGAATTTTTTGATTTGAATTTTTAGTACCAATAGCATAAGCTTCAGCTTTTAGTGGAAAATTTTAGCGGATAACAAAGTGTGGTAAAGTATTACACATTCGTGGAGTACGGTCAAAAAACGAACCTCTATTCATTTATTGAATACGTTAAACAAACAAATTTTAGAACTCAAGACTAATACAACATTTATTCTTAGATTTATAGATTTACAATGCTTGAATCAATTCGAAAAAAAAATAAACTGAAGTATTGAAATAGTGTACTTTAAATGTTTTACTTTTAAAATCATCGCTTACAGAATTTACCAAAAATTAAACTGAAATCAATTGGTTGAGGGGACTGTTTTTACCATAGTTCGATCTGCTTGATATAGGACGTAAAGAAACATGTCTTTTAATACTTGTACGGCTATAAATAAAGTTTAATTGTTCGAAAATTGATGGTGATATGACTGACCCATTGATTAAGCACAGCTGAATGTACTTTCTGTGTTTAGAAAGCGATGGAAGATTTATGAGCGTTAGCCTATTGGGCCATGGGAAGAAACGCTGGCAGAAGCGCATGAATCTTCTTTGTACTCCTGTAAAAGTTGTAAAAGTTAATTTTGAGTCAAGAATAATACCTAGGTCAGAGAAAGTAGAGAGTTTAGTCAAATAAGAAGAGTCTTATTGATAATTTAAAGTCAAACATCTTGTTTGCGTGTGAAACACATTGATTTACACTTGTCTATGTTTAGTGAAAGCTTATTTACGAAACCATTCCCAAAAACTATTTCGATCATCTTGTAGGAGTAAAAAGTCGTCAAGTGAGTCAATATGTTTCAAAATTTTAATGTCACCAGCGTAAATTAAAACAGATTAGTGTTTAATAATAGAAGGTAAGTTAACGTACAAAACAAACAGTAAAGGTCCTAAGTGGCTACCTTGTGGTACGCCAGAGTTGGTATAAAAATATGATGACCACTTATTTCTAAAAACTACGCTGTATGATCTATTTGTATATGTAAGTACGACGAAACCCAACTAACAAATATATCATTAAAGCTTTGAGATTTAAGTTTGGAAGTTAATGTTTTATGGTACAATTTATCAAAGGCCTTACTGAAGTCTGTGAAAACACAGTCAGCTTGTTTCTGACGAATCTAAACAAATAGAACTGAAATGGAACTGTTGACTTATTTTGAACAAAACCATGTTGACTGTCACAAATTACAGACTTATAGTTAAACGATGTGACTTTACAAATAATGGATTCAAACAACTTAGGGATGACGGACAGTTTTGCAATGGGACGATAATTTGTATTTAATTTTGACTACCCTTTTTATGTATTTCAGGAAAAATTGAAGATTTGAGCGATTCATTAAAAAAAATATGAAAAGGATAGTATAAATAGGATGCGCATTTTTTCAAAATATAAGAAGGTACACCATCTGCACCATGGCTATAACAAACGTCAAGTTCTGAAGCTTTGCGAACGATTTCATCTTCAGAGATCCAAAGACTAATTGAATTCGAATGAGGGTAATTTTGTGAGAGGGCTAATAACTCAGAAGTTTGAAAGGAGTTCGCTTCTTTGAAAGCATCTTTGAAAAAATTTGCAAACATATTTGAAATTTTTTCAGAGTCATGGCTAAGCTCGTTGTTGAAATGCATGCAGTTTGGATACCCGTCGGTATTTCTCTTACTATATAAACATAGCTCCAAGAGTGATTTGGGTTGTTTTTTATGTCGGTTTCAGTATTTAAAATAAAGTCATTATAAAGAATATCTGAATACGTCAATAAACATATTTCTTAGCGCATTGTATATTACCAAGTCAATATCAGCTTTTGTTTTATTATATTTAATCCAGGCCTTGTTTCTTTTATTTTTTAAGTTTTTTAAGCAAGAGTCAAACCATGGAGGAGATTTAGAAATATTGCGCGGTTTTCACAGTGGTGTGGTCTGATAAAAAAAGTTAAAGAGAACACAGTGGAACTTTTAACACATAGCATTAATGTCACAGTTTTCAAACAAATGATACCAGTTAACATTACATAACAGGTTGAAGAGTTCATTAAATCTGCAAGTTGAATTCAAGATTTTTTTTGGAGCAATTAATAAGATTACAAATATTCAAATTAAAAGATAGGTCTAATGCTGGGTGATGTCGGTCTTCTTCAAAAAGTAGGGTATTGGCTGAATTTACAGCAATATCAGCATTGTTTGGTAGTACCCGTGGCATGATGGTTAGTGCGATGGACTGTCATGCGAGAGGTCTTGAATTCGATCCCTACCTATGCCACCTAAAGTTTTTTAAACGGGCTTTTAAAATCTCCAAGAGTAATTCTTGTCCTGAAAAGTGTTTTCTCAAATTTGCCGTACTGATTCGGCTTAAAACTGTAGGTCCCTTCCATTCCTGACAACAGTACTCGCACACAGGAATGGTTGAGAGTTGTCAGTCCCTAGGCCCTAGTTCTCAAACGGACTCTTGCGCCACTCAATTTATTTTTGTGTGTGTCCGAGAAGAATATAAGGTCCAATATTTTGTTGAAGTTGTTGGCAACCCCATTAAATTGGCTAAGTCCACATTAGGAAAGACCGTCACTTGTCAAGAATTCGTTGGTAGAGGACATGTTAATAGAAGATAGATGCGTCTGTTTAGTCCAAAAGAAGTTTGGAAGATTGAAATCTCCTAAGACTAGTAGATCATCTTGTGGCACAATTTGATCGTTTATTTTGTCAATGCAATGAATTAAGTTTTCATAAACGTTGTTAGGAGAGTTTGGAGGTCTATATGTGGCGATAATGTATAACAGTCCTGACACAGTTTTAACATTTATGCAAATTATTTCTACATCAGATTGATTAAAGTCGTCAACCAAAGTGTATGTCAAGCATTTTTTACGGCAAGCAAAAGTCCACCTCCTACAATGCTGATGTCATTTAAGCAGTGTTTATCACGTCTGTGCACTTGATAACTCGAATCGAAGAGTTCCGTATCCAAGAATGTATTGTTTAGCCAAGTTACAGTCAAAATGCTAATGTCGTGTGGTAGAATGGTTACATTTTTGCAAACCTTATTAATCTTTGTCAGTAGTCCGTTGACATTTTGATAATAGATTTAAATTTTATGAAGCTGCTTCTTTGGTGATGTGGCATTGTCATATTCTTGTACTGATTTGCTTATTTTTAAAATCGGGGACTATAATACTACTAGGCCACACAGAAACAAAGTTGAGAAGTCCAAAGATATAGTGTGGCATTCTTAGTTTGAAAGATGCATGACAGTACAAATAAAATTATCCTCGAGATTAAACAGAGACTTAAAATATTACACCAAGCAAAACCTATTTTTTAAGCATCGAAGGTGGCGTAATTAGTAAGTAACTGGCCATAAGCCCAGAGGTGAGAGTTATGTTCAAATTTTGGATGGAAAGAAATTTTACTGCTTATAGTAAAAATTTAAATATCTTGAGCTTTATTGATACATATGGAGATGTCGTTAATGTGGTAAATTATGTTTTACGTTGTAAAGGTGATAAATTAAATTCTACTGAACTTTTAATTTCCTATTTAACAATGACGTAAAGATAAGAGTTTAATGACTTTTTAATAGATTGCCATTGATAATGTTGTGAGTTAGAAAAGGAACATTTAAAGCTTATATGTAAGAGTATTAGAAGTTTCAGACAGAAGATCATTAATAAAAAATGATAAAAAATCCCGAAGACAGTATGGAGCCTTGTGGCACACCAGAATTTGTCAGACTTGAACTTTTCTAATACAATTTGTTAAAAACGGTTCTAAAGGTAATTTTTTTTAAAGTGAAGAAGAGATTCATTAAAACCGAAAGCATATAGTTTTGATAAGGGAGCATGATGCCAAATTCGTACATATATCAAAGGTTTTTGAAATAACTCTTCAAAAATTTAGAGGTTAGATTAGGTTAGGTTACATTACATTACATTACATATCACACTACACACTAGAACACAGCACCTTGAGCAACTAGGCTATGTAAGGTGATAACAACACAAGACATTAATACAAGACAGAAGGACAGAAGAGAAAGAACAACAGAAAGAAAGAACACATGACAACAGCACGCGGAGGGTTTTGAGACGGTCCCATGAATCTTGGGGCTTCCTCCTAAGCTCAATGGTACCAATTTGAGTCTCCTACGAAACATGAGAAGCGGATTATGCTGATATGATTAAGATCGTTTCAGAGGAATTTTCATAGGTAATTCTTGCTAGAGCTGGGCATGTACAGAGAAGGTGAAGAACTGTTTCCTCCTCTTCCTCGTCCATACAGCTAGTGCAATAGTCATATTAGAATACTCCTAGCCTCATGGTGTGTTTTCCTATTAGACAGCGTCCGGTTATGACACCTATTATCGAGCTTTTTTGCGATCTGCTTAGAGATGGTAAGCACCTTGATCGCTTTAAATATAGTATTGGCCAGATGTTTTTTATGACCTGACAAGTGGTGATGTTGTTTCACCTGGTGTTTGCCATCTTCATAACGTCTTGCATTAGCAACAGTTTACAAGTAGTAATTGGTATGCCAGTATTTGCCAAACGTGGAAGGATGGGCTGCACTGTATACCGTTCCTGTCGAGTTCATCTGCCTTACAATTACCTGGAATGTCTCTATAGCCCGGCACCCAGCAAAGGTGAATATTAAACTGTTGTGCCATCTCCATTAGACATGATCGACAGTTATGGACTGTTATAGAGTTTGTAGAGACAGAGCCCAGAGAATTGATAACGGCCTGACTATCTGAGAAAATACGGATATCAGATGTTGATATCACGTTTTCTTGAGCCAGGACAAGACTTCCTTTATCGCCAAAAGTTCCGCCTGAAACACGCTACAATGATTGGAAAGATGGAATGAGAGACTTAATTTCAATCGTTCAGAGTACCTCCACCAACCTCTTCTTCTCTTCTTTAGAGGAAAAAAAAGACAAATACAGAAATGTTTTATCTTTTTTCCTAAAAAAGAAAAGGTGGAATTTTGTTTGAAGAAAGGCTTTTTCCAAAAGAAAACTTCTGGCACAAATTTACACGGTACAATTTTCAAGGGACTTTTTTAACTGATTATTAATAAAAGTTCTTATAGCCATCATCTTTTTTATTGATTTCAAGACCGTGGTTGACAGATCTTGGGTTATTTAGTACAACATCGGTCAGCTAATCTAATCCGTTTCTGACCAATTACAGTGATGAACTTTAACTGCTTCCACAATATCCAAATCTACTATACACCGATTTTGAAAAGAAACTTAAATGTTTTCTTTTCAAACCGAAAAAGTTTATTGAAATTGGCAAAACGAAAAGTCGACAAAATGTATACCACAGAAGTTTCTCTGATTAAGAATTTCAATAAAAATCAACCTGTTCTTATCTCTACACACCCATTGAAGACAGAAAAAGTTTAAAATGGACGTATAAATAAAATACTGCATCACCCTTAAAACCCACCCAAACCACATCCAAATAACTCAATCTTTCAATTCGGATGTTCACAACTCAGGACTCAATTTAAAGAACTAACTTTGATTTGTTCCTTTTGCAATTCTCCACCACATCCACATGGTCATATAAAATCTATGCACACATGTATACTTTATGTGTATAGAAACATGAATCCAAGACTGAACATGCGACTGAACTATAAAGTCCACTAAAATGACCCCTACTCTGGATTTC